>NW_020874362.1:13475083-14208021 GCF_003935025.1 Abrus precatorius
CTGTGATTGTGACGCCGCCTTCCTTGAGGTATGGCTATGATTGATGTTTGTGTTTGGGGGACTCACCCCTGTGTTTGTGTTGTTTCGTATCGCTTTTCTTTTATTTATATAGATGAACAGGAACAAGGTGAAGGTGTGCATCCTTCCTTCCGAGGATGACATATGGGTGTTTGACTTCGTGGCCCAGCAAGTGTCTTCCGCGGATTCACCCGAGTGATTCATGGAGTTGATAGTGGAGGCTCATGGATCACCTAGTACGTTGCTGACACACTCATTGAGATTGTCTTTTCTGTTCCTCTTGGAGATACTCAGTTACCTTACCCGGCCCTATTTGCTTCTCCCATGCCTATGTCTGTGGACCCCGTACTCCTACTGATAGGCCAGCTCTTGCGCCTGTGTCATTCCCTTTTATGTCTCCCACTTTCCCACCTATGCCAATGGAGAGGGACATCCATGTGGTGGAATCCTCCATTAGGTATACCACCATGCCCTCTTACATGCATCCTGCATACCCATCTACCTTGGCTCCACCTACTGCCACCTGTTCACCTCCTCGCACTGCTGGATGGATAGAGGAGAATGGTGGAGATTCTGTGGCTGCGACTTCTAGTTCCTCTTCCTCGACATCATCTGAGGAACCTGACCCCATTGAGGATTACTCGCCTTTTGATTGATGTTGTTCTTTATTTATGTTTTAGTGGAACTGCTCTTAGGGAGTTTGGTCTGTTTCTATTTTACTTAGGTTGTATTTGAACCATGTTGACCGTACTATTTAACTATGAACCTATCATTTTCGCAAACTTATATTTCATATATTTGAGATACTTTCTGATGATGACTTGTGATGATCTTATATGGATGTATTATTGAAATTGAATTATGGATTGATGAGATGAGAAAGATATATGCATGCTAATTCTCTCAGAGAAAGAGAACTATTATTGTAAATTGTATGAAGAAAAAAAAATTCCAGATTTTGGTGTTTTCTAAACTATCATGTTATAAAGTAGTTATCAATAATGTAGTGAATTGGGTCGCTGCACAACTCATAATTCTAACTCATTTCAAGCTTTCTTATTGTTTTAGAATTTTCATTACTCATGTTCTTCATTTTCTGAAATTTCTGCAATTTGATTCTGCTGCATATCTTTGCTGAGGTGAATTTGGTACTTAAATTAAGATTCAATATTTAGAGTGTGTATTTGAAGGTTTAGAGTGTGACAATTGAATTAATGGAGTTTTGAAAGGTAATTGACTAATGAAAGGAGTTACTATGTTGCAGGGAAGGAGTTACGTAGAGTGGAAATTTTAAGGATACCCTCTGGAGTAATCACTTTTACTGATAAAAGTGATCACGCAGAGGCATCAAGGTAATACACTTCTCTGGAACACTCACTCTTACTGATGAGAGTGATTATGCAGAGACAGATGGGAAAACTAACTCTCTGGAATGTTTCCTTTTACTGACAAAAGTGGCTACGCTCAAGTAAGTAGACTTTCAATCTTTGTGCGTTAATCCTTTTATTCCAAAAAGTTGTCATGAGGTTGTGCATTATCACTTTGCCTAGCAATAGTGATAACGCGGCCCTCACCCTGAAAAAACAACTCTCTGGAATGCTCACTCTGATTAAAAATAATGATGATGCAATGTTTACTTTTGATTTTAAAAGTAGTCACGTGCCAAGCGTAACTATAAATACTTCCTAATCGTGAACACGCACACACACATTCACTTTAGAAATCTCTTTTCTCTCTGAGCTTTCTTTGCACTTTCAATCTCTTTGTGGGTCGACAAGCAACAACAAGATTTTCTCACTCATTTCTGCATCTCCCTACAAGGTACGTACACCCTCCTTTTTCTGAAATAGTAGATTAGGGTTTTCTGTATTATTGTTTTGGGAAAAATGTCAAAGGAAGGTAATGGGACATTGTTCTAATGATCTTTGACTCAATAATAAAATGGATAATACTTTAAATAAGTTTTCCCTATTGTGTATAAATTTTTGTAGGAGATTAGAATCTGCATTGTGCTATTTCTCAGAATAAAATATGCAAAAATGGAGCGACCTAAATAGACTTCAGTGAAATAGTTGACTTACAAATTATTGAATGAAAATTTGTGATATTAGTGGAGGAATGGTATTGGACTGCATATTTGAAAAATATCGAATGAAAATGGGGCATTATTCTGAGGCTATTTGGTTCAATAATGGAATGGACAACACTCTGAATAGGTTGTCTCTATCAATTGTGATATTTTGTTGAGATAATTGAACCGAAATTGCACATTGTATGAACAAAGCTATGCAAAATCTAAGTTGATCTAATTAAATATTTTGAAAATGTTGAATTGATGATTGGAGTGCATAACTGGGTTAAAAATTAGTTACAAATTATGCTGTGAAAGATTAAAAAAGGTGCATAACTATGGTTGAAAAATTGGTTAAGTCCTGTGATAATTCTTCTGTATTAACTTGAAATGCACTGAGAGTGTTCACGTTGAACTTAATTACTAGGATTTAACATGATCTGACTGTGAATGATTAATGTTGTACAATTGTACTTGTGTATTTGTATGATGATTTATCCTGACAACAGACTGCATATTTTTTTTTTGAAAAATAAAATAAAATGGAATTTTTGTAATTTGTTTGATGGAATTTTCTTCATTACAAAATCTATACTTCTGCAGCTGTGCTTGGTAAAAATCTAAACTGACCAATTAGCTTTTCATTGCAGAACTTGAAAAATAGTCAGAACTTCTATGAACATGATTTTTTCGATTAATCTGTCTATTTATCAAATCAGTAAGGGTTCCATCTATCAATATGTATGGTCTTGGACTATAAATAATGATCTTTCTTTAGAGTTTGGATACTTGATCGATTCACTTACTTCTATTATGTCAATTTTGGCTCATCTAGGAAGACACAGGCTGGATCTTCCAGCAACACTCCAAAGAAGAGATCCAACAGAAATATCCAAGCTGGAGCAACCAGAAACACACCTAAATCAAAGAAGGCCAGAACAGATGATGCCTCAGCTTCAGCCCCAATTGAACTATGTGATCCAAGATTCAGGAGCATTGCTCATGAAAACTTCTTCAAGGCCAATATTTTGAGGAGGAAAATTGTCCCTGACAGAGCATTCAAAATAGCTGGGGACAACTACCCAAAATATAGAGAGAGTATCCAAAAGATGGGATTGGAGTTCTTCTGTTCTGCAACTGGCCTGGGTTGGAGGGAAATAACCCAAGAATTCTATGCAAATGCCATGAGGTTCAAGGGAGACCAATTCCCTAGGATCAACACAATGGTCAAAGGGATGAGGATAAATTTCAATCCTAACAATATCAACAGGGTGCTGGACATCAATGCTGAAAGACACCTTGCACAGTTGGACTTCAGCTTATTCAAGAAAAGCCCTGATATTGATTATGTGCAGATTTTGGAGAAAATTGGCAAGTCAGGTACAACTTGGAAGTTGAACCAAGCCAATAAGCCAAAATGTATAATTACCAAGAACTTGCTGCCTTTTGCCAAGGTATGGAGCATGTTCATCCTAAACTCTTTCATGCCAGCTAAACACAGCTCAACCTTGGCAATGAAGAGGGCTAAGTTGCTGTTTGTAATAGTCACAGATGTGTACATTGATGTGGGGGAGATAATAAGTGAGTGCATCTTGAATATCTTGAAGATAAAGAGGGATTCTCTAGCCTTTCCTTCAATCATCACACTGCTTTGTGAAGATGCAAGGGTGGAGTTAGGAGAATATCAAGAAAAGATTAGAGCTGCACCTCCCATCTCTACATCTATAGTGAAGGAAATTTATGCCACCATTGCCTGCACCTTTTCAGCCCCTATTCCTTCCCAATACAAAAAGGAGAAACCGATGCTGATGAAAGATGCATTGAAGCTAATGGTTGAGAAACAAAATCAGCTACCTGAAAGGCAAACTGAGCTGCACAGCAGTCTCAAAGCTGGAACAATGCTGCCAGAATGTGTGCTGCTCAACATTGGACAAAAGCTGGGAATGACTAAAGAGGAGATGTACCACACACCTGATCTGGCAGAAGATGCCCAGTGCCTACGATCCTCTGTGTTTAAGGATTTAGCAGTTTATAAAACACACATTCCACAGCCAGTAGAGGAAGAAGTGATAGAAGATGAGGTGGTGGAGGAGGAAGAAGAAGATGAAGAAGAATCAGAAGAGGAGGAAGATACCTTAGAGGAGGAGGATGGAGTAGAAGAATAGTTTAGGATTTTAATTCTGTTGTTTTTAATTTTAGCATAAATTTTAGCAATTAGCAGTTTAATTTTTGTAAATGCAGCTAGTTATAGAACAATTTTAATATTTAGTTGTAATGAAGTTCAGTTTTTGTTCATTTTAGAATTTGGCAGTTTTAATTACTTTATTTTTTTCTGATAATTAATGGAATTTTGGTGTTTTGTGTAGAGAATGTCACAATCACAGCACTCACACACAATGGATGTTCACACATGCACAAGCTACCATGAAAGAGGGGTTATTCTTTACCTCTTGATTCATGTGTTAGCTACACGATACACTGAAATTTTACTGATAGTAGAATACATATTGAACTGTCTTCTGTGAAACAATTGCTTTTCAATTGATAATTCTGTGAATTCTGATTTTTTTTTAAGTTGTTTTTCCCATTCTCAAAATGAAATCACAAATTTATTTTCAAAATGAGGCAGGATTGCCACTAGGTGCATATAATTCTGAAAAGTGAATTGTGAGTTCATTGATTAACATGTCACTTGCAAAACCCTAGTGAGACTTGAGCTGCATGCTTCTTTTTCATGTGTGATTAATCATAATTTGCTACACCCTCTAGAACTTGCCTGGTTTCTTGATTAAATATGCCATTTACAGTTTTCACATATATGATGGAGGCTATGTTTGATTATGCCTAGTTAGCCTAAATGCCTTCCTTGTGGTTAATTGTTTTAGTTCACCTATTTGAGCTTAATATTCTTTTTCTTGAAATTACCTCATTATAAGCATTGCTGAAAAATCAATTTTACCAATCAAATGAAAAGAGGCATAGTGAGTTTAATCAAGGATGAGTTTTAAAACTAAGTTTGGGGTGACATCTACATTTTAATTGCTTGGAGACAAGCAATGTTCTAAGTTTGGGGGTGAGGAATAGCAAGCTATCTAAGTTTTGAGTTCAAAAAGTCAGAAAGAAAGAGCAAAAGTGTTGCAGAAAAATGAAAAATATGCAACAAAGTTGTGAAAAGAGCAAAATGTGAGTTCAAAAGAAAGATTTACAGCAAACTGTTGCAGAAAAAGAAAAAGAAATTCAATGAAAAGAAAATAGTGAATGAAAGCAAGAAAAGAGAGAAAGAAAAAGAAAATTCTACTGCACGAAAATAATTTTGTTTGCTGCATAATTAAGGGTATTAGTGAAAAATAATGCAGACCCATGCTAGTTTTAAAGTCATTCACTCAAAATGCCTCTAATCTTTTGAAATTGCATATATTGTTTCCCATTTTGTTCAATACCTACCTTGACCTTAGCCATGTTATAACCTGAAAAAGTCCTCCGGATGTGTGATTCACTGTATTAAGCAGAGGAAATTGAGAATATGGGCAAGCAAATGGTAGAGTGTAGTTAAATTGATGATTTAGAGAGAAAACAGTACCTAAACATTATTGAGTGATGAGGGAAACACTTCCAAGTGAGCTATGATCATGTTTATTAATTGTGCTCACGTGAATTTTGATGAAATATATGAACTTAGATATCAATTCTTACTCAATGATGATTATGCAGTATGAATATCATTATGAGTATTTGGATGAACAACTTGATTGAAAATTTTGCAGAAAACATAGAATTAGAAATTGGAAAAATCTGAGAGAAGCAGTTTGTGAATTGAATTTGAAAAATGGAAGAATTACCCTTGGTTTAGTTTGATTTGCTTGAGGACAAGCAAAAATTTATGTTTGGGGTAGTGATGAATCCATATTTTGACTAATATTTTAGTGTAATTCTAACCCATTTGACAAGGAAAACATGTAAGAAACAGCAGAAAACCTAGAAAAATAAAATGATTAAAGGTTTTCTTTTATTATGTAGTTAGCTTAACATTCATGAAAATGGAATATCAATGGAAAGGAAGAGGAAGAATAGTAGTTCTGGACTCCAAAACACAAGAACAATGGAATGCAAGCTGGGCGTGATCACTATTGTAAATGAAAGTGATCACTCCAGAGCTCAAGGAAGAAGTAAAGTCTGGCCGTAACCACTTTTACCAACGAAAGTGAGTGTTCCAGAGAAGCCTCAGACTAAGCAGGCTCTGTGTAACCACTTTTATCAGCGAAAGTGAGAGTTCCAGAGAAGGCAAAATTTTAGAGTATTTTGCGTAACCACTTTTATCATTGAAAGTGGATGTTCCAGAGAGTCCTCAACTTGACAAGTTGTGCGTGACCACTTTTACTCATAAAAGTGATTACGCACAACATCTCAACCCTCTGTGTTGCAACTCTTAACAGCGAAAGTGATAGTTCTAGTTTCTAGAAACCACATGAGCTTCTGCGGGGCTACTCTTATCAGCAAAAGTGACAATGCACAAAATCCGGATTTCTATAAATACATGTTTTAAGCTCAGAACTCGTGGTCTTTCGTTCATTTTCTGTTTTTTCTGTTAGATTCTCGTTGAGAGAGAGAGAGAGTGAGAGAGAGGATTGGGGTTGAATTTCAAAGCTTCAAGAAGAGGGATTGGACTGGAGCTCGTGGAGATGGCTACTCTGAGTTTCTTCTCTTCTTCTTCTTTTTCTTTCTCTGTCACAATGTCTGTGTAATTCTTTGTAGTTAGGAGTTTATGGACCTCGAATTGATGTATTGATTTGATTCAACTTCTGAAATTTGAGTTTTTGGATTAATTGAGTTGTCAATTCTGCACTTTACGTAATCTTTGAATGGGAATTCATTTGATTAATCAAAGAGGAACATTTGCCAATGGGAATTGGATTTGATTCTCTAATCTGAATTAACAACCAAAATTAGGGGTTTCTTAGGGATAAGTACACTTAATTCTGCAATCCTACGGTTCTAAGTCTTAATGCAACATGAAATTGAACTTCACCTAAGGGATTAGGGGGGTTTAGTGGATTGTTAAGGTCAATGAGTTAAGGGATTAACCTTTGACTAGCTATATGTGAAACTGATTGTCAATTAACCAATTGCTTGAATATTCAGAAGTATAATTGAATCAATATTGACGTTCTTGTGAAGTAAAGTCCTAACTATCCTTCATTTGTATCTCATCTCAACACAATTTACATACTTTATTTTTATTGCAACTTTTATTCTTTGTATTGTTCTGGTTCATTGCTTTCATATGTTACATCCTTTCCAAATTTGTATGACTCAACTAGTTGTTGCTTTGTGAATTAGTAATTGAATTCCTAATTCCCTGTGGAGACGATACTTGGATCTTAAATTTACTCATTACTTGCTACAATTCCTAGTGCACTTGCTAGTGTTTAGAATTGTAACAACAATAGACTTTATGGGTCCTTGGTGTGTAAAAATCTGATCACTGGGCAAGTGTACCCGTTGTCGAAGTAATATTATTAAAATTAAAATTAAAGTACCAAGTGTCGTATCCACAGGGACTGTTATTAAGAAACTTTTCCTTAATTGCGTAATTGTTAATAAATATGAAAAATAAACCTTGTTGATGAAATTGCTAAAAGTAAAAGAATAATAAATTAAAAAGAACAAATATTCTAGTGAAAATAAATTATAGAAAATTATGACTAAAGGTATTCAATGTAAAAAGGCAAGTATCTAGACTGTAAATCCACCTAAGTGTCCAAATAACTGAAATTCTTCTTCAACTACTTAGTTCCAAACCCTTATCGCTGCAGGAAATTCCAAATTAAATCAATACCTTTCTCAAGGATAATGATTCCTAACCCTCAGTTGATTAATCAGAATCTCTTCCTTAATTAATACCCCTAGGTTGCATTAAGTTCATTATGAATTCCATAATTAGGGTTAATCCTAATACAGAAAACTCACGTCTTTCTATCTCTAGAAATACATTCAAGTCTTTTTAATTGAGCAATGTTAATTTCATGCAGGAATTTTACTCAAATTCAAACAAGAAAATAAGATAGAGAAAATTGATACTACTCAATTAAACCCAAGAGAAAAGAACATGAAATAGCATTAGAAGAATTCCAGAAAATTTAGTCAATTAGGATTCATTACGTCTAGATACTCAAAAGAAAGTTAGAACCTAAACATCTTGAAATTAAAATTACAAAAGAGATGAAATAAAATGCTTAATCCCATCCTCTTGCCGTTTCTGAGTCTTTCGTCTCCAAAAACCGCCTCCTTAGGTTTGAGTTCAGTGCTCCTTTTATAGAAATTATCCTAGGGTTAATTTTCTCGCAAAAGTTAAATTTATGACGCGCGTAAAAGTACACGCCCAAGTACACGGCCATGTACTTGGCCGTGTACATCTCTGTTTTCTAATAGACGCCTTTCAAAGCTTTCCATAAAAGTACACGCTTATGTACACGGCCATGTATCTGGCCGTGTACATCTCTGGTCTTGATGATACACTTCAATTGACACGACCAGTAATATACACGCTCATATACACGGGCATGTACTTGCCCGTGTATATCTCTGGTTTCTTTTTCTTCAATTCTCGACATCTTTAAGGCTTTTACTTCTTGATCCTTTTTCTTGAAATATGAATAAAATGAAATTAATAATAGTAAATTTTCTCAATGAATAGCTTAAAACTCTCAATTATCATTCATGAATTACAATGTAGGATCAAGTATAGAAAGCATTTATCAGTCCTTTCCCTAGCTCATTTTCAAATTGTAACAACAATAGACTGTGGTTTCATTCATCAAAAAGAACATTTTCTCAAGTTTTAGAGTGCCCAGAATTTTGATAAGTGATGGAGGAAGCCATTTCTGCAACAAGTATCAGGAATCAGTCCTAGCGAAGTATGGAGTAAAGCATAGAATAACTACACCCTACCACCTTCAAACAAGTGGCCAAGTAGAGAAGGTGGTAAGCACTTCAAGGAAGGATTGGTCTAAGAAAGTGGATGATGCTTTGTGGGCATATAGGACAGCCTTCAATGGGTGTCTCCTTATCAGCTAGTGTATGGTAAGGCTTGCGACTTACCAGTGGAGCTAGAACATAAAGCATTATGGGCTATGAAATGGCTAAATTTTGACCAAGTTAGTGCAGGAGACAAAAGACTGCTACAGCTGCATGAATTAGAGGAGTTCAGATTCAATGCTTATGAAAATGCCAAATTGTACAAGGAAAGGACCAAGAAGTTACATGATAGATTTATTCTAAAAAGGGACATTAGACTTGGGCAATCTGTTTTACTTTTCAATTCAAGGTTGAGGTTGTTTCCAGGGAAATTAAAATCTAAGTGGTCTGGACCTTTTGTGGTGAAAGAGGTCTCACCATATGGTGTTGTACTGATAGCAGATCCCAAGGATGGCAAGAATTCAAGGTGAATGGGCAAAAACTAAAAATCTACCTTGGAGGTCGAGTGGAGAAAGCCAAAGTGTGCATGAAACTGGTTCCTCTTAAGTGAGGAACATTTAACGTCAAGCTAGTGACGTTAAAAGAGTGCTTTGTGATAAGGAACTCACATTTCTAACTCATTTTAAGTGTTCTATATTGTTTTAGAATTACGCATATTCATGTTCTACAATTTCTATAATTAGAATTCTGCTGCATCTGGTTTTCTGAGGTGAAATTGATAAGTGATTAGAGGTTTGATGTTGTGAGAGTAAATTGAAAGGATTAGAGTGTGAGAAGTGAGCTAATTGATGTTTTAGAGAAGTTTGATTAATAAAAGGAGTCACTATTTTGCAAGAAAGGAGTCATGTAGAGGCTGTAGTTTGATGTTCCCTTTTGGAACAATCACTTTTGCTGATAAAACTGATAATGCAGAAGCATGGAGGTCCACACACTCCTCTGGAACATCCACTCTTACTGATAATAGTGATCACGCTGGTGTCTGAAGGAAACACTTCCCTCTGGAACGCTCACTTTCCCTGGATAGAGTGATCACGCACAGGTAAATTTCAAAAATTTTGTGTGCGTAGCTTGCGTGTTATCACTTTGCCCATCAATAGTGATAACATGCTCCTCACCCAAAAATCTAACTCTCTGGATCGCTCACTCTAATTAAAATAAGTGACAACGCTGGGAACATTTAATGATGCAACGTTCGCTTTTGATTTTAAAAGTGGTCACTTGTTAAGCATAGCTATAAACACTCCCTAAAGTGAACACACACACATCTTTGCACCTAAAAATTCTCCTTTTCTCTAAGCATTCTCTGCGATTTCACTCCTTGCTTGCGTCGACTAACAACAACAAGTAAATTTCTCACACAGTTCTGCATCATCTTGCCAGGTACGCTACCCTCATCCCTTTGAAATGGTGGACTAGGGTTTTCTGTGTTAATGTTTTGGGGAAAAATGTCAAAGGGGGTAATGGGACATTGTTCTGATAATTTTTGACTCAATAATAGCATGGACAATACACTGAATAAGTTTCCCTGTCATTTAAATTTTTTAAGAGGATTCGAATCTGCATAGCATATTATGTGAACAAAATTTCTGCAGAAATTGGGTTGACCTAAAAAGACTTCAGTGAAAATGTTTGAACTGAAATTGTTGAATGAGATTAACTGCAACTACATGCTACTTGTAATACAATTGAATGCTTGAAAAATACCAGGACAATAAACTCTGCATTACTTGGATAAAATCGTTTTTGTTGAAGATGATTGGGTTGCAAAACCATGTTTAAAAAAAATTGGTTGAAACCTGAAAATATTGTTCTGTGCTACCTTGTTTCTTTGTGATACTGAATGCACTCTGACTTCGAAATTAGGAATATTAAAATTCCTCTGAATTTGATTGCTTAATGTTGTGCATCTGTATTGTTGTATATATATTACATATTCTGATAACAGACTTGAATTCATTTTCAGAAGAGTAATTTGTATTTCTACCTCTGAATTCATTTTCAATAAAGAAAAAAAAATGTTTTGAGCAAAAATTGTGAAAATGATTGTTTGGAATTACATTCTGCAATGTTTTCTAGTTTAAAGTTTGAAGAAAATCTCGAATGAGCAATGAGGCACTGTTTTGAGGCTATTTGGTTCAATAATGGAATGGACAACACTCTGAATAGGGTTTCTCTGTCAATTATGATATTTTGATCAAATAGTTAAACCTATAATGCACTATATGGACCAAATCTATGCAGAATTAGAGTTGACCTAAACAAAATTCTCTGAAAAGGTTGAATTGATAATTAGAGTGCATAACTGTGATGAAAATTAGTTACAAATTATGCTAGGAAGGATTAGAGTACATATTTGTGTTGAAAATTGGTTGAGACCTGTAAATCTCCCTCTGCGTTACCATAATTTTCTGTGAGAGTATGCACTCTGAGTTTAAAAAATTAGGGATGTTAATTTAAAAATTCTTTGAATGTGTTTGATCAATTATGTGCATCTGTGCTTTTATATCTGAATATTGACACACCCTGTTCTGCTAAAATAGCTTTTATGCTGAAATTACAGAGTTTGTTAAAAAATAGATTGATAACCTGTAATGATCCCTCTACGTTAACCTAATATGCTCTGAGAGTGTACACGTTGAACTTATATATTAGGATTTAATATGCACTGACTGTGAATGCTTAATACTTTGCACTTGTGCTTTTGTATTTGTACGTTGACTTATCATGACAGTAGACTGCATTTTATGTTGTTAGAAGAATTGAATCTCTGAAAATTGTTTGATTAAATCTTCTTCAGTACAGAAATTTATACTTTTGCAACTGTGTATTACAATATTAAAATGTCCAAGTGGTTCTTTATTGCAGAACACTAAAAATGGCTAGAACTTCCATGAATACACCAATTCGATCTTCTAGAAAAACTCAAGCTGGGTCTTCCAAGAACACTCCAAGGAGATCTTCCAGAAACATTCAAGCTGAATCTTCCAAGAACACTCCCAGATTAAAGAAGCCCAGAACTGATGGTGCCTCAGCTTCCTCACCAATTGAAGTGTGTGATCCAAGGTTCAAAGCAAATATTTTGAGAAGTAAGAAATTGCTGGGGACAATTACCCAGAATACAAGGAAGAAATTCAGAAGAGGGACTGGGAATCCTTCTGCTCCCTAGCTGGCATGGGTTGGAGGGAAATAACCCAAGAGTTTTATACCAATGTTGTGAAGTTCAAAGGAGACCAATTTCCTAAGTTCAACACAATGGTAAAGGGAATGAGGGTGGACTTCACTCCTGCAAACATAAACAACGTACTGAACATAAATTCTGCAAAGCAACCTAGACAGCTGGAGTTCAGTTCTTTTAAGAATAGCCCTGACAAAGACTATATGGAAATTCTGCAAAGGATTGGGCGGCCAGGAACAACTTGGAAGTTGAACCAGTCGAAGAAGCCTAAATGCGTTGTCACCAAACAACTACTGCCATTTGCCAAAGTGTGGAACACTTTCATTCTGAACTCCTTTATGTCAGTCAAGCACAATTCAACATTGGCTATGAAGAGGGCAGAACTTCTTTTTGCAATAGTTAATGATTTGTATATTGATATGGGAGAGGTCATCAGTGAATGCATTCCAAATATTCTGAAAACCATGAGAGATTCACTTGCCTTTCCTTCATTAATAACCTTACTTTGTAAGGATGTAGGGGTCAAAGTTAAAGATTACCAAGAAAGGATTAGATCTGTTCCTCCTATTTTTGTATCCATGGTGAAGGAAATCTACGCCACCACCTCCTACACTTCAGTAACCCCTATTCCCTCTCAATTCAGAAAGGAAAAACCTATGATGATGAAGGACACCTTGAAGCTGATGGCTGAAAGACAAAACCAGTTAGTTGAGAGGCAAACTGAACTCCACAGTAGTGTCAAGGCTGGAATTATGCTGCTGGAGTGTGTCATGCTCAACATTGGTCAGAAAATGGGAATGACCAAGGATGAAATGTATCATACACCAGACTTGGCAGAGAATGCTCAGTGCCTTTCCTCCTCAGTTTTAATGATATGCCAATCTACAAAACCCATTTTCCATAGCCAGCTGAAGAAGTGGTGAAGGAAGATGATGATGAAAAGGAAGAAGAATCCTCAGATGCTGAGAATGCAGCAGATGAATAGTTTAGGAATTTGTTTTCTGTCATTAAGAATTTTGTAAATTTCTATAATTAAGTTTCAAATCTTTTGGGGTTGTAATTACAATTTGGTACATTTTGGTTTAATTTTCACATCTCTGTTTTGAATATCTGCTAGTTTTCCAATTAATTGCCTTTTTACTTGCTAATTGCTAAATTTTTGGTGTTTTGTATAGACAATGTCACAATCACACAACACTCACACACAGTGGATGCTGACACTTGCACAAGCTCCCACGAAAGGGGGGTTATTCTCTACCTCTTATTCATGAGTTAGCTTCACATTACACTGATATTTTTTGAAAAACACAAAATGAGTTCACACTCGTATTTTCAAAATGAGGCTAATTGATAATTCTGTGAATCCAATGAAAGCTAATTGATAATTCTATGAATTCTATTTGATTTTGTTCTTTTTAAGTTGTTTTCCCATTCTCAAAATGAGATCACACTCGTATTTTCAAAATGAGGCAGTTTTGCTACCGTGTGCATACAATTTTGAAAAGTGAACTGTGAGTCCTTGATTAACACGATCACTTACAAATACCTAGTGAGATTTGAACTGCATATCTTTCTTTCGTGTGTGATTAATCGTAATTTTGTTATACTCTCTAGAACTTGCCTTGTTTCTTGATTAAACATGCAACTTTACAGTTTTCACACATATGATGGAAGCCTTGTTTGATTATGCCTAGTTAGCCTAAATGAACCTTCCTTTGTGCTTGAATATCTTAGTTCACCCCTTTGAGCTTAATAGCCCTTTCTTGAATTTATCTCATTATAAGCCTTGCTAAAAAATCAATTTTACCATTCAAAGGAAAATAGGCATAGTGAGTTTAATCAAGAATGAATTTAAAACTAAGTTTGGGGTGGCATCCAATTTTCTATTTGCTTGAGGACAAGCAATGTTCCAAGTTTGGGGTGGGGAATAGCAAGATATATAGTTTTTGAGTTCAAAAAGACAGAAAGAAATAGCAAAAAGCTACAAAAAAATGAAAAATATGCAGCAAAGTTGTGAAAAGAGCAAAATATGAGTTCAAAACAAAGAATTGCAGCAAAGTGCTGCAGGAAAAGAAAAAGAAATCAAATGAAAAGGAGAATAGTGAAAGAAAGCAAGAAAAGAAAGAAAGGAAAATTAGAATTACTACACGAATAAATCTGTGTGCTGCATAATTGAGAGAATTAGTGAGAAATAGTGCAGTCCCATGCTAGTTTTAAAGTCATTCACTTAAAATGTCTCTGATCCTTTGAAAGTGCATGTATTGTTTCCCATTTTGTTCAATACCTATCTTGACCTTAGCCCTGTTATAACCTGAAAAGGTCCGCTGGATGTGTGATTGACTGTATTAAGCAGAGGAGATTGAGAATATGGGCAAGCATATGGTAAAGTGTAGTAAAACTAATGATTTAGAGAGAAAATAGTAGCCTAAACACTTTTGAGTGAAGAGGGAAACACTTCTAGTGAGATGTGATCATGCTTTTTAATGTTGCTCACATGAACTTTGCTGAAATATATGAACTTAGATAGCAATTCTTATTCAGAGTTTGATTAATGCAGTGTGACTTTTATGATGAGTAATTGGATGAACAACTTGATTGAAAACTCTGCAGAAAACACAAAATTAGAAATTAGAAAAATCTAAGATAAGTAGTTTGCTAAATTTGAAAAATGGAGGAACTATCCTTGGTTTAATTTGATTTGCTTGAGGACAAGCAAAAATTCAAGTTTGGGGTAGTGATGAATCCATATTTTTAGTAACACTTTAGCATAGTTCTAAACTATTTGATAAGGAAAATATATGAGAAAAGCAGAAAAGCTCTGAAAAATAGAATGATTAAAAGTTTTATTTCAATTTGTAGCTATTTTAACATTGGTGAGATTTCTACTTAGAAATTAAGAATTTAATCTTGCTTTGGTAGGAATAATCTGAGCAAGGTTCATGGAAATGGAAGATCAATGGAAAGGAAGAAGAAGAGTAGCAATTCTGGACTCAAAACACAAGAATTTTGAAATACAAGCTGGGCGTGATCACTATTGTTAGTGAAAGTGATCATTCCAGAGCTTAAAAAAAGAAGGGAGTCTGGACTTGGTCACTCTTACCAGCAAAAGTGAGTGTTCCAGAGAGTTTCTCAGAAGAACATGTTGTGCGTTAATACTCTTGCTGGCGAGAGTGAGTGTTCCAAAGAACCTCAATCTCAGCGAACCTCTGCATGACCACTCTCGCTGGCAAAAGTGAGTGTTCCAGAGAGGTTTAATTGAATTGTTGTTTGCAATCTAAACACTAGTAAGTGCACTAGGATTGCAACAAGTAATGAGTAAATTTAAGATCCGAGTATCGTCTCCACAGGGAATTAGGAACTCAATTATCACTTCACAGAAAAATAACCATTTAAGCCATACGAATTTGGGAAGAGAGTTGTATCATATAAAAGCAATAATCAGAGCAATCAACAGAAAAGAACTTGCAGAAAAATAGGGTATAAGATTGGCATTGCTACCTCACTCCTTGTGAAATCAGCTTGGCATTGCTCTATTGGATTCATAATGGTGTTGCTAGGAAATTCCTCATAATTCCTATTCATCAATTGTTCTGAAATTTGTCCTATTTGCATCTCCATCTTCTTCACAGATGCCTCTTGATTCTTGAAACTTGATTGAGTAAATTCCATGAATTGAACCAAAGTTTTTTCAAGTTCATTTATTCTATTTGGAAGATTCTTTGAAGGCTGTTGTCCTCTTTGAGGTTGAGAATATGACACTTGAAAGTAAGGCTGTGAAGAATGAGGACTTGAGAAAGGTGTTGTTGTTGCTGACATTTGTTGATTCCAATCATAATATGGCTGACTCATGTTTGTTTGATATTGATATTCATGAGGAAAGGTATATTCAGATCTTTGAAAATTTCCTCCAAAATTGATTTCTTCTTGAAATTCTGGTGCAACCACATCATATGTTTCATTCAAATCATTTTCACTGTAAAAATCACACACCAATGGGTTAGTTTGGGCAACTCTAGCTTGAAAATTATTAATCAAAGCATTAAGAGTATCTGGTTCATAAGCTTCTGTTCTTGCAACTTGGCTTTGATAAAAATTCTGATACATGATGGTTGCCATCAAACAATAGAGCAACTTATTTTTCTGGTTTTTCCTTGCATACAATAAGAAAGAAAACAAAAGTTTAATCAAATTTGTAACTAGTAAAAATGAAATATGAAATTATGCAGAAAATTACAAAACATAACAGGCAACAAATATAGAAATTTATGCAGAAAAATAAAAAAAACAAGATTATGCAGAAAAATGCAAAAGAAAACAGAAAAGCTACAAAACAGAATATGTAGAAAACACAGAAATTTATGCAGAACAAAAATTAAAATTATGCAGAAGAATGAAAAACAAAATTATGCAGAAAATACAGTGTTAATTCTATCAGAATCAAGAAATTCATGAATGCAAAAAACATAGAAATTATGCAAAATGAAGTTTACAATTATGTAGAAACATGAAAAACAAGATTATGCAGAAAATGCAAAAGAATGCAAAAACTTTATGCAAAAGACAGCAGAACTTATGCAGAAATCTACACAAGATGTAGAGAAATTATGCAGAAAAACTTGAAAGCAGAACAACAACAAAAATAAATGCTCAATCTAGCTACTTTTCTGCTACTAATGATATTGAAATTCAAAATTTCCCCGGCAACGGCGCCAAAAACTTGTTGTTTGCAATCTAAACACTAGCAAGTGCACTAGGATTGCAGCAAGTAATGAGTAAATTTAAGATCCGAGTATCGTCTCCACAGGGAATTAGGAACTCAATTATCACTTCACAGAAAAATAACCATTTGAGCCATACGAATTTGGGAAGAGAGTTGTATCATATAAAAGTAATAATCAGAGCAATCAACAGAAAAGAACTTGCAGAAAAACAGGGTATAAGATTTGTGATGAAATGAAATAGCAATGAAGGATAGTTAGGAATTTACTTCACAAGAATATCAATATCAATCCAATTAAATCCTCTGAACATTCAAGCAATTGAATAATTGACAATCAGTTTCACATATACCTAGCCAAAGGTTAATTCCTTAACTCATTGACCCTAACAATCCACTAAACCTCCCTAATCCCTTAGGTGAGATTCAATTTCAGGTTGCATTAAGAATTAGAACTATAAGATTGTAGAATTAGGTCTCCTTATCCGTAAGAAATCCCTAAACTCTGGTTGCCAATTCAGATCGGAGCAAACAATCCAATTCCCATTGGTAAAGATTCCTCTTGATTAATTAAATGAATTTCCATTCAAAGATTGCATGAAAGGCAGAATTAACAACTCAATTAATCCAAGAACTTAAAGTTCAGAAGATAAAGTCGAATCAATACATCAATTCGAGTTCCATAAACCCCTAACTATGGGAAATTAAGCACACATTGCAACAAAAACAGAGAAAGAAGAAGAAGAAGATGAAGAAGAATGCAAAGCAGCCATGGCCACGAGCTCCAATCCGATCCCTCTTCTTGGAGCTTCAAGCTTCGACCCCAATCTTCTCTCCACTATCTCTCAACGAGAATCTAACTAACAAAACAGAAAATGAGCAAAAGACCCCTAGTTTCGTGCTTCAATCATGTATTTATAGAAACCCCAGCTCTGCGTGTTGTCACTTTTCTTCACAAGAGTAACCACGTAGAAGCTTTATGTAGTGCGCGTGTTCACTTTCAAGAGCAAGAGTAACCACGCGCAACTTGCAGAGTTGAAGGCTTCTCTGGAACATTCACTTTAATTCATAAGAGTGGCAACGCAGGAGGTCGAGGGCTACGCGTGATCACTTTCGTGAGTAATAGTAACCACGCGCAAGCTGTCCTGATACAAGTGCCTCTAGAACGCTCACTTTCGTTGGTTAAAGTGACAACGCGCAGCTCATCAGGAATGAAGTCTCTCTGGAACGTTCACTTTTGTTGGCGAAAGTGATAACGCACACTGGCAACGCTCACTCTTGTAAATAAAAGTGATTACGCACAGGCTCCTCTTCTCATTTAGGCTCTGGAATGATCACTTTCACTAACAATAGTGATCACGCCCAGCCTGCATCCCATAATTCTTGTATTTTGGAGTCCAACATTGCCATTCTTCCTCTTCCTTTCCATTGATAATCCATTTCCATGACTTTTGCTCAGATTCTTCCTTCAAAAACAAGATAAATTCCTTAAGAACTAAGCATAAATTCTACGAATGCGAAAATAACTATAAATTGAAATAAAACTTTCAATCATTCTCTTTTTCTGAGTTTTTCTGCTTTCTTCATATATTTTTCTTATTAAATGAGCTAGAATTATGCTAAAATATCAGTAAAAATATGGATTCATCATGAATCAATATTGATATTCTTGTGAAATAAATTCCTAACTATCCTTCATACATATCTCATCTCAACACAACTTTCATTCTCTATTTTATTGCAAGTTTAATACTCTGTATTGTTTTGGTTATTCCTTTTACATGTTACTACTCTTCCAAATTTGTATGACTCAAATAGTTATTGCTCTGTGAAGTGGTAATTGAATTCCTAATTTCCTGTGGAGACGATACTTGGATCTTAAATTTATTCTTTACTTGTTGCAATTCCTAGTGCACTTGCTAGTGTTTAGAAATTGTAACAACACCCATAAACAGTAAAGTCATCCATGAATACTTCAAGTGAGGTCTCTAGAAAGTCCGCAAATATGCTTATCATACACCTCTGAAAAGTGTCGGGTGCATTACACAGTCCAAATGACATCCGTATGTAAGCAAAGGTACCAAAAGGACAAGTGAAGGTAATCTTATGCTGATCCTCTGGGCTATGTGTAGTTGAAAGTTAGCAAAAAATTTGTCTAGAAAGCAGTAATGAGATTTTTTTGCTATCCGCTCCAAGACCTGATCAATAAAAGGCAGGGAAAAATGGTCCTTGCGAGTGGTGTGATTCAGCTTCCTATAATCAATGCAGACTCACCACCCATTCTGAATTCTGGTCAAAATTAACTCATCAAATTGGTTTTTTCTGACTGTTATGCCAATCTTCTTGGGTATAACATAGATCGAACTCACCCACTCACTATCAGAGATCGAGTATATCATTCCAGTAGCTAACAGTTTACTAACTTCTTTCTTCACTACCTGCAAGAGGTGGGATTCATCCTTCTTTGGGGCTGTCTCATAGGTTTTGGCAGAATTCTGTGCATACAAGTGGATGGGCTAATTCCTGGAATGCCTGTCGAAGTCCACCCAATAGCTTGCTTGTGGGTTGCTAAGGTTTGCAACAACTTCTCCTCTTGTGCAGCATCCAAATCTGCTAAAATGATCACTGGCAACTTGTTATCAACCTCTAAAAATGCATACTTCAAGTGCTTGGGCAGAGGCTTCAATTCAAGTGCAGGTGGCTGCTGTTGTTACAATTCTGAACACTAGCAAGTGCACTAGGAATTGCAGCAAGTAATAAGTAATTTTTAAGATCAGAGTATCATCTCCACAAGGAATTAGGAAATCAAATATCAATTCACAGAACAATGACTAGTTGAGCTATAAGAATTTGCAAGAGTTGTAACATTCAGAAAACAAGAAACAAGAACAATTAAAAGGTAAAGATCTTGCAGAAAAATAGAGTATGAATTTGATGTTGGAGATTAGAAATGAAAGACAATTAGGAATTTATTTCACAAAAATGTCAATATCAATTCAATTATGCTTCTGAACATTCAAGCAATTAGTTAATTGACAATCAGTTTCTCTTATTAATAGCCAAAGTTTAATCCCTTAAATCATTGACCCTAACAAGCAACTAAACCACCCTAATCCCTTAGGTGAAGTTCAATTTCAAGTTGCATTAAGACTTAGAACCGTAGGATTGCAGAATTAGGTTCCTTTATCCCTAAGAAATCCCTAATTTTGGTTGTTAGTTCAGATCAGAGAAGCAAACCCAACTTCCATTGGCAAATGTTCCTCTTTGATTAATTATACGACTTTCCATTCAAAGATTACAATAACAGCAGAATTAACAACTCAATTAATCCAAGAACTCAAATTTCAAAAGCAAAAGTGGAATCAATACATCAATTCAAGATCCATAAACTCCTAACTACAAAGAATTAAGCAAACATTGTAACAGAGAAAGAGAAAGAAGGAGAAGAAGAGAAGAACTGCAGAGAAGCCATCTCCATGAGCTCCAATCCAATGCCTCTTCTTGAAGCTTCCAAATTCGACCCCAATCCTTTCTCTCACTCTCTCTCAATGAGAATCTAACAGAAAAAATGGAAAATGAACAAAAGACCCTGAGCTCTGAGCTTAAACAGGTACTTTTGTGACCACGCCCAGACTCCCTTCTTCTTTTAAGCTCTGGAACGATCACTTTCACTCGTAAAAGTGTTAACGCCCAGTGTATATTCCTCTTTGATGTCTAGAGTGATCACTTTCACTGACAATAGTGATCACCCCTCCTTATGGAATAGTTTATAGTGCAACAACTAGTTGTCTCACAAAAGTAGTGAGCTCCTCAATTCTGCTAGAAATTGTTGCCATATGGGTTGGTTACTGCACATTATGCACCTCTCTCATTGGTGCCATGGCTCTTGTATTAAACTGCTGAGAGTTCTCTGCCATGTTGTCAATTAATGCTCTGGCTGCAGATGATGTCTTGTCCATGAGAGCTCCACCGTTTGTTGTATCAAGCATACTCCTCTCCATTGGAGCAAGGATTTCATAGAAATACTGAATAAGCAGTTGGCCACTGATCTGATGGTGTGGACAAGTTGCACATAGCTTCTTGAATTTCTCCCAGTACTCATAGAGGCTTTCTTGGCTGAACTGTCTGATGCCACTGATCTCTTTTCTTATTGTGGTTGCTCTGGAAGCAGGGTAAAACTTCTCCAGGAACATTCTCTTCATGTCTATCCAGCAAGTGAGAGACCTTGGCTGCAGGTAATATAGCCAATCTTTCGCTGCACCATCTAAGGAAAATAGAAAGGCCTTCAGCTTGATATGGTCTTCTAGAACTCCTTGAGGCTTCATTGTTGAGCAAACTATATGAAACTCTTTCAGATGCTTATGAGGATCCTCACCTGCACTACCATTAAACTTAGGCAACAAATGGATTAGACTAAATTTTAACTCAAATGGAGCATCTACATCAACATATTGGATGCCTAATGGTTGATATGTGACATCTGGTGCAGCTAATTCTTTAAGAGTTCTTTCGTGTTGATTATCAGCCATAAGATCAGAATGCACAGATATACTATCAGAATGATCACAATTAGAATGCTCACAATTAGAGTGTACACGAACACCATCAAGGATATCCAGGGTATCACTACAATGACTATGCACACTACCTTCCAATTTAAGTCTATTCAACCTGTTCCAAGTGCGTTCAATCTCAGGATCAAATGCGAGTAATTGACCAGAATTGGTTCTAGTCATGCACCAAGAAGCAGATCGGTCGAAGTCAACAGGATCAACAAAGTCAAAGTCAAAGTCAACCTAATTGCGCTATTTTTTATTTTTAAGATTTTTTTAAAAAATTATATATATATATGCAATTTTTTTTGTTCTAAATCAAAAATAAATTAAAATTTAAATAAAAAATATCAAAAATAAAATAAAAATTTAGAAAAGTGATCTAAACGATGGAATTTTTTATTTTGAGCAGCACCGCGCATAAAATAAATAATATAATATCAATGAATTTCGTAACTCACAAAATAAAAATAAATAATAATAATAAAAATGTAGCGAGATATTAAAAGAATATGCTCCCAAAGTGTTCTATCACGGTTCTTAGAATTCTAACCTAATGATTTACGACATGCATTCTTACCTTGGGTAGTTTGTAAGCCTAAAGATAAAAGGTCACTAGAGCTAAAATCTATTACATAAAGTCATCCTCAATCAGTAGGTAGTCTACTAGATGAAGGGACTTATATAGATAAGATAAGCTCTAGCTAAAGTTCTCGTGAAAGATAAACAGGACGTTCATCCAACTTGCTATCACTACACAACTCCTCTAAACCTAAAGTTTACTCAGACTCAGATATAGAGCTTCATTCATACTATGCATGATTAGTAGTGTGTGAGTGAACAAACAAACCTTGTACAAATCAAATAATAATAAAAATATGCAAGAAAAAAAAAACAAAAAAAAAATCAACCAACTAAATTATAATAGAAAATGCGATAAAAAATAGAAATTAAAATTATTTTAGTTTATTTTTTTATTTTTTAATAAAAATATTAATTAAATTTTATTTTCAAAATAAAATTAAATAAATAAAAAATTCAAAATTTAAATTTAAAAATTAGTTAGATAATTTTTTTTCAAAATTTAAATTTAAAACTAATCTATCTAAAAAAAACCTAATCCTATCTTTAAACTCAAAACAAACCAAATCAAATCTAATCAAATCTTAACTATAATTTAAAATTTAAATTTAAAAATAATTTAAAATTTAAATTTAAAAATAATTTAAAATTTAAATTTAAATTTGGTTTTTTTAAAAAATTGAATCTAAACTAAATCTAAGGGTTCTTTATCCGCTGCTCCTTATCTCTGCAAGATCTATGCAAAATCTCTGCAAATCAAACAATTCTGCAACAATACGCTTATTAATCCAATACGTAAAAAAAATATAAAATATGAATCTAAAATTCCAAATTCCAAATTCAAAATTAAAAATAAAGGAATCTAAAATTCAAAATTCAAAACGCAAAATTCAAAATTCACTAAAACAACAAAATTTAACGAAACAAAAGGAATTTGACAAAAATCTAAAATTAAACACACTGTATAAAACAAACAAATAAGAATATCAAATCGCGACAACAGTGACAGAAATGAACAAAAGATGAAAACAATAATTACGAATTAGAAAGTGAAAACGCAATACTAAACCCTAAAACAAATCAAAACTAACAACGCGTCCCCGACAATGGCGCCAATTTGATAGAAGATTGCCGATTCACTATCAAAACAACTAAGTTTTCTAAAGATTTTGTAGTATAGAGCCAAACCTAGGTCGATTCACAGAGACACATTTTTAGTCAAATTCAATTTTAGGTTTTCTTTTAAAAAAATGCAAATAAGGTTTTTGGGATTTTCAAAATTACAATTAATCAAATTAAATTATGAACAGAATTAAAGTGAGTAAAAAAAATGAATTAAGAAATATCAATTCACAGAATACTAATTGCGTGTACTCCAACTATCACAGTATCTAAAGATTTAAATCCACGTTTGAACAATCACCCAATTCAATTATTAATTCAATTGAATAACCTAATTGAATAGAGTTATGAATTAAATCAAATAATCATTTAACCTAATTCGCATTAATTATCAAATTAGAGCATTAATCGAGTCCTAATTTGAAATCTAACAACAGAAAAATTAATCACGATCGTAATAAACAATTTTGAGATTAGAAAGAAAAAGAGAATAAACTCGGAGCAATTAGCGCAGAACTTAAGTCCAAACAACAGCGTTTGGATTTCGCGAATTGAACAAGAAGTTTAGCCTTCCATCAAAACGCTTAACCCACGCAAGAATGAAAAAAGAATGAGAGAGTTCGAGAGAAAGTAAAAACAAAGATTCTTATTTCGGCCTAGTCTTAAAAGCTCAAAGTGTCTACTCCTCTCTCTAATTTAGAACCTTATTAGTCTATTTATAGGTTCTAATTAGGTTAAATTAAGTGGCCAAAATGCGGATCTAAAAGCCCAAATATAATTATTAAATAACAAGGATCCAAATGCAATCCCACAACAATATTCAACAAATCTACCTCAACTTCAAAAAATCATAAAAAATAGAAAACAACTGATAAATTCATATTTTACTATATTTTTAGCCTAGTTTTTGTTAGTAAATAAAGAGTTAAATAGTAAATAAACTTGAAAATATCATAAAAATTGCATTAATATTCATAATTGTATAAATAGTTTAGAATGTTAGATTTTTGGTCCAATTCTAAACAATTTAACTTAAAATGACTTAATCCTTGTGCAGAAGCTTGAGCTGAGAATTTAAGATAAAGATTGAAGTGAAGAAAGTAGAGGAATTGAGCTTTAAAGATGAAGAATCAAGTGTTATGTGTAGGGCGTAACCACTCTGAGTACATAGAGTTAACACTTTGAAGAAGAAAATCCATGAAGATCAAAAGAGTAGCTACTTGAAGTGTTTAAAGTAGCTACACAGTTAAGCGTGTAGCCACTTCAAGTGTTTAGAGTAGCTACGTAGTTAGCACGTAGCCACTTCAAGCGTTCAGAGTAGCTACACAGTAAGCGCGTAGCCACTCCAAGTGTTGAGAGTAGCTACGCAAAGTTGCACGTGGACACTCTAAGTGCTAAGAGTGTCTACGCAAAATAACAGAATTTTGAAAAACACTTCTAATTGTCAACTTTAGACGATTTGAGTTCCTATTTCAGTTGTAGAAGCTTTTAGAAGACCTTTCATGCTATAATCCTCAGAGATTAAAGTGTGGAAGTGGAAAAGGCGGGAAAATATCATAAATAGAAGTTAAGAGTTCAGAATTGGAAGTTTTTTGCCATTTTTTGTTTTCTTTTTATTTTTACACCTTAGGAGAGTTAGAGCAGGAGATTGGGGGCAACTTCCAAGTTCTGGACCTTGAGGAATCAGGCTGAGGATTGGATTTATGAAGAAATTCTACAACTCATCTTCTTCTACTTTTTCTCTCTTTTTTTCTTATAGGAACATGTTTTGATTTCTTTTTGTTAGGGATCCATGGATCCAGATTTTATGTTGTGATGTAATTTTGGATCTAGACCTTGAGGTTTTAATTGAATTGGTATGTGATTCTGTTCTTAATGCAGTCGTGAACTAATCCTTTATTCAATTGAATTTAGAGGAATCTTCATCAATGAAAATTGAGTTTATTTCTCATATCTGAACCATATGCCTAGGTTATTGAAATCATAGGTATAAGTATCATAATCTAGTAATCCTATAATTTCTAGAACTTAATGCAATATTTGGTTAAATTTCACCTAAGGAATTAGGGAGGTTTAGTTAGATATTAGGATTAATGAGGCAAGGAATTGTCCTTTCGTTAAAGAAGTGAAATTGATTATCAATCAATTAGAATGCTTAAGAGTCCAGAACATTATTACATTGCAATAGAAAATCTGGTGTAGTAATTCCTAACTATTTTCCATATAGCATTTTAATACAAAATTCATATTTTTATTTTTGTTGTATTTTTCAGATTTTTGCACTTTATTGCTTTTGTTGTTAAATGATTCAAAACACTCCAAATTTATTTGGCTCAACTAGTTATTGATTTGTGAAGTGGTAATTGATAGACCTAATCCCTGAGGACGATACTTAAGACTCACATTGATTTCCAAATTTTATTACTTGCTACAACTACCTAGTACACTTGCTAGTTAGTTCTCTAAATTTTGTGAGAAGTTTTTGGCGCCGTTGCCAGAGATTATTTACTTTCAATATCATTAGTAGCAAAGAGATAGATAGATTGAGCATTTATTTTTTTTATTTTGCTTTCTAATTTTTCTGCATAATTTTTTTTTGTTGATTTTTGCATGAGTTGTTTTGCATTTTTCTGCATGATTGTTTAATTTTTTTGCATAATTCATTTTTGTTTTTGCATTTTTTTTATAGATTATGATGAATCCATATTTTTACTAATATTTTAGTGTATTTCTAACCCATTTGATAAGGAAAATATATAAGAAAAGCAGAAAAATTCAAAAAAATAGAATGACTGAAAGTTTTCTTTTAATATGTAGTTATTTTAGTATTTGTAGAATTTCTGCTTAGATCTTAAGAAATTAATCTTGTTTTTGTAGGAATAATCTGAGCAAAAGTCATGGAAATGGAAGATCAACGGAAAGGAAGAGGAAGAATAGCAATTTTGGACTCCAAAACACATGAACAATGGAACGCAAGCTGGGCATGATCACTATTGTCAGTGAAAGTGATCACTCCAGACATCAAAGAGGAATACACACTGGGCATTAACACTTTTACCAGTCAAAGTGATCGTTCCAGAGCTTAAAAAAAGAAGGGAGTCTGGGTGTGGTCACTCTTACTAGCAAAAGTGAGTGTTCTAGAGAAGGCAAAATTTTAGCAAGCTCTATGTTACCACTTTTACCAGCGAAAGTGGATGTTCTAGAGAGAAGTGTATCAAGGCAAGTTGTGTGTGGTCACTCTTGCTCTTGAAAGTGATCATGCGCAACCACTCGACCTCCTGCATTGTAACTCTTAGCAGCGAAAGTGATAGTTCCAGTTTCCAGAAACTACATGACTTTTGCGTGGCCACTCTTATCAGCAATAGTGATAACGCACATAATTGAAATTTCTATAAATACCTATTTTAAGCTCAGAACTCGGGGTCTATTGTTCATTTTCCATTTTTTCTGTTAGATTCTTGTTGAGAGAGAGTGAGAGAGAGGATTGGGGTCAAATTTTGAAGATCTAAGAAGAGGGATTGGATTTGAGCTCGTGGAGATGGCTTCTTTGCAATTCTTCCCTTCTTCTCCTTCTTTCTCTTTCTCTGTTACAATGTTTGCTTAATTCTTCATAGTTAGGAGTTTATGGATCTTGAATTAATGTATTGATTCGACTTTTGCTTCTAAAATTTGAGTTCTTAGATTAATTGAGTTGTTAATTCTGCTGTTATTGTAATCTTTGAATGGAAATTCGTATGATTAATCAAAGAGGAACATTTGCCAATGGAAGTTGGGTTTGCTTCTCTGATCTAAACTAACAAGCAGAATTAGAGATTTCTTAAGGATAAGGGAACCTAATTCTGCAATCCTACGGTTCTAAGTCTTAATGCAACTTGAAATTAAACTTCACCTAAGGGATTAGGGTGGTTTAGTTGCTTGTTAGGGTCAATGATTTAAGGGATTAAACTTTGACTATTAATAAGAGAAATTGATTGTCAATTAACCAATTGCTTGAATGTTCAGAGGCATAGTTGAATTTATATTGGCATACTTGTGAAATAAATTCCTAACTATCTTTCATTTCTAATCTCAACATCAAATTCATACTCTATTTTACTGGAAATTCTTTTCCTTTTAATTGTTCTTGTTCCTTACTTTCTGAATGTTAAAACTCTTGCAAATTCTTATAGCTCAACTAGTCATTGTTCTGTGAATTGATATTTGATTTCCTAATTCCCTGTAGAGACGATACTCTGATCTTAAAAATTACTCATTACTTGCTGCAATTCCTAGTGCACTTACTAGTGTTTAGAATTGTAATAACGGATTCTACATTTTTTTGTTGTTTGTTGCATAACTTTTCTGTATTTTTTGCTATTTTTTGCATAATTGTATTTTTCGTTTAGCATAATTTTCTGTTTTCTGCATGTTATGTTTTGTAATTTTTTGCGAAATTTTAAATTTCATTTTTCTTAGTTAGTAATTTCATTTGAATTTTGTTTACTTCCTTTTGTATACAAAGAAAAACCAGAAAAACTAGAAAAATAAAGTGCTCTATTGTTTGATGGTAACCAGCATGTATCAGAATTTCTATCAAAGCCAAGTTGCAAGAATAAGAGCTTATAAAGCTAATGCTTTTGAAGCTTTGATTAATAATTTTCAAGCTGGAGTTGCCCAAACTAACCCCTTAGTGTGTGATTTTTACAGTGAAAATGTAACATCCTGTACTTTGATTTAAATAAAATGAGGGTTGTTAAAGTATAATTAGAATAGATTTGGATAGAATTTATATTTAAAAAAAATAATTAAAAAAATGTGACCAGTAAAACTGCCTATGAATAGTAAAACCGCCTATGAACAATAAAACCGCGTATGAACAGTGAAACTGCCTATGTACAGTGATCGATGACGTCATCAGTGACATCGGCATAATCATAAATCCATATTTTACCATGTTTTTAGCATAGCTTTTGGTTAATAATTAGGAAAATAGTTCTAAAATAAACTTGAAAAGATCACAAAAATTAAATAATTAGTATAAATTGTTGTTTTGTTGAAATATTAAAAATTGTTTAGATTTTTTGTAGGAGTTCATGCAAAAGATACAAAGTTGTTAAAAGTGCTTAAAGGAAGGATTAAAAGCAGAAATTAAAGAAGAAAAGTCAAAGAATCAAGCTTGAAGAAATCCTAAGAGTTGGGCGTTACAATTCCAAGTGATTGGCGTTTGAACATGGAAAGAAGAAAATACACCACTATGTTTGCGTGGCTACTCTAAGTGATGTGCATTAACACTCCAGCAACTGTAGCTGGATAACTGCCATTGCGTTGAAACATATATCACTTGGAGCTTTGGCGCGCAATAGAGAGTGGCAACTCATAACAGATGGCGTAGCAACGCAAGCTGAGCATATGGAAGAAGCGTTCATTGAAGTGATGTGCGTTGAAACGCAAATCACTTGAAGCCTTGGTGCGCAACTGAGAGTTGCAACTCACATCACTTGCAGTGCGCGCCTTCACTCCAGTCACTGCGCATTTTGGCGCAAAACTTTGCAATTTTTATAACTTCTTCTTCTCGCCAATTCTGGACGTTTGGAGCTTTTGTATCACTTTTAGAAGATTTCAGAACACTTAGGGATAACTAACTTTCAAAATTCCAAGGGTTAAGTCAAAGAATTAGAGGAACTCTATAAATAGGAATTAAAAACTTAGAAAAAGGGCTTTTTAGTTTTTGGTATTCAGTTGTAACTGTTTTAACTTCCAAGGGAAGTTAGAGGGAGAAGAGAGGAGCGACTTTTGTTCTTCTTTGCTAGATGAATCTGGGAGAAGAAAAATTTATGGAGATGGCTCTCTACTTTTCATCTTCTTTTCTTCTTGCTTCTCTTTATTTCATTGTAATGTGTTTCTAACTCTTTTTGTTAGGGATTTATGGATCTAGAATTGATATATTGATTTCGTTTTGACTTTGAACTTTGAGTATTTGATTTGATTGAGGAATTAATTCTGTGTTTACTTGATCTTTGAATGGAAATTCAATTGATTAATCAAAAAGTAACATTCACTACTGGAAATTGGGTTTGTTTCTTGGATCTGAATTAATTCCCAAAACTATTGATTTTCTTAGGAATAAGTGATCTTAGTTTTTCAATCTTTTGGTTCTAATTCGTAATGCAATATTGAACTAAATTTGGCCTAAGGAATTAGGGAGATTTGGTTAAATATTAGGATCATTGGTCATTGTAAAGAGAAACCAATTGTCAATCAATCAATTGCTTGAATGTTCAGAGGCAAAATTGAATTGATATTGATATTCTAGTGAAATAAATTCCTAACTTTTCTTCCATTCATAATTCATTCAAATATTACAAATTAACATTCTGTTTTTAACAATATCTCATTTCTTTAATTCTGAAATTTAATTTCTTGCATATTGAAATTTGTTCAATGAATTGTTTGGTGCAAATGGTTATTATCTTGTGAATTGGTGATTAAAAATAAGATCCTAGAGGACGATACTTAGGACTCAATCTGATTTCCACATTTTATAACTTGCTACAACTACCTAGTACACTTGCTAGTAGTGAAACCATTTAAGTACTATGATATAGAAAAAGTATAACACATAATGTCATGGCTGATGTCACATCCACGTACAATACGCGTATAGTCCATGTACAGTATGCGTGCACAGTGTTTCCGGCAGTGAACAGTAAATTTCAAAATTTTTCTATAAAAAGGGGGTTTCACACAAAATTTTCATTTCTTCACTCCTACCCAAGGTTCTCAAAAGTTCTAAGGCTATATCTCACCATTTTCTCTCATACTAAACCCTCTTAAACTTAAATTTCTCTTCAGATTTTTTATTCTACGTCCGTTCTAAGGGATTTCAAGTAAGTTTCTCTGAGTTTGAAATTAGATTTACTGTTCGTTTCTCTTTTTCTTCTTTTTCTTATAGATGTTCATGGTGTTCTTAGGAAAAACTCTGTTCTAGAGTTAAATCTTTAGTTAAATCTTTGTAAAAGCTCTATTTTGAGGTAAGGGGCTCTACTTTATCATTTTGTTATGTTTATTACTTGTATTCTCATAGATCATGTCATATATGTGATTATATGTGGAATAATCTTTATTTTATGAAAAATAACCGGTTAAAAGTGAGAATAATTGGTTGTTTATGTGATTTTATGATGAATACATGGTGAAAATGTGATATTATGTTCAAATAGTGCATGATAAGGTATATTAAGGATGGATGATATGATTTTATGATCTTGTGATACGAAATATACAAAGAGATTGATGTTTCATGTTTGAATATATTGTGTTTCATGTAAAAGTGATATGTATTGTGAATATGCTATGATTTGATGAAAAGTATGTGGAAATATAATGAAAAATATGTGTGAACATAAGAAATGGCATATGTGAACATGTAAATAAACTTGAAAGAGTATGAGATGGAAAAAGGATATGATGTAAATAGTTACAAAGATACACTGGGGGACTGGAAGATGGAGACAATATGGTATATCTTAGGGAAATGTACGGTGGTGAGTGACATTCGGGATTGTGCACGGAATATTATGTTCAAATGCACCACATGGCCACACACTCGTTTCCTGACTTGACTCCTGACCATTACCTTTGCTAAGGGGCTGTCTATTGCATGTGTTGTATCCGTATTGCATTGGGCCATCCGGTGACTATTTACATGAATGTGTAAGACCTCAAGATAGAGGCATTGGATAACTGTGGCAACAGGGTGCGGTAAGCGTGGATAAAAATAAAAAAATTGTGAATCTATAGAATATAATATGTGTTGAGATGAGAAGATGCTTTATATGACACTATGATATGTAATGCCATGATGTTTTCTTTAATAGTGATAAGATGTGTTTTATGGTGAATATGTGTTATGTATGAGTGGTAGGGTAGAGACTCATCCTTACACAACATTTTCAATAAACCAGGACGAATAGTACCAGACTCACAGTGCATGGATGGATGAGAACTGCTATAGGACTTAGTTATTTTGAGCTATGTAATGGATATTTTCAGTTCTATAGCATTCTTTAGAAACAATTGTAAAACTACTATTTCTTTTTGTTGCTGATGAAAATTTTAGGATCTTTGTTTTTCTAAAGTACTTATGAATCAATGAAATTTTACTCTATAAATCTTATATCATTTCATTGTTTTTTTTTCTTATTAGAGAGTTTTTGAAAGAAAATTTATTTTATCATTTAAATTTTTATGAAAATTTATCATATATTGAGGAAAGAAATATAAGGTGTTACAGAAAACGATTTGAATAAAACCTATGATGTGGCTGCAACAGAATTTCAAGAAGAAATCAATTATGGAGGAAATTTTCAAAGACCTGAATCTACCTTTCCTCATGTGTATCAATATCAAACTAACATGAGTCAGCCATATTATGATTGGAATCAACAAATGATTGCTGCAACAACACCATTCTCCAGTCCTCAATTTTCACAAGCTTGTTTTCAAGTATCATATTCTCAATCTCAAGGAGGACAACAGCCTTCAAAGACTGTTCCAAACATAAATAATGAACTTAAAGAAACTTTACTCCAATTCATGAAATTTACTCAGTCAAGTTTCAAGAATCAAGACGCATCCATGGAGAAGATGGAGATGCAAATAGGAGAAATTTCAGAACAATTGTTAAATGGGAATGATGAGAAATTTCCTAGCAACACCATTGTGAATCCAATATTGCAATGCCAAGCTGTTTTGACAAGGAGTGAGGTGGAAATTTCAAGTCCTAAAGCTACTGATAAAGAAAGAGCATTAGATAAATATGAAGAAAACAAGATTCAAGATAAACAACAAGAGGATTGCAAGAAAGAGCAGTTAACAATTTTAAAGAAAAAAGAACCAAAGGACTACAACAAGACACAACATGAAAAAAGAACCATAAAGAGGTTGTTTGAAGATGCTTGCAAGCCAATAGATGAAGCTAAATGCAAAAAACTTCCATTTCCTTAAGGACTATAGAATTCTAAGCAAGAAAAACAGAATGATGATTTTATTCTAAGAGAGATCCTTGCTGGAATTAGATATGAAGATAATAAAGAGCATGAAAGGAAGCTCCCTGAGTATATCAAGTTGCTTGAAGTCCCTTCACTTTTATTTCATCCAAGTTCTGAATTAAATGAAAAGTTGCAAGTTGGTGAGAAAAAGGGGAAACATTTAAAGATAGAGCAAGAGTCGTTATCATCAAAATCAACTCTTAGAATAAAAGATCAATAGGCATCAAGCTAGTGACGTTAAAAGAGCGCCTTGTGAGAGGCAACTCACACTTCTTTCCCTTTAGCTCTGTTAATTTCTGGTTTTTTATTTCATTTTTTTTACATGATCTTAATTTCTGGTTGTAGGTGATAATCATTTTTGGGAGTAAAAGTGTCAACCTATAGTGGAGTTTTCTGAGTTGGAGTGTGGAACATCCATTTTCATCAGCATAACCACATAGATACTTTAGGATTATTTCTCTGTTCCTTTCTAAATTTCTGACCTTTAAATTTTGATAGAATTTAGATTAATTTTAAATTTTGGTTAATTTTGAATTTTAGAATTCTGCATGCTTCTGAATTTTTAGTATGATGGGGTAGTTAATTCTGAGTTTTCATAGAATCAAATGTGTATAATCTGAGTTTTGATTTTGCAGGTGTTAATTCAAGCAGAGAAGAATGAGACAAAGTGATGTAATTGTGTTTAAAAGGATGTTCACTAATTAAGTAATCACTTTGAGGAAGAAGAGTTGAGGCGCAGGGCTGTTATTCTCGCCACTTGAAGTGAACACGCACAAGGGTACCTAAGAAAAATTGAAGAAGAGGCTCCTGCATGGCTACTTCAGGTGTTTAAAGCAGCTATGCGCATGTTTGCGTAGCTACTCTACCCATTTGAAGTAGCTACGCACATTATATTTCATTTACATGACTCTAGCGTGTTCACTTCCCCATCTAAAGTTTCTACCTAGTCTGCGTAGCTACTTAAAGTGCTAAAAGTGATAACGCAAAACCACAAAACCCTAAGCACTCAAAACCCTAGCCCTAAAATTTGATTTTCCTACTTATCATTGGGTACATTTGTGTTGATTATCTGCAATACCATTACTTCTGAGTAGGATTACATCATTATTGCACTCCAATTCCAGGTAATTCTGAGTAGGGTTCTTGAAGGGGATGAATTGGGAAAATTTTGGGAATTTTGATTGAGGGTAAATTCTGTGAAATTATTGATTCGAATAGGTAATTGAAGAGTGAGAGAGTTGATTCCATGCTGAAATTATCATTTTTAATTGAGATTCAACACTGAATTAGGGTTTTTCCACATGAACATGATGATGTGTTTGGTATTTGAACATAGGGCTTATTCTTTGTGAATTTAACTGTGATTGGTCTATATTGTGATGTTAGAAATTGCGTACATGCACTCTGTATAATTCTAAAATAATTTTTTATAATTGTTTGTGCAAAAAAGGTTTTCATAGTGAATTTAGTGGGTGTTAATGTAAATTTTGGTTGCTGTAATAGATTGATTATGATGTTCTGAATTACTAGTTACTGTATTACACTTCACTGCTTTAAAATTCACATGTTTACCATTGAAATTTGATTGGAATATGGCCTGATCACAGTGCATTACATTACCACACTACACATGATTGACTAAAATTTGAGTTGAGCCTGAATGCTATTCTGCACTCTGTATTGCTGAAATTTGATGATTTGTACTTGATTGATGATTTGTTGATGATGCATACAATCTTAGGACAACATTTTCTCTATAATTTAAGTTAGAAAAAGTGCTTAGTTTGCTGACATATTTGCTGCAATTTTGACAAATCCTGAAACTCATTCTTTCTATACTTAATTTGTGATTTTAGCTGAGAGATGACAAGCTCACCTAGAGTAAATCTTAGATCAAGGAGGCGCAGATTTGCAGGTACCTCATTATCAAGGGCTGTACCTGATCATGATCCAAGATTTAAAAGCAAAGCTCATGAGAACTATTTCAAGGCTAATATTCCGAGAAGGAAGATAGTTCATGATAGGAACCTTGAGCTAGCTGAAAGTGATCATCTGGAATTTGTGAAGAAAATTCATAACAGAGAAAGGACTAAGGGAGAGCAATTACCTTACCACTACATCATGGTTAGAAGTGTAGAGATGGATTTCTCTACTGTGAACATCAATAAAGTTCTGCAAATTTTTGTTAAGAAGAAAATTGGGCAGCAAAACTTATCTGATTTTAAATAGAAAATGGGCATGACCAAGGAGTAGCTATATGAATCTAAGATGGAGAATGCCCAATGTTTAAGAGATACTTCCTTCAACAACCTCCCTCTCTTCAACACTTGTTTCAGCACTCCTCCATGGATTTTTTAGAAATGGATGAAGAAGATGAAGATGAGGAGGACAATTCAAAAGCGGAAGATGAAGAAGATTAGCTTAGGATTTTATTTTTATTTCTGTTTTCTTTAAATTCAGTATTGTATAATCCTAGTAATTAGGATTTTTATTTTCTGCAATTTTTAGTTAGTTACTTTTGAGTTATTAAAGACAATTTGGTTCATTTTTAGTTGTAATGAATTACGGTTTTATTTGCTTTAAAATTCTGCAATTTTATTTGGTTTATTTTTCTGAATAATTGATGGAAATTGTGATATTTTGTGTAGACCATACTCTTATAACTCAAAACTGAAGCACATTGGATTTTGACACTTGCACAACTGCCATGAAAGGGGGGTGAATTTTGTACCTCTTATTTCATGAGTTTAGCTTCACTATCACTAAAAATACTCCCAGAAAAACACAAAAATATTAGATTAGATCATGAACTGACTTCTATGAATGCATTGTATTTGATTGCATTTCTGTGAATTCTGATTTTCTTTTAATTTCATAAGTTGTTTTTCTTATTCTCACATGATTATCACACTTGTAATTTTCAAAAGGAGGTAGTCTTGCCATTTTGTGCACATAATTCTGAAAAAAGTGGATTGTGAGCTTAATTGATTGATATTATCACTTAAAATTCCTTGGTGAGATTTGAGCCTCATGCATAAGCATTTTTTATGTGTGAAATTTAATCTCATTTGTTGCTGCACCTCTAGAACTTGCTTTCTTTCTTAAATGAATATGTAATTTGCAGATCACACATATATGATGGAGGCCTTCTTTGATCATGTTTAGCTAGCCTAAATGAACCTCCCTTTATGTTTGAGAAAATCCTAGTTCACTCCCTTTGTGCCTTTAGCTTTTTCTTTGAAAAACCTCAATTTTTGCTGAAAACCATGAACTATATCCAAATTAGAAAAAGGCAATTTGAGTTTAATCAAATATGAATTTTTTAAACTAAGTTTGGGGTGGCTTCTTGTTTTGCATTGCTTGAGGACAAGCAAAGTTCTAAGTTTGGGGTGGGCAGCAGCAAAGCTCTAAGTTATTTGAAAAGAAAAATTAAAAGTAAAGTGTTAAAAAGTGTGAAAAAGCAGAAAAGAATTGAAAAAAGAAATTCTCTGTATAATTGATGCAATGATAGTTCTTTAAATGCTGCAAATATTCTGTAAATTATATGCAGATTTGGATGAATGAGAAAGATAAATTAACCTCAATTTAAGTTTTGAACATTCATCTACTTGAATTGCATCTTTTCTGTTTGGAAGTAACCATATTGTTTGCCTAATGAATTGAACACCTACCTTTCCTTTAACCTTAATTTCACCTGAAAAAGTCCTCTTGATATGTGACTTGTTGTATATTTGCAGAGGAGATTGAGAATATTTACAAGCCTATGGTATAGTGTGGTAAAAATGATGATTTTGAGAGAAAACATTAAGCCTAAACACTGCTAAGTGATGAGGGAAACACTACTTAAGAACTGTTAATCATGTTTTTCAATTTTGCTCACATGAAACTTTGCTGAATTACTTGAACTCAGATAACAAGTTTTTGTTGGTTATGTGATTAATCCAATGTGATTGTCATGATGATTGAATAGATTAATAACTTTTTGTGTAACACCTAAATTACTACCAAGATCCTATCTTCTAAAAATATATTTTGAAGGCCTTCTGAAAATGGTGTACCCAACCGAACATGAACAAGGAATCATTCATTCGACATTAGTGTGAAACCAAACAACAAAATCACAATTTAATTCATAAATGAGTGTACATTATCCTTTAATCCTTCATTCAAATTTGTTCTTCACTAAAACATGTATATTGAATTACGTTTTATTAGCATACTTAGAAAATTTGTTATTGTTCTACATTTTCTCAGGTTAGTTTCTTTTTATGAAAAAGATGAAGATGAGTGCTTAACTTCACACACTTCGTGAAATAAAATTCTGAAATCATAACGAGAGACATGCAAATGGAAAGAAAATACGATTATGTGTATATATGTCTCTAGTTCAAACGGTCCAAGGTAAAACCATCATGAAATGAACAAAAAGAAGACCTCATAGTTCTGTATTTCAAAAGTAATTATAAACAGCCCCCAAAAAGAAAAAAAAAACTTAAGAGCAATGTTCATCCATGACAAGGCAAAAATAACCATCTACACATAAAACTTTGGTGGAAAGGAATCCTCACTAGGGTCGGATTCCATTCCATCAGAATCAGGTGAATCATCCACGGGCTGAGGGCGAGGAGAGGGTGGCAGGTCGTCCGGGTCACTGTCAATCCAACCGATGGTAGGCGGGGGTGATCTTGAGGTGGACGGCGGTGGCAGAGAAGGGTGTCAGGTGGAAGGTCCAGCTTCGTCGGAAGGGGGTGCTTGAATGTCGAGAGGTTGGCGAGGAATTGGCCTGACAGAAGACGCAACCACTCCAATGTCTTTCCATTCAGGTGCGGGAGCAGGAGTAGGGCTAGGACAGGGGCTAGGTTCGGGGTCAAGGTCAATGATGGTCTTACCTTTATCCACAAAAGTCTTAAGATGTTTGGCAGGAGGTTCATGAGATGATGGAGAAGAAGGAGGTGTATGAATGATGATACTCCGTTCAGGTGGTAGGGGCACGGAGATTTTGGCAAAAATGTGGTCCATCTAGTTGGGCTTCCATTCGCCTTCAGTGAGGGGTCCCATGGACATGGAGACCATTCCCTGGTACATCAGGCGGCGTGTTGCTGGGTCATAGATCCATCCCTCCTTTCCTCCCAAGTCCTCTCCCTAGATCCTCGCTCGTAGTGGGTCCATCTACCATGCATTCATGCAACATACAACAACAACAAGACAAGACATAACACCAAAACAAAAACAAAACAGAAAGGGTGAGTTGAATACATTCTTTCATCAGAAATCGAATAAGTAAGGAAATTAGCATAATACCAAAGAATCTACTGACTCATAGTTCAATAATCACATTATCACAACATAATACTCATCAAACAGTCACAAAACGCAAGTAAAAATAAATGAGTTCATCATAACATAACTATAACAAAGATAATTAAAACGTCACTACTTTTTCCATTCGTTTTCAACTTTTCCCCAGTCAAGATGATCGAAGGCCCTCATTCCCTACAAGCACATTTCGTATACAATTCTTTAGGGATATTTCCCTTATTCACAAATTTTGATTCCTCAGGAATGAGTCCTTCAAGATCTTGGTAATGCTTGCTCGCGTCAGGATTAGTGAAAGCTTTGACGACGACGTGTCCCGACCGCGGTGAGCTATTCCGTGCCATTAGGGCAACCCCCCTCCACTACCCCCAAGGTTCTTCCCTTGAACCTGAACACTCACATCCCTCAGCTGTGCTAAATTGTGATCTTGACTCTCTAACCTTCTTATCATACACGTGAAATAATTTTGTATTCGCATCCTCCTCACACCATTTTTGAAACACGCATTTCATTCTCAAAGATCACAGATCACATAACCACTCACGCTCAAAAGAGCTAGCACATACAAAGAAGAGAAAAACTGTTCGTCCACGGTCTAAGAATAAAAAGGAAAAAGAGAGAAGATGGAGATAATAAAGAGAATTCCTTTGAATCGTCATAGTCAAAAATATATTTCCACGAGAAAAATGATCATCAAAGAGTCAGAGAAATAACCACAAACTTAATCATACATGCAACTCATTTTTACCACAATTCTTTTCATAAATTAGTGATTTGATAGGAGGAAAATTCTTTCATGGTTAAGAAAAGGGTTCCTCGGTCACGCAATGTCAAACCGAGAAAAGATGAGAAATTCTTCAACCAAAAACGAAGAGGAAGGGGTATAATTGACGAAAACCGAAAAGAACACAAAGGTTCCTAGAGTTATTTTAACATACAATCGAATATTCATCAAAGTTACTAACTTTATTGATTAATAAAGGCAAACAAGAAAGAATCATGTAAGGTTTTCAATATCATGGACATGTAAATAGTAATCCCACTCATCCACACTCATTCGAGTTACCACACACTATTTTCTTTTTTTTTCATATTCAAATAAAGAAGTAGGGAGATGAAGAGAAATTTGTTTGCATGTCACTTTTAATCTTATTAGAAATGAAAATGGGAAGGAAGGATATTAATCACGTTCAATCACACACATATGAGCAAGCACATTCATTCACACACACAATCATGAACTCCCTTAACCTTGTTTGGTTCGAAAAAGAGATGAGGAGTGGAAGGTTTAGTCTTGGTGTTGGTAAGAACTTCAACCACTGCTTAAGTCTTGGATGGTGGCACAATCGTTGGAAGAGGGGTGCAACCTGTGTTGGAAACTCTCTAGAGTTCTTCGTACCTTCAAGGGGGGTGGTGATGAGAAACGTTGCTCACGAGAAAGAGAGTGTGGAAGGGCATTTGGTGTAGGGGTGAGAGAACGTTTGAGAGAGAAAAGAGAGATGAAGTTAAGAGTGTTTTTGAAAAATGAGAAGGGAAAAGGGCGCGTGAGAAATGAAGAGGTTCCTATATAGTGTAACCTAAACCTTATGCCCATTCGTTTTCCAGAGGTTGGCGGTGAAGGGTTGCACAGGAATGGTTTTAGGGTTAATGTTAAGTGAAACACCATTTTGCCTCCCCTTCTTTTTTTTTGAAAAGGTCGCACCTCACGGTGTCCAGGTGCATGCGAAATGTCCCTTCAAGAGCATTAAATGCTCAGAGTGTAAAAGAAGCAAGCCATTAATGCTTCCCACGCCTCCATAGGCCAGCCATCATGATGGAGTGACTAAGTAGGGTTTTGGACGTCGGCAAGAGTGAGCGGTTAGAGTATGTTGGCGGCTAGGGTTTTGATTTGTGAAGGGAATGGGTTTAAACCCTTCGTATCCCACGAAATTGAAAGGGTTATGTCTCTTGTGTGGCTGTGTAAATGAAAAGGTCTTTTAAGTGGGGTTTAATGGTGGTACGGTTCCAAAGAGAACATTTATTCTAGGTGCAACGTTTTAAATGTGGCTGGCGGTTTAGGTTGTTGGAGAAGAGAATAAACATTCAATGTCTCTTTGAATTACTCACAAAGTGACACCTTTTTAGGGTAGTACACGCACATAAACTTGTAATGATTAGCCATGAATGCAAAGCAATTAAGGCAAGAATACACAATTAATATCATGCACGGTTTTTAGGGTTTTAAATGTATCATGGGAGAGTTTCCACGTTGACTCACGCTTATCCTTAATGTGGCTAACGTTTACAATCATTTGGGGGAGAAGATTGGGGTGTGTCCATACGTTTTCCTCGAGGGAATTAAAGGTGAGTGGAAAGTAATTAAGGCAATTTGGGTGCATTTTAACGGTTAGATGAAGGGTTGGTCCTGGAAGTAATCAAGCATGATTAATTCTCTAATAAATGTTCTTTGGAATAAATGTCAAATTGAATTTTAGTGGCTGGCTAATTAAGAGCACGAGAATTTGGAAGGGTTACATTTTGGGGAAAGGGATTTTGGCCTCCTAATTACTTTAAATTCTCGGTTGGAGCATTAATGAGAGGATCAAAACAATTATCACATATAAATGACAGCTTAGGGAAAATAAAAATGGTTGCATCTAATTAGGGTAACCAGGGAATTAATAATCTCATTAAATGCAATGTTTCATGCTCTAAATCTAGGCCATTATGGTCGGTTTTTCTCTCTCCTGCATAAGCAAATAACGAAAATCTAATTACCTTATTTAAAAGAGGGGTATTGAATAAAATCATAAAGTGCATTAATGAATAGGGTAACAATTATGTGTAAGTGCCGAGAATGTGGAAAGTCTATTCTTCTAGAAAAGGGTTGTAGCCTTAAATTTTTGGTTGCACTATAAAAGGGAAGTTTTTAAATAAGGTCCAATCAAAATATGGCAGTCTAAGAGGTGGCGGCTGTATTTATTTAGGGTAACCTGGAACAATGGAATTGCATTAAGTATAGTTAATTTGGGCTAGAATCCTAGGCTATCAAATTCGGTTCTCTCCCTCCCCTAAACATAAATGACTTTTCGGTTACTAGCACTAAATGAGGAAAGATTGAAACTTGCCTCTTAGATCCTTTGTAGTGCACATGAGTTCTAGGGTAAAAAGGATGGTGGCTCTCATTAATGGTCTAACTTAGTGTGCATGGTACCAGAATAAATGGGGGGGGTTTAAGTACACCCATTATTAGAACCTAGTGAACATTCAATATAAGTAAAGAAAGTCACATATGCAGTTCCACTTGAATTAAGAAAGCATATTACAAAATCAAATAATAAGAATTAAAGGAACTATGCAATATTAATAACAATAATCGGGGGGTAAAAGAAAAAAGAGTCTACTCATCTGACTCAAAAGACTACCTCGCCCTAGGTTAATCTCACTAAACTTGGGTTAAGTCAAGGTAACTTCATCATACAACCATATACACATGCACATACGAAATTAACTCAACATACCCTGGGAGAAATAATTTTGCAAGCAGGGAACATAATATGATTAAACAGTTGTAGCAAGAACTGAACTAGAGTACTAAAAATCAAATAAAAGAATTACTAAGTAATAATTAACACTCTCTGCCATGCAGGCCAAAATTTGGGATGTTACATTTTGAATAGAAAACATAGAACTAAAAAATAGAAAATTTTTGAAAAAAGTCAGTTTTGTTGCTTGATTTCAATTAGTGGATGAATTTTTCTCCTTTATGTGATTTGATTTGATTGAGGACAAGCAAAATTCTAAGTTTGGGGTGGTGATATGTAACACCCCACATTTTTGGTAACCTTGATCATTATTATATATATATATATATATATATATATATATATATATATATACACATATATGTGTGTGTGTATGTGTGTAAATGTAATTGAATATTGGAATTGGCACTTGAGTGCGTAGTAAATGTTAAACGGTGATGTGTATAAATGCATATGAGTGCGGATAGATGTGTATATATATGATTTGATTAGATTTTCTAATGCTGAAAACAGGTAAAGGGTGTAATACTAGGTTGTCCTTGCTGCAGGGAGAGGATTCTTGCTGTAGCGAGAGGGCCCTGTGATAGTCATATTTTAATACATCTTTCTCTCTATGTTTTCGATTTAATTGAGTCTTTTTAGTATATTATTTTGATGTGTTAGTTTAGATTTGTGTTGGTAAGTCATTTAGGATTTAAATTTAAATCTTTCTTAATTCCCGCCATAAATTCTTGTTTTGACACAGTTTCTTGAAAAAACCATATCTGGAGCTACACTACTCAGAATTGGACAAAATTGGTGTCCCTGGAAAGATAAGAGAGAGATCTACAACTTCTCTGTTGCGAGTCAAGCCCAGTTAGAACACCTTCAGGCCCAAAACTGCGTCACAATGTTGCAGTCCTGCAATGAATTTTTCAGAATTTGGTTTTATTGTTGACATTACTTAATTAGGGTTTTAGGAACCTCGTTAGGAAGCTGGGCCTTAATTAAGCCCAATTATTTTGGCTTTAAATAGGGTTTATGATTTCGCGTGGGGATATTCTTCCCTCTTTTTTGCCTTAATTTTCAGAATTTTAAATAAAAAGCTTTCGTAAGGATTCCTCTCATCTCCCTCTCTTTTATTTTCGAAAACTTCATCCCCTTCTCTAATTGGTCGAGCAACATGATTATGAAGCAAGGCTAATTCATCAACCGGTTCAAGGTTTCAAAAACTACATTGCATTCGAGTTTCAAAATAGGTTTTATCGAATTCCTCCTTTCCTTCCTCTTTTCTAATTAGGTTAATTATGTTTTTCATGATATGGAATTTTTGTTGCATCCTAAATAGAAAGAATAGGTTAATTTCAGATTTGAATTAATTGGATTCACCTAATTTAATCAATCAATTGTTCTAAATTTTGTTAAAGTATTGGGTTTGCGATTGCGGTTCTTGTTTTGATGGAATTCATAATCTAGATTTAGATTTTAGGGTTGTTGATGTGCATTGAATTAGTGTGATTGGAAATTCGTTGGGATCATATTTGTGTGAACGACGAGAATTGCATTGTAGGGATTGAGATCTTGAATTGGTTGAATTTCATAATCCTTAATTTTTGTTTTTGTTATTTTGTCGTTTAAATTCAAAACAAATCCTCCCCCAATCTAATTTGAAATTGCATGATGGAACTAAAAATAAAATGCATTTTATGTCCTTGAGAGATGACCTAGGTTTGCTTCTTGTATTGCACAAATTTTTGAGAAAATCTAGCTTGTTTGATACCATTGCGACGTTGTTATCACCCTGGGAGGAAGGACCGAAACTATCGCCTTCTCGCTGTAGCGACAGAGCGACAGTCTAGGGTGCATTTCTGGGTGCAATCTCGCTGTAGCGAGAGGGTCTCGCTGTAGTGAGATTTTGCAGAAACCAGAGTGCAGTTTTCTCTGAATTTTTCGCTGTAGTGAGAGGGCAGCGAGAATATCTCGCTGTAGCGAGAGTGTCGCGATCAGAGGGGTATTTGAAGGGTTAGGGTTCAAGGAATGTGTTATTTTTACGTTTTCCCTTCTCTTTTCTGCGATTCCTTCGATCCTAGACCCATTTTTACCAGTTGAATCACCTTCAAGGTCGTTTGAGAGCTAGATTGAAGGTTGAAATCACGTTTGGGGCGTTTGGAGGTAAGTTTTAATGACTAGGGTTTTGGTTTCTTGCCCTCATTCTCTGTTTTCTTGATTTTCTTAGGTTTTCATGGAGTTTCACCATGTGTTTAGGCCGAGATCTGTGTGGGGAGCACGTCTGAGGTTGAGTACGAGTGTGGGTCTTCAATCCAAGGTAAGGGGACTCTATCCTACTCTATTATGTGTGATTTGCTGTTAATTGTTGAATACTGTGATGTAACTGAGTTAGAGGGTAGGAAATTGTTGAGAAATGTGATGAGGGTCATATGTCGTGAGATGTGAATATTGTGTGTGTTTATCCGAAATTAATGAATGTCAATTGTATGCTAGATGTTGCATGATAGAATGAATATTGTGAACAAATGTGGGTCTGAGGGCCGTGTAATATAGATGAATATTGGCTACGTGCCGTGTAATATGAAATGAATGTGGGCCTAGTGCCGTGTATTTGAATGCAATGTGGGCTATGTGTCGTGTGTAAGCATGATTATTGCATGCATGAATGGAATATGTGTGGATGGGCGTGTTAGCTATAACGACCCAAAATACTAACATAGTCAAATATGTCTCTGATACTTTATTTTCAGAAAACACCAAAATCTGAGACTTTTTTTTTTTTTTTGTAAAGAGAGTTAAGGTGCACAAATTATTGCATTCGACATTCCCTTTTTCACATGGAGGTTTATTACCTCAAATCATAACAATTATAACATAATAATATAACATCAACATCTCGACATCACTGAATAATTCCATACGATAAAGTAGTGAAATAGTTAGCAACATAATCCAAAGTACTCAAATAAAACCACATAGTTGGAGGCATATAAAATAAAGTAATCTGACTCCCTAAGAGCAGTTCCCCTAATACAAAATCATCTCATCACCCAATCTCACAAAATATGGAGCATAATCTCCGATCGAGTCAGATTCCTCGGGAGAGGTAGGGGAAGAAGATGTGGCAGCAACAGAAGGCTCTCCATCACTATCATCAATCCAACCAGCAGCGCGAGGAGGCAAACGGGAGGTGGCAAGAGGTGAATGAGGAGGTGGATAGGTAGGAGGTGGAGAGGAAGGTCTAGCCTCACACCTAACTGAGGATTCCACCACATGGACATCCTTCTCAACAGGCGTAGGTGCGGTCACAGGGGTAGGTGTATGGGGATCAACAAAGGTGGGTGATAGAGAAATGGGTGGAGCAGAGTAAGGTAACTGCGGGTCTCCAGGGGTTGCAGAAAAGATGATCTCAACAGGGGTATCAGCTACATACTCAGTGATCCATGAGCCTCCACTATACTTCCTATTAACGACAAGTACGAAGCCACAAAAGATACTCTGATGGGTCGCGGCGTCGAACTCCCACATGTCTTCCTCAGACGGAAGGACCATCACCCTCGTGCTGTGCTTGGCCATCTATAATATATAGAAAAGGGATACAAACAACACAAATCCAAGGGGTGAGTTCTCCAAACACAAACATCATATAATTGCCATACCCCAAGGAAGGCGGCATTTCAAGCGCAGGCAGATTAATCACCACAATTCATAGCAGTCTCAGAATAATCAGGGCATTCCATCATCATAGGACATATAGATATATATGGAAGAAATCAAACGAATACTCAATACTAGCACTCATAAGCAATTCCATAATCACAACCAATTCACTACCTAACAGTAATGCATATGATGCATGGATGCAAGTTTCAGCCTCACAAAGATATTCTCTCATGTTTCAATATTGTGCATATGAATGCATGGGGATCCCGTCCTCTATGACTGGCGACTCTCCCAGTTGGTACCATAGAGTTCAACAATTGAATCGAAAGGCGATCGGAGGACTCCATTCCCTGCATCGTTCTGCACAGCAGCATAATATATATATATATATATATAGGATGCACTCAGCATCAAAGAACACCAATGGTGTTTGGCCTCTACAGTGGGTCTCTTCGGGAATGGACCTCGACGACCATAGAATACGCAGTCCTTGTCGGGTTTGGCTAAGGTCTGCAGGTAGATCATGACTCGGCCACAGGCGCGCCTCTTACCTGTTACCACTTGAGTTTCCAGATCCCCTTTCACCACCCCCTGTAGGTCAATCTCGGGACCGAACCAACGACACCTTCAAGCTGTGCGGTTGTAAGTGCCTTCGAGTCGTTTCAAGCAATGAAATGATGCATGAGGTGGCATCTTTAGTCTTATTCAATAGTTTTCTCATTTTATCAAAATTAGCACAGTAGCATAGCATCGAATAAAATAGAACGATGCACAACACAAGCCAATGGCTTAGCAAACATGGATAGGTTCCATGAGCCTCATTAATCACATGGATAGATTCCATGGTATTTCAAACATTCTCGTGGATAGATTCCACAATCACAGTCATTCAAGTGCAGCAAAATACATTCCAATGTGGCAATCCATTCAATTCATTACTTATCATTCGAATCGAGTCTCACTTTTTACTTTGACATTCTCGCTATTCAAGGTTCACCCTAAATGATTCCCCAATTGAATTAACCTCTAGCTCCATCTAAGTTTCCAATAATTTTCACTAAGTTCCACACTCACTTGGTTTCTTCTCTCGGTTGTTCACTCTCCAATTAAGAAATTCCAACCAAACTTAAGCTCCCTCTAATCCTTTAATTAATTAGACTAATCCACATAAATTCTAAGTATTTTACCTCTCGGTTTTTCACACTCAATCAAGGAGAATTGGTCAATCTTAGCTCCTTCTAATCCTTTAAACAATTCAAGCAAACTCACAACACTCTTAATCATCTCTCTTGATTCTTCTTTCTTTCCTCACAATTCATACACTCCACCAACCATTCCACATTCTCGGTTTCATTACATAATTCACCTCATCCATTCATCAAGCCACAATTCAATCCCATTTCCAAGCCCCAAGGGCACAAGTTCATTATCATCATAGCACTTTTAATGTCAAGGCTGTACTTTTCCACATTCATCAAATTTACCAAGATTTCATTCCATTGAGATGCAATGATGCATGATTGAACTATTAGGTGAGTTCATGGCACATTCATGACTCTTAGCATGCAATTCATATAATTTTCAGCCATGTATTAAACCATACAACCACTATTTCACTAACACATTTCAGCACACATGTCACTATTTTTCACGTGAGAAATACCAAGCATAGCTAGTAATATTTTCATATCATGCACACTTTTTCCAGTACCTCACACATAGGTAGAAATCAAAGTTTTCACATATCCTTGCCATGATAACACTTCACATCATACAGCAAAATGCACACCAACAAAACACAATTTCTTACCATGATTTTTCCAAACGTCTCTTTACACACATCAAGTAAACTTTCCTAAATTTCAGCCAAGTAAAAGTCTCTTTCTCCTTTGATCAAAACCTTATTTTAACTAAGGCATATAAGGAAATTTTTTTTATAAAAAGGTTTTGGAATAATCTAGTCATTCCAAGGATAAAAACCGAGGCAAACAAGGCCAAGTTTTGGTAACACATTTTCATAAGACACTTGCCTTATGTTCACACATCATTTCCAAAGGTAATCACACCAAATTACAAGAGATAATCCACCTTTTACTTAAAAAATAGCATTCTGTCCAGCCCCTAAATACCATTAAATTCCTCTAAATTTCTACACTTACACACTTTAGAATGAACATGCATTCGCTTCCTAACATCATCCAAGTACCGATTTCATTAGATATGGAATTCAAGGAGAAAAACGCAAGGAACAAGGTTCAAATAGCCATGCAAGGTCACGACTTCACTATTCCAAAGAAAGGGTACATTTTAAACAAGAATGCAAGCACAAAGAGATCAAAACCGAGGCATCCACTATATGAAATCAACGTGCAAGGCCAACAAATGGAAACTTTTTGAAGATCTAACACATGCAAGAGGAAAAATCAAGACTTTCCAAATGGAAAACAACATGCAAGGGTTGCCATGGATGCACACACTTTCGAATCACCATTTCAAGTATTGGAAGCATTCTAAATAAAATTTCAGCAATGTACAAGTCAAAAACCGAGACAAGGTTCAAAGAGAAATGGGCATGCAATCATAAAAATCGTAACTTTTAAGGGTAAATTTACATGCAAGGGTAAAGACTAGGACTTTGAGGCAAGAAAATTCCAAAACCATCATGCAAGGATTCATTCACATCACCAAAGATTTCCAAGAGGCAAAGTATAGAGCTTTCATGGTACAATCACGAAAAACACAAAGAAAATGGCAAATAAATTGAAGCAAGGTGAGAACTCCCCCTTGCCTTGTTTTGGACGTGAAAAATGGATGAAGAAAAGGCTTGAACTCCAAGATCTTCAAGTTCAAAGCTGAATCCGAGAAAAGGTTGCACCAAAGACTCCAAAATTCTCCATCAAAAGTGTCCTTTGAAACCACCAACTCAAGGGAATGAAAAGATGAACTCTTGGACAAAACTCCCAAGGCTCCCAAGGCTTGAACGAAAAAGAAAGGGAAAGGAATCTCGGCTTACCTTGAGAGATTTGCACGAAAATGGAGGAACTTGGAAGGGTTGGTCCTCTCGGTTTTTGCCTTGAGAAAAGGAAGGGAAAAGAGTGCTTGAGAGGATGGTGGCTCTCGGCTTAGTCTTTGAGAGAATGGGTGAGATTGAGAGAAAGTTGCGTGTGTTTGGTGGTGTGATGGATGCAAAGTGAGGAAGAAGTGCTCACAGTTGAAGAGTGTGTTGAGTGCAAAGTGTGAGTGTTTTGGGACAAAGTGAGGTGAGTGCAAGGGTTAGGGAATCTCGGTTTTGGGGCAGCCAATTAGGATAGTTAGCTTGCTGAGTTTGGTATGTTGTATGGTTTCCATAAGGCAAGGAATAGTGTGAAAGGAGAATGGCACAAAATCTCAAGTGAATAGTTGTTTAGAAATTTGTAAAAATTAGAAGTGTGCACACGGTTTTGGGTGGCTAATTAGGGTATCTTTGCTTGCTGAAATTGGTTTAGTGTGCTTCTAAATTTGCATGTTTCCCATGGTGCAAAAGTGGACGTGAAGGGTGAGGGGTCCAAGGGAATATTGGGTGCAAACTTTCAAGGAGAATAGTAATTTAGGGACTTGTGAATATTTGAAACCATCCTCACGGATTCTAGCTCCCAAAAGCAAGGAGAATGTGTTAATTTTGTGTGCAAAGTGACAAGAATCAAGCATGGAATTTTCGGTCAGCCAATGAAAACTAGGGATAGGATTTCATGAAGCTATGCACACGATTTTAACAAAATAAGGTTGAATGAACAAATTCGGCAAGAAACAAGTGTGGAATTTTCGGCTACCAAAAATGGAAATTGGCCTAGGTTAGTACAAGATCACACACGCGGTTCAAGGGTTCAAACTTTTAGGTTGCATGGATTTTCTAAAACTAAGATTGCATGCAATGTGATTGGTCGTCATAAATGCGATGAGACTTGGTACAAATTCCGAAAAAGGTAAAATTTATAATGGCGACTCCTCGAAAAACACAAAAGGAAGTTTCAAATTTCAAGGCGTCCTCGAATCGGAAAACGAGACACTTGCATGAAATTCTATTGGCCAGAAATAGATTTTGGAAGATTCGGCACTGACTATGATGAAAAAGTGCAATCATTGCGACAGCTAAGTAATGATTACGGCGAAAAGTGCAATCATTACAGGATCCAAGTAATTATGGCAAAATCTAAGTAATCATTACTAACTTTGCACGTCTTTTGAGGCAAAAGTAACTTTTTTGAAAAGTAAAGGTAAAAACACTTTTTGGCACAATTTTCAAAGCATTTTCTTGAAATTCACAACGGAACAAGATTAGGGATTTTTGGACGATGTCGGGACCGAGTATCATGCATGCAGTCATTCTAAAATGCAGGGTTCTCTACGAATTGAGACGATCGATTCGAGTATAATATCTAACTATCTATTCCGACAGTGGCAGGTCGGAACTGCGAGAAATTCACGACTCTATCAGATAACAATTAGGCTACGAAAATCGGGGCGTTACATTAGCGCCGCTATAATGTGCTGTGAATGGTTCTGTGATACACTAGGGGTATGGAAGATGAGGACGGTAGAAATACCTTGGGGAAGGGAGAGTGGTGGTGACACCGACTGTGGAACGGGTGCAGTACGGGCCACACACTCTCTTCTTGACTAGACCTCTGACCACTACCTTTGCTGAGCAACCTGTGACTGCCCATGTAGTATCCGTGAGGCGGGGGTAACCGGTGACCATTCATGGTGTGAATCTGTGATCACAGTGCCACAGTGAGCATGGATGGCATGCTCATGCACGGGATTGTTGTCATTATTTGTATTCATGATTGTGACATGCTGTGGATGCCACGAGTACATCGGTGTTGTACTGGAATGAACTGTGTGATAATACTGCCTGCGATTATGTATATGTGATGTGTTAAACTGATTTGGAGGTGAGGCTCTATAGTTATTTGTGTGTTTTGAGTAATGTAAAGTACTCACTCTTACATTCATTTTTCAGGTAATCAAAACGATCAGCATCAAGCTAGTGAAGGACAGATGGACTGCTATAAAACTTAGATTTTATTAAATGTTGTAATTGAACTAGTCTTGTAGCGGTTATTTGATATTAATTTGTAACCCTTCTCTTATTTCCAAATATCTTATGAAAATTTGGTTATTCAAATTTGCAAAAATTATTATTTAATTGAAATTAAAAATCTAGGTTACAATTTTGGTATTAGAGCAGTTCATCCAAACCGAACTGGGGTATCGGGTGAAGCGTCCAAGATAAGTGTTGATTATTTTGTTTTCCTGAACTATAATATGCTGGAATGTGATTGTTAACTTGTTGTAGCTGTCACACTATTTACAACTGCTGTTGCAATGAAGGTAAACTGACTAGCAAGTGTACTAGTATTGTTGTAGCAAGTTATAAAAAAAATCTTAGAATCAAATTGAGTTCCAAGTATCGTCCTCAGGGAATAAAGTTCTCAATTACCACTTCACAAGATCACAATTAGTTGAGCTTTACAAATTTCAGATGGAATTGGTATGAATGTATCAAAAACGAAATTAGAAAGTAAAACAGAACAGTTAGTACAAAAGTATATAGTAAACAGATGTAGAAAGAGTAGTTAGGAAATTGTTTCACCAAAACTTCAACATTGAATCAATAAAGTTTTGAACTTTCAAGCATTTAGATGGAATGACAATCAGTTTCACATTATATTAATCAAAGGACAATCCCTTGCCTCAATGAATCTAACATCTAATCAAATTACTCTAATCCCTTAGATCTAATCCAATCAAATGCTGCATTAAGTTTGAGAAACCAAAAGATTGCAAGATTAAGATATCTTATCCCTAAGAAACCAATAACCTTGGCAATTAATTCAGATCTGAGAAACAAATTCAATTCCCATTGATAAGAGTTCCTCTATGATTAGTTGATTAAATTTCCATTCAATCACTACTTTAACAGCAGAATCAATCACTCAATCCAATCCAAAACTCAAAGTTCAGATCCAAAATCAATTCAACACTTCCATTTCAGATTCACAATTCCTAACCACAAAGAGTTTAAGCAAACATTACAAAAAGAGAAGAGAAGAGAAGAGAAGAAGAGAATGAACAAAGAAGAAACATCTTCAAGCCAATCTCCAATCTGATCTCTCAAGAAATAAAGCTTGGTGTTCGTCCTCAATCTCCCTCTCTGACTCTCTCAACAACAAAAACAAATGGAAAATAAAAAATGAACAAAAAAACTCCAAAATTCCTGAGCTAACTGCCTTTTATAGAATTCCCGCTCTGCTGGCGTGATCACTTTTTCCAGCAATAGTAATCACGCAGAGGCTAATTCTTCATTTTCACTTGCGCGTGTTCACTTTTGCTGGTGATAGTAGCCACGCGCACTTCAAAGTGTTCACTTTTGTTGAAAATAGTACTTCTTCATTTTATGGTTCTGGAGTGATCACTTTCGCGCGAAAGTGATCACTCATAGGCTGTTTTTCGATTATCAACTTCTTTCCTCCAATTTTTTGCTACTTTTCTTCTATTTTTCCTTGATCATCCAATCCTCATGAACTTAACTCAGAATTCCCTACAAAAGCATACTTGAAATGTCACTTTTTACATAGAAAATCAATGAATTTTAAAATAACTGTGTTTAAAAGTGACATGCAATATTTTATTATTTTTTTAAGGGTTTTCTACTATTTCTAGCATGTTTTCTTTATTAATTGCACTAAAAACTATTGTAAAATACTAGTAAAATATGGATTCATCAGTAGCTAGATTGAATATGTCTGGTAGAGGTAGAGGTAGAGGTAGAGGAGCTAGAGGCACCAATGACCTCATGGAATGCATGGCTCAGATTCTAGAAGCCATGGTGCACAATCAAGGCAGAGAGTCAGCTGAGTATCGAGGATTATCTGCCTTCACTAGGCATGATCCTCCAAGGTTTGAGGGTGGATTCAACCCCAAAGGAGCTCAACGGTGGGTGGCTGATGTGCAGAAGATCTTCAATGCAATGGGGTGTCGTGAGGAGAACAAGGTTGGCTACGCCACCTACTTGCTGTGTGGGGAGGCTGAGGACTGGTGGAGGTTTGCCGGTCAGACCCTGCCACAGGAAGACAACTATATTTAGTGGGAAGCGTTCAAGACCATCTTCCTAGGGAACTACTTTCCCCAAGATTTGAGGAAACAGAAAGCTAGGGAGTTCCTTGAACTGAAGCAAGGAAGTATGACTGTGGGAGAATATGCAGCTAAGTTCCAGGAGCTGATGAAGCACTGGCCTCATTATCAGCATGGTGTTGGAGAGGAGGATCTGTGTGCTCAGTTTGAGCATGGATTGAGGCTGGACATCCGAGCTGTGGTCAGTGTGTTTCAGCTGACAGACTTGCCCACCCTGGTGAGCAAGAGCAGAATTTTTGAAGCTAACTCAAGAGGGAAGACGGTGGACACTAGGGGAGTCAGCCCAGTGAGACAAGATAGAAGAACCCCTAGGTTCTCAAGGGGACCGTATTCAGTTTCAAACAGCTCTAAGTCTCAAGGAAGTTCATCTCAAGAGAAGAGCAGTGAGAGTGGTTCAGGATCAAGCTCTTTCAGAGGGCCGCTTAAGTGCTTCAGGTGTGGAGGGCCACACATGGTGAGGGACTGCAGGAAGTCGGGGCACACTGCTGATGTGTGTTGGGCCGCCAAGAGGAGTGGCAGTACTAGTACAGCTCAAAGGCCTGAGTCAAGAGGGAGCACGGGGCTGAAGTCGAGCATCCCCAGGAGAGTCTTTGCTATGAGTGGGGCAGAGGCTTCACAGTCAAAGGGACTGATTCAAGGTAAATGTGTAATTAAAAGTAGATTACTTGATATGTTGTTTGACTCAAGTGCTATGCACTCTTTTGTGTCTGTGGCCCGTGTGAGAAGTTTGAATCTGTATGTAGCTAAATTGCCATGTAATGTGGTGGTGACTACCCCTACGGGTAAGCCGGTTGTGACGTCATAGGTATGCCTGGGGTGTTCGATAATGTACATGGTAGGGAGTTTGAGGTGGACTTAATTTGTTTACCTCTTTCGCAAGTGGATGTAATTCTAGGAATGGATTGGCTGGCTACCAACCATGTACTACTAGATTGTAGAGAGAAGACCTGGATCTTCTGTGCAGTAATGACCGAGGCCCCAAGACTTATGAGTCAAGGTGCATGGGAGAACACGGTGAACGCCAAGGCCTTTATGGTGATGTTTTCGATGGAGGCCGAAAGTGTGGTGGAGCCAGAGTATATTTTAGTGGTAAAGGATTTCTTGGAGGTATTTCCTGAAGATGTTTCTAAGCTGCCACCTGAGAGGGAAATAGAGTTTGCTATCAATCTCAGGCTGCAATTCTTGCAATTTCTTACCACTTATAAAGGTGATGGCATTGCATTGCTCCCTTGGATTAGACTCAGGCTGAGATGGCAGTTGATGAATCTACATTTTACTACATTTTTATACATCATTTATTACTTTTTATAGAAAAGAATAGACTTAGATAGTGTAAATAAGATGAATATTCCAATTAGGCTAAATAATATAGGTTTCTTAGTTTTTTGTTAATTTACATGAATTTAGATAGTTTATTTTACATATTTTGATCATTTGAATAATATGGCAGGAATCCCCAAGCTTATTTTGAAGAATTATTGGATTTTGAGGAATTTGAGGTGAAAGTAACTACTTTCAATATTGATAGTGACAACTACAGCAAGCCACTTCCAGCAAAGGGACCAAAGTGATCACTTTCAAAGCTTAAAGTGACAACTACAGTAGCCCAGAATCAACCAAACATGCGCGTGGTTACTATGAATATTCATAGTAGTCACTCTAGAGCATGCAGAATTGAAGGTGCTGCGCGTAGTTACTATCAAAATTCATAGTGACAACTCCAGAGAGTCCAAAATGTCCCAGTGTTGCACGTGATTACTATGAATATTCATAGTAATCACTCCAGAGAGGCAAAACTCAACTGATGCTGCGCGTGTTTACTATGAAAGAATGAGAGTAACTACTTTGGAGGGCGCCAGCTTTAGTATAAATAGATTTTTACCAAATTAGGGTAGAGGGTTCTTACACTTTTTGAACTTTTTCTCTTCTTTACTCAATTTAGAATATTTTCCAGAGCATAGGGCAACCTTGGGTGACAGCCAAGGGTCCAACCTAGGGTTTGGTTTCTCATTTCTCTTGCTTTTACATTAATGTTAATGAGGTTTCTGCATTTCCCAATTGCGTTTTTTACCCCCACTTCCATGGAGGGCTAAGTTTGTGTAATCCTTAGTGAATTCACATGGGTTCTTGAGTTCCTTGAATTTAATGATAATATAATTCCTTTCTTTCATGAATTACTTCTTCCTTATCTCTTGAATTGAATTAATGGTGAATGAGGGGAGTATTGCTCAATTAACCCTAATTTCGTTTTAAGGAGATTCTAAACTAAGGGTTGCTTAATCCTAGGTTTAATTCTAAGGTTGCGTAATTTTGGGATGAGAGATTAGAGCCTAACAAATTGCGTAATTTTGTTGGGAACATAAGGTTGATTTTCGCTTGTTAAATTAACCTAATTCATGGAAGAAAGGATAAATGTTAAATCTTGAGTGGAATGAGGATAGAATCTATGTGGATGAACTAAGGATTGTTGTTTTCTATTGTTTGAATTAATTAAACTCATTTGCTCATTGCTCTTTATTTTGATTTGAAACCACAAAACCCCCCATTTTAATTGCTTGTTTAATTTATGCCTTCAACATGTTTAATGAAGATTAATAACCAATGTTCATGGGAGACAATCTAGGGTTACCCTAGTATTACATTAATTTGTTTAAATTTTGTTGAGGATTTACGACAAATCTTTTAAACACCTCGAAAAAGACCATCATCAAATTGGCGCCGTTGCCGGGGACATTGGTGTTGATTTTTCATAAACATGTTATTTGCTCTGTTTTCATTTTCGTTTTCTGCATTGTGAATACTTTAGTATAGTTGTAGTTTCATAGGTAAGTAGAGATATCTTGCATTTAGGTAGAACCAATTGCTGTTTTCTGCATATTGTTTGAATTTTGATTTCTGCATTTTAGTTTACCACACTGTATTTTTGTTTACTGCAATTACCCTGTTTCTGTTGCATAATTCTGCAGAATTTGTGTTTGTGTGTTGCCTATTTTCATTCCCTAGTTTGCAATTTCTTTCTGTTTTTGCTGTTTGGTGTTAATACTTTATTTTACTGCACTTAGATGTTAGTTTTTCTGCATAATTGTCATCTGAATTTTTCTGCATTTTTACTGCTTCATTAGTTTACTTCTTTTCAAATTTCCATAGACAATTCCTAATGAATGACCAGATCAAATCCGGGAGATTTATATCCTCCAGATATTGAAATTGATAGGACATTCCATAGAAATCTTAGGAACCTTAGTAGACAAAATTCTGCACATATCGAGGAACCATCTTCACCATTTTCTCCATCTTCTATATATTCTTCTCTGCATTCTTTAAATTCTGAACCTTTAGAAATGACAGAAAATGACTTGACACTTAAGGAGCTTGCCGCACCGGACGTGACCTACCAGACTTTATGTATCCAATACCTAGATGTGGATGCCCCTTTTGTTCTTAAAACTGGCCTAATCCATCTTTTACCTAAATTTCGTGGTCTTGCAGGTGAAGATCTGCATAAATACCTCAAAGAATTTCATATTGTTTGCTCTACAATGAGACCACAAGGTGTGCCTGAGGAGCATGTCAAATTGAAGGCATTTCCATTCTCTCTTATGGATTTGGCTAAAGACTGGTTGTATTATCTTCCACCTGGCTCTATTACAAGTTGGGACACCCTCAAGAGATTGTTGCTGGAAAAAATTTTCCCTGCTTCAAGGGCTGCCTCAATAAGAAAGGAAATATGTGGTATTAGGCAGCTGGAGAGGGAAAGTTTGTATGAATATTGGGAGCGTTTCAAGAGACTTTGTGCTAGCTGCCCCCATCATCAGATAAGTGACCAGCTCCTAATCCAATACTTCTATGAAGGCTTACACCCAATGGATAGGAGCATGATCGATGCAGCTAGTGGGGGAGCCCTAGTTGACAAGACTCCCGCAGCCGCTAGAAACCTCATTGAGAATATGGCAGCTAACTCTCAACAGTTTGCTACAAGGCAAAATTTCATTATGTCCAGAAGTGTCAATGAAATTCAAACTTCAGATTCACACAAGCTGGAGCATAAACTAGATGAGTTGGCTACTATGGTAAAACAGTTGGCATCCATCCAAAAGAATTCTACTGCATATACACCTCCACCTCCATCCATTCCAACAATGCTTTGTGGGATTTGTTCATCTACAGATCACTTCACTGATAGTTGCCCCACATTACAGGAAACTGAATCTTCGGAAGGTAATCCTCAAGCTTATGCTGCTAATATTTATGCTAATAAGTTTCCTTTTCAGCAGCCGCAGCAACAACAAAGTTGGGATTTATCTTCCAATAGATATAATCCCGATTGGAGGAACCATCCTAACTTAAGGTGGGAAGGAAATGCACAGCATCAAGGCTCTAGCCAACCAACTAACAACCATTTCCAACCGCATCAAGCTGGACAAAGCAAGCCATATTCAGCCCAGCAACATCACCATCCCTCATCTTCATCTCAACAGCACCATCAAGCATCTTCTTCAATAGCCGCTGCACCTCAAAAGAATGAATCATCTTTGGAAGACCTTGTGAAGCAACTCACCATGAGTAATCTCAATTTCCAACAACAGAGTCAAGCCTTCCAGCAACAGACTCAAGCAAGTATCAAGACCTTGGAGAATCAAATGGGTCAACTTGCTTCATCCCTTAATCAACTTCAATCTCAAGGCCCAGGCAATCTCCCTGCACAAACTGTCACAAACCCAAAGAATGTGAGTGCCATTACCTTGAGATTTGGTAAGGTGATGCAAGAGCCAGAAATGCCTACTGAAAAGGATCCCAGTTGCACTTTAGCTGCAGAAGGTGAAGAAGGAGAAGTTGAAAGCCAAGAGCAGCCTGCACCTATGCCCACACCATGTCAACCAAAAGTGGTAGATAAGGAGGGGAGGTCTATTCCTATTCCCTTCCCTCAAAGAATGGTTCAGCCCAGCAAGAAGCAAGAAGAGGTTGATAAAGAAATTCTGGATACTTTCAGAAAAGTTGAAGTCAATATCCCCTTGTTAGATGCTATCAAGCAAATCCCAAAGTACGCCAAATTCCTTAAGGACTTAAGCACTCATAGAAGGCGTCTAAAGGGTAATGAAAGAGTGAACATGGGGAGAAATGTATCAGCTCTTTTTGAGAGGCAGAAAACTTCCATGCCTGAGAAATGCAAAGATCCAGGGATGTTTACTATTCCCTGCACTATAGGAAACAATAGGATAGATAATGCCATGCTTGATTTAGGTGCATCTATTAATGTTATGCCTTTATCTATCTTCACATCTTTGTCTCTTGGACCATTGCAGCCCACGGGTGTCATCATCCAATTAGCAAATAGGAGCACTACTAATCCAGCCGGCCTTGTGGAGGATGTTCTAGTGAGAGTGAATGACTTGATCTTTCCTGCTGACTTCTACATCTTGGACATGCAAGAAGAAGAGCCAATAAAAGAAGCTGCACCAATCATCTTAGGGAGGCCATTCTTGAAGACGGCCAGGACCAAAATTGATGTGCATGCTGGAACTCTCACTATGGAGTTTGGAGAGAGTGTGGTTCGCTTCAACATACTAGATGCTATGAAGCACTCACCTGAGGAGCATTCAGTTTTTCACATTGATGTTCTTGATAGCTTGATAGATGATAATTTTGCTGAATTTTTAGGAGACTCTTTCGTTGATTTTTCTGATTGTATAGATACCATAGATACTAAAATTTGTGAATATTGTACTAAGTCATCTTTGTGTGATATTTGTATTGCTGATTTTCTGGATTTAGATTCTGCAACTTCTAACATTAATGACATCGAAAAATCAAAAGGGTTAGAGTGTGGTTCATTGAGTACAGCAAGTATAATTGAATCTAACTCTTGTGGTTTAAATGTTGCAGAAATCATTTCAAATGAAAGTGCTAAAGCACTGCCTTTAGTTGAGCAGCCTCCCACCTTGGAGCTTAAACCCTTGCCTGAGCATTTAAAATACGCTTATTTGGAAACAGGTGAGAAACTCCCTGTGATCATCTCCACTGAGCTTGATGAGGACCAAGAGGAGTAGTTGCTTGATGTGATTCGGAAGCATAGAAAGGCTATTGGTTGGACCTTGGCTGACATCCCTGGAATCAGCCCTTCCCTGTGCATGCACTGGATTTTGCTGGAAGAAGGATCCAAGCCAGTAAGACAGCCATAGAGGAGGGTAAATCCGATCATATTGGAGGTGGTGAAGAAGGAGATCACCAAACTACTCTAGGCAGGCATCATCTACTCGATATCAAATAGCACATGGGTGAGCCCAGTGCAGGTGGTGCCCAAAAAGTCAGGGATTACAGTTGTGAAGACTGAGAAGGATGAGCTCCTGTCCACTAGAGTGCAGAACAGCTGGAGAGTCTGCATTGATTATCGGAGGCTCAACCAGGCGACCAGGAAAGACCAATTTCCTCTACCTTTCATAGATCAGATGCTGGAGCGCCTGGCAGGTAAATCTCACTACTGTTTCCTAGATGGATTCTCAGGTTATTTTCAAATATGCATAGCTCCTGAGGATCAGGAGAAGACCACTTTTACATGCCCATTTGGTACATTTGCATATAGGAGAATGTCATTCGGGCTTTGCAACGCTCCCGGTACATTTCAAAGATGCATGTTGAGCATATTTTCTGATTTTGTTGAGCATTGTATTGAAGTATTCATGGATGACTTCACTGTATATGGGTCATCATTTTCTACATGTTTAGGAAACTTGGATAGAGTTTTATAAAGATGTATAGAGACTAACCTTGTTCTAAACTTTGAGAAATGTCATTTTATGGTTAGGCAGGGGGTAGTCTTAGGTCATATAATATCTGAGAAGGGAATTGAGGTAGATCCTGCTAAGCTTAATGTCATTTCACAGCTTTCTTACCCCTCTTGTGTGCGAGAGGTCCGTGCATTTCTTGGCCATGCAGGTTTCTACAGGCGCTTTATCAAGGATTTTTCCAAGATAGCCCTTCCTCTCTCCAAGTTACTGCAGAAAGATATTGATTTCGAGTTTGGAGCCAAGTGCAAAGAGGCGTTTGATTGCCTAAGGACAGCCTTGACCACAACCCCCATCATTCAGCCACCAAACTGGACACTTCCATTTGAGCTCATGTGTGACGCATCCAACTTTGTTGTGGGTGCTGTCTTAGCACAGCGGTTTGGTAAGGATCCACATGTCATTTATTATGCATCTAGGACTTTGGATCCTGCACAGTGTAACTATACCACAACTGAAAAGGAACTATTGGCCATAGTATTTGCTTTGGATAAATTTAGATCATACTTGCTAGGGTCAAAGGTTGTGGTGTTTACTGATCATTCTGCTCTTAAGTTCCTTTTGAAAAAGACAGATTCAAAGCCAAGGCTAATAAGGTGGATGCTTCTACTTCAAGAATTTGATGTAGAGATAAAGGATAGAAGTGGAGCACAAAATTTGGTGGCGGATCATTTGAGCAGGATAGAGGGAGTCCCTGAACTCACTCCTCTAAAAGGTGATTTCCCTGACGAGCAATTATTAGAGTTGTATACTTCAAAGTTGCCTTGGTTTGCTGATATTGTAAATTTTTTAGTTGCAGGAGTTTTTCCAGCAGATGCACTAAGGAGTAAAAGGGAAAAGATCAAGAATGATGCCAAGCATTACCTCTGGGATGATCCCTATTTGTGGAAGTTCTGTAGTGATCAAGTGATTAGGAGATGCATTCCTGAGGAAGAAACTGCATCAATTTTGCATTTCTGTCATGCATCCACTGTAGGAGGCCATCTTGGGCCCTAAAGGACTGCAAGGAAAGTACTGGATGCGGGTTTTTATTGGCCTACAATCTTCAAGGACTCTTGGCAAGTGTGTTCTACATGTGAGAAATGCCAAAGAACTGGAGGGGTAATCACCTTGAAGCATGAAATGCCTCAACAATCCATTTTATACTGTGATGTATTCGATGTTTGGGGTATAGACTTCATGGGTCCTTTTCCTCCTTCCTTTGGTTTCTTATATATTTTGCTTGCTGTAGATTATGTCTCTAAATGGGTAGAGGCTAAGCCTACAAGAACTAATGATTCAAGAGTGGTTGCAGATTTTGTGCGTACTCATTTGTTTTGTAGGTTTGGAGTACCTCAAGCTTTGATTAGTGACCAGGGTACCCACTTCTGCAATAGAACCATTGAGACTCTACTGAAAAAGTATGGAGTATTGCACAAAGTATCTACACCTTATCACCCCCAAACCAATGGGCAGGCTGAGCTCTCCAATAGAGAAATTAAGAAGATTTTAGAAAGGATTGTTTAGCCAAATAGGAAAGACTGGAGCAAGCATCTTGATGACGCTCTTTGGGCTCATAGAACAGCATACAAGGCTCCTTTGGGAATGTCACCATACAGAATTGTCTATGGAAAAGCCTGCCACCTTCCAGTAGAAGTAGAACATCGTGCTTATTGGGCAGTGCGAGCCTATAACATGGACATAGACAAAGCTGGAGAACAAAGGAAATTGCACTTGCAAGAATTAGAAGAACTTCGCCTTGAATCATATGAAAACTCCAGAATTTATAAGGAGAAGACAAAGGCCTTTCATGATGGAAAAATAGCAAGAAAGGAGTTTTTCTTAGGTCAAAAAGTTTTGTTGTTCAATTCCCGCTTGAAGCTCATGCCTGGAAAACTCAGATCTAGGTGGATCGGACCTTTCATTGTGACTTCCATTTCTCCCTATGAAGCGGTGGAGGTAAAAAGTGAATCTACAAACAAGGTTTTTAAAGTGAATGGACATCGCCTAAAGCCTTTCCATGAGAGTCCTACAATTGAGACCAATGTGGAGGAAGTTTTCCTAGATCAACCTCCAGCTGATCTTGATTCTTTAACTATTTTGGAGTGAAAGCTCCATTTAACGTCAAGCTAGTGACGTTAAAGAAGCGCTTTGTGAGAGGCAACTCACAGTTTTATAGCACTTTCTAATTCTCTTTTGATTTCAATAAGCATTCTTTCATTTGAGCTGTGTTACTAGTCATGTTGCTTAGTTCATTTTGCACAAACATTTTGTTTAACACTTGACTCATTATTTGATTGATGATTTGTTCATAATTTTTGTAGAGGAAAAATTGCTGTAGTTGGACTCAATTTGTACATATATTCATGGAAGTCCAAGTAGAGAGGGAGGAATAATCATTTCCATGGCACCAAGCATTCACTCTAGAAAGAATTTTGAAGTTAGCCATGAAGGTAATCACTTTCCCAAGCCATAGTGGTCACTTTCCACCAAGGTATGTGACTTTGCTCTCTGTAGTTCTCACTTTCAATTTTCATAGTGACCACTTTGAGGGTTTTTGAATTCATTGGTCTGCGCGTAACTACTATGAAAATTCATAGTAGCCACGCGCAGCACCCTGGGAAAATACACATGAAGGGCGCCTCTGTAGTGATTACTTTGAATATTCATAGTAACCACTATAGAAACTAATTTTTGAGCATTTGATGCGCGTAGTTACTATGAATATTCATAGTAACCACGCGCAACCTCTTTTAAAAACAACTGAGAAAGGCGCCTCTGGAGTGATTACTTTGAAAATTCATAGTAACCACGCGCACCCCATTTTTGCTGAAACCCTTGCGCGTGGCTACTATGATTATTGAGAGTAACTACGCCCAACATTTTTATATAAATAGGACCTGTTTCACGTTCACTCTCACTCTTCATTTCTGAGAAATTTTTCACTCTCCTCCTAATTTCCTGAGCACCCACTCCTTCAAATTAAATTCCTTGCATCTGAACGTCAACTCCCTACACTTTTGCACTGCATTTGAACTCCAATCTAGGTAATTTCCTCTCCCTCACTCTCTGCGTTAGGGTTCTTCATTTTTCAATTGGGGATTTTTAATTAGAACCAATTTGAGTTGAAATTACTGGTTAAAATCAGTTTCTGCAAAGATAATTATATGATTTCAAGCTAGTATGGTGATTAATTTGATCCAGTATGCACAAATTGCAATGTTTGAACCCTAGGGTAGCCACTTTCATAATTCGTAGTGATTATTATGTGGGTAATGCTGAAATTCTGCTTCCCCTAGGTTCGTTTTAGTCTAGAATGTGATTTCTTTGCATTAAAATTCAACTTTTCATGGTTAGAAATCAAATTGCATTTTCCTTTTCTGAAGTTGAAGTGTTTTTGTTCTGAAGTAGTTGCTATCAATATTCATAGTAACTACTCTCTGTGAATATATTGTGTCTGCTCATTTCATACACTCATTCCTGATCTGATTCAGTTGCACTACCATGTAACTGCATTTTCCCTTACTACTTGCTCTGAATTCTGGAAATTTGATTTGAAATTAGACCCATCTTGCTGCACATGCTTTTTACCTTAGTTGATCTAGTGGAATTCATCCTCTGCATTTTATATATGCTCTCTGCATTTTCACAGCCTGATTCAGAAGTTGAGAACTCACTTGATTGGATCCAAATGCACACTGTGTTTAAATTTTCCAGACCATCAAATGAACCTCTTTTGATGACCATAATTCATTACATGACATTTGCTGTTCTGCATTTTAAACACATGGATTATGAATTTTATTTTGGAACTGTTATTGCTGTCATAATAGCTACCTGTAACACATAGTGATCACTCTGCATATGTTTAACTGTCTGATCTTTCACTGTCAAAGTAGTTACTACCAACTAGCATAGTAGTTAATTTTGCATGCAGAACCCCTTTGAATTGTCTTAATTTTCTCTGATTTCTGCACATTCGCTGTGAAATTATATCCACTTAAAACCTCTGCATTCTGTCATGCTTCACTGCCAAAGTAACTGCTTTCATTCATCATATTAGCCACTTTCTGCTGCAGCAATGTTGTAAATTGCCTGCATTTTCTCTCATTCATTTCCAAATGGTGTGAAATTCTTGCTACAGGGTTAATTATGCACTATCACTCATTTATTCCTTTTTCTATGTGCAGATTAATGGCAAACACTCCCAGAAAGAACGCACCCAGAGCCAAGAGAGCCAAGACAGCTGCTGCCTCTTCATCTAGGCCTCAGCCTGCACATGATCCCAGATTTCGGTCCCTGGCCCATGAGAATTTCTTCAAAGCCAATATTCTCAAGCGACACATTGTGCAGGATAGAAATTTTGACCTGCAAAAAGGGACCTACCCCCAATTTGAGCAGGAAATCCAGAAAAGGGGGTGGGATTTGTTCACCACATGTGCTAGGCATGGGTGAAAGGACATCACCCAAGAGTTCTATGCAAATGCCTTCAGGGTTAAGGGAGATGATTTCCCCTACAGTCATTCCATGGTCAGAGGCAAGGTGATAGACTTCAACCCTGCCAACATCCAGAGGATCCTCAACATCCCTCTTCCTGAAAAGAGGCCTGGACAGCTGGACTACACTATTTTCAGCTACTTGGAGGAGAAGGACTACAAGCCAATCCTTCAAGCAATATGCAAGGCTGGAAAGAACTGGGAGTTTGACATGAAGCTCCAGCCCAAGAACCTAACTACAAAGCACCTCCTTCCACCTGCCAAAGTCTAAAGCATCTTCATCCTTAGCTCCTTCATGCCAGTCATGCACTCATCTACCTTGGCAGTGAAGAGGGCAGAGCTAGTTTATGCCATAATGACAGGGATGCCCATCCATGTTGGCGATGTTATCAAGAATGCCATCATGGAGATCCTAGCTAGGAAGAAGGACTCCATGGGTTTTCCCTCCATCATTACTATGCTCTGCTAGGATGCTGGAGTTGACTTTGGGGAGTATCAGCAGAAAATTAGAGCAGCTCCCTGCATCACCACAGCTGTGGTGAAGGAGCTGTTTAAAGCTAAGAAGAGCTCAGCCCCAGAGATACCTCCCCAAGCTGCAGGGAAGAAAGGCCTTCCTTCTAAAATGAAAGACCAGCTGAAGGAAATAGCTCTGCGACAAGATGCTATACATGCTTGTCAGAAGGCTGCTCTGACCCTTGTAGAGACCATGTTACTCAACATGGGGAAGAAGATGGGAATGACTACTGACCAGATCTACTATGCCCCCACCTTCCCAGCCCCTTATCTTCGAGCAGCAGTTCAGAATGATCTCCCACCTTTCACACCTACAGCAGAAGAGGAAGAGGAAGAGGAAGATAGCAGCTCTGAGGGTGAGCCAGTACCAGACCCAGTTGCAGCGACAGAGGGGCAGGATGATGAGGACACTGATACGGATGCAGCTGATGATGATGACCTCTCTTCCAGCGCTGATGAGGATGTAATATAGTCTTAAACTTTTATTTCTGTTATTTATTTAACCTTCTCTTTCATTGTACATATTTTCTCTGCTAATTTCCCTGTAATTAGTACACTTTTCTTTTTATTTTCCCTGCCTTTAACTTCCCTTTACTGCTTCTACTCTGAACAACAACTTAACTCTTTCATGCTATTTATATATATTATCTGAGTTTGAGTTATTTTGTTCTGCTGGTGCTGAATTTATTATCTCTTTGTGCAGAGAATGCCCTCAGTTCCATCAAGAGGAGCATCATTTTTTTGCCCATGAGTTGAGGCACTATCATTCATGAAAGGGGGGTGAAGTTCTTTACCTTTATTTCATATACTCTTAACCTCATTTTTCCTGCATAATTATACATTAAAATACAAAAATATATTTTTATTCTTTTTCTTTTTAATTGAACCAAATTTTGTAATCCCAATCTTAGACTCTTATTGCAATTTTCATTCAATTCATGAACACACTCTACTTTTGTAAATAATTTTCTCTCCATGCCATGCTGAATATCTTTTCTTGCAAGGTGATTTATCCTCACATGATGTTAAGTAATTATCACCATTTTTACCATGGTAGAGAATTGAGCCCCTAATTATCTTTCTGTGTGTATGTTTCATGTAATTTTGCATCTATTCTCTAGAACTTGCCCTGCTTCTTAATTTAATATGCATTATGCAATTTTTTATCTAGATGATTGAGGCCTCCTTTACACACACACACAACCACTCACCATTGCCCACCTTTGCGCCTTAATGCATTACATCCTCTTCTTTTGCCAAAACTTAGTTTGCTAAAACATTTTTTTTTCTTCCATCAAGAACGTATTTCTTTTGAGTAACATCAAGAGTGAATGCACATACCAAGTTTGGGGTGTTGAATTTGATGGTAGTTGCTTGAGGACAAGCAACCTCTCAAGTTTGGGGTGGTGAACAATATACATGTTAAAATAGATGTCAAAAAAAAAAAGTGGTTGCCAAAGTCCAATAAATCATAAAAGAAAGAATGAAAAAGGAAAGAAAATAAAATGAAGCAAGGTCCATGAGATTGAAGAGATCTTCACATAATAAAAAAAAAATGATGAAAAACAAGGTGAAAAATGCTTGAACCTCTTAGGCTACCTCATTTGATGCATTTCATTCTAATTGTTGTATTCACTCACTCAAGAGGATTCCCTTATCTTGAAAACCCACCTGAGCTTTTGACCCTTCTTGATCAAATTGAACCTTACCTATCCCTATTTGTGACCAACCAAGTCCTTTTGATAGGTAAATCATTGTATTAAGGCAAAGGAGATTGAGAATATGGGCAAGCATATGGTAGGGTAGAGCAATTTGCATGTATTGAGGGAAAATACCTATCTTGAAACACTGACGAGTGAAGAGTGAAACACCACCTTGTGAGCCAGATAATTTCTTGGCATTGTGTGAGGTATGATGAACCTTGTTGAATTTTTGTTTCACTTGTATGGGACTTTGCATAAAATTATTTGATATGAGTATGGTTTCTTTGTTGAATGACTCCATGAATTTGAAATGGAGAAAGTGCATATTAGAGTTAAAAGATTGGAACAGAAAAATTTTGAGAAATTATTTTGGATAAGTCCAACCTTTTTTACTTTAGTCCTTGAATTTTGGTTTGCTTGAGGACAAGCAAAAGTTTAAGTTTGGGGTTGTGATGAATCTACATTTTACTACATTTTTATACATCATTTATTACTTTTTATAGAAAAGAATAAACTTAGATAGTGTAAATAACATGAATATTCCAATTAGGCTAAATAATATAGCTTTCTTAGTTTTTTGTTAATTTACATGAATTTAGATAGTTTATTTTACATATTTTGATCATTTGAATAATATGGCAGGAATCCCCAAGCTTATTTTGAAGAATTATTGGATTTTGAGGAATTTGAGGTGAAAGTAACTACTTTCAATATTGATAGTGACAACTACAGCAAGCCACTTCCAGCAAAGGGACCAAAGTGATCACTTTCAAAGCTTAAAGTGACAACTACAGTAGCCCAAAATCAACCAAACCTGCGCGTGGTTACTATGAATATTCATAGTAGTCACTCCAGAGCATGCAGAATTGAAGGTGCTGCGCGTAGTTACTATCAAAATTCATAGTGACAACTCTAGAGAGTCCAAAATGTCCCAGTGTTGCGCGTGATTACTATGAATATTCATAGTAATCACTCCAGAGAGGCAAAACTCAACTGATGCTGCGCGTGTTTACTATGAAATAATGAGAGTAACTACTTTGGAAGGCGCCAGCTTTAGTATAAATAGATTTTTACTAAATTAGGGTAGAGGGTTCTTACACTTTTTGAACTTTTTCTCTTCTTTACTCAATTTAAAATATTTTCCAGAGCATAGGGCAACCTTGGGTGACAGCCAAGGGTCCAACCTAGGGTTTGGTTTCTCATTTCTCTTGCTTTTACATTAATGTTAATGAGTTTTCTGCATTTCCCAATTGCGTTTTTGACCCCCATTTCCATGGAGGGCTAAGTTTGTGTAATCCTTAGTGAATTCACATGGGTTCTTGAGTTCCTTGAATTTAATGATAATATAATTCCTTTCTTTCATGAATTACTTCTTCCTTATCTCTTGAATTGAATTAATGGTGAATGAGGGGGGTATTGCTCAATTAACCCTAATTTTGTTTTAAGGAGATTCTAAACTAAGGGTTACTTAATCCTAGGTTTAATTCTAAGGTTGCGTAATTTTGGGATGAGAGATTAGAGCCTAACAAATTGCGTAATTTTGTTAGGACCATAAGGTTGATTTTCGCTTGTTAAATTAACCTAATTCATGGAAGAGAGGATGAATGTTAAATCTTGAGTGGAATGAGGATAGAATCTATGTGGATGAACTAAGGATTGCTGTTTTCTATTGTTTGAATTAATTAAACTCATTTGCTCATTGCTCTTTATTTTGATTTGAAACCACAAAACCCCCTATTTTAATTGCTTGTTTAATTTATGCCTTCAACATGTTTAATGAAGATTAATAACCAATGTTCATGGGAGACAATCTAGGGTTACCCTAGTATTACATTAATTTGTTTAAATTTTGATGAGGATTTACGACAAATCTTTTAAACACCTCGAAAAAGACCATCATCAGCAGTGTTCCCATAACTCTTTGACATATAAGGTTCGTAATTTTCTCTAATTATGCACTCATCTTAGAAGAGTTGGACTGTATTTCAGATTTTACCTCTGCGAACTTCTTATAAGTTCTCTCAATATGTTGGTCCAATTTGGATTCAAGCTCTGTTACCTTCTTATCAGAGTAATGCACATATTGCATCATTTGTTCTTAAAAGTTGGACTAAGATATAGGAGCTTCTTTCCCTTCTGGTCTTGCTCCTTGATTTTGCATAGGGGGAGGGTGATAAACACTTGAATTTTGACTTCCAAAGCCATTCCTCCAAAAGTTAGAAGGATTACTCTTCCACCCCAAATTGTAATTGCCCATGAAAATTGCCTCCTCTTGTTTAAATTATGGGTCTGCAATAGCTCTTGCAAGTTGGTCTTGAGCCTTCATTAAAGATTCTAGTTGCTTTGCAAAGGCTGTCATTTGGTTCATTAATGGGCTGCTACTCTCTGCTTGGTAGACTGGGATGGTCTCTTTCCTCTTGATGTCGTAAGAGTCAACGGTGTGCCACTGAAAGCTAGAAGATGCCACCTCAAGCCATTATAAAAGATTTGCACCTATCTCTATGTCGCGAAATCATGATGAGGACATCTCCTCAAAAGCTCTCCAAATCGCTTCCATGCCTCAAATAAAGATTCAGTTTCATGTTGTTGGAAGCAACATACCTCCGTCATAAGCTTAAAGGACCTTGATGGAAGAAAGTACTTTCCCAAGAATTGTTGAGTGAGATCCTCCCAAGTTATGATGGAATTGGCTAGGAGCGAGGAAAACCATACATTCACCTTTTCAGATACTGAGAAGAGGAAAAGGCAGAGTCGAATAGCATCATTGGAGACTCCACTGTATTTGATGGTGCTCGTCAATCAGAGAAACTTTGTCAGATGAAGATTGGGATTTTTGTTAGATATGCCCCCAAACTGTATGGAATTCTAAAGCATGGTTATGAGTGCTGGTTTCAACACAAAATTGATGGCTTCCATATTAGGGCCCGCAATGCTTCCAGGAGTGCCTCTAGCAGTAGGTGTCATGTAATCTTGAATTGATCTTCTTTTCTCTGCCATTCTTTGCTCTCTCACTTCATTTCTTTGTCTACACGTTGTTCTCTCAAACTCCAGATCAAATAAACAAGTTGTAAAACACTTAGAATATAACATCCTGCACTTTGATTAAAATAAAATGAGGTTTATTAAAGTATAATTAGAATACATTTGGATAGAATTTATATTTTAAAAAAAATTGTGAAAAGTATCAATGAACAGTAAAACTGCCTATGTACAGTGACCACTAACGTCATGGTGACGTCACATACGTGTACAGTGCATGTGCAGTACGCGTGCATAGTGTTTCCGACGATGAACAGTAATTCTGACAATGAACAGTAAATTTCTAAATTTTCTATAAAAGGGAGTTTCACACGAAATTTTCATTTCTTCACTCCTATCCAAGGTTCTCAAAGGTTCTAAGGCTATCTCACCATTTTCTCTCATACTAAACCCTCCTAAACTTAAATTTCTCTTCAGATTTTTTATTCTACGTCCGTTCTAAGGGATTTCAAGTAAGTTTCTCTGAGTTTGAAATTAGATTTACCGTTTGTTCTCTTCTTCTTTTTTTTCTTATATATGTTCATGGTGTTCTTAGGAAAAACTTCGTTCTAGAGTTAAATCTTTAGTTAAATCTTTGTAAAAGCTCTGTTTTGAGGTAAGGAGCTCTACTTTATCATTTTGTTATGTTTATTACTTGTATTCTCATAGATCATGTCATGTATGTGATTATATGTGGAATAATCCTTGTTTTATGAAAAATAATCGGTGACAAGTGAGAATAATTGGTTGTTTATGTGATTTTATGATGAATACATGGTGAAAATGTGATATTATGTTTAAATAGTGCATGATAAGGTATGTTGAGAATGGTTGATATGATTTTATGATATGAAATATACAAAGAGATTAATGTTTCATGCTTGAATATATTGTGTTTCATGTAAAAATGATGTGTATTATGAATATGATATGGTTTGATGTATATGATGAAAAATATGTAGAAATATAATGAAAAATATGTGTGAACATTAGAAATGGCATATGTGAACATACTTGAAAGAGTATGAGATAGAAAAGGATATGATGTAAATAGTTACAGAGATACACTAGGAGAGTGGAAGATGGAGACGATATGGGATATCTTGGGAAATACAGGGTGGTGAGTGATATTCAGGGTTGTGCGTGGAATATTGTGTACGAATGCACCACATGGCCGCACACTCGTTTTCTGACTTGACTCCTGACCATTACCTTTGCTAAGTGATGAATCCATAGTTTGACTAATATTTTAGTGTAATTCTAACCCATTTGATAAGAAAAACATGTTAGAAACAGCAGAAAAACTTAGAAAAATATAATGATTGAAGGTTTTCTTTTATTATGTAGATAGTTTAACATTTGTGAAATTTATGCTTAGAAATTAAGAATTTAATCTTGTTTTTGTAGGAATAATATGAGCAAGGTTCATGGAAATGGAAGATCAATGGAAAGGAAGGGCAAGAATAGAAATTTTGGACTCCAAAACACAAGAACAATGGAATGCAACCTGGGCGTGATCACTATTGTCAGTGAAAGTGATCACTGCAGAGCTCAAAAGAGAACTGAAGCGTGGGCATAACCACTTTTATCATTGAAAGTGAGTGTTCCAGAGAAGCCTCGGATTTAGTAAGCTCTGTGTAACCACTTTTATCAGCAAAAGTGAGCATTCCAGAGAAGGCAAAATTTCAGAGTATTCTGTGTATACACTTTTATCATTGAAAGTGGATGTTCCAGAGAGTCCTCAACTTGGCATAACTGTTGTTCCAAATGAAAAAAATGAATTAATACCTACTAGGATAGTAACTGGATGGCGAATGTGCATATATTATAGGAAGTTGAATGATGCATCAAGGAAATATCATTTTCCTCTTCCATTTGTTGACCAAATGCTGGAGAGATTGGCTGGGTTTGACTACTATTGTTTCCTAGATGGATATTCTGGTTACAACCAGATTACAGTTGACCTAAGAGACCAAGAAAAGACAACATTCACTTGTCCTTTTGGAGTTTTTGCATACAGAAGGATGCCATTTGGGCTTGCAATGCTCCAGCCACTTTTCAAAGGTGTATGCTGTCCATTTTTCTGATATGATTGAAAGAATTATAGAAGTTTTTATGGATGACTTTTCTGTATTTGGTAATTCTTTTGATCAATGTCTAGCTAATTTATCTCTTGTTTTGTAGCATTGTCAAGACTCAAATCTTGTGCTCAAATGGGAAAAGTGTCATTTTATGGTACAAGAAGGGATAATCTTAGGACATAAGATTTCAGCAAGGGGAATGGAAGTGGATCCTGCAAAAGGAGAAGTAATTGAAAAGCTATCTCCACGTGTAAATGTTAGAGGAGTAAGAAGCTTTTTGGGACATGTTGGATTCTATCGCAGGTTCATTAAAGACTTTTCTAAAATTGTCAAGCCATTGAGTGAATTGTTGAGTAAGGATATAGAATTCGTTTTTGATGATAAGTGTTTAATACCTTTTAACACTTTGAAAGAGAAATTAATTTCTGCACCTGTACTTGTTAAACTAGATTGGGAATTGCCTTTTGAGCTGATGTGTGATGCTAGTGATGTAGCTATAAGAGCAGTTTTAGGCCAACAAAAAGACAAGAAACTGCATGTTATTCATTATGCTAGTAGAATTCTTAACCCTGCACAAATTAATTACACTACTACTGAAAAAGAACTCTTAGCTATAGTTTTTGCATTTGACAAGTTTCGGTCTTATTTGATAGGGTCCAAGGTTATAGTTTACACTGACCATGCTGCTCTTAAGTATCTTTTGTCAAAGCAGGATGCCAAGCCCAAATTATTAAGGTGGATTTTACTCCTTTAAGAATTCGAGTTGGAGATCAAAGACAAGAAAGGGAAGGAGAATGGAGTTGCTGACCATTTGTCAAGATTACCACTTGAGGCAATACCATTTGAAGTGGAGCAAATAAAAGAAGAGTTTCCAGATGAGAGCTTATTAAAGATTGAATCCCAGCCCTAGTTTGTTAATATGGCCAACTTTAAAGCTACACATCATGTTCCAAATTGGATAAGTTGGCAGCAGAAAAAGAAATTCTTCCATGATAGCAAATATTATGTGTGGTGTAACACCTTAAATTTAAATCCAATTAAATAATAATTTTGCAAATCGGATAACCAAATTTTTTATAAAAATTTTGAAATAAGTGAAAGGTTACAAATTAATATTAAATGACTACTATAGGACTAGTTCAATTACAATATTTTCAAGATAAATTCTATGTCCTATAGCAGTCCATCCGTCCCTTCACTGAGTCTGGTGCTGATCGTCTTGATTACCTGAAAAATAAATGTAAGGGTGAGTACTCTACGCTACCCAAAAGCACATAGTCAGCATAGAGTCTCACCTCCAGCACATTACCAATACATTAAGCAAATAAAATCACAGGCAGCATTTCACATTCACAAGCTCAACACACAAACTCGTGCATACGCATAACAGCCACACTCACTATAGCACTGTGATCACAGATTTACACCATAAATAGTCGCCGGTTACCCCTGCCTCACGATACCACGTGGGCAGTCACAGGTCGCTTAGCAAGGATAGTGGTCAGAGGTCTAGTTAGGAAGAGAGTGTGTGTGGCCTGTGGTGCACCCGTTCCACAGTCGGTGTCACCACCACTCCCTCTTCCCCAAGGTATTTCTACCGTCCTCATCTCCCACATCCCCAATGTATCGCTGAACCATTCACAGCACATTACAACGGCGCTAATACGCCCAATCACATTCCATTTCACAACACACGGCACATAGCCTACAATTATCGTTTATATTACACGGCCCTTGGGCCCACATTTCTACAATATTCATTCAAATACACGGCACAAGTGCCCATACCCATTCACAACACTCGGCATACATGCCCTCATTCTATCATGCAACATCATGGCACTTGACCCACATTACATTTCTCAGCAATTTCCTACCCACTAACTCAGCCACAACACAATATTCAGCAAAACAACAATTCATTCACAAAAGAGTAGGATTGAGTCCTCCCTTACCTTGGATTGAAGACCCACACGCTAAATCCACCAAGAAGTGCTCCCCCTCATGGATTTTGTCCTAAACACATGGAGAAACTCCATAAGAACCCAAGGAAACCATGAAAATAGAAAAAAAAGGGATGAGAAACGGAACCCTAACCATTAAAACTTACCTCCAAGCGTTCCCCACACGGATTCAACCTTCAATCAAGCTCCCGAACGGCTTTGGAGGCAATTAATCGGTGGAATAGGGCTTTGGGAACAAGAGGATCAAAGGAATTTCAAAGGGAGAGGGAGAAATAACTCTCCCTGAACCCTAACCCTTTAAATCCTTTTCTGGTTGCGACACTCTCGCTACAGCAAAAAAACTAGAGAAAACTGCACTTTTGCTTATGCAGAATCTCGCTACAGCGAGACTGCACCTAGAAATACACCTCAAACTGTCGCTCTCTTGCTACAGTGAGACGTCCTCACTATAGCGAGACGTCTCTCGCTACAACGAGAAAGTGACAGTTTCAGTTCTTCCTCCCAGGGCCCTCTCGCTATAGTGGTTACGCGGAACTTTCTTGATATTTTGCCTCTCTAGAACGCTCACTTTTACTGATAGAAGTGGTAACGCCCAGGCTTCACTTCTTCTTTGAGCTCTGGAGTGATCACTTTCACTGACAATAGTGATCACTCCCAGCATGCATTTCCTTATTCTTATGGTTTGGAGTCCAGACTTGCTACTTTAGCTTTTCTTTTTCATTGTGTTTCTAATTCCATGAACCTTGCCCAGATTATTCCTACAAAAAGAAGATTAAAACTTAATTTCTAACCAAAAATTCCATAATTGCTAAAATAACTACCAATTACAAGAACACTTGAAATCATAATATTTTTCAAAGTTTTTCTGCTTTTCTCATGAATTTGCCTTATCAAATGAGTTAGAATTATGCTAAAATATCAGTAAAAATATGAATTCATCACCACCCCAAACTTAAATTTTTGCTTGTCCTCAAGCAAATCAAACTAAACCAAGGGTAAGTTCATCCATTTACAAATTCAATTCACAAACTATTTTTCTCAAATTTTTTTTTTCAATTTACAGTTCTGTATTTTCTGCATAATTTTTCAATTAAGATGTTCATCCAATTACTCATCATGACAATCACAGTGCATTCATCAAATTTTAAGCAGGAATTGCTATCTAAGTTCATATATATCAGCCAAGTTCATGTGAGAAACATTAAAAAGCATGATCACTTCTCACTAGACAGTGTTTCCCTCATTACTCATTAGTGTTTAGGTGCTGTTTTCTCTTTGAATCAACAATTCAACGACACTCTACCATATGCTTGCCTAATTTCTCCATCTCCTCTGCTTAGTATAGTTAATCACACATCCAGAGGGCTTTTTGCAGGTTATAACAGGGCTTAGGTTAGGGTAGATACTGAACAAAATAAGAAGCAAATACAATTTCAAAAGATCAGAGGCATTTTGAGTGAATGACTTTAAAACTAACCTAGTTTTTCATCAATTCTCACTAAATCCCTAAATTATGCAGCAAACAAATTGTTTTTGTGTAGCAGAATTTTCATTTTCCTTTTTCTTTTCTTGCTTTCATTTACTCTTTTCTTTTTGTTGAATTTCTTTTTCTTTTTCTCTGTAACAGTTTGCTGCTGCGAATTCTTCTTTTTGATCTTGAACTCTTATGTTTGTCTTCTTTCCACAATTTTTCTGCATAATTTTCATTTTTGCAGTACTGCTATTTCTTTCTGGCTTTTTGACTTTAAAACTTAGATAGCTTACTATTCCTCTACCCCAAACTTAGAAATTTGCTTGTCCTCAAGCAACTATGTAACATCCCAGATTTTGATCTACATGGCAGGGAGTGTTGGTTATTAATTAGTAACTCTTTTGCTTGATTTTCAGTACTCTAGTTTAGTTCTTGCTACGAATTAAGTTATTCCCTAATAATTGAATAAGAAATTTTTTTTCAGTTTATAAATTCTTGTAATTGACTGTCTAATCATATTGTGTTCCCTGCTTGCTGATGAATCCACATTTTACTACATTTTTATACATCATTTATTACTTTTTATAGAAAAGAATAGACTTAGATAGTGTAAATAAGATGAATATTCCAATTAGGCTAAATAATATAGCTTTCTTAGTTTTTTGTTAATTTACATGAATTTAGATAGTTTATTTTACATATTTTGATCATTTGAATAATATGGCAGGAATCCCCAAGCTTATTTTGAAGAATTATTGGATTTTGAGGAATTTGAGGTGAAAGTAACTACTTTCAATCTTGATAGTGACAACTACAGCAAGCCACTTCCAGCAAAGGGACCAAAGTGATCACTTTCAAAGCTTAAAGTGACAACTACAGTAGCCCAGAATCAACCAAACCTGCGCGTGGTTACTATGAATATTCATAGTAGTCACTCCAGAGCATGCAGAATTGAAGGTGCTGCGTGTAGTTACTATCAAAAATTCATAGTGACAACTCCAAAGAGTCCAAAATGTCCCAGTGTTGCGCGTGATTACTATGAATATTCATAGTAATCACTCCAGAGAGGCAAAACTCAACTGATGCTGCGCGTGTTTACTATGAAAGAATGAGAGTAACTACTTTGGAGGGCGCCAGCTTTAGTATAAATAGATTTTTACCAAATTAGGGTGGAGAGTTCTTACACTTTTTGAACCTTTTCTTTTCTTTACTCAATTTAGGATATTTTCCAGAGCTTAGGGCAACCTTGGGTGACAGTCAAGGGTCCAACCTAGGGTTTGGTTTCTCATTTCTCTTGCTTTTACATTAATGTTAATGAGTTTTCTGCATTTCCCAATTACGTTTTTGACCCCCATTTCCATGGAGGGCTAAGTTTGTGTAATCCTTAGTGAATTCACATGGGTTCTTGAGTTCCTTGAATTTAATGATAATATAATTCCTTTCTTTCATGAATTACTTCTTCCTTGTCTCTTGAATTGAATTAATGGTGAATGAGGGGGGGTATTGCTCAATTAACCCTAATTTCGTTTTAAGGAGATTCTAAACTAAGGGTTGCTTAATCCTAGGTTTAATTCTAAGGTTGCGTAATTTTGGGATGAGAGATTAGAGCCTAACAAATTGCGTAATTTCGTTGGGACCATAAGGTTGATTTTTGCTTGTTAAATTAACCTAATTCATGGAAGAGAGGATGAATGTTAAATCTTGAGTGGAATGAGGATAGAATTTATGTGGATGAACTAAGGATTGCTGTTTTCTATTGTTCGAATTAATTAAACTCATTTGCTCATTGCTCTTTATTTTAATTTGAAACCACAAAACCCCCCATTTTAATTGCTTGTTTAATTAATGCCTTCAACATGTTTAATGAAGATTAATAACCAATGTTCATGGGAGACAATCTAGGGTTACCCTAGTACTACATTAATTTGTTTAAATTTTGATGAGGATTTACGACAAATCTTTTAAACACCTCGAAAAAGATCATCATCACTTGCATAATTATTTCTCCTAGGGTATGTTTAGTTAATTTCGTATGTGCATGCCTATAAAATTATGTGATGAAATTACCTTAAAATGGCCCTAGGATAATGAGATTAACCTGGGGCGAAATTATCTTTTGATAATGATGAGTGGACCCTATTTGTACCCTCTGATTATTGTTATTAATGTTACATTGTTTGTTTAATTCATATTATTTGATTGGGTGATATACTTTCTTAAATTAAGTGAAACTGCACGTGTGATTTTCTTTGCTTGTCTTGAATGTCCACTTGGCCTTAATAACAGGTGTACATAAACCTTCCAATTATCCTGGTACCACGCACACTAAATTAGTCCATTAATAAGAACCACCATCCTTTTTACCCTAGGTCTCACGTGTACCACAAAGGACCTAAGAGGCACATTTCAATCTTTCCTCATTTAAGTCTAGTAACCGAAAGGCCATTCATGCCTAGGGGAGGGAGAGAATCGAATTTGATAGCCTAGGTTCTAGCCCAAATTAACTATACTTAATGCAAAATCCATTATTCCAAGTTACTCTAAATAAATACAGCCGCCACCCCTTGGACTGTTATCTTTTGATTGACCCTCATTTAAAAACTTCCCTTTTATAATGCAATCGAAAAATTAGAGTTACAATCCTTTTCTCGAAGAGTAGACTTTCCATATTCTTGACACCTGCGAAAATCTTTACCCTACTGATGAATCTATATTTTGACTGATATTTTAGCATAATTCTAACACATTTGACAAGAAAAATATATAAAGAAAGCAGAAAAATTCAGAAAAAGAGAAGGAATTGAAGTTTTGTTTAAATTTGTAGTTATTTTAGCAATTGTGAAATTTTTGCTTAGGAATTAAGTTTTTAATCTTGTTTTTGAAGGAATAAATTGAGCAAGGATCATATCCATGGAGGTTTGATGACAAGGAAGAGGAAAGAAGCAAGTCTGGACTCCAAAAAACACAAGAATAAGAAATTGCAGACTGGCGTGATCTTTATTGCCAGTGAAAGTGATCACTTTAGAGCTTATAGAAGAAGTGAAGCCTGGGCGTTACCACTTTTATCATTAAAAGTGATAGTTCCAGAGAAGCAAAATATCAGGAAAGCTCTGCATAACCACTATTGTCATCAAAAGTGATCGTTCCAGAGAGTCTTCAATTTGGCGAGTTGCGGTAGACACTTTTATCAGCAATAGTGATAACGCGCAACTATCTTGGCTCTGTGTTGTCACTTTTATCATCAAGAGTGATAGTTCCAGAGAGCTCTCAATATCAGGAAGTTGCACATGGCCACTATTTCTGGGAAATGTGTTAACACGCAACCAAAAACTCTCTGCGTAACTACTATTTTTCATAAAAGTGATGACGTGAAAATCTGGGAAATTCTATAAATACCAGAAACGATCCGGAAAAAAAAAAGGAGATTCTGTTCATTTTCAGTTTTTTTAGTTAGATTCTTGCTGGAGGAAGTGAGAGAGAAGAGTGGGGATTCGAATTTTGGAGCTTCACGAAGAGGAATTGGAGTAGAGCAAGCTTCCATGGCGATTCTGATTTTCTTCTTCTCTTCTTCTCTTTCTTTTCTTTTCTCTGCTGCCATGGCTGTGTAATTTTTTCATAAATGAATGTGTTGAATTGATTGTGGATCTGGATTTCAAGCTTTGGAATAGATTGAGTGATTGATTCTGCACTTTACATAGGAATTGAATGGAAATTTGATTAACTAATTTCAGAGGAACTCTTGTCAATGGAAATTGAATTTGTTCTTCGGATCTGAACCAATCACCAAGATTATAGTTTTCTTAGGGATAAGGAACTTTGATCTTGAAATCTTTTGGTTTCTTATACTTAAAGCAATGTTGAATTAAATCAGATCTAAGGAATTAGAATGTTTTAATTGAATGTTAGGTTCACTGAGTTAAGGAATTAACCTCTGAACAATAGAACGTGAAACTGATTGTCTTTCTTTCCAAATGCTTGTTAATTCAGAACTTTATTGATTAAACATTGGAGTTTTGGTGAAGCAATTCCCTAGCTATGGTTTCTTCCTCTATTATCACCTAATTGTTTGTTCGTTGTTCTGTTTTCTGCAAGTTCATTTTACTTTTAATTGTTCTAGTTTGCTGTTATTACATGTTACTACTCTCCTTCCAATTTTGAAAAAGCTTAAATGGTTATAATTTTATGAAGTGGTATTTGAAACCTAAATTCTCTGTGGAGACGATATTTGGATCTTAAATTTACTCATTACTTGCTGCAATCCTAGTGCACTTGCTAGTGTTAGATTGCGAACAACACCTACTCATTTAATACACCTTATGATTTTATTCATACACCCCTCTTTTAAATAAGGTAACCAGATTTTTGCTTATTGCATATACAGGAGAGAGTGATGATGATCTTTTTCGAGGTGTTTAAAAGATTTGTCATAAATCCTCATCAAAATTTAAACAAATTAATGTAGTACTAGGGTAACCCTAGATTGTCTCCCATGAACATTGGTTATTAATCTTCATTAAACATGTTGAAGGCATTAATTAAACAAGCAATTAAAATGGGGGGTTTTGTGGTTTCAAATTAAAATAAAGAGCAATGAGCAAATGAGTTTAATTAATTCGAACAATAGAAAACAGCAATCCTTAGTTCATCCACATAAATTCTATCCTCATTCCACTCAAGATTTAACATTCATCCTCTCTTCCATGAATTAGGTTAATTTAACAAGCAAAAATCAACCTTATGGTCCCAACGAAATTACGCAATTTGTTAGGCTCTAATCTCTCATCCCAAAATTACGCAACCTTAGAATTAAACCTAGGATTAAGCAACCCTTAGTTTAGAATCTCCGTAAAACGAAATTAGGGTTAATTGAGCAATACCCCCCCTCATTCACCATTAATTCAATTCAAGAGACAAGGAAGAAGTAATTCATGAAAGAAAGGAATTATATTATCATTAAATTCAAAGAACTCAAGAACCCATGTGAATTCACTAAGGATTACACAAACTTACCCCTCCATGAAAATGGGGGTCAAAAACGCAATTGGGAAATGCAGAAAACTCATTAACATTAATGTAAAAGCAAGAGAAATGAGAAACCAAACCCTAGGCTGGACCCTTGGCTGTCACCCAAGGTTGCCCTAAGCTCTGGAAAATATCCTAAATTGAGTAAAGAAAAGAAAAGGTTCAAAAAATGTAAGAACTCCCTACCCTAATTTGGTAAAAATCTATTTATACTAAAGCTGGCGCCGCCCAAAGTAATTACTCTCATTCTTTCATAGTAACCACGCGCAGCATCAGTTGGGTTTTTCCTCTCTGGAGTGATTACTATGAATATTCATAGTAGTTACGCGTAGCACCTTCAATTTTTGCATGCTCTGGAGTGATTACTATGAATATTCATAGTAACCACGCGCAGGTTTGGTTGATTCTGGGCTACTGTAGTTGTCACTTTAAGCTTTGAAAGTGATCACTTTGGTCCCTTTGCTGGAAATGGCTTGCTGTAGTTGTCACTATCAATATTCAAAGTAGTTACTTTCACCTCAAATTCCTCAAAATCCAATAATTCTTCAAAATAAGCTTGGGGATTCCTGCCATATTATTCAAATGATCAAAATATGTAAAATAAACTATCTAAATTCATGTAAATTAACAAAAAAACTAAGAAACCTATATTATTTAGCCTAATTGGAATATTCATCTTATTTACACTATCTAAGTCTATTCTTTTCTATAAAAAGTAATAAATGATGTATAAAAATGTAGTAAAATGTAGATTCATCAGAGAGAAAAACTGGCCATAATGACCTAGATTTTGAGCATAAAACATTGCATTTAATGAGATTATTAATCTCCTAGTTACCCTAATTAGATGCAGCCATTTTTATTTTCCTAAGCTGTCATTTTTGTGTGATAATTATTATGATTCTCTCATTGATGGTGCAGCTGAGATTTAAAGGTAATTTGGAGCCCAAAATCCCTTCCCCAAAACATAAACCCTTCCTATTATCGTGCTCTTAATTATAGCTAGCCAATTTAATTCAATTTGACATTTATTCCAATGGTCATTTATTGAAAAATTAATCATGCTTGATTACTCCCACGACCAACCCTTCATCTAACCGTTAAGTGCACCCTAATTGCCTTAGTTACCTTCCATTCACCTTCATCCCCCTCGAGTAAGACGAATAGACACGCCCCAATTCTCTCCCCCAAATGATTGGAACCGTTAGCCACATTAAGGGAGAAGCATGAGTCAACGTGGAAAATCCCCCATCATGCATTTAAAACCCTAAAATCGTGCCTGATATTAATTGTATATTCTTTCCTTAATTGCTTTGCATTCATGACTAGTCATTATGAGGATTATGTGCGCACACTACCCCAAAGGAGGCGCCACCTTTGTGAGCAATTCAAAGGGATGCTTGCATGCCTATTTGATGAATTCACATTTATTGGATTTTTACTTGTTATTTTAATGTTTCTTAATAGAAAAAAGTAAACTTAGGGTTGTAAATAACATAAAAATATTATTTTGGTCAATTTATAATAGATTTCTTAATTTTAGGTTAATTTACATTGATTTACATAGATATAGTTTGTAATTTTGATTATTTGAATAATTGTGCAGGAGTTTCTAGACTTTTTCCATGGATTTTTAGCATTTGAGAAAGTTTGAGGTGAAAGTGATCACTTTGGAGTCCATAGTGAACACTACAGCAAGCTTGTTCCAGAAAGGTAGACCAGAGTGATCACTATGAACCCATAGTGACAACTCCAGAAAGGCCAAAAGGTACAAGATCCTGCGCGTAGCTACAATGGAACCATAGTAGACACTTTGGAGCAGCCAAAGTTATCACTCTGATACCAAAGTGACAACTCCAGAGAGGGCAAAAACACAGGACCTGCGCGTAAACACTATGGAGCGAGAGTAATCACTTTGGGGCGTTGCGCGTTATTACTATGAAGCTATAGTGATAACTCCAGAGAGGCCAAAATCACAGACCTTGCGCGTTATCACAATGGAATGTGCGTAATCACTTTGGAACGCTGCACGTTATCACTATGAAACCATAGTTGTCACTTTGGGCGAAAATTTCTGCACTATAAATAGAATTTGAGAAATTAGGGTACGGAGCTTTTTACATTTCCTTATATTCTTTTGCCACTTTTGGGATCATTTTGCAGAGCTTAGGATCTTTGGCTGACAGCCAGGGGTCCATTATAGGTTTTCAATTTCCAATTTCCCTTTTGATTCTCATTGATTTTACATTGATGTTGCTTACGTTTCTGTATTTCTTTCTTTCATTTGTGAAGCCCATCCACATGGAGGGCTAAACTTCCTTGTAATTCCTAGTCAATGCACATGAATCTTGAATTCTTGGGTTTAATGGCAATATTACTCTTTTTTTCCTTGGATTTATTAACCCTAATCTTTGAATGAAATGGAATTTGCATGAAGGGAACATTGCTTGATGAACCCTAAATTACCCAAACGAAATTCTAATCCAAAATTGCTTAATTTTGATTAATCTTTGAGATTGCTTAATCTTAGGGATAGAGATTGGAGCCCATTAAGATTCTTAATTTTAATTGGGATGCTAAAGTTAATTTTTGCTTATTAGATTAACTTAATTCAAGGGAAAAATAGGGGGTTATTGAATCATTTGGAAGAATAGTGATAGAACTCATTGATTGACTAGGGATTACTCTTTTTAATTGATTGAATTTTACTAGTTTACATTTTGCTCTTGATTAAAATCTGGAAATTGACAAACCTCCTCCCAATTTACTTGCTTTAAAATATACGTTTACACTTGTTTGATGTATGTTCCCAACCAAAAATTCCTTGGAGACAACTTAGGACAACACCCTAGTATTGCATACATTTCTTTGCATATTTGATGAGGATTAACGACAATCTTTGTGCATAACGAGTAGCAAAATCTTGCATCATCACTATTCCCTCCTCCAATAACTAAAACCGCCTCCCACATTTAAAACGCTGCATCTAGGGCAATCACTCCCTTTGAAACCGTACCACCATTAAATTTCACTTAAGAGACCTTTCACTTACACGGCTACACAAGAGACACAACCCTTTCCACTTCATGGGACACGAAGGGTTTAAACCCATTCCCTCCACGAACAAAGCCTTAGCCGCCAACATACCTTAACTTCTCACTCTTACCAATGTCCAAAACCCTACTTAGTTACTCCATCATGATGGCCGGCCTGTGGAGACGTGTGAAGCATTAATGGCTTACTTCTTTTGCACTCTGAGCATTTAATGCTCTTGACGAGACGTTTCGCATGCACTTGGACACCAAGAGGCACGACCATTCAAAAAAAAGGGGAGGCAAAAGGGTGTTTCACCTAATCTAACCCTAAAACCTTTCTTGTGCAACTCTTCACCGCCAGCCTTTGGGAAACGAATGGGCAAAGGGTTTAAGTTACACTATATAAGAACTTCCTCATTTCTCACGCGCCCTTTTCTCTCCTCATTCTCAAAACACTCTCAACCTCATCACTCTTTCTCTCTCTCTCTCTCAAACATCCTCTCACCCCCACACCAAGCAACCCTCTACACTCTCTTCCTCGTGAACAACATTTCCTATCACCACCCCCTTGAGGATACGAAGAACACTAGAGAGTTTCCAACCAGCTTGCACCCCTCTTCCAAACGATTATGCCGCCATCCAAGACCCAAGCTGTGGTCGAGTTCCTGCCAACACCGAGGCTAAGCTTTCCACTCCTCATCTCATTCTTGAACCAAACAAGGTTAGAGGAGTTCTTGATTGTGTGTGAATGAATGTGCTTGCTAACATGTGTGTGATCGAACGTAATGAATATTCTTCTTTCCTATTTTCGTTTCTAATGAGATTAAAAGTTGCATGCAAATGACTTTCTCTTCATCTTCTAACTTCTTTGTTTGAACACTATTTAAAAATGGCGTGTGGCGACTCGAATGGGTGTGAGTGAATGGGATTACTATTTGCATGTCAATGATATTGAAAAACTTACACAATTATTTCTTGTTTGCCCTCATTACTAAATAAAGTTGGTAACTTTGATGAATATCCAATTGCATGTTAAAATTACTCTATGAATCCTTGTGTTCTTTTCAGTTTTCGTCAACTACCCTCTTTTCTTTTCGTTTTAGCTGAGAAATTACTCACCTTTTTCCTCTTGGTTTGATTCTGTATGACCAAGGAACCTTTTCTTAACCATGAAACAATTCTCCTACTACCGAATCACTATTTTACGAAAAGAATTTGTGGTAGAAATGAGTTGCATGTGTGATTAAACTTGTGGTTATTCCTATGATTCTTTGATGATCATTTTGTTTGTGAAGGTACATTTCAACTATGATGTTTCAACAAAATTATTTATTTATCTCCATCTTCCCTCCTTTTTCTTTTATTCTTGGACCGTGAACAAATGGTTCTTCTTTTCATTGAACATGCTAGCTCTTATGAGCGTGATATGATTATGTGGTTTGTGACCTTTGAGAATAAAATGCGTGCTCCAAAAATGGCATAAGGAGGATGCGATTACAAAAATGTTTTATGTGCATGTTAAGAAGGATGGAGAGTCAAGGTCACAGTTTAGCACAGCTGAGGGATGTGAGTGTTCAGGTTCGAGGGAGGAACCTTGGGGGTAGTGGAGGGGGGTTGCCCCAATGGTGCGGAATAGCTCACCACGGCTGGGACATGTCGCCATCAAAGCCTCCACTAATCCTAACACGAGCAAGCATTACCAGGATTTGGAAGGACTCATTCCTAAGGAATCAAAATTGTAAAGAAGGGAAAATGTCCGTGATGGATTATGTACAAAGTGTGCTTGTAGGGAATAGGGGCCTTCGATCACCTTGACTGGGGAAAGGCTGGGAATGAATGGAGTAAGTAGTAACGTTTTGAGTATCCTTGTTTTGAATTATGCTATGATGAGTCCTTTGACTTTACTTGCGTTTGGTGACTGTTTGATGGGTATTATGTTATGACTATATGTTTACTAAACTATGAATTCATAATTATTTTGATGCTATTTTAATTTTCTTACTTATTCAATTTCTGATGAATGATTGTATTTGATCTCACCCTTTCTGTCCTTGCTCTATTATTGTGTTCTATGTGTATTGCATGATTGCGTGACAGATGGATCCAATCCAAGTGAGAATTTGGCGAGAGGAATGATAGCCATGTTGCAATGGTATCAAAAACTATTAAATTCCTCACAAAAACATGCAGTTCAGGGAGCAACCTAGGTCATATCTCACAAGGATGCAAATGCACATTGCTCTAATCTCAATTATGCATAAAAGGTTGTATGTTTGGGGGTTTAAATGCAGAAACTGAATTGTAAAATTAAAATGCAGAAAAGGAAATTACAGAGAATGAAATCGCAGAGAATTGAAATGCAGAAAACGAAATCGCAGAAAATTAAAATGCAGAAGATTAAAATGCAGAGAATGAAAACTGAGATCCAAACACACAAATCCAAAACCGAGAATGAAAACCGAATTGTTTAAATCTCTTCTGCACAACAAACAATTAATCAATTGATTGTTATACGATTAAGAACAATGCACAATTCAATCGAACAATGCTTCTATACAATCGTAAAAATGTGAGATCGGAAAACAAACTCGGAGCATCAAAAACGTCTTGAATAAATGCGATCTGGACTTTGGCAATGAAATTGAAGGGGGAACATAGCAGAAATCATCTTGACTTTGTAGAATCTTAAACGTCTTTCAATTATAATTGCAAAGGCATACGAATTCAGAATGGAAAAATGCAAGAAAAGAAGAAGAATGGTAAAAAAATTGAGAGGTTCTATTGGAAGCGAGAAAGTTATTACAAAACTGAAAAATGAAAAAATGAATCAAAAGTTCTTCCCAATCAGCCCCTGACCTCTATAAATACTAATCCTAAAAGAGAAAAAACAGAGTGGGCCAAAGTTGGGCCGAAATTAAATACAAAAGAACTACAAAATAAAAGCAAAATAAAAACTATACAATAGTCAACTAAAACTCTAAACTTCTAAAATTCGTAGAAAATAGCTCCGGACTCCAAAAAGCACAATCAAAATATCCAAATTAAAGCCCCGGAAGTAAGAAATCCAATGCAAAAAGAATTAGCTAAAACAGATATCTACAGAAAAAGTTATGGTCAAATTAGTAACCAAAGGTCAGAATAGAAAATATGAACAAAAGTATAGTATTTACGAGAATTCCTAATTATCAAGATAAATGTAAAAACATATTAAATTGAAGAAATAAGGGAATGAAAAGACATGCAAAGGATGTAATAAGACTAAAAATGTAGGAACAAAATATGAGCTATCAAGGACTCCGGAGGGAAAGAGGGATGGATCTACGACCCAGCAACGCGCCGCCTTATGTACCAGGGGATGTCTCCATGTCCCTAGGACCTCTCGCTGAAGACGGATGGAAGCCAGACTGGAACGACCACATTTTTGCTGAACTCTCCGTACCCCTACCACCTGAACGGAGTATTATTATTCACTCACCTCCTCCTTCTCCATTGTCTCAAGAACCTTCAGCCAAACGACTTAAAACTTTTGTCGATAAAGGTAAGACCATCATTGACCTTGATCCCGAACCTACCCCTTGTCCCAACCTTGCTCCTGCATCCGCACCTGAGTGGAAAGACGTCAGAGTCGTTGAGTCTTCCGTCAAGCCTGTACCCTATCATTCTCTTAGCATTCGAGTACCCCCATCCGAGGAAGCTGGACTTCTATCCGACGCCCTTCACCACCACCACCTACCTCGCGATCATCACCGCCTACCATTGGTTGGATCGACAGCGACCAGGACGATTTGCCACCCTCACCTCACCCTCAGCCAGTGAACGATGCACTCGATTCTGATGGAATGGAATCTGATCCTAGTGAGGATTCCTTTCCATTAGAGTTTTATTTGTAGATTTCTATTTTACTTTGTTATGGATGAATACTGCTCATAGGCCTTGATTGTTTCATATTTTCATTGTTGGTTATTTTGAAATACTGAACTTTGGGAGTTTTTGGTTTTAAGGTAGTTTTACCTTGAATCGTTTGAATGGAGGACTTATATTAATATACTCTTTTTTATCTACATGCTTCTCGTTATGGATTCAAATTTTTTTTTTATGATCTGAATATAAGGTGTCATGCGCTTACTTCCACTATTTATACATGATTATTCTGGAAAATTTAGAGACATATTGATAAATGCTAAGGTAATTTAAAATATATATATATATATATATATATATATATATATATATCTTGCATTGAACTGTCTCAAGTGAAAATACCTTGTCGTGTTTATTATCTCAATTTAATTAGAATTGTACAATAAATTGGATTTTTGTTTTTGGATAACAGTGTGTATGTTTTTAAGCGGATTGAAAGGAGGTCCTAAGGATGACGTTTATTTTCCTGCGATAAAAATTGTAATTCTGTGTAAATTTGGTATAATGTTGATTTAGTAATCTCAGGTTACACTTATTTTTGGGTACACACTTTTATAGAAGTTTTGAGTTGTAGGATTATAAGGTAGTATCTCAGCAGAGTTAGGTGTTACAAACTACAATATGGATGCTACCCCAAACTTAGTTTTAAAACTTGTTCTTGATTAAACTCACTATGCCTCTGATTAATTGAATGGTAAAATTGGTTTTTCAGCAGGGTGTGTAATGAGGTTAATTCAAGAAAAAGAATATGAAGCTCAAAAGGGGTGAACTAGGGTATTCAAGCATAAAGGAAGGCATTTAGGCTGACTAAGTATATCAAACATGGCCTCCATCATGTGTGTGAAAACTGTAAACATGAATATTCAATTAAGAACAAAGGCAAGTTCTAGAGGGTGCATCAAATTATGATTAATCACACAAGAAAAAGAAATATGCAGCTTAAGTCTCACTAGGCATTTGTATGTGATCATGTTGATTAATGAGAACACAATGCACTTATCAGAAATATATGCGCCTAGTGGCAATTGCCTCATTTTGGAAATACAAGTGTGATCTCATTTTGAGAATGGGAAAAAAAACTTAAAGAAAATCAAACAGAATTCACAAAATTGTCAAGCATCTTGCAGTTAATTCGCGGAAAATAGCTCATATCCTAAACTATTATCAGGAAATTTTTAGTGTATTGTATAGCTAACACAAGAATCAAGAGGTAAGGAATAACCCCCCCTTTCATGGCAGCTTGTGCAGGTGTCATCATCCAATGTGTGTGCGTGTTGTGTGTGTGACATTCTCTACACAAAACACCAGAATTCCATCAATGATCAGTAATATAAAGGGATTAAAACTTGCAAAATTATAAAACTTAACAGAAATTGATCTTCATTACAACTAAAAACATTAAAATTGTTCTGAACAACTACTGAATTTACAAACTTTTAAAACTACATACTGAATTAAAAGAAAAACAACAGAAAATAAAACTCATATTCTACTTTTCTGCTCCATCTTCATCTCCTGAAGTTTCTTCTTCAGAACCTTCCTCTTCCTCTTCTTCTTCTTCTTCCTCCACTACTTCTTCAAATGTTTGCTGAGGAAAATGGGTTCTATAGATTGGCATGTTTTTAAACACAAAGGAGCGGAGACATTGAGCATTTTCTGCTACATCAGGAGTATGGTACATCTCCTCTTTTGTCATCCCCATTTTCTACGCAATGTTGAGCATTATGCACTCCATCAGCATAACTCCAGCCTTTATGTTGTTGTGAAGCTCATTCTGCCTTTCTGCTAATTGATTTTGTCCCTCAGCTAGTAGCTTCAAGGTATCTTTCATCATCATAGGCTTCTCTTTTTTGTAGTGGGAGGGAATGGGAGCTGCAGAAGTGCAGGAGACAGTAGCATAAATTTCTTTTATCATGGCTGCAGTAATGGAAGGTGCAGCCATGATCCTTTCTTGATAATCTCCAATTTCTACTCCTGCATCTTCACATAACATGGTGATGACTAAGGGAAAAGCCAAGGAATCCCTTTTTGTCTTCAGAATGCCTAAGATGCAGTCACTTATAATTTCTCCCGCATCTATGTAAATGTCAGAGACTATAGCAAACAGCAATGCAGCCTTCTTGACAGCTAATGTGAAACTGTGTTTGATAGGCAAGAATGAGTTTAAAATGAACATGCTCCACACTTTGGAGGAGGGCAGCAAATTCTTGGTAATTATATGTTTGGGCTTCGTCGATTGGTTCAACTCCCATGTGGTGCCTGGTTTACCAATTTTTTCCAAAATCTGCACAAAGTCAATGTCTGGACTCTCCTTAAATGATTTGAAGTCCAGCTATGCAGAATGTTGTGCAGTGTTAACTTCTAGCACTCTATTGATATTTGCAGGTGAGAAATCAATCCTCATTCCCTTTACCATCGAGCTGAACTTAGGGATTTGCTTTCCCTTGAACCTCATGGCATTGGCATAAATTTCTTGTGTAATTTCTCTCCATCCTTGACCAGCCACTGCACAAAAGAATTCCCAGCCTCTTTTTTGAATTTCCTCTGTGAATTCTGGATGATTGTTCCCAGCTATTTGAAAAGCTCTGTCTGGAACAATTTTTCTTCGCAGGATGTTAGCTCTGAAAAAGTTTTCATGAGCCACACTTTTAAATCTTAGGTCATGTGTTGTGAGCGGTAAGGAGGTTGAAGGTGTAGTTATTCTTGGCTGAGGTGGGTCAGAATTTTCAATGGGTGAGGAGGGTGATACCCCATCAGTTTTGGCCCTCTTTGCTACTGGAGTATTTCTAGCTGATCCAGCTTGAAGATTTCTATTGGATCTTCTTCTTGGAGTGGTGGAAGATTTAGCTTGCTTCTTCTTTGAAGGTCCAACTGGTGTATTTAGAGAAGTTCTGACCATTTTTAAGTTTCGGCAAAAAGGAAAGTGTAAAATTTTAACACATAATGGTACTTTTATACTGTAGCAATTAAATTCTTTTCATCAGAGAAGTTCAATCAAGCAGTTTGCAGAAATTTGATTTTTTTTCTAACACTATTTATCATGCAGTCTGTTAATAATTTAATTCAACATGCCAATATCAACACACAGCTGCACAAACTTAAGCATTCATAGTCAAAGCATGTAAAGTCCTACTATATGAATTCATAGTGCACACTCTCAGAAAATATGAAGTTGATGCAGAGGTAATATTACAAGTCTTCACCAATTTTCAACAAAATTCTGTGAAAAGATCACAGGGCTTTAGCCAATTTTCAACCAGATATGCACTCCACTGCTTCCAGCATAATTTCTAACTCAACTTTATCACAGTCATGCATTCTAATTTTCAATTCACCCTTTTCAAAAAATTTTGTTGTTATCAACTTAGATTCTGCAAAATTTTGGTTCAAGTATATTGCAATGTAGTTTCAATTATTCCAATCAGAATCATCATATCAAAATTGACAGAGAAAACCTATTCAGAGTGATGTTATTTTATTGTTGGTCCAGATGGTACCAGAACAGTTCCCTAATTCTCAATTCTGACTTTTCCTAAAAACTTTAAACACAGAGTACAGTTTAGCAGATAATTTCAGACAATCAACTTTCAATCAAAATGTTTTTATGGAAGTCTTTATTTATTACTGAACTTTTATAGAAATTTAATCAGGAAATTAGCACAATGCAGATTTTGATTTTCTAGAAAATAACTTCAGAATTGTTCTCCATTGTTCATTCAAAAATTTCTTCGAACTTAAAACTAGAAAACAATGCAGAATGTAACTCCAAACATTCATCTTCATCATTTTTATTCAAAATATTTTTCTCAGTTTGTAAAATGGGTTCGAAGTTAGAAGTACAGATTATTGTTCTGTATTGAATTCAAGTCTGTTGTTAGAATATGTAATGCAGATGCATAACCTTACACAATCAGATTCAGAGAAATCCTAATTTGGAAATTCAGAGTGCCTTCATTTTAAGAACAAAACAGAGTAGCAGAGCAATGTGTTCAGGTTTCAACTAATTTTTCTAACATGGTTTTTAACCCAATCATTTTCAGTAGCAATGATTAAATCAATGTAATACAGATTCGAATCTTCTAACAAATTAAACGACAGGGAAACTGATTAATGTATTGTCCATGCTTTTATTGAGTCAAATAACTTCAAAACAATTTCCTATTATTCCCTTTTTCAGTTATCCCAAAATATTAACAAAGAAAACCCTAATCTACTATTTCAGAAAGAAGAGAGTTGCGTATCTGACGAAGAAGATGGGAAAATATGGGGGAAACTTTTTCTACTGTTAGGTTGATACTCAGAGAACTTGAAGTCGCACAGATCGTTCAGAGAGAATAAGAATTTTTGGATGCAAATGTGTGTGCATGTTCACTTTGGTTTATATTTATCGTCACGCGTGAGCACGTGACAACTTTAAACACGAAAAGTGAACGTTATACATTTAAGACACGCAGCGTGATCACTATTTTTCATAAGAGTAAACATTCCAGAGGGTGAATTTTTTAGAGTGAGGTGCGCGTTATCACTATTGCTGGCCAAAGTGATAACGCGCAGCATAGTGACAACCTTTTTCAATAAAAGGATTAACGCAGAAATATTAGATGTTTACTTACTTGTGCGTAGTCACTCTTGCTAACAAAAGGGAACGATTCAGAGAACTAGTTTTCCATCTGTCTCTGCGTGATCACTTTTATCAGTAAAAGTGATTGTTCTAAGAGAGATCTTCAAAAAGCCTTCTCTGCGTAGCTTCTTTCCTGCTATAAAGTGACTCTTTTTATTAGTCCATTTCCTCTAAAAACCTCAATTAACTTACTTCTCACACTCTAATCCTTCCGTTTACTTCCCATAACCTCAAATCTCTAATTCATTATGATATGCAATTCAGAAAACCAGATCCAACAGAACTTGCAGAATTTTTAGAAAGTTGTAAAATTTGAATATGCAGAATTTTAAACCTTCAAATACATATTCACGACATCAAATTTCTAATTAACTATCATATTCATTTCAGAAAATCAGATGCAGCAGAACTTGTAGGGAATTATAAAACATGAATATGCAAAATGACAATTTGCAGAAATTCAGAATATGAATTGCAAACTCTCAAAACAATAAAAAAAAAAACTTAAAATGGGTTAGAAATGTGAGTTGCCTCTCACAAAGCGCTTCTTTAATGTCACTAGCTTGACATTAGTTGTTCCTCACTCAAGAGGAACCAATTTCAAACACACTTGTGCTTTTTCAATTTGACCACCAAGGTAGATTTTCAGTCTCTGCCCATTCACTTTGAACTTTCTCCCATCCTTTGGATCTGCTATTAGTACAGCACCATATGGAAATACCTCTTTCACCACAAAAGGTCTAGACCACTTAGATTTTAACTTCCCTGGAAACAATCTCAACCTTTGAATTGAAAAGTAACACAGACTTCCCAGGTTTGATATCTCTTTTCAGAATAAATTTGTCATGCAATTTTTTGGTCCTTTCCTTGTATATTTTTGCATTTTCATAAGCATTGAGTCTGAACTCATCCAATTCATGCAGCTGTAACAATCTTTTGTTTCCTGCACTAACTTGATCAAAATTCAACCATTTTACAACCCAAAAAGCTTTATGTTCTAGCTCCACTGGTAAATGGCAGGCTTTTCCATACACTAACTGATAAGGAGACATGCCAATTGGTGTCTTGAAGGCTGTCCTATATGCCCACAAAGCATCATCCATTTTCTTGGACAAGTCCTTCCTTGAACTACTAACCACTTTCTCCAATATCTGTTTTATTTCTCTATTGGAAACCTCCACTTGACCACTTGTTTGAGGGTGATAGGGTGTAGCTATTCTATGCTTTACTCCATACTTCTCCATGACTGATTCTAGATATTTGTTGCAAAAATGGCTTTCTCCATCACTTATCAGAATTCTGGGCACTTCAAATCTTGAGAAAATGTTCTTTTTGATGAATGAAATAACAGTCTTAGAATCATTGGTTCTGGTAGGAATTGCTTCCACCCATTTGGACACATAGTCCACTGCTACAAGCATGTACTCATTCGAGAATGAAGTAGGGAAAGGACCCATAAAGTCTATTCCCCACATGTCAAACAGTTCTACTTCAAGTATGTTTTTGATAAATCCATATTTTACCATGTTTTTAGCATAGTTTTTGGTTAATAATTAGGAAAACAGTTCTAAAATAAACTTGAAAAGATCACAAAAATAATATAATTAGTATAAATTGTTGTTTTGTTGAAATATTAAAAATTGTTTAGATTTTTGTAGGAGTTCATGCAAAAAGATGAAAAGTTGTTGAAAGTGCTTAAAGGAAGGATTAGCAGTTAAAATTGAAGAAGAATAGTCAAATAATCAAGCTTGAAGAAATCCTAAGAGCTGGGCGTTACAACTCCAAGTGATTGGCGTTTGAACGTGGAAAGAACAAAATACAGCACTGGGTCTGCGTGGTCACTTTGAGTGATGCGCGTTAACACTCCAGCAACTGAAACTGGATAACTGCCATTGCATTGAAATGCACATCACCTGGCGCTTTGGCGCGCAACAGAGCGTGGAAACAAATAGCAGATGGCATAGCAACGCAGAGCTAAACACATAGAAGAAGCATTCATTGAAGTGTTGTGCGTTGAAACACACATCATTTGAAGCTTTGGCGTACAAGAACACATAGCAACTCATAGCACATGCAGCCAAGGCGCGCATCCGCGCGCCTTTACTCCAGCCACTGCGTATTTTAACGCAGAATTTTGCAACTTTGTAACTTCTTCTTTCTAAATTCTGGACATTTGGAGCTTTTGTATCACTTTTAGAAGATTCTAGAACACTTGGAGACAACTAACTTTCAGAATTTCAAGGGTTAAGTCAAAGAATTAGAGGAACTCTATAAATAGGAATTAGGAACTTAGAAAAAGGGATTTTTTGTCATTTTTGTTTTGGTATTCATTTTGTAACCGTTTTAACTTCCAAGGGAAGTCAGAGGGAGAAGAGAGGAGCGACTTTTGTTCTTCTTTGCTAGAGGAATATGGGGGAAGGCAAAGTTATTGAGATGGCTCTCTGCTTTTCATCTTCTTTTGTTCTTGCTTCTCTCCATTTCATTGTAATGTGTTTCTAACTCTTTTGTTAGAGATTTATGGATCTAGAATTGATATATTAATGTTGTTTTGACTCTGAACTTTGAGTAATTGATTTGATTGAGGGATTAATTCTGTGTTTACTTGATCTTTGAATGGAAATTCAATTGATTAATCAAAGAGTAACCTTCACTAATGGAAATTGGGTTTGTTGCTTGGATCTGAATTAATTGCCAAAACTCTTGATTTTCTTAGGGATAAGTGATCTTAGTTTTGCAATCTTTTGGTTCTAATTAGTAATGCAATATTGAACTGAATTTGGCCTAAGGAATTAGGGAGATTCGGTTGAATATTAGGACCAATGAGTTGAGGAATCAATCTTTGGTTATTATAAAGAGAAACCGATTGTCAATCAATCAAATGCTTGAATGTTAAGAGGCAGAACTGAATTGATATTGATATTCTAGTGAAATAAATTCCTAACTTTCTTCCATTCATGATTCATTTTAATAGTACAAGTTAACATTCTATTTTTAACAATTTCTCATTTCCTTAATTTTGAATTTTACTTTCCTGCATATTGAAATCTATTCAATGAATTGTTTGGTGCAAATGGTTATTATCTTGTGAATTGGTGATTAAAAATAAGATCCTAGAGGACGATACTTGGGAGTCAATCTGATTTCCACATTTTATAACTTGCTACAACTACCTAGTACACTTGCTAGTAGTGAAATTACACCATTTAAGTGCTGCGATAGAAAAACTGTGTAACAGTTTTGCAATGGCATCTCATGTTTCCTAGATATATTCCCCATTCTCTGGCATCTATCACACCTTTCCACATAGTTCTTAGCATCTTTGAACAAAGTTGGCCAGAAAAGACCAGATTGCAGAACTTTTGCTGCTGTCCTTGAGCTTCCATGGTGTCCTTCATATTCTGAACTGTGACAATGCCACAAAACATCTTGTTGCTCTTCCTCTGGTATACACCTTCTCAGCAGCCCATCTATTCCAATTTTGAACAGCAGTGGATCTTCCCAAACATAATATTTGCTGTCATGAAAGAATTTCTTTCTCTGCTGCCAACTCATCCTATTTGGAACATGATGTATAGCTTTAAAGTTGGCTATATCAGCAAACCAGGGCTGTGATTAAATCTTAAATAGATTTTCATCTGGAAATTCTTCTTTGACTTGTTGCACTTCAAATGGTATGGCTTCAAGTGGTAACCTTGACAAGTGGTCAGCAACACCATTCTTTTTCCCTTTCTTATCTTTGATCTCTAACTCAAATTCTTGGAGAAGCAGAATCCATCTTAATAACCTGGGCTTTGCATCCTGTTTTGACAAAAGGTACTTAAGAGCAGCATGGTCAATATATACAATCACTTTCGAACCCATTAAATATGATCTGAACTTATCAAAGGCATATACAATGGCTAGAAGCTCTTTTTCTGTTGTTGTGTAATTCACTTGTGCAGGATTTAACACTTTGCTTGAATAGTAAATAACATGCAATTTCCTATCTTTTCTCTGTCCTAAAACAGCACCCACTGCACTATCACTTGCATCACACATGAGTTGAAAAGGTAATTTCCAATTTGGTTTTGCAAGGATGGGTGCAGAAATCAGTTTCTCTTTTAAAACAAAAAATGCATGCAAGCAATTATCATTAAATATGAAATCAGCATCCTTTATAAGTAAATTGCTCAGAGGTTTAGCAATTTTGGAAAAATCTTTTATGAACCTCTTATAAAAGCCAGCATGTCCTAAAAAACTTCTAACTCCTTTAACATTGATAAGTGGAGGCAGTTTACTAATGACTTCTATCTTAGCTTGGTCTACCTCCATTCCTTTTTCTGAAATTTTGTGACCAAGAACAATGCCTTCTTATACCATGAAATGGCACTTTTCCCAGTTCAAGACCAGATTACTATCTTGACATCTCTGCAAGACAATAGATAGATTAGCTAAGCAATCATCAAAAGAATCACCAAAAACAGAGAAGTCATCCATGAACACCTCTATAATGTTTTCTACCAAGTCAGAAAAAATAGACAGCATGCACCTTTGGAAAGTGGCAGGGGCATTACATAAACCAAAGGGCATTCTTCTATATGCAAAGATTCCAAATGGACATGTAAATGCAGTCTTCTCTTGATCTAAAGGATCCACCGCTATTTGGTTGTATCCTGAATAATCATCAAGGAAACAATAGAATGAATGTCCAGCAAGTCTCTCCAACATTTGGTTTGCAAGTGATAGTGGAAAATGGTCTTTTCTGGTGGCATCATTTAACTTCCTATAGTCTATGCACATTCTCCATCCAGTCACAGTCGTAGTAGGTATGAGTTCATTCTTCTCATTAGCTACAACAGTCATCCCTCCTTTCTTTGGGACAACTTGGACTGGACTTACCCAATTGCTGTCAGAAATTGAGTAGATTATTCTGACATCTAGCAGCTTCATGACCTCTTTCTTAACTACCTCTTTCATAGCTAGGTTCAATCTTCTTTGTGGTTGCATAATAGGCTTAAAATTTTCTTCAAATAAAATTATGTGCTTACAAATGAAGGATTTATACCTTTCAGATCTGCAATACTCCAACCAATTACAGATTTATGCTCTCTTAGAACTCTTAACAGCTTTTCCTCTTGCTCTTCCTTCAGCTCATTGTTAATGATGACTGGATTCTCATGCTTCTTATCTAAAAAGGAATACCTCAGGTGGGAGGGAAGATGTTTCAGCTTTATCTTCTACTTTTCCTCTTCTTTAACATCTTTTTTTAGCTCTTCCTTAACTGAATTTTTTGCAGGTTTTTGAATTGGCAGGGCTTCTAATTGCTGCTCCATTTCAATGATGTATTCCTCATTAAGAATTTTAGACTTGCCATTCCCTACAGATATTATTTCTTCTAACACAACATTTTCATCAAGCTCATTAATAGAATAATGTGGAATAATAGAATCTAAAATGTCTATCTTCATGCATGTACTATCTTCCACAAGATATTTTAAATCTTCAAATATATTAAATACCACCTTCTCATCCTGAACTCGAAGCATATGTTCACCTTTCTGTACATCTATCAAAGCTCTCCCTGAAAGTGAGTGTTCCAGAGAAGTGAAGTGTGGGCGTAACCACTTTTATCATTGAAAGTGAGTGTTCCAGAGAAGCCTCAAATTCAGCAAACTCTGCGTAACCACTTTTATTAGCAAAAGTGAGCGTTCCAGAGAAGGCAAAATTTCAGAGTATTCTGCGTAAACACTTTTATCATTGAAAGTGGATGTTCCAGAGAGTCCTCAACTTGGCAAGTTGTGTGTGGCCACTTTTACTCATAAAAGTCACACAACTACTCAACCTCTGATGAATCCACTTTTTATTATATTTTTACTTGTCTTTTTGGTGCTCCTTGATAGAAAAAATGGACTTAGATAGTGCAAATAATAGAGAAATCACATTTTGAGTAAATATCATAGGTTTATTAATTTTTGGTTAATTTGCATTTAATTACATAGATATATATTGCAATTTTAATTCTCTTAATAATTTTGCAGAGTCCCCAAGTTAATTTTGAGAAATCTTGGCCCTTGGATGAAAGTTGCCCTCAAAGTAGCCACTTTTAGAAGGAAAAGTGGCAACTACAGGAAGTCTAGGCATTAAAAGCACCAAAGTAGCTACTATCAAGCCCAAAAGTGACAACTCTAGAAGCTCCAGGGACGCTGATTTTAAAGCATTCCTGCGCGTGGCCACTATTGGCTCTCATAGTAGCCACGCGCACCAAAGTAGCTACTATCAAGCCCAAAAGTGACAACTCCAGAAGCTCCAGGACGCTGATTTTGAAGCATTCCTGCGCGTGGCCACTATTGGCTCTCATAGTAGCCACGCGCACCAAAGTAGCCACTTTCAGCACAAATAGTGGCAACTCCAGAGAAGTGGCAACCCTTTCATTCTGCGCGTGGACACTTTCAAGGCCCAAAGTGGACACTTTCAAAGGCAAAAGTGGACACTTTGGTGACATGTCATCCACTATAAATAGATTTTAGGAATTAGGGTACGGGACTGTTGACACTTTACACAATTTTTCTTTGCCTAATTGGGATAATTTCTTACGACATTGGAGTCTTGGGTGACAGCCAAGGGTTCTCTATAGGTTTTAATTTCCAATTTCTCTTTTGATTTTTGTTGAATTTGCATTAATGATGTTTACGTTCTTGCATTTCTTTCTCTCTTTTGTGAAGCCCATCCACATGGAGGGCTAAACTTCCTTGTAATTCCTAGTCAATACACATGAATCTTGAATTCTTGGGATTAATTGCAATACAAATCTTTCTTTCCTTGAATTTATTAACCCCAATCTCTGAATGAAATGAAATTTGCATGAAGGGAACATTGCTTAATGAACCCTAATTTACCTAGCGAAATTCTAATTCAAAATTGCTTAATTTTGATTAATACTTAAGGCTGCTTAATCTTAGGGATAGAGATTGGAGCCCATTAAGATGCTTAATTTTAATTGGGATGTTAAAGTTAGTCTTCGCTTGTTAGATTAACTTAATTCAAGGGAAAGAAAGGGGATTATTGAATCATTTGAAAGAATAATGATGGAACTCATCGCTTGACTAGGGATTACTCATTTTAATTGACTAAATTTCATTAATTTACATTTCGTTCTTGTTTAAAATCTGGAAATTGACAAACCTCCCCCCAATTTACTTGCTTTAAAATATATGTTCATACTTGTTCGATGTATGTTCCCAACCAAAAATTCCTTGGAGACGACCTAGGATAACACCCTAGTACTGCATTCATTTCTTTGCATATTTGATGAGGATTAACGACAATCTTTTGCATGACGAATAGCTAAAATTCGTTTCATCAACCTCCTGCGTTGCAACTCTTATCAGCGAAAGTGATAGTTCCAGACTTCCAGAGTCACATGAGTCTCTACATAGCCACTCTTATGAAGAAAAGTGACAACGCACACAATCAGAAATTTCTATAAATACCTAATTAAGCTCATAACTCGGGGTCTTTTGTTCATTTTCCATTTTTTTCTGTTAGATTCTCGTTGAGAGAGAGTGAGAGAGAGGATTGGGGTCGAATTTCGAAGCTCCAAGAAGAGGCATTGGATTGGAGCTCGTGAAGATGGCTTCTCTCCAATTCTTCTCTTCTTCTCCTTCTTTCTCTTTCTCTGTCACACTGTCTGCATAATTCTTTGTAGTTAGGAGTTTACGGACCTAGAATTGATGTATTGATTTGATTCTTGCTTCTGAAATTTGAGTTTTTGGATTAATTGAGTTGTTAATTCTGCACTTTACATAATCTTTTAATGGGAATTCATTTGATTAATCAAAGAGGAACCTTTACCAATGGGAATTGGATTTGCTTCTCTGATATGAATTAGCAACCAAAATTGGGATTTCTTAGGGATAAGGGAACTTAATTCTATAATCTTATTGTTCTAATTCTTAATGCAACTTGAAATTGAACTTCACCTAAGGGATTAGGGTGGTTTAGTTGATTGTTAGGGTCAATGAGTTAAGGGATTAACCTTTGACTATTAATATGTGAAACTGATTGTCAATTAACCAATTGCTTGAATGTTCAAATGTTAAATTGAATTAATATTGATATTCTTGTGAAATAAATTCCTAACTATCCTTCATTCATATCTCATCTCAACACAACTTTCATTCTCTATTTTGCTGCAAGTTTATATCTTTGTATTGTTTTGGTTTATTGCTTGTACATGTTACTGCTCTTCCAAATTCGTATGACTCAAATAGTTCTTGTTCTGTGAAGTGGTAATTAAATTCCTAATTCCCTGTGGAGATGATACTTGGATCTTAATTTTACTCATTACTTGCTGCAATTCCTAGTTCACTTGCTAGAATTTAGAATTGTAACAACACTAAGGGGCTGTCTATTGCATGCATTGTATTCATATTGCATTGGACCATCCGACGACTATTTACATATATGTGTAAGACCTCAGGGATAGAGGCATCAAATAATTGTGGCCACAAGGCGCGGTAAACGCGGATAAATGAAAAAGAAATTGTGAATCTGTGGAATATAATGTGTTGAGATGAGAACATGCTTTATATGATGTAACATCCTCATTTTTGCTCCCTTACATATTCACGTGTATAATGCAATTCCCCCTTTTTTCTAGAATATAATTCATATTGTTTTACAAAATTTTATAATTTTGGTTAAAGAGATTTTGGGATAGAATATTTATTTTATTTCGTTCCAATAATTTGTCATGTTTGATTTTTTAAGAGATGGATCTCAATGCATGGGATTATTTGAAAATCCCATAATTATACTTGAGTTGCAATTGCTATATGCACTAGCAAGGGTGGTGTAGTAGTAGAAGGGTTAGTCCTTAGTCCGGAGTTGGAAGTCTCTGGTTTCAAACCTCAGCAAGGTAGATTTTGCTTCAACAAGTTTTTTTGGAATGAATTACAAAATGACCAACTGCCCTCAAAATATCATGCATGCATGAAATAAGTGGCAAAATGATAAGATAGGTGGCGATAGGTGGCAAACTGTGGCGAGCCCTTACATGCGTGACGACATGTGGCAGCCACGTGTTGAAGAAGGAAAAGTCCTTACATGCGTGACGACACGTGTCGAAGCCCTCACATGCGTGATGACATGTGTTAGCCACGTGTCGAAGCCCTTACATGCGTGATGACACGTGTCAGCCACGTGTCGAAGAAGGAAAAGCCCTTATATGCATGATGACATATGTCAACCATGTGTCGAAGTAGGAGAAGCCCTTGCATGCGTGATGACATGTGGCAACCACGTGTCGAAGAAGGAGAACCCCTTGCATGCGTAATACCGTGTGTCAATCACATGTCAGCGAAGGAAGACCAGCCCTTGCATGCATGACACACGTGCAACCATATGTTGAAAGATTGACAAAACTTAAATTTATTCTTTCTCCCTCACCGTGTAAGCTCTCTCTCACACACTCTCTCTCGGTTCTCTCTGATGAAACGAATTTAGCTACTCGTCATGCAAAAGATTGTCGTTAATCCTCATCAAATATGCAAAGAAATAAATGCAGTACTAGGGTGTTATCCTAGGTCGTCTCCAAGGAATTTTTGGTTGGGAACATACATCGAACAAGTGTGAACATATATTTTAAAGCAAGTAAATTGGAGGGAGGTTTGTCAATTTCCAGATTTTAATCAAGAGCAAAATGTAAACTAGTGAAATTCAATCAATTAAAATGAGTAATTCCTAGTCAATCAATGAGTTCTATCACTATTCTTCCAAATGATTCAGTAATCCCCTATTTTTCCCTTGAATTAAGTTAATCTAACAAGCGAAAATTAACTTTAACATCCCAATTAAAATTAAGCATCTTAATGGGCTCCAATCTCTATCTCTAAGATTAAGCAACCTCAAAGATTAATCAAAATTAAGCAATTTTGAATTAGAATTTCGTTGGGTAATTTAGGGTTCATTAAGCAATGTTCCCTTCATGCAAATTTCATTTCATTCAAAGATTGGGGTCAATAAATTCAAGGAAAGAAAGATTTGTATTGCAATTAATCCCAAGAATTCAAGATTCATGTGCATTGACTAGGAATTACAAGGAAGTTTAGCCCTCCATGTGGATGGGCTTCACAAATGAAAGAACGAAATGCAAGGACGTAAGCAGCATTAATGTAAATTCAACAAAAATCAAAAGGGAAATTGGAAATTAAAACCTATAGAGGACCCTTGGCTGTCACCCAAGACTCCAATGTTCTGGGAAATTGTCTCAATTTGGCAAAGGAAAAAAGTGTAAAGTGTAAAAAGTCCCGTACCCTAATTCCTAAAACCTATTTATATTGGATACCATGTCAGCAAAGTGTCCACTTTTTACTTTGAAAGTGTCCACTTTGGGCCAAAAGAGTGTCCACGCGCAAGATGAAAGGTTTGCCACTTCTCTGAAGTTGCCACTTTTTGTGCTGAAAGTGGCTACTTTGGTGCGCGTGGCCACTATGAGAGCCAATAGTGTCCACGCACATAAATGCTTCCCAAACGGCATCCTGGAGCTCCCTGGAGTGGTCACTATGAGAGGCAATAGTGGCTACTTTGGGTCCTTCAATTTCCAAACTTGCTGTAGTTGCCATTTTTGCTCTTGAAAGTGCCTACTTTGAAGCCAACCTTCATCCAAGGGCCAAGATTTCTCAAAAATTAACTTGAAGACTCTGTAAAATTATTAAGAAAATTAAAATTGCAATCTATATCTATGTAATTAAATGCAAATTAACTAAAAATTAATAAACCTATGATTTTTACTCAAAATGTAATTTTTGTACTATTTACACTATATAAGTGTAATTTTTCTATTAAGGAAAACTAAAAAGACAAGTAAAAACATGATAAAATGTGAATTCATCACAACCCCAAACTTAAACTTTTGCTTGTCCTCAAGCAAATTAAATGAGGAGAGTTGGATTTATCCAAAAAAAAATTTTAATTTTTTATTTCAACTTCATGCTTTAATTGGCAATTCCAAAATTTTCACAACCATAGATTCATTCAACAGAGAAATCACGTTCATGTCAAATATTTCATGCAAAGTCCCACTAAATTGAAACAAAAGAATCAAGCAAGGCTTCATATGACTCACATAATGCAAAGAAACTATCTAGCTCACAAGGTGGTGTTTCACTCATCACTCAATAACATTTCAGGCTAAGTGTTTTCCCTCAATTCATGCATTTTACCTCACCCTACCATAGGCTTACCCATATCCTTAATCTCCTTTGCCTAGACACAATGAACCACCTATCATGAGGGCTTTGTTAGTCACAAATGGGGGTTATGATAAGTTCAAATTTAATTAAGGAGGGTCACAAGATCAAGTAGGTATTTAAGAGGAGGAAGTTCTTTTGAGTGATTTAGTACAACAACTAGAGTGGAATGCCTTAAATGATGTAGCTTAAGAGGTTCAACCATTCTTTCACCACATTTTTCATTAATTTGCTTTATGTGGGCATCTTTCTCAACTCAATTGCCTTGCTATGTTTTTCTTTCTTTTTCTCTTTTTCATTCATTCATTTTTATTTTATTTTTTGTGATATCATGGACTTTGACAATCATTCTTTTTTTCTTCTCTTTTTTTTTTTTTACATGTATTATTAACATGTATGCTGTCCACCACCCCAAACTTAAGATGTTGCTTGTCCTCAAGCAACTACACTCATAATCGGCACCCCAAACTTAGTTGCTTGCACTAAATCTTAAGGCAACTCAAAAGAAATGTCTCTCTTAAGGAAGGAAAATTATTGGTGTAGACTAAGTGTGGTAAAAGTAAGACATGGGGAACAAGGGAAAGGAGGTGCAAGGGTGGGGGGTATGTGCAAAGAAGGCCTCAATCATCAAGATGGAAAATTAAACAATGCATATTCAATTAAGAAACAAGGCAAGTTCTAAAGGATGAATGCAACAATACATGTAATATGCACACAGAAAAAGAAGTAAGAGGCCCAATTCATTACCATGGTAAAGGTGATAAGAACTTGCATGAGGTGGCGCATTCATCTTCCTCTACTTCTTCTGCTTCCTCTGAGGATCTGGAGTTGAGGACATCTCTGAGGGCATTGGGATTGAATTGAGGTAGGTCATGCTGGGCAGCAGCTCAAAGATGAGAGGCAGGAACAATGGGGGAGTAGTAGATATGCTTCGAAGTCATCCCCATCTTCTTGCCAATGTTCAGCGTCATGGTTTCTAGTAGGAGGAGCATGGTGTTCTGGCGAGCATGAAGGGCAGTCTGCCGCTTAGCTATCTGGTGTAGCTGTTCCTTGACTGGGAGAGCTGGCTCGAGCCTGAATTCTGCTGGGAGAGTGAAGCCTAGGTCTAAAGATTTCTGGGGCTTAAGCATATCCTTCACCAATGCAGTGGAAATGGGGGGAACTGCTCTGATTCGCTGATAATAATCTCCAAAATCAACACCTGCATCCTGACACAACAAAGTGATGAGGGAAGGAAAGGCTAAGGAATCTCTTCTCCATTTCAGGATGTCCAACATGGCACTACAGATAACCTCCCCAACATGGATGGGCATGCCAGTGAGGGTAGCATATATAAGTTCAGCCCTCTTCACTGCAATGGCAGAGGTGTGGATGACTGGCATGAATGAGCTGACAACGAAGATACTCCACACCTTGGCAGCAGGGAGAAGGTGTTTGGTGGTCAAATTCTTGGGCTGCATTTTACAATCAAATACCTAATTTTCTCCTTCAATGCAAATGGTTTGAAGTATAGGCTGGTAATCCTTTTCCTTTTGTTTATGGAATGCAGTGAAATCCAGCTGGCCAGGTTGCTTCTGCAGAGGAGAGATGTTTAAAACCCTCTGGATGGTGGCTGGAGTAAAACTAACTCGTTTCCCCCTGACCATGGTGTGCCTGGGGGGATAAGGGTCATCTGCAAGGCATAGGGCATTAGCATAAAATTCCTGGGTGATGTCCTTCCACCCATTGCCGGCACAGGAGGTGAGAAGTCCCCAGCCATGCCTATCTATTTCCTCCTGAAACTGTGGAAATGTCCCCTGCTGGATTTCAAAATTCCTATCTTGGACGATCTGGCGCCACAGGATGTTCTCCCTAAAATACAGTTCATGCTCTGGGGACCTGAACCTGGGCTCATGGGTAGGAGGGGGCTGAGAGGAAGAGGCTTCAGTTGTCCTGCTCCTCTTGGTTCTGGGGGCGTTCCTTCTAGGATTGCTTGACATTATCTGCAGAGAAGAAAGAATATGTGAATGGGTAATGCAAGGAAATTGGGTCAACCCTCCATGGTAACACACAACAGCAAGCAATCAAACCAGGGGCTACAAAATAATTTGATACCATCCTAAGTAATTTGTGTGCAAAAGGGTGTATAGTGCTACATATGACTCAGAGGGCAACAAATGTCAATCATGGTACATAGCCTACAAACACATTCCATTCCATAAAAAGAGGCATTCTGTGGGCAAAGCATAGAGCTCAAATGGTACAGACAAGAACAATTAAGCACAGAGAATGGTGTGGCATACGTTCACTATGTATAGCAATCCAATGTATAGCAGAATATGGCTTCTAAGCTCAAGGACCATAATGCAGCAATTAGTGAAATTAAAGTCACAAAAAGATCAACAATCATGGTTAATTATGTAATGTGCATGAGGATCAAGTGCAGCAAAAGTAAAATGGCATGGAATTGAAAAGCAAAATAGCAAAATGGAGGGGCCAAAACTAAATGGAAATGGGCACGAACCAAATTCAGGCACTAACATACATGAACAAGAAGTTTAATAGCATTATTGGCATGTTTAGAGCATAAAAATGAAGGAGGGAAGCATAACAAAAACAACATATGGGAGTAATGGTAAAGAGGAAGTGGACGTGGCCACTATTGGAGGCAAAAGTGGGAATGCCCAATTGGATGGGAGTAATACTGTAATGCCCCAAATTTCACGAATTAATTAGCAACTCTTGGATTAGAACTTCTCGCTGTCTCTGACTTTCTAGTATCAGAAGGAGTAGATGGAAATTAAAATTTTTAGAATAGTGATTTATTTTAGAGTTGGAATTTTAGGGAAAATTGTGTGCAATACTTGGTTTCAGGATCATTCAGGACTAATTTACTCTGCAGTACTGTCTAAAGTGTCCACTGATAATTCTATCCAAAAAATATATTTTCGTTCTATTTGAATTATTCAAAAAATAATAATAATAATTAATTAATAAATATATTTGTCATAATTATCTTTCTCGAAAAGCGTGAGATTTGGTAATCATTACTTTGGATTTTCAATGATTACTTAGGCGTCATAATTTTGCACGGAATTTCACGAGATCTAGTAATCATTCCCTTGAAGATCCCAAAAATCTAGTTCGGCCACTAAGATTGCATGCAATGGATCTTGTTCCCCGATTCATAGACCAAGTCACTTCGAAACTTTCTTGTCTTGTCTTACAAATTCCAACATGATTTCCTTGAAATTGCCACCATGTCAAATGTCCTTTCAAATGTCAACCAAGTCGCATCAAATTCCTCGTCGGCCAATTATTTTGCATGCATGCTGTCCAAAGCTTTAAGCCTTGATACTTTGTGCCGATTCTTGGAACTTGCCTCACCAAAAACCGTGTGCATGCAGCCTAGACCATTCCATGCAGCTTGCTTATCAAAATACACTAAGTGTTACTTGCAAGCCTTTCTAAAATTCACTATTCATGCACCAAAAAACCGTGAGCTCCTTTTCATGCAACAATCCTTTTACTTCAATTGGCCAATTGCAAAATTGGAAGCCTTAGAACCTTATCCAAGGAGCCTAGGGCCGTGAATCCATTCCCTTGGCCATTTCATTTTCACCTTTCATGCAAAAGGGGACACTAGGTCCGAATTTGCATTTTTGCTGCACCAAACCAAGAAATTATCTCACACTATCTCTTGAAACCCTTCCACTTTCTCATTCTCTCCATCCTCTCTTCAAACCGAGACCTCCCCTCCCCAAAAATCTCACATTCTCTCAACTTTTCAAGGCCAAAACCGAGAGACTTCAAGCACTCACCTTGTTCCTTGCTTGCTTTCTTCAAACCGAGACCACAACACCAAAGAGGTAAGCCATTTCTCATCTTTACTTCCTTGATTTGGGGGAGCCTAACACCATAGCACCTTCCTCCACCTTTCTTTCTAATTTTTATGTTGAAGGAACCCACTTTAGAAGGAGAACTTGAAGAATCTTGCCACTATTTTTTTCGGTCCAGCAAGCTTCCCTTGAAGATCAACCATTTCCAGCCCTTCTCTCTTCAATCTCACGTCCAAAAATCAAAGGCAAGGGGGAGTTCTCACCTTGCTTGATTTTGCATGTTGCGATTTGATGTTCTTACTTGTGTTTCCTTGATAAAATCTTGTATTTTAGACTGCATGTGGAAGTGACTTGAATCTAATTTTTGCATGTTGAATCCCTTCAAAGAGTGTGTTATCTTCCCATTTACATGTCTCGGCCAGCCCCTAGAAAAAAAAAAGAGTGGACTTTTTCTTAATCAACTTGATTCACAAAAAGGTTGAGACTTTGAAGTGTGCATATTGATTTCCTTGTCTTTCCTTGACTGTTTTTGCTTGTTCGTCCTTAGAAAAATCTATACATTGGACTGCATGTTGAATATACCCCAAATCTGAATTTGCATGTTAAGTTCTCAAAAAAAAAATGTGAACCTTTCTCTTAACGAATTCACTCTTAAAAGTCTGAACCATTGATGTGTACGTGTGGTTTCTTTCCAATTGCATGTCTCGGATTTGTATACCTTTTGACTTGATCTCTTGTTCAAATATTGATTGACCCTTGGAATCAAGAAACCACAGATTTACACATTAATTTTGCATCATTGCATGTTAATTTCAGCCCTATGTATTTCGGTTTCACTCTTAAAAGTTTGGACATTCCTTAGGAAATTTGATGTACTGCACTTAGATGATGAAACCTTGTTTTTGCACGCAAACTTCCCTTGATTTAGTGGTGTGATGATTGAAAAAGAAGGAAGTAATAAGGAGGTTCATAAGGCTGGACAGTTTTGAACGTTTTGAGGAAAAAGGCAAGGATTTCATATTTTAGAACTTTAAAATAAATTGGGAGCATGAGAATGGACCATGGACATTAACCTTGTAAAAAGAGAGGACCAATAAACTTGAATGATTTTCGGTTTTGACAATAAGTGATGCAAATTATTTGGAGATGTCATGCTTAGATTGAACCTTGACGAATGTGTGAACTAAAGTGTTTAACAACTGAATTTTTGAAAGGAGAACCCTTGTATAAGCCTTGGTCTTGTGTCCCTAAAAGCTTGATTTCTTATAAAATAAAATCATGAAACTTGGACAATGAGTTAGAGTCTTCGTATGTTGATTTTCCTACTTTAGTATGTTAGAAAACTTAAGTAAAATAATAAACGTGAGTGCTGGACAGATTTAACTCTTAGGGAAAAGGTTAGTGTTTTCGCGCCTTGATGTCTTGTTTTATCTAGGTTTAACCAAAGAGATTGAAAGCATTTTACCTTGAATTAATTGATTGAACCCATGCTGAATTTAATTGGTTGAACGATTGTTGTTGCATGTGAGTTTGAGTGATTGACCTCGTGAGAAAAGAAGTGTATGTTTTAATTTGGCCAAGCTTTGAAGTTAGGAAAGTTCTGAATATGGTTATGTACAAGTGCTAGAAAAATGTGATTGACATATGTTGTTAGCAATCTAAACTCTAGCAAGTGCACTAGTATTGCAGCAAGTAATGAGTAATTTTTAAGAACAGGATATCGTCTCCACAGGGAATTTAGATTTCAAGTATCAATTCACAAAATTGTAACCGTTTGAGCCATACAAATTTGGGAGAAGAGTTGTAACATACAAAAGCAATTAAGAGTAAAGAAGAACTTGCAGAAAACAGAACAATGAACACACAGTTATGTAATAATAGAGGAAGAAACCATAGTCAGAAATTGCTTCACCAAAACTCCAATGTTTAATCAATAAAGTTCTAAATTAACAAGCAATTGGAAAGAATGACAATCAGTTTCACATTGTATTATTCAGAGGTTAATTCCTTAACTCAGTGAACCTAACATCCAATTAAACCATTCTAATTCCTTAGATCTGATTCAATTCAATATTGCTTTAAGTGTAAGAAACCAAAAGATTGCAAGATCAAAGTTCCTTATTGATGAATCCATATTTTGACTGATATTTTAGCATAATTCTAACACATTTGATAAGAAAAATATATAAAGAAAACAGAAAAACTTAGAAAAAATAAAAGGAATTGAAGTTTGTTTAAATTTTTAGTTATTTTAGTAATTGTGAAATTTTTGCTTAGGAATTAAGTTTATAATCTTGTTTTTGAAGGAATAAATTGAGCAAGGATCATATTCATGGAAGTTTGATGACAAGGAAGAGAGAAGAAGCAAGTCTGGACTCCACAAACTCAAGAATAAGAAATTGCAGACTGGGCATGATCACCATTATCAGTGAAAGTGATCACTTCAAAAGTTCAAAGAAGAAAGAAAGCTCTGCGTAACCACTTTTATCATTAAAAGTGATAGTTCCAGAGAGGCAAAATATCAGGAAAGCTCTGCGTAACCACTATTGTCATCAAAAGTGATCGTTCCAGAGAGTCTTCAACTTGGCGAGTTGCGCGTAGTCACTTTTATCAACAATAGTGATAACACGCAAATACTAATTTAAATCACATAGGACCTGCCAATCTCAAGCAACAGCTAAGCATGAAGACTGAACCAACCTGATCATCCGAGGAAAGGCAATCAGAAGCATGAGTGACAACTACAAGCTGATCCTTGAAACCAGATGCAGTCACCACTGGCCCATCTAGCGAAATCACACGTCTCTGCAATGTCAAATATTCAAAAGTGTGTAAATGCTTCCGGATAAATACCATCGACCACGGATTCTTGGTTACACGCTTTAAGACAAAATAAATGTCTAAAAAGTTAAATGAAAGTGATAGGTCCAATAAGTCTATGGATGAGTTTCTGAGTATGGGGCCACCGAGGCCCAAGGTCTAGAAGGTGTATACTAGAAGAACGAAGGCACACGACAATGGGAATGCCAACGTGGCAAAAGTTTGTTAGGAGAATTTGTTAGAATATTTGGAGGTATATAGGATGAGGGAATAGCATGATAGAGGAGACATTTTTGTTAGTGGGTTATTGGCACAGTAAGGGACCTTGCTGTGATTGCTGGTTGTTTTGGAGCTTTTGATCTGGTGTATTTGCAAAATGCTGTTGCTTGATCTTTTGAGTCCAGTTTTGGGCTCTTTATTTGGAATTGTATTTGATTCAGTTAATCGAGTTCCTATCAGAAAGGCTAGGAAGTACACAATCATCTACCTTTTAAACCCATAGTTCTTCTACATACAGGAAAGTATCATACCTTCAGTATTCAGTCAGTGAAAATGAAAAAACATGTAAATAAGCTATGTGCTACAAACCTGCAAACCACCCTCAGAAAAGATGCGAAGATAGTTAAAACTAGTTACGGTGGCCACCCAAGCCGCACCAAGTGCAACAACCTTCACTTCTTCTCCCTCAAAGCGCATAGACCACTGCCAATTTTTAAACAGAGTGAGCAACGGTGAATTTTCATATCATGCACAGCTAACCAAAAGAACTGATATGTTGTCTGTCCTTTTAAGAAATGCTTTTTCTTAACAAGGGATAAGCGCTTTAACCTAACCTCACTATTACTAGCCCAGCTACTAAATGGGCGATACATGAGGGTGCTCATGTTCTTCTCCCCCTTGCAAGGATTTGCAAAGACACTCCCTTTCTCATTTAATGCCGCTATTGAAAATCCAAAATGATCTATCATTGAAGGAACTCGTGGAGTGCTTCCAGTATCATGAAAATCAATCTGTAAACAAAGATATTCCAACTCATTAATTTATGCTAAAAGTGATGATTTAACTAAAAGGTAAACTTAAACTATCTCTAGTTCCTATGCACTACGTTACCTCAATATGGCAGTATCCATCATGTTCAATAGAGGTCACACATCCAAGCATATTGTAGCATAAGAAACGCCTTTTCCCAGGCTGCACAGGGGTTGATCCTGGTTGAAATGCCTCCTGCATCTTTGGCTTACAAATTACCATGTTGCTCCTAAACCTCACATTCCCACTGTCCAAATTTTCTTTCTTTGAGCGATTTCGTTTCGTGTGAGACTCAACCTTAGGATATAAACCAATTTCCTCACCTCCATCCTCATCAAAATTATCCTCACTCAAAGACTGTTTACGCAATCTCTTTCTGCTCGGTGGCTCAGCATCAACATTACTAGTTTCACCAATATCACTCAAGCTTCCACTTGAAGCACTGTTTTCAGGATCCTCTTCATCAATCAAAAGAAGCCCATTACTCTTATATTGCACAGGAATATCCTCAGTTGGAGACTTCATCGACGAAGGAATAACATTCTCCCAAACACCATACTTCCCCATAACATCCATAACAGCCAAGGCATTCCCAATTGGCTTCCAAGCCATACAACAAACTCTCTCATCAAATTTCTGCCTATCAATGTCCTGCTTCCTACTAACATCCCAGATCAGAACCTGCTTGTCCAAACCTGATGTAGCAATGTACTTTCCATTGGGTGACCAGCACAAGAAACAAATAGCTTCTACATGATCACCTCTCAAAGAAAACAACTTTTCAGCAGTGTCCCTATCATACATCACCACATAATTTCTCAACCCGGGAACCGCCAAGGTCTCGCCATCAGGACTCCAGCAAAGAACATTCATAGTGGAAAGGTCTACCCCTGTGTCAGGAGCTATGCTTTTGAGATTATGAACGATTCTCCCAGAATGAAGCTCCCAGAAAATAACAGTTCCAGTTGAATCCAGAGAGGCTAAGTATTCGCTGTTAGGGTCGAAAGCTAAGCCACTGACGGACCCTTTGTGCCCTTTCAGAACCCTCGCAATAGAACCATCAACTGTGTTAATCAGCTTGATGCCCTCATCATCACCAGCTGCAGCCAGCATGCTCCCAGATTTGTTAAACGCTAGAGAACGAATTGGAAGAGTAAACCTCGTAATGTTTGTCTCGAATTCCCACCTGCCAAGGATCAATTCAAATCGTTCAAATTGGAACATGCGCGTCTCAAAAGTTTAAACAATAATAATAAAAAAAAAAAAGCATTAAGTTGAGTTATTAAATTGGCAAAGGACCAAGTCCAAAATGCAATTCATATTCACAAGTAACAAATAAAGTAAGAACAATGGTGTACCGGGAAACTTGTAGAGTTTGACGGAGTGATCGACGCAACCGGATGCGAGGCAAGTGGAGTTTGGGCTAAGAGCCAAGGCGGTGACACCGTCACGGTGGTGACGGAGGATTTTGGGAGTGGCGGAGGGGAGAAGAGGGTCGTGAATGGAGACGGAGACATCGGAAGAGGAGGCGGTGACCAGATGCTGAGCTTGCTGGTCCCACAGGATGGAGCAGAAGGAACGACGACCACCCTTGTTGGCGTGGGCCTCCCTCAGCTTCAACGATCGAACCTTCATGGTGGCTTTTGAAACGGCTCCCGTCGTTGCACGAGTTTTGGGCGCCAAATGGGGTTTCTGTTTGGCGGGAGGGGTCGAAATGAAACTACGAATGTTTCGCTATCGAGTCCAGACGGACCGGAGATAGGCAACGAGCCAACGAACTCGTAATGAACTGCGGTGTGGCAAGACCTATTTCGGCCCAATTCCTTTTATGAGACAATAAAATGGGTTGCGCTTTGTGCCAACTTGTATAACAGTCTCTATTAAAATTTATTTTCAATTTGAATATATTATAACGATGTTAATTTTCTCTCTTAATATAATGATGTTAATTTTCTCTCTTAATTAGAAAATGATTATCTAACATGATAAGTTTAAATTATTTTCTAAGTCCCGTTATAAGATTTTTCCTTTTTTTAATTTAGTTTTCATAAGTAAAAAAAAGTTGTATTATACAAAAATTTGTTTCAATTTCATTCTTATTATTATGGTAACATTTTTATATCAATGTTAAGTGATATTTTTTCATCACTTTCATAAGATTATTTTAAATTCTTCAAAAAAAATTTATATTCTTCTCCATACATTTTTAATTTATGACAACTCGCTTCATTATACAAGTTAACATTTCTTTACTTTAAACTGTTGTAAAAACTATTCCAAAAATACTTTAATGTTTTAATTTATCTTTATATGATCATCACCTTCAATATTTTTATGGTGATAGTTTAAAGAATGATTCTAATTTTCTTACAAATATTCAAAAAAGTTAAAAGCAGACATTTTTTACTTTATATATGACTCAAGGAAATATGGTCGATATTCAAGATATTAAGATTAGAATAATAGAAGAAAGAATGATGATTATGAAAAGAATATAATGAGGCAAATAAGTAGTGACATTAAAAATAAAAATATTGAAGATAATGCTCATGTAAAGATTAATCAAAACATGAAGCTAAATGTTTAAGGCTATGTTTTGAGTCATGTTTAACAGAGGAGGGGAGGAGAAGAGGGATTAGTGGGGTTTAAACCTTATTTACAAGTTACTTGATTAAGAGTGGAATGGTTAAAAAGTTTTAGAGATTTTTCTAAATCTTCTAAAACCCTTAGAGTGATAATTTTTTGAGTTCTCTCGTTTCAAGAGGTTTTCTCTTTCCACTCTTTTGTATTCTTTCACACATAAGATTCTAATTTTTTTATAAAAAATATTTTTTTTAAGTGAGAATTTAAAAAAAAGTTATACAAAATAAAATTATTAATTTTTAGAGAGAGAAAAATATATATAAAAATATAAAAGACAATAATATAATATCATTTATATGATTAAACCTTTCATCACCCTCCTCTCTCAATCATAACATTCAAACAAAGAAGGGGTTTAACTTCCTTCCCTCCCCCTTCTCCTCTCCCCTTCAAATCTTTTTCTTCCTTTTCTTTCAAAACTTTCAAACAAAGCCTAAAAGTATAAGAAGAAAGAGACTTGAAGAATATAAAATACTCCTCTAAAGATAGTAAAAAAGATCACTTGACACAGATATAAAAATGTCACCATAACAATATCAATGAAATTGAAAATAAATTTTCATATATAAATTGATATACAAATTTTTTTATCTATAAGGACTAAATTACCTTAAAAAAATCTTGAATAAAGATAAAAAAAAAAAAAACAATTTAAACCTACCACATTGGATAATAATTTTTCATGTAGAAAAGAGAGATAACATCGCTACAATGTATTGTAAGGATATGGATGAAATTAAAAATAATTTTTTGTATAAAATTTAATATACAAATTTTTTTACCTACAAAGACTAAATTATAAAAAGTGGTTTCATATAGGGATTAAAAAATCATTTATCCCTTATTTTTTATATATCCTATGTGAGAAACTCATTATTTTTACAAATTTTTATTCTAAAAATATTTTTAAATGATGTATAACTCAAACCAACGTATGTACATATAAATTTTTAAAGTAGAATTTTTTTTAAAAAAATTATAAAAAATAAAAGTATTAATTTTTAAATTATTTATTTTTAGAGAGAGAAAAATATTAATTTTTTAAAAAAGATAAAAAAATATAAATAAAAGATATAAAAAATAATAAATATCCAAGAGAGGGGTTTAAGCCTCCTTCTCTTTCTCTTTCCCCTCCTTTCTCTTCTCTTCTCCTCCTTCCGTTTTCAAACTCATTTTTTTCCTCTTTTCTAAACATTCAAACAAACCCTTAGTGTCATAGAAAGAATTAATCTTACAAATATAATTATATATAAATAATTAGTATTTTTTAATTTAATTATATATATATATATATATATATATATATATATATATATATATAGTCATAGAAAGGTTCATGTGGCATATGGGAGTTTTATGGATTTGTTTGACATGGAGACGTACGTGTGGATGGTAAAATGAGTTTTTATTTTAAAAAATTAAAATGAGACGTACATATGTCAGATTAATTTTGATTTTTACACGTGTTTTAAGTTTCTTTTATTTGATATATGAAATTTTTAAAACAACATTTAAATAAAAATGGTGCATGCTTTTGTAACTTAAATGGGCATTTATGCCTTTTTCAAATTAACCGTTAAGATATAGTTATATTTATTAATCATTATTTTAATATTTTTAATATTTATTTTAATTGTAAATATTTTTAATGCAAAAAGATTCTTTCAAATTATTGTTCATGCAAAAAGATTTCCTTTCTTTCAATTTTTGAGTGTTTTTTTTTTGCTTTGAACGTTTTTTTGCCAAGTCATGCAAGTTAGAGTTTGTAATCTTTCTTTTGTAATCTTTGAGTAAGAAAATGCAGTGTCACAAATCAATATCAGCATAAGTAGAATAACTCTTCTAACGAGTCCATCAAAGACTTCACGCATTGCAAGCTATCCCCTAATCACAACCTTTCACCCTTTTGGCTGTCATCTTCAACTTCAGCAGTTCTGGCATCCATGTTCATCTTTTCCATTTTGACCAAAATCTAGATCTCGTTCATATGGCAGAGACTTCGAGCTTTTCATGCAAGTGTGCAAAATTTGTGGATTTTCATTTGTTTCTTCCTTCATAAGAACTTGCACTTATTCAATCTATCTTCTACAAGTTTATATATATATATATATAGGGAAATTTCAAGTAAGATGTGAGAGGCATTAATAATGGCAATTGGTAAGAGAGAGAAGAAAGTGGATAGTGGGGTAACATTATCAAATCTAAGCTTTATTTTGATCTAATAGCCATTATTAATGCATCTCACCTCTCATAATAACAAACTTCTCTCACTTGAAATGCCCCCTATATATATATATGTTTTAATATCAATATTTAGGATTGATTTTGTGAAACTAAAGTCTAAAATAATTATATATTTTATACATTTGAGTATCCAAATTGTTTGTATGTTACCCTAAGTAATTGCGAGTTTGAGCACTTTGAAAGGGACTAAATCTGAGCAGATCTTAGAAGCAATAAATGATGTTTGCTGCATGTTGTCTGATGTTTAATGCTTTTAGCATATAAGAAGCATCGTTTAAGATTTGGATAAGTAAGGAAGCACTCTAAAATATGACCCTAATGTGATGACTATGTTGGATGGAACCTAAGAATGGAAGCTCACATTAAGACTAAACGATGAAAAAGTTGTTTTTAAAGTTTTTAATTCTCTTAAACACCCTTCTAGTTTTGATTCTTGTAATTTTATTTTTTTAAATAATCTTTTTTCCTCTTTACACTCTGTACAATTAATTAATAGGTTAAGGGATGATATTCTAGAGAAAATTCTCACACTTGAAAAAGATACTCTAATAGAAACAGAGGAGGTAATAGATGAAATTTTGGCTTTAGAGAGCAGGAACTGAAGTCGATAGTTGGCGCCTAGGCATTTTGAAAGCTTTAATGTTTGGCTTTATTCAATTAAAATGTATTGTGTATATTAAGATTTGATCACCCTTAACATCCCATAGTTAGTTGCATTGTAGGCGATTGTACCACGTGTAATTAATGGAATCATATGATAAAATGAGACAAGGGGTTAGGTTCATCACACTTAATTCCTTTCTTTCAGCCGTTATTAAATTAATAAACTCATAAGATCTTCATGCTTTCTCGACCAATTATCTTGCATGATCATTGGGGGTGTTTGCTAAGGAAAAAGAATATTGACATTGCATAATCATTAGGTTGGCAAATATTTGGATACCAATATCGGGATTAAATTAATTAGAACATAAAGAAGTGTAGTATGTGAACCCATAAGTTCTAAGCTCATCTCATCCAATCTCTCTCATACGTTGTATTATTGTTCTTTTAATTTATTGTTAACATTAAGCTCTATTTTTTATTCGTTATAATTTCGTTACGTTTAAACAATCAAATTAAGTTATTCTTGGTACTTGGAAATAATCTTTGTGAAACGATAACTTGGGAACTCTTAATTCAAAAACCCTTTATTACTTTTTGATAGGTACACTTGCATATGAACACTATACTAGTCTCTTTTATTAAATTCACTATATATATCTTAGCATTTCTGTCTTCTCTAAGTATATGTTTTATCATTTTTATTTAACTAAAAGGGTTGTAGAATGTTGTAGAAGCATGATATTGAATTATTCATTTGTTGGCTTTGCAAATTAAATGTTACATGTAGTAACTGTTTAGGTTTGGAGGCTTAAATACTACCATAGTAGGGGTGTTTTGCACCATGACATCAAGGGTTCAAATCTTTTTATTTACCAAAATGAAAATCTTAAGATTGAGATTTGGTCTTACAACAGTTTATAACCCTACTAAAAGGTCTGTTAGCTAGCCATGTTGTGACTTTGTAATGTAGGGCAACTCAGCTTTTGCTAGGAGATATTCATTGTGGAGATGCAATTGACTTATGGAGTGTTTGTTGCCTTCCAATGAAAAGGTAGGTAGGCAAGCCTATCTTATTAGGAAGAGCAGGGACATTTTTCATGAACCAATATGAAACTTGCATATTAGGTAGTATTTACCAGTAATATATTTAAAAATTAGTTGCAATTTATGTAAATGACAAAACTTAAGTCTAAATGTTAGAGGTTGTTAATTAATCAAAATTTGAATTTCATGTTAACCAATGATAACAATAAATGTGAATATTTTTATTAAAATAAAACTCAAATTTTAATTAGTAAACAAACACTACAAAACAATATCTAAGTTTTGTTATTTTCTAAGTTCTATCTACTTCTTATCAACTTTTTCTAAATAGATGGCGCATGTCTTTTTAATATCACTCATTTTATTTGTAAACAATAAAAGTAGACAATATTTTATTGTACACATAATTTTTATTACTACTAACTAAGCACATTCAAACAATTGTAATTTAATATAGAAAATGATTTAATATATTGAGGTGGAACAAGTACACAAATTTTTAAGCTTTATGGTTTTTCATTTGAAGATTATGTTGAGAACAAAATTTACTTATGCAATAAGTTTTAAGCAATAACACCCTTACAATCAAAAAGTTGTTGATGGATTTAATAATTTTTCACCTACAACATTGACTCTTGTTGAATAAGCTCATTGCAATAGTATTAGTGGTTTCATCATAAACTTGTAGAACCATTATTGAAATGTTGAACAAGTAGGTAACTTGTTGTCAACCTCTTGATGTGCATGATACCATAGTAGTCACAATAAATTTTACCTAATATAATATTGTATATGAAAGTGGTAACCTTGTTCCACTGAAATGTTTCATTGACAACCACGTCGTAATGGTTTCAAACAAAACTAGATTCCTCAAATAATTTTGCAATATAGGGAGCAAACATAGGTCATCTCACAAGGACACAAATTCATTCTATTTCTAGTTTTAAACATGCAATAGTGGTTAGATTGGGGGGTTTTGTAGTTTTTAAGAATTTAAACATAAATGTAAATTAGAATTGAAGAGCATTAATGTGAATCAATGACAACAAATTTAAAATCTAGAAAAACGAAAATGAAAACAAAAACAAAAATGAATGCAAGGAAGAACAAATGTGAATTAAAAGAACAAAGGCAATTAAAAAAGAAACACGAACTCGGATTAAAATCGAAAACCACAAACACGAACTAGGATTGTTATACCGAATTTGCCTAAACCTTGAATGCAAAAGAAATCAATTAATCAATCGAACAATCTTACACTCAAGAATAAAAATCAAATTACGCATGCACAAATCTTAATCAAGAATTGCGAGAAAGAGAAAGCAAAAAGACAAACTCGGAGCGATCAATCGGTCTTGCAATCCATGCTCTAGATGAGATGATTCGAGAATTCAACCATGTAGTCGCGAATCGGAATACAAATAAAATCAAATTAAAAGTCGCAATGGAATCATAAATCGAATTATGCAGAATCCGGAAAGGAGGTTGTAAGATCTGAATATGAAATTCAAATCTAACCCTCAACTCACTCCCAATACAATATTGAAGAGGTTGCCTAAAAACTTAATTGAATATAGATGGGTATATATATAACCCGTGTTTCTGATGGCTATATCCAATTTTTCGTCACTTTCCTATTCCTAATGACTTAAGCAAATAACTCGCGCCCCACAACTATATTAACTAATTATTAAATTGCTAATCAAACTCTTTTTTTTTCCACTTATTACAGAAGCAAGTAACAGTAACGAAAAATGTTTCTTTTCAAAAAAGGGAAAAAGTCTAATAGAAAATGAAATTATGAAAAGAGAGAGAAAAGCAAAGTCAACCTTTTGACTCATATATATATATACTGGTCTTAAATGAAACGAAAAATAAATGGGTCAAGGCTACCACAAGTAGATAAAGGTCAGAATAGAAAAAATATAAAATATACAGTAAAGATAATAAGTATTTATAAAAATTCTAATTTAATGCAAGAAATGCAAAAACATGTTAAATGAAAGGAATAAAGAAGAAAAAAGTATTTTAAAAGATACAGTAAAACTATAAATGTGAGTATAAAATATGAGTCATCATTCACCATCCTAAAACTATAATGCGATGACACGCACAAAATCTAACTAGATTAATATTTACAAATTTTCCTTTCAAATTAGAATCTCCTCAAAGTTCCATCTTCTTCCCTTAATAAACAATAATAATTGGATGATGACTAACTTGGAGCAAGCTTCTTGTTAGATGAGAATTAGCATCACGAGACAAATACAAATCTCAACCATTTTTCATATTCAATGACAATAGCAATAATAAATCAACAAATTTATGAATTTATTGCTATGTTTACTTATAAATTTGACTCATTTTCATAAACCTTAATAAAGAAGTTAACGAGAAAATCCTTTTATCTTCTAAAAAATATTAATAGAAAATTAACATTTTTTTAATATTTATTTCTTTATTATTATAATTAGTCGTGATCAATTTCCATGTTAAAAATAACTTTTATCCTTAGCAAAATTATAATAATATGACAAATTTAGTCATCTTATTTGAAAAACTACATAAAATAACATTAGCTACGTATAAACTCATATAAAATTATAATCAATCAAAGTATTAAATTGCTTACATTACGTACATATTTTTATATCTATATTTTGTACTTATTTCCTTTTATTTTTGTAAGGATGTATATTTTACGTATACTATCTGTTTAGTATAAATTATATTTGATAGAAAGTGGATTTACAACTTAAAAAGTTGACTTGATATGCATATGCAAGGAAGAAAATTAAACACTTTAGATTATGTTACATCAAGAGAAAATTTACTTTAAAAAGAGGATACTATAATTATTAAAGATAACATCACCGGAACTATGGTGGAAGTATCTTTTCTTTCCCAATAATGCCCCCAATATAGAAGTTTAAATTATTAAATTTTGCATGAAAATACATATATTATTATTGTGCTTCAGTGAAGCGGCAATTATTGATGTTAATGGTTAGAAGTGAAGTAAAATACGCATAATATTATAAAATTTTAACGGCGTTACGTAAAAGATAAACATTGATCTCCGTTACGTTTCACTTTTCAAACGGCAAAAGTAGCTGTCCCATCAAGCACCCCAAGTCCTTCTCGGAGCTTCCACCGTTTCTAACGGCGTCAAGCGCCGCGGCCTGCAGTCTCAACGCCTCTCTCTTTTGGGCGCCGTTTTCACTCACGGACTCGGCCAAAACTCGACCCAAATGTTCCACGTCGGGAACAGTCTTTTCTCCCTCACACACCATCCTAGCCACCTTCAACTGCTCCACGAGCAACGTTGCATCTACGAATTGGTCAGCGGTCATAGGCCACGCAAGCAGTGGCACCCCAGCCACCACCGATTCCAGCACCGAGTTCCACCCGCAGTGAGTCAAGAACGCGCCCACAGCTCTGTGCCTCAGAATCACCACCTGTGGGGCCCACCCTCTAATCACGAGACCCTTCTGCCTGACCCCTTCCTCGAATCCCAATGGAAATGCAATTCTACCGTTAACGGCTTCTTTCATTGACCAAATAAAATGGACCCCACTTTTCAGCAATGCTGATGCAATCGCGTCCGTCTGATCCTCGGTCAGAATAGTCTGGCTCCCGAAACACACGTACACGACCTTGCGATCATCTTTTTCATCAAGCCACGACACCACGTCGTTTACTACGACCGAACTGGACCCGCCTCTCTTCTCAAGAGAGGAATCGTCCGCAGGCAGCAACGGTCCAATCGCCCACACACGATCATGGCCCAGCTCCCTCTTCAGAAAATCAAGATAAGGCTTTTCTAATTCGTCGAACGTGTTCAGAACGAGTCCCCAGCTGGCTATGTTCCCGAGATACCAATCCTTGAACCGCTCCATCTCTGCCTCTCCGGAAGCGTAGCTACGGTACAGAGGAGAGACCTGCCACCAGGGGTATTTTGGGGAGTTGGGAAGGCGGTGAAACGAAACGACCTCGTTTTGGTGGGTGCATTTGGGGAGTTCCTTCCAGAGGACGCACATGATGGAGAAGGCGAAAGCAGCAGAAGGGGAGAAGACAAGCCTTTTAATGCCAACTTGGGAGGCGAGTTGTTGGCTCCAACCGCAGAACATGTCAGAAATTATGAAGTGAGGAGGGGAAGGGTGGGAGTGGAACCAGTGGAGGAGGGGGCGGTGGAGGCTGGAGAGGGAGAGAATGATGGGCTGCATAGAGTGGGGCATGTCTTTGGCGTTTTCGACGCCTCCGGGAAGGGAAGGGTGAGATGGGAATGGAAGGAGTAAGGGGTGGACGGAAGGGTGGGAGGAAAGGATAGGGGTTAAGAGGGTTTGGTTGTTTGGGGTTGTTAGGATCGTTATGGTGAGGTTGCTGTTGTTGGAGGCGAGCTTGTGGGTTAGGTCGAGGAGGGGTATCATGTGCCCCTGTGCCGGGAATGGAATCACAAGCACGTGTGAGCCCGCTTTCTCGCAGCCGCTTCGAGCCATGCTGCAAGTTCTTTCATTATCTCCGTCCGTGAGCATATCCAACTTTTATACCTTTTTCAAGGTGAATTATTTTATATAACTTTTATACTTTTTTTATATCTATTATTTTTATTAATATATCAGTAAGATTTTAATTTTATTATGGAAATAAGTTATCGTGTGCACGTGTCCACCGATCTATCTGCTTCAATAGCAAGTTTTCGTTACTACAGTCTGCAATCGAAAAAATGCCACACGATGTGAAGGTTCATCTTTTATCATTCATTATTTTCAAAAATAAATAAATAAAAAATAATAATAATAAATAAATAAATAAATAAATAAATAAATAAATAAATAAATAAATATATATATATATATATATATATATATATATATATATATATATATATATATATCAATGACTGAGATTAGTGTTTGCAGAAAAAATTAACTGCAGAGATCTAAAGTTCCAATGAATGTGCTCAATAATTTTTTATAAATATTAAATTTTATTAATTTAATTATTTATTTAAAATCTTTGAATAAATAGTTTGAGTTTATAAATTTTATAATTTTAAAAATAATTTGATATTTTATTAAACGAGTTTATTTAATATATTATAAATTTTTTAAAAATATGAATACACGTTAACTATAAAATTATATATTTATAAATAATTATTAGTTTAATTAAAATTTGAGATATATCATTATCAAGATAATATTAAATCAAATTAAGTTTGATGTCGTAAAAAATTTATTATATATATATATATTGTTTAAAATCATAAAATTAGAAGATTAAGTGTATTAATAATATTAAATATTATAATTTTAATATTTTTATCGACTATTTTTTATTATATATCCTTTCACATATTATTGTGAATTTTGATATTGTTGATTATCATTATCTGATATTTTTTTTTAAAAAATTATTTATAGCATTTTCTAATTTAAAATTAATTTTATTATAAGTATTTTGCTAACTAATAATGTATTAAATTAAATGTAACGTCATTTTAATTTTAACATTTGAGATTGAGTTTAAATATTTAAAAATAAAAAATACTAAGAAAGAACATATTAGAATATTAAAGTAATTAAAATAAAATAAACATTTTTTAAAATTTTTTTTTATTAATAGTTGTCTAAATTTAACTTTAAAATTTGATATTAATATTTTACTATAATATATAATTTATTAAATAATGGATAAGTATTTGTAAAAGTATGTTATATATTAAAAATGACTAATAAGAAAACTTAGAATCATATTGTAAAAATAATAAGATTGTAAAATTGACGAGCTCAGAGAATATTTTATTATTTATATTTCTCACATAAGTTTTATCGACATCAAAATCAGTTTTAAAATGTTCATACTTTCTCATATATTTCAAATGCAAAAATATTATTCAATGTCCTAACATTTGTGTATATATATATAGTCAGATTGAAAAATATCTATTTAATTGTAAGAGAATATTGAATAAAATGTAATGAATGCATGCTAAATCAATCAAGATTTTTAAATGAATGGACATTTCTGTTATTTCAGATTTTAAAATTGCTTAACATAACAGCAACATTCAAAACACCGGATAAATCCTAAAACAAAAATAAACAAATATATTTTTCAGCTTTTTTTTATTTGAATATTTTATTTATCTCCAAATCAGTTTCATCAAACAACATCACTGATACATATTTTTTTATCAACACGCGCGGTCTATCCAAAGTACTAATTTTATCAAAAATATCATTCTCAAATCAATTATCAATCAATAGAACACATGATATAAAGATTCTTCGCATCAAGAATAGAGAAACATTAGCAAGAAATTCTTACTCTAACATTTCATTGTTCATAATGTGGATTGAGATTCTCTCAGTTATGTATCAAAATGAATAAAATGTATTTAAAAAATTTCCTTAATCATTACAAAATACTATTTGTTTTATGCAAAGTAGTTTACAATCATATTCATCAATATATAACTTCGATCAAGAAATTAAAGTGTGTGAAATACTTTTATATTGCTGAAATGTACGATTCTTAATTGTTCTTGATGAAAACAATGATGATTCTTTGATGAACTACTTGCTCACGAGGACAAAGAAGCACAAATGAGGAGTTTGGTTTTAATAAGCTCTAGAGAATTTTTAACTATTAATTAGAGTAAAAATTCAAAAGTTAGAAATTTTTACTTGTAAGAATTTTAAAATGTTTGCCTCATTCCTAACATTCAACTTTAAAAAAATAGATTAGCAGAAAATTATAATAAGTTTACCAATTCACAATTCCTAATAACTTTTTAGTCTTGCTAGATCCAATTGTTCTCTTAAGGTGTACCTTGGCATATTCTAAGAACGACTTATAATTCTTGATAAGATATAAAGTATCCTATACTACTTTACCTTTTGCCAACTAAGATCTAATGTATCCCATACCACATTAGTTCTTTGGATGAATGTTACTTCTTTCACTAGATTTACATAAAGTCCTAACCCAAAAGTCTAATTAAACCAAACCGCTTTGATATCACTTAATTGAGACACCTCTGTTACTTAATTTAATAATTCTATCTCTTTATCACTAATTATTCCATGTTAATTACCTTGATATAAATCATATGTTGTATATCTAAAATTCACAGACTAATAATTACTTTCTTTCTACATGCAAACACGCTAATATTATATATTAACATGTTTTTAGAGTGCACAATATTTTATAGACCTTCTAATTCTCTTAATTATATAAATATAATATAGAATAAGAGAAAATAAACGTCTACAAAATATCTTATAGCATACATAATGTACATAGTATTTTCCTAAACAACTCGTCCCTCTCTACTCCTTAAACTTACCACGAGGAGGATGGTAATATAAACCCATATATGTCATTGCACAATATAAGAAAAAAGAGACTTCAGCCCTAACTACATCTACCATGACTATAGGAGACATATTGAAATTATTGATAGTGGTAAACATTAAAATAATATTATATTTCCCTTCATATTTGGTACATTAACCTTTTTTTTTGTGCTTAATTGAATTGATTTAGATTACTTTTGCTTTTGAGTCTTAGTTAAGTCTTAATTCATTTATTTCATCATAACGCATATTCTGACACTATTTATTATTTGGGTTATAACTTGAACTCTAGACCTTATTTTAATGTAATTCTTGTTTTGTAGGAAAGTTAAGAGATGAGCCTACAATTCTCATGGAGAATTAAGAGGTTGATTCCCAACTTCTAAAGCCAAAACTAGGCCTAAACCAAAAGAAAAGGAGGAAAGCGTAGATTCTAACTAGTGTACATTGTTTGAGTCATATCTCATTTCACAAATATCCAATTGAAATTATTCTAGTGACATTTGAAAGCTAACATCTAGGAATCTAGTTTATTTTCAGACCATGAAGCCAACTTAATGCAGATTCTGGGCCAAAATAAAGGAGCAAGTTACAATTTAATTCTATGAGATTAGGTGGTTACCATTTATGATATATCTTTCCTTAGATTAAGATATCTTACAAATTTGGCGCAATCTTGTTTTGGAATTTATTTTTATAAAATAACTTATTATTAGGATTACAATTTTGATTATCTTCTATTTTAAATTTTGAACCTGTTAAAAGGAGAGAGGGAAAATATAGATAGAGACATATTGATAGATTTAGATTCAATTTTAATTTTCCTTTTTGCTTCTTCCCCTATTCCCTTAACTCTAGATTTTTGTGTTCTTCTAATTATGGAAAAGTAGTTTCATTATCTAATTCAAGGATCAATGAATCACAATACTTTTAAGAATGATTTGCAACATTTATTTTGATAAAACTTATAAATAAATTTATAATATAAACTTTCGTAAAAGAGTTTTAGTTATATGCAAGGATTGACTAATTTCCATGGATTGTTTGGAGGCAAGTTGTTTTCTATCTCTAGTTTGCTTGATTTGACAAAAACAATCCTTCAACACAGAAGATAATTAATCTATGATTTTATATGTCTTTCATATTCATTTTGTTAAAAATGTTCCTTATCGAAAAGTCATCAGTTGGATAAAAAGAGTTTCAATAAATGTTGACTTTTTATTTTAAGTTTTGTTTAGGAGTTTGGAGGAGAAAGAATGAAATGGTTTGAAAGGTAAAGGGAAAAAAAGAAGGGGGGAAAAACAAGGTTTAATACACAATTTTTAAATTTAGAAAAACTAAAAGAAAATGTGAGACTAGGAACATTTTGGAAGGTTTAGGATCATCAGGTTGGATAAAAGGAGTTTCAATAAATGTTGACTTTTTTATTTTAAATTTTGTTTGGGAGTTTGGAGGGAGAAAGAATGAAATAGTTTGAAAGGTAAAGGAGAAAAAAGAAAGGAAGAGAAACAAGGTTTAATACAAAAATTTTGAATTTAGAAAAACTAAAAAATATGAGATTAGGAACATTTTGGAAGGTTTAGGGAAAAAAGAAGAGAGAAGAAACAAGGTTTATTACAAAATTTTTGAATTTAAAAAAACTAAAAAAAATATGAAATTAGGAACATTTTGGAAGGTTTATGACCTTCCCTTCTTCATCTAAAAACTCTCTTAGATAAACATCACATAAGTTTTCTTTTCTCTTAGATAAACAAAATCTTAAAATTTTATATCTATTTTATTAAAATTTTAGTAAGACAAAATCATTAAAAATAATATTTTTAATTAAATTATTGCAAATACATTTTTATACTTAATTTTAAAATTATTATCAATCAAATTAGAACATTTTTTAATTTATGTGCTAGTTAATAAATGTTGAGTTGATATTCTCTCATCTACCATTTTGACATTTAACAAATTAGGAATTGAAATTCTTGAAGATTCCGTGATGTAGTAGTTCACTATTTGATGAATCCATATTTTTACTGATATTTTAGCATAATTCTAACATAATTAATAAGAAAAATATATGAAGAAAGTAGAAAAACTCATAAAAAAGAGAAGGAATTGAAGTTTGTTTACATATGTAGTTATTTTAGCAATTGTAGAAATTTTGCTTAGAAATTAAGTTTTTAATCTTGTTTTTGAAGGAATAAATTGAGCAAGGATCATGGAAATGGAGGCTTGAAGACAACAAAGAAGAAAGAAGCAAGTCTGGACTCCAAAAACACAAGACCAAGAAAGTGTAGACTGGGCGTGATCACTATTGTCAGTAAAAGTGATCACTCCAGAGTTCAAAGAAGAAGAAAGCTTGGGCGTTATCACTTCTGCTAGGAAAAGTGAGAGATCCTGTGAAGTCTCAGACTCAACATGTTGGGCGTTATCACTTTTATCAGTAAAAGTGAGCGTTCCAGAGAGGCAAATATCAGAAAAAGCTCTGTGTGATCACTATTATCAACGAAAGTGAACGTTCCAGAGAGCCTTCAACCTGGCGAGTTGTGCGTAATCACTTTTATTCATAAGAGTGATCATGCACAACCACTTGAACTCTGCGTAGTCACTTTTATCAGCAAGAGTGATAGTTCCAGAGAGCTTTCAATATCAAGAAAGTTGCGCATGGTCACTTTTTCTCATAAAAGTGTTAACGCCTGCGTGGCTACTATTTCTCATAAAAGTGATAATGCGCAAATCTGGGAAATTCTATAAATAACAGAAACGTGTAGATTTTTCAGAGTTCAGTTTTATTTTTCCATTTTTCTATTAGATCTCGTTGAGAGAGCCTGAGAGAGAAGATTGGGGTCAAATCTTGAAGCTTCCACAAAGAGAAATCGGATTGGAGCTTTCGACTATGGCTTCTTGGAGTTTTTTTTTTTCTTCTTCTTCTTCTTTCTTTTTCTCTTCTCCCATGTCTGAGTAGTTTTCTTGTAGTTAGGGGTTTATGGAACTCGAATTGATGTATTAATTTGACTTTTACTTCTGAATTTTGAGTTCTTGAATTAATTGAATTGTGAATTCTATTTTTCTTGCAATCTATGAATGGAAATTCGTTTGATTCATCTTAGAGGAACAATTACCAATGGAAGTTGGATTTGCTTCTCCGATCTGAGTTAACAATCAGAATTTGGGGATTTCTTAGGGATAAGGAGACCTAATTCTGCAATCTTAAGGTTTTAAGTCTTAATGCAACTTGGAATAGAACTTCACCTAAGGGATTAGGGTGGTTTAGTTGCTTGTTAGGGTCAATGAGTTAAGGAATTAACCTTTGGCTATTGCTATGCAAAACTGATTGTCAATTAACCAAGTTCTTGAATGTTCAAAGGCATAATTGAATTAATACTGATATTCTTGTGAAGTAAATTCCTAACTATTCTTCATTCCTATCTCATTTCATTACATACTTTGTTTTTCTGCAAGTTCTTTGTTTTAATTGCTTTGGTTTACTGCTGTTATATGTTATAAATCTCATTCCAAAATTCGTATGGCTCAAATGGTTATAATTCTGTGAAGTGGTACTTGAAACCTAAATTCCCTGTGGAGACGATATTCTGATCTTAAATTTACTCATCACTTGGTGCAATCCTAGTGCACTTGCTAGTGTTAGATTGCGAACAACAAGTTTTTGGCGCCGTTGCCAGGGAATTTTGCCATTCAATATCATTAGTAGTAGAAAGGTAACTAGATTGAGCATTTATTTTATTGCTTTGCTTTCAAATTACTTTCTGCATAATTTTACTGCACCTTGTATTGTATTCTGCATAATATTGCTGTCTGCTGAATAGAGTTTTTACATCTTTTTTTTTTATCTGCATAATTTCGGTTTTCATTGTTCTTCATGTTTGTAATTGTCATTCTGCATATTTTTACATGATTTTACAATTCTGCAACTGCTAGATTTAAGTTTCTATATGCTTTTACTGATAGATTTTGCATGATTTCTGTTGTGCATTTCTGAATATTGATTGTATCTAATTTTGTTTTAATCTGATTTGTATATGCGTTGTAAAAACAAGAATAAATCAATTCTGGTCTTTGATCTTGACATAGACATAACTTTGAGAAGATTGAGAAAATAGTCTAGAACAGAAAAAGTCATAGGGAGTGATAGTGAATTAGAAGCTGTCAATTCTCTAGAATTTTAGAGTAATCCTAGAGTGAAAAGAACACCTACACCTTTGAGACAACCAAATCCAGCAATAGAAATGGCAGAGCAAAATAGAATTAGAACATTAGGGGGACTATGCTATTCCTAACATGCAAGGTTTTAACTCTTCTATAATTAGGCCAACTATTTTGAGATTAAACCTGCCCTACTACATTTAGTCCAACAGGATCAGTTTCTTGGAGGAAATTCTGATGATCCTAACCTCCATATTTCAAATTTTTTGCAGCTATGTGACACCATAAGAATGAATGGAGTTAGTGAAGAAGCTATCAGATTGAGACTATTTCCTTTTTCCTTGAGAGATAGAACAAAATGCTAGTTACAAGCTCAACCACAAGGAAGCATCACAACCTAGACAGAACTTGTGAATAAGTTTCTAACTAAGTACTTCCCTCCATCCAAAGCTGCTAAGTTGAGAGGAGAAATTACATCATTTGTGTAGCAAGAAGGAGAATCATTGTATAAAGCTTTGGAAAGATACAAAGAATTACTTAGAATGTGTCCACATCATTGTATCCCAGATTAGATGCAATTGAAAACTTTTTATAATGGGATAAATGCAGCAATAAGAACAATGGTTGATGCTGCTGCTGGAGGTTCATTAAATACAAAGTCTTTGGAAGAAGCTCAGAGAATTATTGAGATGATGACATCTTCAATGTATCAGAATTCAAACTCAAGAAATCAAGGAAGAAACTCTGGTCATGAAGCTAAGGTTCTGGAATCTTTTCTTGCACAGAATCAGCTACAAAATCAAATGTTTTCAGAACAATTAGCTGCCTTAACACAACAAATCAGCAATCTGCAAATAGGGAGTATGCCTACCAGTCAGCTAAGTTGTGATTTTTGTGGAGGAAACCATGTAAATGGTGCATGCGAGGCATCTACAAGTGAACCACAAGAGCAAGTGAATTATATGAATAATTTTCAGAGACAACAACCATCATATCCCCCTGGATTTCAATTTTTGAATAATAGAACTCAGCAGTATTCTAATTGGAATAATCAATATTCTGCTGCAAAGAATTCTAACTCAAATTTACCTTTTTCTAATGCAGGTCCAGCAACCCAACAACCTTATTTTCAGAGGAATTCATCCACTCAACCTCAAGGAAATCAGAAATTTTCCAAGCTTATGAATGAGAGGTTGACTGAGATGGAAGAAACTATGTTGCAATTTATGAAGGTGACTCAAACAAGCTTCAAGAACCAAGAAGCTTCCATGAAGAAACTAGAAACACAAATCGAACAATTAGCTGAACAACTATCCAGCAGGGATTAAGGAAGATTTCCAAGCAATACATTAATCAATCCTAAAGAGCAATGTCAAGCCATAACTACAAGAAGTGGAGCTTTAGTTGCAAGTCCTAAACCAGCAGAAAAGAAAGTAAATGATGCAGCAAAGAGAAAAATTAAACAAGATCTGCAACAAGGAAATTTTAAGCTATTGAAGAAAGACCATTCAGAAGAAAAAGTAGATGTTCCTATGAATCCTGAGAGGAAAACCAAAAAGCAACTCTTTGAGGAAGCTTGTAAGCCAATAGATCTAGAAAAATACAAGAGGCTGCCCTATCCTTAAAGAGTCCAAAATCCTAAACAAGAGGAACAATTTGAAAGGTTTATGAATGTCTTTAAGAAATTACAAATTAACATTCCTTTCGCAGAAGCTTTGGAGCAAATGCCTTCATATGCAAAGTTTATGAAAGAACTACTTTCCAGAAAAAGGAAGCTAAAGCATGATAAAATAGTACCTTTGACAGAGGAGTGCAGTGCCATTCTTAAGAGAAAACTTCCTCAAAAGCTGAAAGATCCTGGATCATTTAGCATTCCTTGTGAAATAGTAAACTGCACTGTGGGAAGAGCATTGTGTGACTTGGGAGCAAGCATAAATCTGATGTCATTGGCTGTTCTGCAGAAACTTGGCATAGAGGAAGTGAAGCCCACCAACATTACACTGCAGCTAGCTGATAGATCATACACTTATCCATATGGAGTTGTTGAAGATTTATTAGTTAAAGTTGATAAGTTCATTTTTCCTGCAGATTTTGTAATTCTGGACATGGAAGTGAATTCTAACATTCCTTTGATCCTAGGAAGGCCATTTCTTGCAACTGGGAGAGCCTTAATAAATGTGCAGAAAGGTGAACTTATGCTTCGAGTTCAAGATAAGAAGGTAGTGTTTAATGTGTTTGAAGCTTTAAAATATCCAATTGAAGATAGTACATGTATGAAGGTAGATATACTGGATGCTTTTATTACACAAAACCATATTAATGAAATTGATGAACTTGCTGTGTTAGAAGAAATAATATCTGCAGGGAATAACAAATCTGAACTTCTCCATGAAGAATACATCATGGAAGTGCAGCAGCAATTGGAAGCTTTGCCAATTCAAAAATCTGCAGAAAATTCAGTGAAGGAGAAGCTGGAAAAGGATGATAAAGAAGAGGAAAAGCAAAAGATAGAGTTGAAACAACTTCCTTCCGACTTGTGGTATGCATTTCTGGATGAGAAACATGAAAATCCAGTCATCATTAATAATGAACTTAAGGAAGAACAAGAGGAAAAACTGCTGAGAATTTTAAGAGAACACAAATCTGCAATTGGATGGAGTATTGCAGATCTGAAAGGTATAAATCCCTCATTTTGTAAGCACAGAATTTTATTTGAAGAGAATTTTAAGCCTGTTATGCAACCACAAAGGAGGTAAAACCCAGCCATGAAAGAGGTAGTTAAAAAGGAGGTCATGAAGCTGTTAGATGCAAGAATAATATACCCTATTTCTGACAGCAATTGGGTGAGTCCAGTCCAAGTTGTTCCAAAGAAAGGTGGTATGACAGTTGTACCTGTTGTTCATAATCTACACTAGCAAGTGCACTAGGATTGCAGCAAGTAATGAGTAAATTTAAGATCCAAATATCGTCTCCACAGAGAATTTAGGTTTCAAATACCACTTCATAGAATTATAACCATTTAAGCTTTTTCGAAATTGGAAGGAGAGTAGTAACATGTAATAACAGCAAACTAGAACAATTAAAAGTAAAATGAACTTGCAGAAAACAGAAAAATGAACACACAGTTATGTGATAACAGAGGAAGAAACCATAGCTAGGGAATTGCTTCACCAAAACTCCAATGTTTAATCAATAAAGTTCTGAATTAACAAGCAATTGGAAAGAATGACAATCAGTTTCACATTGTATTATTCAGAGGTTAATTCCTTAACTCAGTGAACCTAACATTCAATTAAACCATTCTAATTCCTTAGATCTGATTCAATTCAATATTGCTTTAAGTGTAAGAAACCAAAAGATTGCAAGATCAAAGTTCCTTATCCCTAAGAAAACTATAATCTCGGTGATTGGTTCAGATCTAAAGAACAAATTCAATTTCCATTGACAAGAGTTCCTCTGAATTTAGTTAATCAAATTTCCATTCAATTTCCATGTGAAGTTCAGAATCAATCACTCAATCTATTCTAAAGCTTGAAATTCAGATCCAAATCAATTCAACATGTTCGTTTCAGATCTACAATCCCTAACTATGAACGAATTACACAGCCATGGCAGCAGAGAAAAGAAAAGAAAGAGAAGAAGAGAAGAAGAAACTCAGAAATGCCATGGAAGCTTGCTCCACTCCAATTCCTTTTCGTGAAGCTCCAAGATTCGAATCCCCACTCCTCTCTCTCACTTCCTCTAACAAGAAGCTAACTAAAAAAACTGAAAATGAATAGAATCCCCCATTTCAGGATCGTTTCTGGTATTTATAAAATTTTCCAGATTTTCACGTCATCACTTTTATGAGAAATAGTAGTTACGCAGAGAGTTTTTGGTTGTGCATTAACACTTTTCCCAGAAATAGTGGCCACGCGCATTTTCCTGATATTGAGAGCTCTCTGGAACTATCACTCTTGATGATAAAAGTGACAACGCAGAGCCAAGGTAGTTGCGCGTTATCACTATTGCTGATAAAAGTGACTATGCGCAACTCGCCAAGTTGAAGACTCTCTGGAACGGCCACTTTTGATGACAATAGTGGTTACGCAGAGCTTTCTTGATATTTTGCCTTTCTGGAACTATCACTTTTAATGATAAAAGTGGTTACGCAGAGCTTTCCTTCTTCTTCGAGCTCTGAAGTGATCACTTTCACTGACAATAGTGATCACGCCCAGTCTGCAATTTCTTATTCTTGTGTTTTTGGAGTCCAGACTTGCTTCTTTCCTCTTCCTTGTCATCAAACGTCCATGGATATGATCCTTGCTCAATTTATTCCTTCAAAAACAAGATTAAAAACTTAATCCTAAGCAAAAATTTCACAATTGCTAAAATAACTACAAATTTAAACAAACTTCAATTCCTTCTCTTTTTCTAGGTTTTTTTGCTTTCTTTATATATTTTTCTTATCAAATGTGTTAGAATTATGCTAAAATATCAGTCAAAATATGGATTCATCACTACCCCAAACTTGAATTTTTGCTTGTCCTCAAGCAAATCAAACTAAACCAAGGGTAATTCTTTCACTTTTCAAAAACAATTAGCAAACTGCTTTTCTCAGATTTTTTAATTTCCAATTCTGTGTTTTCTGCAAAATTTTCAATCAAGATGTTCATCCAATTACTCATCATTGCAATCACAATGCATTCATCACATTTTAAGCAAGAATTGCTATCTAAGTGAATCAGCCAAGTTCATGTGAGAAACATTAAAATCATGATCACTTCTCACTGGACAATGTTTCCCTCATTTCTCAACAGTGTTAAGGTACTGTTTTCTCTCTTTAATCATCAATTCAGCTATACTCTACCATATGCTTGCCCAATTTCTCCATCTCCTCTGCTTAGTACAGCCAATCACACATCAAGAGGACTTTTTACAGTTTATAACAGGGCTTAGGTTAACGTAGATACTGAACAAAATAAGAAACAAGTTGCAATTTCAAAAGATCAGAAGCATTTTGAGTGAATGACTTTAAAACTAGTCTGGTTTAGCATCAATTCACATTAAATCCCTCAATTATGCAGCAAATTGATTGTTTTTGTGCAGCAGAATTTTCATTTTCCTTTTTCTTCTCTTACTTCCATTTACTCTTTTTTTTTCCTTGAATTTCTTTTTTTTTCTTTTTCTCTGCAACAGTTTACTGCGAATTTCTTCTTTTTGATCTTCATTTTGCTCTTTTCAACTCAGATTCTGTTTTTGAACTCATGTTTTACTCTTTTCACAGTTTTGCTGTATAATTTTTCATTTTTCTGCAGCACTTTTGTTCTTTCGTTCTGACTTTTTGAACTCAAACTTAGATATCTTGCTATTCCCCTACCCCAAACTTAAAAATTTGCTTGTCCTTAAGCAACATAAATGGATGCTACCCAAACTTAGTTTTAAAACTCATTCTTGATTAAACTCACAATGCCTTTGATCAATTTGAATGGTAAAATTGGTTTTTCAGCAAGGCATGTAATGAAGTTAACTCAAGAAAAGGGAATATTAAGCTCAAAGGGGTAAACTAGGGCAATTAATCATAAGGGAAGGCATTTTAGCCTAACTAAGTATATCAAACATGGCCTCTATCATGTGTGTGAGAACTGTAACATGCATATTCAATTAAGAACAAGGGCAAGTTCTAGAGAATGCAGTAAAATCTGATTAATCACACAAGAAAAAGAAATAGGCAGCTCAAGTCTCACTAGGCATTTATAAGTGATCATGTGGATTAATGAAAACACAATGCACTTTTTAGAAATAAATGCACCTAGTGGCAACTGCCTCATTTTTGAAATACAAGTGTGATCTCATTTTGAGAATGGGAAAAATAACTTAAAAAGAAATTCACACAGAATTCACAGCCAGCAGTTTATTATTTATTCTAGTATTTAGTATTTTTCAAAAACAATTCAGTGTAATGTGAGGCTACACATGAATAAGAGGTAGAGAATGAAAACCCCCCTTTCATGGCAGCTTGTGCAAGAGTCACCATCCAATGTGTGTGAGTGTTGTGTGTGTGATATTCTCTACACAAAAACACCAGAATTCCATCAATTCGCAGCAAGAGAAAGGTGATTAGTTAGGAAGCTAATATAATTGCAAAACAGGTAAGTGAAAATTAAACCAAATTGTACCAAATAGTGATTACAACCCAAAAAGTTTAAAACTACAGAAATTTACAAAATCCTAATAACAGAAAATAAATTCCTAAACTAATCTTCTGCTGCATCTTCTTCTTCTGAGCTTTCCTCATCAGAACCTTCTTCTTCTTCTTCTTCTTCTTCTTCTTCTTCCACTACCTCTTCAAATGGTGGCTGAGGAAAGTGGGTTCTGTATATTGGCATATTCTTGAAAAAAGAAGAACGAAGGCACTGGGCATTCTCTGCCAAGTCTGTAGTATGATACATTTCTTCTTTGGTCATTCCCAATTTCTGACCAATATTCAGCATAATACATTCCATTAACATGACTCCAGCTTTGAGGCTATTGTGCAACTCAGTCTGTCTTTCAGCCAATTGATTCTGCCCTTCAGCTAGCTGCTTCAGAGTGTCCTTCATCATCATTGGTTTCTCTTTCTTGATTTGTGAAGGAATTGGGGCTGCAGAGGTGCAGGAGACAGTTGCATAAATCTCTTTGATCAGAGCTGTAGAAATGGATGGTGCAGCTCTGATTTTCTCTTGATAATCACCAAACTCTACTCCTGCGTCTTCACAAAGTAATGTAATTACTTAGGGAAGGCTAATGAATCCCTTTTTGTCTTAAGTATTCCCAAAATACATTCACTTATTACTTCTCCCACATCTATGAAGATGTCGAAGACTATGGCAAAAAGCAGAGCAGCCCTCTTCACAGCTAGTGTGGAGCTATGTTTGACAGGCATGAAAGAATTAAGATAAACATGCTCCATACTTTGGCAAAGGGCAGAAGATTCTTGGTGACAATATGCTTTGGCTTCTTAGATTGGTTGAGCTCCTATGTGGTGCCTGGTTTCCAAATCCTTTACAGAATTTGCACAAAATCAATATCTGGACTTTCCTTAAATGTTTTGAAGTCCAGCTGTGCAGCATGTTGTGCAGAATTAATTTCCAGCACCCTGTTGATATTTGCTGGTGAGAAGTCAATTCTCATGCCCTTGACCATGGAGCTGAACTTAGGGATTCCTTTTCCTTTAAACTGCATGGCATTGGCATAGAATTCCTGAGTGATTTCCCTCCAACCCAGGCCAGCCGTTGCACAGAAAAATTCCCAGCCTCTTTTCTGGATTTCCTCCTTGAATTCAGGGTAATTGTTCCCAGCTATTTGGAATGCTCTGTCAAGAACAATTTTTCTTCTTAGAATGTTGGCTCTGAAAAAGTTGTCATGAGCCAAACTTCTGAATCTTGGATCATGTGTGGCAAGTGGTGAGGATCCTGAGGGTGCAGCTGTTCTTGGTGGGGGTGATGGTGTAGGTGAAGGTGCAGGTGCAGGAGATCTTGGTGAAGGTGGTGGAGAAGGTTAAAGTTCAGATGTAGGTGCAGATGATCTTGTCTGAGGTGAGGGTTCAAAGATCTGAATAGGTGAAGAACTTGAGACACCATCAGTTCTGGCCCTCTTTGATGCTGTAGCTAGGAGATTTCGGCTGGATCTTCTTGTTGGGGTTGTGGAAGATGCAGCTCGCTTCTTCTTAGGAGTGGTAGAAGATGCAACTTGCTTCTTCTTAGGAGGACCTACAGGTGTGTTGAATGAAGTCCTAACCATTTTGTAATTTTCTGCAAGAAAGGAGTAATTGTCAGTTTAAAATTTTAGAATCAAAGAATAATCCTATACTGCAGAAAATTCAATCAAGCAGTTTGCAGAAATTTAAATTTTCTAATACTTCTCATCATGCAATCTGCTAATAATATCATTCATATTCAAATACTAACACCCAATTACACAACTTAGTCAAAACATGCAAAATCTAACAGTAGAATTTCAGAGTGCACACTCTTATCAACTATCAGGGTAACGCAGAAAGATAATTACATGCCTTAACCAAAATTTCAAACTAATTTTGTGCTGACAGCAAAAATTCCTAAGTTGTATTCATTTTGCAATCAAATATGCACTTCAGATATCCCTAATTTAATGTCTAATCTCAATTTCAGCATAGTTATGCATTCTAATTTCCAATTCCATAGTTTCAGAAAATTCTGTTGCTATCAGTTCAGATTCTGCAGAGATGTGGTTCATATAATGCAATGTGATTTCAACCCTTCCATCAAACTAACATACATGACAGAGAACAACTATTTAGAGTATTATTCATTCTATTTTGAACCAATTAGCTTCAGAGTGTGATGAATTTAAGTCTGCTATCAAAACATGTATTATACAGATGCACAGAATAAATGCTCAACATTAATCCATCATATTCAGAGAATTTTAGATACTCCTAAGCTGAAAATTCAGGATGTGTTCACTATCATTAAAAATTAGGGTAGCGCAGAGCAATATTTTCAAGTTTCAACCAATTTTCAAACATATTTTGCAACCCAATCATTCTCAGCAAAAAGTTATTCTATCAAAGTAATGCAGAATTACTTGTCCTGGTATTTTCCTAACATTCGATTGCATTACATGCAGTGTATGGTTGCAGTTAATCTCATTCAACAGTCTTAGTTCAAACGTTTTCACTGAATTCTTTTTAGGTCATCCCAATTTCTGCAGAACTTTTATTTAAATATGTATAATGCAGATTCGAATTCTCAATAAATGACAAGGAAGACTTCTTCAGTGTATTGTTCCTACAGTGCCTCAGTACCCCATCCTACATTTTTCCAAATTTTTAAACGAAGAAAACCCTAGCTACAGTTACAAAGGAATGAGAGTAAGTGTACCTTGCAGGAAGATGTAGTATTGAATGAGAAATGCTAGTTGATTCTAGGTCGACGCACACAGAGAGTGAGATTTGCAGAGAAAGCTTAGACAGAGATGAAGTTTCAAGCATGAAAAGTGTGTGTGCGTGCCCAGCTTAGGGATTATATATGGTTACGCTGGCCCGTGACAATTATTTTTAAACAAAAATGAACGTTGTAAAATTAATTATTCCCAGCGTAATCACTATTATTCGAAAGAGTGAATGTTCCAGAGAGTGAATTTTTCAGAGTGAGGCGCGCGTTATCACTATTGCTGAGCAAAGTGATAACACGCAACAAAGTGATAACTTTTTTTTTAATAAAAGTACTAACGCAGAAATATTGGAAGTTTACTTACCTGTGCATTGTTGTTTGCAATCTAAAGACTAGCAAGTGCACTAGGATTGCAGCAAGTAATGAGTAAATTTAAGATCCGAGTATCGTCTCCACAGGGAATTAGGAACTCAATTATCACTTCACAGAAAAATAACCATTTGAGCCATACGAATTTGGGAAGAGAGTTGTATCATATAAAAGCAATAATCAGAGCAATCAAAAGTAAAGAACTTGCAGAAAAACAGAGTATAAGATTTGTGATGAAATGAAATAGCAATGAAGGATAGTTAGGAATTTACTTCACAAGAATATCAATATCAATCCAATTAAATCCTCTGAACATTCAAGCAATTGAATAATTGACAATCAGTTTCACATATACCTAGCCAAAGGTTAATTCCTTAACTCATTGACCCTAACAATCCACTAAACCTCCCTAATCCCTTAGGTGAGATTCAATTTCAGGTTGCATTAAGAATTAGAACTATAAGATTGCAGAATTAGGTCTCCTTATCCCTAAGAAATCCCTAAACTCTGGTTGCCAATTCAGATCGGAGCAAACAATCCAATTCCCATTGGTAAAGATTCCTCTTTGATTAATCAAATGAATTTCCATTCAAAGATTGTATGAAAAGCAGAATTAACAACTCAATTAATCCAAGAACTTAAAGTTCAGAAGATAGAGTCGAATCAATACATCAATTCGAGTTCCATAAACCCCTAACTATGGGAAATTAAGCACACATTGCAACAAAAACAGAGAAAGAAGAAGAAGAAGATGAAGAAGAATGCAGAGCAGCCATGGCCACGACCTCCAATCCGATCCCTCTTCTTAGAGCTTCAAGCTTCGACCCCAATCTTCTCTCCACTCTCTCTCAACGAGAATCTAACTAACAAAACAGAAAATGAGCAAAAGACCCCTAGTTTCGCGCTTTAATCATGTATTTATAGAAACCCCAGTTCTGCGCGTTGTCACTTTTCTTCACAAGAGTAACCACGCAGAAGCTTTATGTAGTGCGCATGTTCACTTTCAAGAGCAAGAGTAACCACGCGCAACTTGCAGAGTTGAAGGCTTCTCTGGAACATTCACTTTAATTCATAAGAGTGGCAACGCAGGAGGTCGAGGGTTCGTGAGTAATAGTAACCACGCGCAAATTGTCCTGATACAAGTGCCTCTGGAACGCTCACTTTCGTTGGCGAAAGTGACAACGCGCAGCTCATCAGGAATGAAGTCTCTCTGGAACGTTCACTTTCGTTGGCGAAAGTGATAACGCACACTGGCAACGCTCACTCTTGTAAATAAAAGTGATTACGCACAGGCTCCTCTTCTCATTTAGGCTGTGGAATGATCATTTTCACTAACAATAGTGATCACGCCCAGCCTGCATCCCATAATTCTTGTATTTTGGAGTCCAACATTGCCATTCTTCCTCTTCCTTTCCATTGATAATCCATTTCCATGACTTTTGCTCAGATTATTCCTTCAAAAACAAGATAAATTCCTTAAGAACTAAGCATAAATTCTACAAATGCGAAAATAACTACAAATTGAAATAAAACTTTCAATCATTCTCTTTTTCTGAGTTTTTCTGCTTTCTTCATATATTTTCCTTATTAAATGAGCTAGAATTATGCTAAAATATCAGTAAAAATATAGATTCATCATGCGTAGTCACTTTTGCCAATAAAAGGGAATGATCCAAAGAGCTAGTTTTCCCATCTGTCTCTACGTGATCACTTTTATCAGAAAAAGTGATTGTTCCAGCATGGATCCTCCAAACTGAACTCTCTGCGTATCTCATTTTCTGCAAAATAGTGACTCATCTCATTAATCAAATACCTCTAAAACCTCAATAAATTCAATTTTCACTTTCGAATCCATCAAATACACACTCTAAACATTGAATCTCAATTTAAGTATCTCAATTGTGCCTCAGAAAATCATATTCAGCAGTATATCCATATACATTATGCAGAAACTTCCAAAAATTGGTAAAATCAGATTATGCAGAATCTTAAACTCTTAACTACACATTCACCTCACCAATTCTCAGATTAAGCCTCCAAATGCACCTCAGAAAATCAGATTCAGCAGTATTTTTGCAGAATTTTCGCAGAATATCAGAAATTTACAGAACATTAATATGCAAAATTCTAAAAACACTATAGAAAGCTTAAACTGGGTTAGAAATGTGAGTTGCCTCTCACAAAGCGTTTCTTTAATGTCACTAGCTTGACATTAGTTGTTCCTCACTCAAGAGGAACCAATTTCAAGCATGATATGTTTCTTGCAAACTCTTCTCCATGATAGACCTTCAATCTTTGGCCATTGACCTTCAATTCCCTCCCTGTTTTCTGATCTTCTATAAGAATTGCTCCAAAGGGAGAGGTCTCCTTTATTAAAAATGGTCCAAACCATCTAGATTTCAATTTCCCTGGAAACAATTTTAATCTTGAATTGAATAGCAGCACTTGCTGGCCAGGTCTGAAATCTTTTTGCAGAATGAACTTGTCATGGATTCTCTTGGTTCTTTCTTTGTACAACTTTGCATTCTCATATGCTTGCTGTCTGAATTCCTCCAATTCATGCAGCTGCATAACTCTCTTCCTTCCAGCACTTGACAGATCAAAGTTAAGCCATTTTGTAGTCCACTATGCTTTATGTTCCAGCTCTAGAGGTAGGTGACAGGCCTTTCTAAATTCTAATTGATATGGAGACATACCAATTGGAGTTTTAAAAGCAGTTCTATATGCCCATAGTGAATCATCCAGCCTCTTTGACCAATCCTTTCTTGAGCTGTTTACTACTTTCTCTAGAATTTGCTTGATTTCTCTATTTGAGACCTCCACTTTTCCACTTGTTTGTGGATGGTATGGAGTAGCAACCTTATGCTTCACACCATATTTCATTAATACAGCTTCAAGATACTTGTTGCAGAAATGAGTACCTCCATCACTTATCAGCACTCTAGGCACACCAAATCTTGAAAAAATGTTCTTTCTTATAAAAGAAATCACTACCTTTGCATCATTTGATCTGGTGGGAATTGCTTCTACCCATTTAGACACATAATCCACTGCCACTATAATGTATTCGTGTGAGAATGATGGGGGAAATGGTCCCATGAAATCAATCCCCCATACATCAAATAGTTCCACTTCTAAGATGTTGGTTAATGGCAGCTCATGTCTTCTTGAGATATTTCTAGTTCTTTGACATTTGTCATAGTTTTCCACATACTTCTTGGCATCTTTGAAGAGTGTAGGCCAAAAGAAACCTGCTTGCAAAACTTTTGCAGCAGTCCTTGAACTTGCATGGTGGCCTCCATATTCTGAATTATGACAATGCCATAGTATCTCAGCTTGCTCACTTTGTGGAATGCATCTTCTAAGTAACCCATCTACTCTAATTTTGAACAGGTATGGGTCTTCCCACACATAGAATTTGCTGTCATGTAAGAACTTCTTCTTTTGCTGCCAAGTAAACCTCTTTGGAATGAATTGAGTGGCTTTAAAATTTGCAATGTCAGCAAACCAAGGCATGTTATCAACTGCAAACAGTTTTTCATCTGGAAATTCTTCATTTATTTCCAATGATTCAGTGGTTGAACTCTCCAAAGGTAATCTGGATAGGTGGTCAGCAACACTGTTTTCTTTCCCTTTCTTGTCTTTGATCTCTAGCTCAAATTTTTGGGGGGAGTAGGATCCATCTTAATAATCTGGGCTTTGCATCCTGTTTTGTGAAAAGATATTTAAGAGCAGCATGATCAGTGTATACAATCACTTTTGAACCCATTAAATATGATCTGAACTTATCAAAAGCATATACAACAGCTAAAAGTTCTTTTTCTGTTGTTGTGTAATTCACTTGTGCAGGATTTAACACTTTGCTTGAATAATATATAGCATGTAATTTCCTATCTTTTCTCTGTCCTAACACAGCACCCACTGCACTATCACTTGCATCACACATGAGTTCAAAAGGTAATTTCCAATCTGGTTTTGCAAGAATAGGTGCAGAAATCAGTTTCTCTTTTAAAACAGAAAACGCATGCAAACAATTATCATCAAATATGAAATCTGCATCCTTTATAAGTAAATTACTCAAGGGTTTAGCAATCTTAGAAAAATCTTTTATGAATCTTCTATAAAAACCAGCATGTCCTAAAAAACTTCTAACTCCCTTAACATTGATAGGTGGAGGCAATTTACTAATGACTTCTATCTTAGCTTGGTCCACCTCCATTCCTTTCTCTGAAATTTTGTGACCAAGGACAATGCCTTCTTGTACCATGAAATGACACTTCTCCTAATTCAACACAAGGTTAGTGTCTTGACATCTCTGCAAAACAGTGGATAGATTAGCTAAACAATCATCAAAAGAATCACAAAAAACAGAGAAATCATCTATGAACACTTCTATGATGTTTTCTACCAAATCAGAAAAAATAGAAAGCATGCATCTTTGGAAAGTGGCAGGGGCATTACACAAACCAAATGGCATTCTCCTATATGCAAACACTCCAAATGGACATGTAAATGCAGTTCTCTCTTGATCCAAAGGATCCAAAGCTATTTGGTTGTATCCTGAATACCCATCAAGAAAACAATAAAATGAATGTCCAGCAAGTCTTTCTAGCATTTGATCTGCAAATGGTAGTGGGAAATGGTCTTTTCTGGTTGCATCATTTAATTTCCTATAGTCTGTGCACATTCTCCATCCAGTCACAGTCCTAGTAGGGACAAGTTCATTCTTTTCGTTAGGTACAATTGTCATACCACCTTTCTTTGAAACAACTTGGACTGGACTTACCCAATTGCTGTCAGAAATAAGGTATATTATTCCTGCATCTAATAGCTTCATGACCTCCTTTTTAACTACCTCTTTCATGGCTGGGTTTAACCTCCTTTGTGGCTGCACAATAGGCTTAAAATTCTCTTCAAATAAAATTTTGTGCTTACAAAATGAAGGATTTATACCTTTTAGATCTGCAATACTCCATCCAATTGCAGATTTGTGTTCTCTCAAAATTCTCAGCAGTTTTTCCTCTTATTCTTCCTTAAGTTCATTATTGATGATGACTGAATTTTCATGTTTCTCATCCAGAAATGCATACCGCAGGTGGGAAGGAAGTTGTTTAAGCTCTAGCTTTTGCTTTTCCTCTTCTTTATCATCTTTTCTAGCTTCTCCTTCACTGAATTTTCTGCAGATTTTTGAATTGGCAGAGCTTCTAGTTGCTGCTGCACTTCCATGATGTATTCTTCATGCAGAAGTTCAGATTTGTTATTCCCTGCAGATATTATTTCTTCTAACACAGCAAGTTCATCAATTTCATTAATATGGCGTTGTGTAATAAAAGCATCCAGTATATCTACCTTCATACATGTACTATCTTCAATTGGATATTTTAAAGCTTCAAACACATTAAACACTACATTCTCATCTTGAACTCGAAGCATAAGTTCACCTTTCTGCGCATCTATTAAGGCTCTCCCGGTTGCAAGAAATGGTCTCCCTAGGATCAAAGGGATGTTAGAATCCACCTCCATGTCCAGAATTACTAAATCTGCAGGAAAAAATGAACTTATCAACTTTAACTAATAAATCTTCAACAACTCCATATGGATAAGTGTATGATCTATCAGCTAGCTGCAGTGTAATGTTGGTGGGCTTCACTTCCTCTATGCCAAGTTTTTGCAGCACAGCCAATGGCATCAGATTTATGCTTGCTCCCAAGTCACACAATGCTCTTCCCACAGTGCAGTTTCCTATTTCATAAGGAATGCTAAATGATCCAGGATCTTTCAACTTTTGAGGAAGCTTTCTCTTGAGAATGGCACTACACTCCTTTGTCAAAGGTACTGTTTTATCATGCTCTAGCTTTCTTTTTCTGGAAAGTAGTTCTTTCATAAACTTTGCATATGAAGGCATTTGCTCCAAAGCTTCTGCAAAAGGAATGCTAATTTGTAATTTCTTAAAGACATTCATAAACCTTTCAAATTGTTCCTCTTGTTTAGGATTTTGGACTCTTTAAGGATAGGGCAGCCTCTTGTATTTTTCTGGATCTATTGGCTTACAAGCTTCCTCAAAGAGTTGCTTTTTGGTTTTCCTTTCAGAATTCATAGGAACATCTACTTTTTCTTCTGAATGGTCTTTCTTCAATAGCTTAAAATTTCCTTGTTGCAGATCTTGTTCAATTTTTCTCTCTGCTGCATCATTTACTTTCTTTTCTGCTGGTTTAGGACTTGCAACTATAGCTCCACTCCTTGTAGTTATGGCTTGACATTGCTCTTTAGGATTGACTACTGTATTGCTTGGAAATCTTCCTTCATCCCTGCTGGATAGTTGTTCAGCTAATTGTCCGATTTGTGTTTCTAGTTTCTTCATGGAAGCTTCTTGGTTTTTGAAGCTTGTTTGAGTCACCTTCATGAATTGCAGCATAGTTTCTTCCATCTCAGTCAACCTCTCATTCATAGGCTTGGAAAATTTTTGATTTCCTTAAGGTTGAGTGGATGAATTCCTCTAAAAATAAGGCTGTCGTGTTGCTGGACCTGCATTAGAAAAAGGCAAATTTGAGTTAGAATTCTTTGCAGCAGAATATTGATTATTCCAATTAGAATACTGCTGAGTTCTATTATTCGAAAATTGAAATCCAGGGGGATGTGATGGCTATTGTCTCTAAAAATTATTCATATAATTCACTTGCTCTTGTGGTTCACTTGTGGATGCCTCACATGCACCATTTACATGGTTTCCTCCACAAAAATAACAACTTAGCTGACTGGTAGGCATACTCCCTGTTTGCAGATTGCTGATTTGTTGTGTTAAGGCAGCTAATTGTTCTGAAAACATTTGATTTTGTAGCTGATTCTGTGCAAGAAAAGATTCCAGAACCTTAGCTTCATGACCAGAATTTCTTCCTTGATTTCTTGAGTTTGAATTCTGATACATTGAAGATGCCATCATCTCAATAATTCTCTGAGCTTCTTCCAAGGACTTTGTATTTAATGAACCTCTAGCAGCAGCATCAACCATTGTTCTTGTTAGTGCATTCATCCCATTATAAAAAGTTTCCAATTGCATCAAATCTGGGATATAATGATGTGGACACCTTCTAAGTAATTCTTTGTATCTTTCCCAAGTTTCATACAATGATTCTCCTTCTTGCTGCACAAAAGATGTAATTTCTCCTCTCAACTTAGCAGCTTTGGATGGAGGGAAGTACTTAGTTAGAAACTTATTCACAAGTTCTGTCCAGGTTGTGATGCTTCCTTGTGGTTGAGCTTGTAACCAACATTTTGCTCTATCTCTCAAGGAAAAAGGAAATAGTCTTAATCTGATAGCTTCTTCACTAACTCCATTCATTCTTATGCTGTCACATAGCAGCAGAAAATTTGAAATATGTAAGTTAGGATCATCAGAATTTCCTCCAGAAAACTGATCCTGTTGGACTAAATGTAGTAGGGCAGGTTTAATCTCAAAATGGTTGGCTTGAATAGTTGGCCTAATTATAGAAGAGTTAAAGCCTTGCATGTTAGGAATAGCATAGTGCCCTAATGTTCTAATTCTGTTATGCTCTGCCATTTCTATTGCTGGATTTGGTTGTCTCAAGGGTGTAGATGTTCTTTTCACTCTAGGATTACTCTGAAATTCTAGAGAATGGACAGCTTCTAATTCACTATCACTCCCTATGGCTTTTTCTGCTCTAGACTCTTTTCGCAATCTTCTCAAAGTTATGTCTATGTCAGGATCAAAGACCAGAATTGATTTATTCTTGTTTTTACCATGCATATACAAATCAGATTAAAGCAAAATTAGACTACAATTGATATTCAGAAATGCATAACAGAAATCATGCAAAATCTATCAGTAAAAGCATATAGAAACTTAAATCTAGCAATTACCGAATTGTAAAATCATGTAAAAATATGCAGAATGGCAATTACAAATATGAAGAATAATGAAAACTGAAATTATGCAGATAAACAAGGATGTAAAAATTCTATGCAGCAGACAGAAATATGATGCAGAATACTACACAAGGTGCAGTGAAATTATGCAGAAAGCAATTTGAAAGCAAAGCAACAAAATAAATGCTCAATCTAGTTACTTTTCTACTACTAATGATATTGAAATGCAAAATTCCCCGGCAACGGCGCCAAAAACTTGTTGTTCACAATCTACACTAGCAAGTGCACTAGGATTGCAGCAAGTAATGAGTAAATTTAAGATCCAAATATCGTCTCCACAGGGAATTTAGGTTTCAAATACCACTTCATAGAATTATAATTATTTAAGCTTTTTGGAAATTGGAAGGAGAGTAGTAACATGTAATAACAGCAAACTAGAACAATTAAAAGTAAAATGAACTTGCAGAAAACAGAACAATGAACACACAGTTATGTGATAACAAAAGAAGAAACCATAGCTAGGGAATTGCTTCACCAAAACTCCAATGTTTAATCAATAAAGTTCTGAATTAACAAGCAATTGGAAAGAATGACAATCAGTTTCACATTGTATTATTCAGAGGTTAATTCTTTAACTCAGTGAACCTAACATTCAATTAAACCATTCTAATTCCTTAGATCTGATTCAATTCAATATTGCTTTAAGTGTAAGAAATCAAAAGATTGTAAGATCAAAGTTCCTTATCCCTAAGAAAACTATAATCTCGGTGATTGGTTCAGATCTGAAGAACAAATTCAATTTCCATTGACAAGAGTTCCTCTGAATTTAGTTAATCAAATTTCCATTCAATTTCCACGTGAAGTTCAGAATCAATCACTCAATCTATTCCAAAGCTTGAAATTCAGATCCAAATCAATTCAACATGTTCGTTTCAGATCTACAATCCCTAACTATGAACGAATTACACAGCCATGGCAGCAGAGAAAAGAAAAGAAAGAGAAGAAGAAAAGAAGAAACTCAGAAATGCCATGGAAGCTTGCTCTACTCCAATTGCTTTTCGTGAAGCACCAAGATTCGAATCCCCTCTCCTCTCTCTCACTTCCTCTAACAAGAAGCTAACTAAAAAAACTGAAAATGAACAGAATCCCCCATTTCCGTATCATTTTTGGTATTTATAAAATTTCCCAGATTTTCACGTCATCACTTTTATGAGAAATAGTAGTTACGCAGAGAGTTTTTGGTTGCGCGTTAACACTTTTCTCAGAAATAGTGGCCACGCGCATTTTCCTGATATTGAGAGCTCTCTGGAACTATCACTTTTGATGATAAAAGTGACAACGCAGAGCCAAGGTAGTTGCGCGTTATCACTATTGCTGATAAAAGTGACTACGCGCAACTCGCCAAGTTGAAGACTCTCTGGAACTATCACTTTTAATGATAAAAGTGGTTACGCAGAGCTTTCCTTCTTCTTTGAGCTCTGAAGTGATCACTTTCACTGACAATAGTGATCACGCCCAGTCTGTAATTTCTTATTCTTGTGTTTTTGGAGTCCAGACTTGCTTCTTTCCTCTTCCTTGTCATCAAACCTCCATGGATATGATCCTTGCTCAATTTATTCCTTCAAAAACAAGATTAAAAACTTAATCCTAAGCAAAAATTTCACAATTGCTAAAATAACTACAAATTTAAACAAACTTCAATTCCTTCTCTTTTTCTAAGTTTTTCTGCTTTCTTTATATATTTTTCTTATCAAATGTGTTAGAATTATGCTAAAATATCAGTCAAAATATGGATTCATTAGTACCTAATGAAAAGAATGAACTTATCCCTACTAGGACTGTGACTGGATGGAGAATGTGCATAGACTATAGGAAGTTAAATGATGCAACCAGAAAAGACCATTTCCCACTACCATTTGCAGATCAAATGCTAGAAAGACTTGCTAGACATTCATTTTATTGTTTTCTTGATGGGTATTCAGGATACAACCAAATAGCTGTGGATCCTTTGGATCAAGAGAGAACTGCATTTACATGTCCATTTGGAGTCTTTGCATATAAGAGAATGCCATTTGGTTTGTGTAATGCCCCTGCAACTTTCCAAAGATGCATGCTTTCTATTTTTTCTGATTTGGGAGAAAACATCATAGAGGTATTGATAAATGCTTTCTATACTTGATCGTACATTGTAATTCATGAATGATAATTGAGAGTTTTAAGCTATTCATTGAGAAAATTTACTATTGTTAATTTCATTTTATTTATATTTCAGGAAAAAGGATCAAGAAGTGAAAGCTTTAAAAGATATTGGGAATTGAAACGCACAAAAAAGCTAGAGATATACACGAGCAAGTACATGCCCGTGTATATGAGCGTGTACTTTTATGGAAAGCTTTGAAGGGCGTCTATTAGAAAACAGAGATGTACACGGCCAAGTACATGGCCGTGTACTTGGGCGTGTACTTTTACGCGCGTCAGAAATTTAACTTTTGCGAGAAAATTAACCCTAGGATAATTCCTATAAAAGGAGAACTAAACTCAAACCTGAGGAAGCAGTTTTTGGAGATGAAAGACTCAGAGACGGTAGAAGGATAGGATCAAGCGTTTTAATTCATCTCTTTTGTAATTTTAATTTCAAGATGTTTAGGTTCTAACTTTCCTTTGAGTATCTAGACGTAATGAATCCTAATTGACTAAATTTTCTGGAATTCTTCTAATGCTATTTCATGTTCCTTTCTCTTGGGTTTAATTGAGTAGTATCAATTTTCTCTATCTTGTTTTCTTGTTTGAATTTGAGTAAAATTCCTGCATGAAATTAATATTGCTCAATTAAAAAGACTTGAATGTATTTCTAGAGATAGAAAGACGTGAGTTTTCTGTATTAGGATTAACCCTAATTATGGAATTCATAATGAACTTAATGCAACCTAGGGGTATTAATTAAGGAAGAGATTCCAATTAATCAACTGAGGGTTATCATTATCCTTGAGAAAGGTATTGATTTAATTTGGAATTTCCTGCAGTGATAAGGGTTTGGAACTAAGTAGTTGAAGAAGATCTTCAGTTATTTGGACACTTAGGGGGATTTACAGTCTATATACTTGCCTTTTTACATTGAAAACTTTTAGTCATAATTTTCTATAATTTATTTTCACTAGAATATCTATTCCTTTTAATTTATTATTCTTTTACTTTTAGCAATTTCATCAACAAGGTTTATTTTTCATATTTATTAACAATTACGCAATTAAGGAAAAGTTTCTTAATAACAGTCCTTGTGGATACGACACTTGGTACTTTAATTTTATTTTAATAATATTACTTCGACAACGGGTTCACTTGCCCAGTGATCTAGTTTTTACACATCAGGTATTCATGGATGGTTTCTCTGTTTTTGGTGATTCTTTTGATAATTGTTTAGCTAATCTATCCACTGTTTTGCAGAGATGTCAAGACACTAACCTTGTGTTGAATTGGGAGAGGTGCCATTTTATGGTACAAGAAGGCATTGTCCTTGGTCACAAAATTTCAGAGAAAGGAATGGAGGTGGACCAAGCTAAGATAGAAGTCATTAGTAAATTGCCTCCACCTATCAATGTTAAGGGAGTTAGAAGTTTTTTAGGACATGCTGGTTTTTATAGAAGATTCATAAAAGATTTTTCCAAGATTGCTAAACCCTTGAGTAATTTACTTATAAAGGATGCAGATTTCATATTTGATGATAATTGTTTGCATGCATTTTCTATTTTAAAAGAGAAACTGATTTCTGCACCTATTCCTGTAAAACTAGATTGGAAATTACCTTTTGAACTCATATGTGATGCAAGTGATAGTGCAGTGGGTGCTGTGTTAGGACAGAGAAAAGATAAGAAATTACATGCTATTTATTATTCAAGCAAAATGTTAAATCCTGCACAAGTGAATTACACAACAACAGAAAAAGATCTTTTAGCTGTTGTATATGCTTTTGATAAGTTCAGATCATATTTAATGGGTTCGAAAGTGATTGTATACACTGATCATGCTGCTCTTAAATATCTTTTGACAAAACAGGATGCAAAGCCCAGACTATTAAGATGGATTCTACTTCTCCAAGAATTTGAGCTAGAGATCAAAGACAAGAAAGGGAAAGAAAATAGTGTTGATGACCACCTATCCAGATTACCTTTGGAGAGTTCAACCACTGAACCATTGGAAATAAATGAAGAATTTCTAGATAAAAAGCTGTTTGCAGTGGAAAACATGCCTTGGTTTGCTGACATTGCAAATTTTAAAGCCACTCAATTCATTCCAAAGAGGTTTACTTGGCAGCAAAAGAAGAAGTTCTTACATGACAACAAATTCTATGTGTGGGAAGACCTATACCTGTTCAAAATTGGAGTAGATCGGTTACTTAGAAGGTGCATTCCACCATGCAAGTTCAAGGACTGCTGCAAAAGTTTTGCAAGCAAGTTTCTTTTGGCCTACACTCTTCAAAGATGCCAAGAGGTATGTGGAAAACTGTGATAAATGTCAAAGAACTGGAAATATCTCAAGAAGACATGAGCTGCCATTAACCAACATCCTAGAAGTGGAACTATTTGATGTATGGGGGATTGATTTCATGGGACCATTTCCCCCATCATTTTCACACGAATACATTCTAGTGGCAGTGGATTATGTGTCTAAATAGGTAGAAGCAATTCCCATCAAATCAAATGATGCAAAGGTAGTGATTTCTTTTATAAGAAAGAACATTTTTTCAAGATTTGGTGTGTCTAGAGTGCTGATAAGTGATGGAGGTACTCACTTCTGCAACAAGTATCTTGAAGCTGTATTAATGAAATATGGTGTGAAGCATAAGGTTGCTACTACATACCATCCACAAACAAGTGGACAAGTGGAGGTTTCAAATAGAAAAATCAAGCAAATTCTAGAGAAAGTAGTGAACAACTCAAGGAAGGATTGGTCAAAGAGGCTGGATGATTCATTGTGGGCATATAGAACTGCTTTTAAAACTCCAATTGGTATGTCTCCATATCAATTAGTATTTGGAAAGGCCTGTCACCTACCTCTAGAGCTAGAACATAGAGCATATTGGACTACAAAATGGCTTAACTTTGATCTGTCAAGTGCTGGAAGGAAGAGAGTTCTGCAGCTGCATGAATTGGAGGAATTCAGACAGCAAGCTTATGAGAATGCAAAGTTGTACAAAGAAAGAACTAAGAGAATCCATGACAAGTTCATTCTGCAAAAAGATTTCAGACCTGGCCAGCAAGTGCTGCTATTCAATTCAAGATTAAAATTGTTTTCAGGGAAACTGAAATCTAGATGGTCTAGACCATATTTAATTAAGGAGACTTCTCCCTTTGGAGCAATTCTTATAGAAGATCAGAAAACAAGGAGGGAATTCAAGGTCAATGGCCAAAAATTGAAGATCTATCATGGAGAAGAGTTTGCAAGAAACATATCATTCTTGAAATTGGTTCCTCTTGAGTAAGGAACAACTAATGTCAAGCTAGTGACATTAAAGAAGCGCTTTGTGAGAGGCAACTCACATTTCTAACCCAGTTTAAGCTTTCTATAGTGTTTTTAGAATTCTACATATTAACGTTTTGTAAATTTCTGATATTCTGCAAAAATACTGCTGAATCTGATTTTCTGAGGTGCATTTGGATGCTTAAATTGAGAATTGATGAGGTGAATGTGAATCAAAGGGTTAAAATTCTGCATAATCAGATTTTTCAATTTTTTGTTTTTCTGCTATGTGATTCTGCTGCATATCTTTGTTGAGGTGAAATTGATATGTGAATTGAGATCCAATATGTCTAATGTGTATCTGCAGAATTAGAAATATGTATAATCATGTTTTACAATTTTATCAAGTTCCGCATATATGTTGCTACAGCTATCTTTATGAATTGAATCTGATAAATAGTCAGAAGTTTGAAATTGAGATTCAATGTGGAGAGTGTGTATTTGATGGATTCGAGAGTGAAAATTGAATTAATTGAGGTTTTAGAGGTATTTGATTAATGAGAGGAGTCACTATTTTGCAGAAAAGAAGCTACGCAGAAAGTTCAATTTGGAAGATCCATGCTGGAACAATCACTTTTTCTGATAAAAGTGATCACGCAGAGACAGATGGGAAAACTAGCTCTCTAGACCGTTCCCTTTTATTGGCAAAAATGACTACGCACAGGTAAGTAAACTTCCAATATTTCTGAGTTAGTACTTTTATTGAAAAAAGTTATCACTTTGCTGCACGTTATCACTTTGCTCAGCAATAGTGATAACGCGTGCCTCATTCTGAAAAATCCACTCTCTGGAACATTCACTCTTAAGAATAATAGTGATTACGCTGGGAACAATTAATTTTACAACGTTCATTTTTGTTTAAAAAAAAAATGTCCTGTGCCCAGCGTAACCATATATAATCCCTAACCTGAGCACACACACACACTTTTCATGCTTAAAACTTCATCTCTTTCTAAGTTTTCTCTGCAAATCTCACTCTCTGTGTGCGTCGACCTAGAATCGACAAGCATTTCTCATTCAATACTACATCTTCCTGCAATGTACACTTACTCTCATCCCTCTGTAACTGTAGTTAGGGTTTTCTGCATTTGAAGTTTTTGAAAAAAAATGTGGAATGGGGTACTGAGGCACTGTAGGAACAATACACTGAAGAAGTCTTCCCTGTCATTTATTAAGCATTTGAAGCTGCATTGTACATATTTGAATAAAATTTCTGCAGAAATTGGGATGACCAAAAAAGACTTCAGTAAAAATGTTGAACTAAAACTTTTGAATGAGATTAACTGCAACCATGCACTGCATGTAATACAATCGAATGTTTGGAAAATACCAGGACAATCAATTCTGCATTACTTTGATAGAATAACTTTTTGCTGAAAATGATTGGGTTGCAAAATATGTTTGAAAATTGGTTGAAACTTGAAAATATTGCTCTATGCTACCCTAATTCTTTATGACAGTGAACACATCCTGAATTTCCAAATTAGGAGTATCCAAATTTCTCTGAATGTGATGGATTAATGTTGTGCATCTATACTGTGCATTTGTATAATACATGTTCTGACAGCAGACTTAAATTCACACTCTGAGGCTATTTGTTTCAAAATAGAATGAATAATACTCTAAATAGTTGTTCTCTGTCATGTATGTTAGTTTGATGGGATAGTTGAAATCACATTGCACTATGTGAACCAAATCTGAACTGATAGCAACAGAATTTTCTGAAACTGTGGAATTGGAAATTAGAATACATACTGTGTTGAAATTGAGTTAGACATTAAATTGGGAATATCTGAAGTGCATACTTGATTGCAAAATAAATACAACCTGTGAATTTTTGCTGACAGTATAGAATTGTTTTGAAAATCTGGTCAAGGCATGTAATAATCTTTCTGCGTTACCCTAATATTTTATAAGAGTGTGCACTCTAAAATTCTACTGTTAAATTTTGCATGTTTTGACTAAGTTGTGCAATTGGGTGTTGGTATTTGAATGTGAATGATATTATTAGCAGATTGCATGATGTGAAGTATTAGAAAATTTAAATTTTGCAAACTGCTTGATTGCACTTTCTGTAGTATAGGATTATTCTATGGTTCTAAAATTTTAAACTGACAATTACTCCTTTCTTGCAGAAAATTACAAAATGGTTAGGACTTCATTCAATACACATGTAGGTCCTCCTAAGAAGAAGCAAGCTGCATCTTCTACCACTTCTAAGAAGAAGCGAGCTGCATCTTCCACAACCCAACAAGAAGATTCAGCCGAAATCTCCAAGCTGCAGCATCAAAAAGAGCCAGAACTGATGGTGTCTCAAGTTCCTCACCTATTCAGATCTCTGAACCCTCACCTTCTCCCTCACCTCAGACAAGATCCTGTGCACCTGCATCTGAACCCTCACCTTCTCCCTCACCTCAGACAAGATCTCCTGCACCTGCACCTTCACCTTCGCCATCACCTCCACCAAGAACAGTTGCACCCTCAAGATCTTCACCACCTGCCACACATGATCCAAGATTCAGAAGTTTGGCTCATGAAAACTTTTTCAGGGCCAATATTCTAAGAAGAAAAATTGTTCCTGACAGAGCATTCCAAATAGCTGGGAACAATTACCCTGAATTCAAGGAGGAAATCTAGAGAAGAGGCTGGGAATTCTTCTGTGCAACAGCTGGCCTGGGTTGGAGGGAAATCACTCAAGAATTCTATGCCAATGCCATGAGGTTTAAAGGAAAAGGAATCCCTAAGTTCAGCTCCATGGTCAAAGGCATGAGGATTGACTTCTCACCAGCAAACATCAACAGGGTGCTGGAAATTAATTCTGCACAACATGCTACACAACTGGACTTCAAAACATTTAAGGAAAGTCCAGATATTGATTTTGTGCAAATTATGGAAAGGATTGGGAAACCAGGCACCACATGGGAGCTTAACCAGTCTAAGAAGCCAAAGCACATTGTCAACAAAAATCTTCTGCCCTTTGCCCAAGTATGGAGCATGTTTATCTTAAATTCTTTCATGCCTGTCAAACATAGCTCCACACTAGCTGTGAAGAGGGCTGCTCTGCTTTTTGCCATAGTCTCCAACATCTACATAGATGTGGGAGAAGTAATAAGTGAATGCATTTTGGGAATACTGAAGACAAAAAGGGATTCGTTAGCCTTCCCTTCAGTAATTACATTACTTTGTGAAGACGCAGGAGTAGAGTTTGGCGATTACCAAGAGAAAATCAGAGTTGCACCATCCATTTCTGCAGCTCTGATAAAAGAGACTTATGCAACTGTTTCCTGCACCTCTGCAGCCGCAATTCCTTCACAATTCAAGAAAGAGAAGCCAATGATGATGAAGGACACTCTGAAGCAGCTAGCTGAAGGGCAGAATCAATTGGCTGAAAGGCAGACTGAGCTGCACAATAGCCTCAAAGCTGGAGTTACGTTAATGGAATGTATTATGGTGAATATTGGTCAGAAATCAGGAATGACCAAAGATGAAATGTATCATACTCCAGACTTGGCAGAGAATGCCCAGTGCCTTCGTTCTTCTGTTTTCAAGAATATGCCAATATACAGAACCCATTTTCCTCAGCCACCATTTGAAGAGGTAGTGGAAGAAGAAGAAGAAGAAGAAGAAGAAGGTTCTGAAGAGGAAAGCTTAGAGGAAGAAGATGCAGCAAAAGACTAGTTTAGGAATTTATTTTCCGTTATTAGGAGTTTATAAATTTCTGGTAGTTTTAAACTTTTTGGGTTGTAATCACTATTTGGTACAATTTGGGTTAATTTTCACATACTTGTTCTGCATTTATATTAGTTTTCTAACTAATTACCTTTCTCTTGCTGTGCATTGATGGAATTCTGGTGTTTTTGTGCAGAGAATGTCACACACACAACACTCACACACATTGGATGGTGACACTTGCACAAGCTGCCATGAAAGGGGGGGTTTCATTCTCTACCTCTTATTCATGTGTTAGCTTCACATTACACTGAATTGTTTTTGAAAAACACCAAAATACTAGAATAAATAATAAACTGCTGGCTGTGAATTCTATGTGAATTTCTTTTTAAGTTATTTTTCCCATTCTCAAAATGAAATCACACTTGTATTTTCAAAATGAGGCAGTCTTGCCACTAGGTGCATATATTTCTGATAAGTGTATTGTGTTTTCATTAATCCACATGATCACTTATAAATACCTAGTGAGATTTGAGCTGTCTAATTCTTTTTCTTGTGTGATTAATCATATTTGGCTGCATTCTCTAGAACTTGCCCTTGTTCTTAATTGAATATGCATGTTACAGTGTTCACCCACATGATAGAGGCCATGATTGATATCCTTAGTTAGCCTAAAATGCCTTCCCTTATGATTAATTGCCCTAGTTTACCCCCTTGAGCTTAATATTCCTTTTTCTTGAGTTAACTTCATTACAAGCCTTGCTGAAAAACCAATTTTACCATTCAAATTAATCAGAGGCATTGTGAGTTTAATCAAGAATGAGTTTTAAAACTAATTTTGGGGTAGCATCCATTTGTGTTGCTTGAGGACAAGCAAATTTATAAGTTTGGGGTAGGGGAATAACAGGCTATCTAAAGTCTGAAAAGCTGTCTAAAGTCAGAAAATAAAAATACAGTGTTGCAGAAAAATAAAGAGATTATGCCGCAAAACTAGCTGCAGGAAATTTTGAAAAGTAAAAAAAAATAAAAAAATAAAAATTGAGTTCAAGAGAAAAAGAATTGCAGTAAAAGGCTGCAGAAAAATTTTTGAACCCAGAAAAGCAAGGAAAGAAAAATCAACATGATAATTCTTCTGCACAAAAACAAAGTGTTTGCTGCAATATTGAGGAAGTTAAGGAGAAATGAGGCAAAACCAGATTAGTTTTTAAGTCATTCACTCAAAATGTCTCTGATTTTTTTTGAAATTGCAAGTTGCTCCTTATTTTGTTCAGTATCTGCCTTAACCTAAGCCATGTAAAAAGCCCTCTGGATGTGTGATTAACTGTATTAAGCAGAGGAGATGGAGAAATTGGGCAAGTATATGGTAGAGTGTAGCTGAATTGATGATTATAGAGAGAAAACAGTACCTAAACACTGTTGAGCAACGAGGGAAACACTGTCTAGTGAGAAGTGATCATGATTTTTAATGTTTCTCACATGAACTTGGCTGATATATATTCACTTAGATAGCAATTATTGCTTAAAACTTGAGGAATGCATTGTGATTGCTATGCTGAGTAATTGGAAGAACATCTTAAATGAAAATTATGCAGAAAACGCAAAATTACAAATTGGAAAATTCGAATATAGCAGTTTGTGAATTGGTTTTTGAAAATTGGAAGAATTACCCTTGGTTTAGTTTGATTTGCTTAAGGATAAGCAAAAATTCAAGTTTGGGATAGTGATGAATCCATATTTTTATTGATATTTTAGCATAATTCTAACACAATTAATAAGAAAAATATATGAAGAAAGTAGAAAAACTCAGAAAAAAGAGAAGGAATTGAAGTTTGTTTACATATGTAGTTATTTTAGTAATTGTAGAAATTTTGCTTAGAAATTAAGTTTTTAATCTTGTTTTTGAAGGAATAAATTGAGCAAGGATCATGGAAATGGAGGCTTGAAGACAAGGAAGAAGCAAGTCTGGACTCCAAAAACACAAGACCAAGAAAGTGCAGACTGGGCGTGATCACTATTGTCAGTAAAAGTGATCACTCCAGAGTTCAAAGAAGAAGAAAGCTTAGGCGTTATCACTTCTGCTAGGAAAAGTGAGAGATCCTGTGAAGTCTCAGACTCAACATGTTGGGCGTTATCACTTTTATCAGTAAAAGTGAGCGTTCCAGAGAGGCAAATATCAGGAAAAGCTCTGCGTGATCACTATTATCAACAAAAGTGAACGTTTCAGAGAGCCTTCAACCTGGTGAGTTGCGCGTAATCACTTTTATTCATAAGAGTGATCACGCGCAACCACTTGAACTCTGCGTAGTCACTTTTATCAGCAAGAGTGATAGTTCCAGAGAGCCTTCAATATCAAGAAAGTTGCGCGTGGTCACTTTTTCTCATAAAAGTGTTAACGCGCAACCATAAACCTTCTACGTGGCTACTATTTCTCATAAAAGTGATAACACGCAAATCTGGGAAATTCTATAAATAACAAAAACGTGCAGATTTTTCAGAGTTCAGTTTTATTTTTTCATTTTTCTATTAGATCTCGTTGAGAGAGCTTGAGAGAGAAGATTGGGGTTAAGTCTTGAAGCTTCCACAAAGAGGAATCGGATTGGAGCTTCCGACTATGGCTTCTTGGAGTTTCTCTTCTTCTTCTTCTTCTTTCTCTTTCTCTTCTCCCATGTCTGAGTAGTTTTCTTGTAGTTAGGGGTTTATTGAACTCGAATTGATGTATTAATTTGACTCTTGCTTATGAATTTTGAGTTCTTGGATTAATTGAATTGTGAATTCTGTTTTTCTTGCAATCTATGAATGGAAATTCGTTTGATTCATCTTAGAGGAACAATTACCAATGGAAGTTGGATTTGCTTCTCCGATCTGAGTTAGCAATCAGAATTTGGGGATTTCTTAGGGATAAGGAGACCTAATTCTGCAATCTTAAGGTTCTAAGTCTTAATGCAACTTGGAATTTAACTTCACCTAAGGGATTAGGGTGGTTTAGTTGCTTGTCAGGGTCAATGAGTTAAGGAATTAACCTTTGGCTATTGCTATGCGAAACTGATTGTCAATTAACCAAGTTCTTGAATGTTCAGAGGCATAATTGAATTAATACTGATATTCTTGTGAAGTAAATTCCTAACTATTCTTTATTTCTATCTCATTTCATTACATACTCTGTTTTTTTGCAAGTTCTTTGCTTTAATTGCTTTGGTTTACTGCTGTTATATGTTACAAATCTCATTCCAAAATTCGTATGGCTCAAATGGTTATAATTCTGTGAAGTGGTACTTGAAACCTAAATTCCCTGTGGAGACGATAATCTGATCTTAAATTTACTCATCACTTGCTGCAATCCTAGTGCACTTGCTAGTGTTAGATTGCGAACAACACTATTATTATTGGTGCTTAATAAATGTTATTTTGGTAGTAGTTTTTGGTATATAATTTGGTACTTATTTGATTCCTTTTTAACTAGTTTATATTTCAAGTCTTTCTAATTTGATGCAATTTACAATCCATACCAATTCAAGTCTAGCTTCTTAAAGGTAGAAGTTATTTACCTTTGTTATGTGATTATTTGAAGACATTTGATCATCTTTCCTTGTGTCAAATATTAAGGGCAAGGCATGATGGAATGAAGAGTAGTGAAAAGAAGAGAAGCAAAGTTCTCAAAGCTAGCAAGTCAAGTTGCAGGTTCTGCATTATGTCGCATTCTTACTTGAACGAGATGAAACTCACTTGAGTGAGAAGCTCGCCTGAGTGAGGAGAAAGCTCGCTGAACGAGGTAGTCTAGAATTTTCAAAGCACCTCTGTTTGAATCTCACTTGAGTGAGAAATCGTTTACTCAAGCGAGAATTCATTAAATGCCCTAAATTTGAAGAGCCCGCATGACGGAGGATGATAGATTCATAGACCTAACTAGGTTTTGGAGTGCAAAACAAGAGAAGCATGGGAGAGTGGCTACACCATTGGAGGACTAATTTATATCACTTTTTCATATATTTTCTTGTTATTTTGTACACTATGAATGGCTAGAACTTCATAGCGAATTGGGTGTAATCTTAACTTTTGAGTATTTTGGTTCATTAATATAGTTTGTTCATTTTTATGAGTTGGGTGTGTTTATTTTGATATTAATGCTTGTTTCTACCTTACGGGGAATGATTCATGATTTGGGAACTCAAAGTGAGTTAGAAAACTACTTTGAACCTAATTGGGATAAACTCACACAATGGTTTGAGACTCTAAGAATAGGTTTTAATCCATTGTATGCTAATTAACTCTTGCTGTTAATGTTAGATTATTTGTTGTTTAGGTAAGGAATTATCATGCAATAAATATATCTTAGAATCTCGGATGAAAGGAATCTAATGAGTGAATATAATGGAAGTGCATCGTAAGACCTTGGTATTTGTTCAAAATATATTATGACTAAAATATGAAGTTAGTGATAGATGAAATCTGATCCCTGCTTTTTATTATGGTAATAAATTTACATTTTATCATCTTGTCTAAATTTTCATGAATCTAATCAATCAAAACCAAACAAATTGTAGTTGTGAATTTGTGAATATTTAGGATTATTAATTTTAATTTCGATAACTAAAATTGCTTACATATTGTAAAGCCCCGAAAATGTAATATCGTTTGAGTATATATATATATATATATATATATATATATATATATATATATATACTATTTTGTGGTATGATGATTGACTTGATGGTGATATGAATGTATGGATGTGCCTTAGTTTGATGAGAAGGTGTGTGTGAATACAAATATGTGTAAATGTATATATAGATATATATATATATCTATATCTCATACCATATAACCCAAAATAGTTTGATTGTCTATTTGTCCTTAATCCACTTTGGGTTATCTGGTATCAGAGCCTGATGGGGAAGTAGAAATATAACTATTGATTATTTATAACTATGTTCTTCTGGATCTGGACTTTAAATTGCTTTTAAATTCTGCTTTTGTATAGTTCATTATTTTATGGAATGCTTTTACTGGAAGTACAACAGTTCTTAGTTCTTTTGAATAGGGCTGTAGCTGTAAGTCTCGTGGTTGAAGGGCAGCAACACTAATTTGACGATGCTGTATTCAAAAGAAACCAAGAACATAAGAAGCTGGTGGTTATAGTAGAAGAATTTCTGATTTTATATAAAAAAAAGTCCACTAATAACCAGATCTAGTTGAAAGAGTTATAAATAATTAATAGATATGTTGTTATGGAACCAAATGAGGGTGATGTGCCAGATTCATTTTGTATGATGTCACGGTTCCTTCGCTCCTTCTCCCGTATTTCTTTCCATTCTGGTTCTAGCTCTTCATCTTCCTCTCCAACCAAAAACAATTACTTCAACGATCAGGAGAAACAATCTCCTGAAATCACACCAAAACATAACCTCTTCGACGAAGAAGTTCACTTCGAAGAGATTAACCAAAATATGGATAACTCGACCATCCTAGAAATCCCTTAGGATACATTATATGTTCCTGAAGAGCACTCTAAGAAAAATAGTTTTGACTATATTATTAAGACTATTGAAAACAATATTCCTTTAGGAAAATATTTAGGAGAAGAATTTCATCTTCTGTCCAAATCCTCAATCAATGAGCATAAACGCAAATATAAGTACCTCCACATAGGATGTGTTCAGGTAGCTATCAAACCTCTCATAGACATAGGTATAGATGCTGCTATCTTAATGTGTCTTAGAGATGCCCGTCATAATAATTTTAATTATTCCCTTATAGGGATAGTAAAGACTAGTCTTGGCCAAGGTTCAATTTATTTCAACTGTTTCCCAAACAAAATAGTGAGTCTTTTAGATGATCATATCCTTGACTCTCTGTTTCTTAATGTTTGCTTTCATGGGTTAAACATGAAAGAGGGATCTATTCCCGTCGCCTTAATCTATAAGATTCAGTACAAAGCCATGAACTCTTGTGCTTCTAGAGTCCTTCTCAAACCTTAGAGAGGTGAGACTACTTTGTTTATCACTAATATGACGAAGGCTAATGTCTCTCTTCCTAGAGTCATCAAATGGGATGAAGTTTCTCTCCCAAAAAAGTGGGTTTTGGATAAGGCTACGCCTTGTGTCCCAAGGCCTGCTCCTGAAATTCAAAATATTTCTCAAGATAATTCTGGGAAAGTCGAAATAATCTTTGATAGGAGAAACTCTTTCTCCTTAAGAGTTGACGCTTATAGCAGTCGATCTGATTTTGCCTCTGCTAGAAGGTCATTTTTCAATAGATCTCAAGCTTTTAGGTCTGAAATACCTAGATCTGTTCGTCATGATTCTTCACATATAAACTTACAAGGTTTAGATACGTCTTCTAATATTCCTAGGAATGTCTATCAAACCTCTGAAAAAGAAGAAGAAAACCAGAGTATCCAATCTCCAACCTACTCTTCCTTTAATAAGTCTTATGATGTTATTTCATAAATTCATTATAGATAAAGAAACCCTTAGGAAAGATTTCTACTCTGAGGTATGGAAACGTCAAAGAGAATGATTCTTCCAAAATTACAAGGGTAAAAATAGATCCAAAATCCAAGAGGAATTTTACCAATTTCTCGAAAAAGTCAATCAAAATATCCCTTTCTTTGATTGATATTATGCTTATACCATTCATAATAATATTAATTATCCTTGGAAAGAGTATGTTATTAGTACTTCCTCTGCTAATGTTATATCTTGGCAGATTAAAGATGGACAAATTGTCCAGAGTGAACTGCCACCCACAACTCATTATCAGTTACCAAACTTGAAAGACAAAAGCGGTAACCCTGTTACGGCTACTCCTTTCAAAACCAAGAATTATGAGTCTATCATTCCCAATGATATTCAAGGCCTCATGGAACAGGCCAATTATACCAACAATACCTTCAAGTTTTAGGAGAAAAAATCTCTATGAATCCTGTTAAACTAAAGGTGGAAGAAATAGCTTCTTCCTCTTCTCAACGTCAATTAGAAAAACCTCTCTTCAAGCCTTTTAAGATTAGCGCCAAAGCTAAACAGAAAATCCTAGAACTTAGGCAAAAAGAAAAAACCAAAGTCATTGACAATAACCAGACTGAGCTACTTAGTAAAATTACAAGTCTCCTCACTATTGTCCCTGATACTCCCCAAGCTTCTGAAGAATCTAGTGCCAAACCTAGGACTAGATCTCTTACCAAGATGGTCAATGTCATTTCCAATGTCATTTTCAAAGCTGATTCAGAACAATATTCTGAGACAGATTATGTTTTAGCCATTAATCCAGTTAATAACTGGAAAAATTCTTCCAAGCTTTATTATAATAGAGCCACTACTCCTGATCTTATTTTAGAAGATAAGCAAGATTATATCCAAAGTTTTAATTATAATGATATATATATTTGGAATATTGATGTCCTATCTGAATATAATATCATTTCCAAACTTCAAAATATGTCTGTCGTTGCTATGGGATATTTTACTAATCAAAATATGTCTGAAAATACCATTGTTTACATCCTAGTTGCAGGTTTCACTGGTCAACTAAAAGGATGGTGGGATAATTATCTCACTGAAACTGATAGAGAAAATATTCTCTCTGCAATAAAAATTGATGACAAAGGTAAAGCCATAGTAAGTGATAATGAATAACTCCCTGATGCAGTGTATACTTTATTATACACTATATCTCAACATTTTCTGGGAGATCCTTCTTTATGGAGAGAAAGATTTGGTGAGATTTTATCCAATCTTCGTTGTAAAACCTTAAAGGACTTTAAATGGTATAAAGATACTTTATGTCTAGGGTTTTAACTAGAGAAGATTGTAACCAAGCCTATTGGAAGGAGAAATACCTTGATGGCCTTCCTAAGTCATTTGGTGATCTTATTAGAAAGAAACTACGAAGTCACTCTCCCAATGGAGATATCAATTATGACAGTTATGACTATGGTCAGCTCATTGCCATTATTATAATGCTATCAAAGTCTGCCGAAAAGATAAACTTCATAAGTAGTTAGTCAAAGAAAGAGCCCTGAACAAGAAAGATTTAGGATCTTTCTGCGAGCAATTTGGTCTTCCTTCTTGCTCTACCAAAAAGAAAAAACAGACTCCTAAAAAGGAAACTGTTGATCCTTATAAAAAGCATTATAAAAAGAAGTACAATAGGAGACCTCATTCCAAGAAGCACGGGGAAAATGTCATCTCCAGCAATATCCCTAAGAAACCCAAAACAGGTGTAACTTGTTACAACTATGGAAAACCTGGCCATATCAGTAAATACTGTAGGCTTAAGAAGAAAATTAGTAGCCTTAACCTTGATCCTTCTATTGAAGATCAGATCAATAACCTCCTTATTGAATCTTCTGAAGAAGATTTTGCCAAGGAAACCAATGAGGATGTCAATCAAATCTAACATGATGATCAAATCTCTTCTTCTGATAGTGATGATACTCTAGAAATCAACGTTTTACCAAAAGAACAAGATCTCTTTATAGAAGCAATAAGCTCTATATCTGATCTTCAAGAAAGAAAAGAATTTTTTAACAAATTCAAAGATGTTTTAGAAACAAAACCAAAACCCAAAGAACTTTTTACTACTAATAAGTTTGATATAACAAATATTTTCAAAAGATTAGAGAAGAATTCTAATATTAAATCAACCACTATCCAAGATCTCTAGATCGAGATTAAGAATCTCAAGAAATAATTAGAGATATCAGAGAACAACAACAAATTCATTAGGTTATTCTTTCTCAACTCGATGATGATGATAAATCTGAAAATGAGAATGAAAAACCTCTTGAGAATAATGATTCTGAGAAAATTGATTCTGAAAATCTCGAAGAAACTTTTATGTGCTTGATTAACAAAGTCAAAATTAAAAAAATTTACATTAACATCAGAATCATTATTGATGATTTTGTTCTTGATACTTTGGCACTCTTTGATATCGGTGCTGACTCAAATTGTATTTTAGAAGGATTAGTTTCTACAAAATATTTTGAGAAAACTTCTGAAAAACTAAGCACTGCTAGTGGTTCGAAGCTCAAAACTAATTATAAATTATCCAAAGCTGTTATAGAAAATCAAGGATTTAAGATAGAAACAAATAACCTTTTATTAAAGCCCTTTTTCCACTTCAGATTTCGAAAGAAGGTATTTCCACCTATCATTTAGGCAAGCAAATAACCTTTAAATTTTTCAGTAAACCTTTTATTAAAAATATTAATTCTATTCAAAATAAAATTAATCAAATTAATTTCCTAAAAGAAGAAATTTCTTTTGCTAACATTGAAAAACAATTAAAGGATCATTCTCTTTAGAAAAAGATCCAATTCCTTTTAGGTTCTATCCATTGTTCTATCTGTTCTGACCTTCCCAATGCTTTCTGGAATAGGAAAAAACATATTGTTAGTCTTTCTTATGAGTCAGATTTTAAGGACATTCAAATCCCTACAAGGCTAGACCGATTCAAATGAATGAAAACTCTTTCAGTATTGTCAAAAAGAAATCAAAGATCTCTTAGACAAAAAACTCATTAGAAAAAGTAGGAGTCCTTGGTCGTGTTCTGCTTTTTATGTCAATAAACCTGCAAAATTAGAAAGAGGTACTCCCAGATTAGTTATCAACTACAAGCCCCTTAACCAAGCCCTCCAATGGATTAGATATCCTATTCCTAACAAAAAAGATCTTCTTAATAGATTAAATTCTGCTAAGATATTTTCAAAATTTGACATGAAATCTGGATTTTGGCAAATCCAAATTTGTGAGAATGATAGGTATAAAACAATCTTTGCTGTTCCCTTTGGGCATTACGAATGAATGTTATGCCCTTTGGCTTAAAAAATGTCCCTTCTAAATTTCAGAAGATTATGAATGATATCTTTAATCCTTATTCCAAATTTGTCATTGTCTATATTGATGATGTTTTAATTTTTTCTCATTCTATTGATCAACATTAGACACATATAAATGTTTTTATCAATGTTGTTAAACAAAATGAACTTGCTGTTTCCAAGTCTAAGATTAATCTTTTCCTAACCAAGATTAGGTTCCTTGGTCACAATATTCATCAAGGAACTATCATTCCTATCAGCAGATCCATTGAATTTGCTGACAAATTTCCTGACAGAATCCTTGATAAAACTCAACTTTAAAGGTTTTTGGGATGTCTTAATTATGTAGGTGATTTTATTCCACACCTCAACAATATTATTAAACCTCTACATGATAGGCTTAAAAAGAATCCTCCTTCCTAGACCGATGTTCATACCAAGGTGGTCAGAGATATTAAAAATAAAGTCAGAGAGATAAGTTGTCTTTATCTCCCTATCCCTCAAGCTTTCAAAATTGTTGAAACTGATGCCTCTGACATAGGTTACGGTGTCATTCTCAAACAAAAAATAAGTCGCATGAGCATATTATTGCATATACTTCAAAACATTAGAATTCTGCATAACAAAATTACTCGATTGTTAAAAAAGAAGTTTTGGCTATTGTTTTATGCATCTCAAAATTTCAATCAGATTCATTAAACCAAAAATTTCTCATCAGAGTGGATTGCAAGTCTGCTAAAGAAATTTTACAAAAGGATGTTAAAAACCTTGCCTCAAAACAAATTTTTGCTAGATGGCAAGCAATTTTAAGTGTTTTTGATTTTGAAATTGAATATATCAAAGGGACCTCCAATTCTCTCCCTGATTATCTCACTCGTGAATATTTACAAGATAAATAGCATGCCTAGAAAGGCAACAACCCCATCTACGGGTGGGACTTCTCGAGGAGGAAGAGTCAGGCTTGCCTTGACTCTAAACAAATCAAAATGAAAATATGCTTCAACAGATTCAAAATCATTATCTTTCGGGTTATCTACCCCCATTGAGTCATCAACTCAAAAGGCAATCCAAATTGTTGAGTCATCAACCCAGCAATCTGGAACTCTAAGAGAATCTTCCAAAAAGAATGATTCTTCTATCAAAACAACCAAACAAACTAAAGCAGATTATGCTTTACCGATTAGCACTCTCTTAGTTGTCCAACAAGAAAGTTTGAGTGACTTACCAAAGAAATCTTGGGCAGATATTGCCTTTGAAGAAGATATGGAAATAGATTTAGCTAGCCTAAACACTATAATCCAATCCTTCAACCAATCCCAAAAAACAGTTAGCTATCCTAACAAAACAAAACATACCCTTAACCTTCAAAAGGACAAATAGAAGTCTTCAAACACCAACCATTATATGGCAAAAGGAAAATTTTCTTCTTTCATATAAATGGAGCCTGAATTTTGGGATAAAAATCCCTACAAATCCATTTCTAAAGTCTTCCCACCTGGTTTTCATTTTAGACCATATGCTATGAATAAAACTAGACAATTTTACGAATTTACTTTGGTAGATTCAGATTCTGTTTCCATCAAACACTACAAAGATAAAAGAGATCCTTCTATTATAACACATTCTACATCTAAATCCTAAAAGTTATGACACCAAAAAACTTTGGGAAAAATTTGAATTCTTACAAAAAGTTTTCTCAACCCTTTGACCAAGTAGGATATTATTATTGAGATTATATTGATGCTTGGACAAGAAGTTTCTGGTTTCAAAACAGACTTAACCGATATTCTTGGTTAATATATTTTAAAAGAAATCAGAATTATGATTTTCCAAATTGGTTTCTCCAATGGTGGAACTATTTTGGACCAATTGAAGATATTCTTCCTACACCAGTTAAAGAAGGATATAAGATATACAAAGGCAGATATTTGCGAGAATCAAGAATTCCTGCAGATTTCAAGTATTTTTCTAATTTTTCTTTGGCATGGGTATTCTCATGGCAGTACAGATATAGCAAGACAGAAAATGAAGAAACTCTTCCTCTACTTCACAGATACTCCTTTGTGAAATTGTGGAATCAGTTTAAAGCTGACCATGCTGGAGTATCTGGTGTTGCTAAATATTTTGGGAAAAATCCAATATTGTTAAATTTAACAGATCCAGCAACATTCCAATTTTTGAATCAAAAATCAAAGATTGCAGCTTATTTATCAAGTTGTGACTCACAAGAAAAAATGAAGAAAAATTTAAAAGATGTTCTTCTCTTACAAAGTCAAGATGAAGCTGAATCATCCATAAAACAAAATACCAATGCAAATCTTGATCAAAATGAAGACGATTGCTTCAGTATTGATATTCAAGAATTATAACGTGTACTGTAGAAAATAGTTCCAGTAATCAACCAGAACTGTAAAAACAATATTTATTTTCTCTTTATAAGAAGTCCTCGACCATGATGTGAGGCACCCTTTCATTGAGCAATCTTAGAGAGATAAACTAGAGAGAAGTGCTCTGAGATAATATCTTTGTAAGCTTTTCTCCAAAGTTTAATAAAAGTTTGCTGTTTCAAATTATTTTCTCTCTTCTCCCTCTTAGCCGGTTCTGTTCGGACTACTGTCGTCCAACTTTCTTCTCTTCTCCCTTTGCTAGATCTATGCTAATTATACCACCGTTCTAGCTTCTATGTTTTAAATTTACATATTTATATTCTGCATTTTATTTAGTAGTCTTGCTACTGCCTACTTTCCTTTTTGTCTACTTTTCCTTGATCCACTTTGGGTTATATATATATATAGTGTTCACTTTCTCACTCATTTTCTCCAAATTCTCTGAGCATTTTTCGCTCCCCCTCTCAAATTTCTCTGCATTCTTCCTCTCGTACTCATTTTTCTGCATCAAGGATCTCATTTTCCTGCTTTTTTACCAAGTTCTACACTTCCAATCAGGTAATTACTCAACTTCTCACTCTTTGAACTAGGGTTCTCCACTAAACAAAATAGGAATTTTGAATTAGGGACCCCTACGTTGAAATTGTTGTGTAGAACTTGTGATTTTATATATAATTATATGATTGAAGGACAATAGGGATGTTTAATTGAATCAAATTGCTGAGTTTTTCCATGGGCGCACCCTAGGGTAACCACTTTCACTTGCAATAGTACTTACTTTATGTGTTCTGATATGACAGTACTTACCCTAGGTTCATTTTAGGTACACAATGATTCCTCTGCCCTGAATTTCATTTTTCCATAATTAAATTGCACAGAATTCTGCTCTGCTAAATTCTGCATAATTGCTGCCATACATGCCTAATGTCATATGCTCTATGACTACTTTTGCTGCATAAATGATGTGTCATGCCTGCACCCTAAAGTAATTACTATTATCGTGCATAGTATTCACTATGATAGCACATCACCTCATAGTAATTACCTTGATATCCACTTTCACTATTTGCTTAATAGTTGGAACTACATAATTGTTGCTGCATTTTGTTGCATCTGAACTCATATATCCTAGATAAACTTCTCCCCCTTCAACATGCGCAGAATCCTGAACATACTTGCTGTGGAGAGGTAAACAGTTGCACTTCACCACATTCAGTTACCTTGAGGATAAGGATTACAAGCCTATCTTCCAGGAAATTTGCAAAGTTAGACAGAACTAGGAGTTTGATATAAAGCTCCACCCCAAGAATCTCACCACAAAGCACCTCTTTCCACCAGCAAAAGTCTGGAGTGTTTTTATTTTTAGCTCTTTCATGCCAGTCCACCATTCCTCCACCTTTGCAGTGAAGAGGGCAGAGCTTATCTATACCATACTTACTAGCATGCCCATCCATGTTGACGATGTCATTAGTGGTGCCATCATGGACATTCTGGGTAGGAAAAGAGACTCCATAGGCTTTCCATCCATCATTACCATGCTCTGCCAGGATGTTGGGGTAGACATGGGTGATTATCAGCACAAAATTAGAGTGGCCCTTCCTATCACCACAGCCATGGCGAAGGAGTTGTTCTCCCACAAGAAGACTACTAGCCTAAGTTTATCACTGCTTGCTAAGTACAGGAAGAGAGCTCCACTGAAGATGAGGGAGTAGGTGAAGCAGATAAACCTGATGGACACCATGATGCAGAACATTGGGAAGAAGCTGGAAATGACTTTAGACCAGCTGTACGATGCCCTTACAGTTGATGCCCCTATCTTAATGCTATTGTCATGAGTGACCTGCCTCCCTTTGCCACCACTACCATTGCACCACCCCCTTAAGAGGCTACTGAAGATGACAGCTTACCTTACATTCACTGATGACGATATTCCCGTGGGACAAGTAGAACATAACAAGGCTTTGCATATTTCTGTGAAGTGTATGCATCATATCTTGGCAAGAGTCTTAATTGATAATAGCTCTTCACTGAACATAATGCCTAAAATGACTCTAGCAAAGTTACCATCAGATGGATCATAGGGAAATAACTTTACCGGTGATGATTGGACCTATTATTTTTTAGGTAACATTCCATGTGATGGATATCACACTGGCTTATAGTTTTCTCTTGGGTAGACCATGGATTCACTGTGTAAGGGTGTACATCTATCATAAAGCCGCAACCATCAAATGTAGCTATGATGATAGCGAGAGTCATGCTTGAAGAAGGTTACCAGCCCGAATGTGGGTTAGGCAGGAATGAGCAAGGGTTGATCGAGTTGCCTAACCCAATCGACAATAAAAATTGATTCGGACTTGGTTATAGGCCATCGAGGGCAGATAAACGAAAGATAATAGTTGAGAGTGGAGAAAAGAGGATGGTCAAATTAGAAAATAGAGAGCTTGAAACTAGAAGGATCCCCTTATGTGATCTCCTACAAAGCTTTTAAAGTGCAACATATGAGTTTACAAATCCAGTGGCTGCTACTAAGGAAGACATCCCTGAAGATGGGCATGTCAATTTTGTTCGTGCTTGCTTGCCGAATACAAAGATCGACAACTGGGAGATCATTGAGCTTCCTATGATTTTAGATCCAAAATTCAAGTAATTTGTAATGCTAATTCTATTGCTATGCCCAAGGCTTTAGGATATTTGTTTTTCTCAATTTTGTTTAGTTGAATCAGGCGTACATGTTTCCTTTTGATATTATCAATAAAATGCATTTTGAATTTTCTAATAAAAATTTTCTCCCTTTCTTATTCTTGAACCTTTCTCTATCTTCTTATCTTTTTGTTATTCCAAACTATAAATTGTGCAGACCTAATGATGATGTACTCAAAAGTAACAATGCTAATATTGCACTAAATAAAGTTGATTGTCTCATTAATCAAGCTAGAAATGACACCAAATATGAGCACGATCCTTTTCTTAAACTGCTAAGACTAGTAGAGCAAGAAACCAAAGATAGGATTAATTTTGACCTTAGAGAAGAGAAAAATGAAGTCAAAATCATCAATTTATTTAAAGAAAATGCACGCCATAAGTTGATAGAAGTTCTCTAAGAATATAAGGATATCTTTGCATGGTCGTACCAAGACATGTGATGAATCCACATTTTGTTAATATTTTAGTTATCTTTTCAATAGATTCTTAATAGAAAAATGAAGTTAGAAAATGTAAGTAACATAAAAATGTCAATTCTGTTATTAATTTCAATTTTCTTAATTTAGTTCAATTTACATAAGTTTTACAACTATCTTTTGTAATTTTGCTAATTAGAATAATTGTGTAGGAATTTTTGGGCAATTAATCCATGGGATTTAAGCCTTTAAGAGAAAATTGGGTGGAAGTAATCACTTCCAGCACCCAGAGTAACTACTCCAGTACACAGCCTCCAAAGGTCAAGTGGAAGTAATCACTTCTAGTATTGATCGTGAACACACCAGAGCCATTTCAAAGAGGCAAGGTTGCATGTGTTTACTTTCACCATTGATAGTGAACACTTAAGAGCCATTTCAGAGAGGCGAGGTTACACGTAATTACTATCACTAATCATAGTAATTATGTGCAAGCCTATTTTGCTAATGAAGCTGTGCATAATTACTCTCAGCATTCATAGTAATCACTTTAGTTAGGACAACACTATAGGAGATTTTCTGTGTAATTACTTTCTTTATTTAAAGTGATTACTCAGGAAGGCATTAACTTTACTATAAATAGATTCCTAATTAGAAGAGAAGGACCCTTTTGCCATTGTTTGTAATTTTCATTTTCTACACTCTTATAGGATTAGGGTAGGAGTTTTGAGTGGCTGCCCAAGAACTCCATTTTAAGGTTTTCATTTCTTTTCTTTTTCTCACTCTATTTTTCTGGTTTTCTGAATATCAAATGCTTGTATATGGATTACATCTTTATGGAAGGCTAAGTTTTGAGGATTAACTCCAAGTATGGTTTACAATGGTTCTTGAAGTTTAGGTTTGGTTTTTAATATGAATTTCCTCTTGCACAATTTTTAGTACCAAACATGGGAATAGAAGAAAATAAAAAGATTCCTGAGAAATTTACTTAGTAAACAAACATGGGTAACAAGTTAGGGTAGTTAGGTTAAACACTAGGACCAATGAGTCAAGGAATTGATCTTTGGTCAAATTAATGAAATTGCTTATCAATGAATCAGAACACTTGAGTGTTCAGAACTTAATCAAGTTGTGATTGAAATTTTGGTGAAATAGTCCTAACCACATTCCATATACTTTTACAATCTCAAATTTGTAATTCAGTTTTACTGCATTTTTACATTTTTCTGCATTTTATGATTTGGTTGATACTTATTCAAAACTTCTCCAGCATTCAATTAGTTCAAATGGTTATTGATTTGTGAAGTGATAACTGGAAGAATTAATCCTCGAGGATGATAATTGAGACTCAATTGAATTCTGAATCTTTTATAACTTGTTACAACTACACTAGTACACTAACTAGTTAGTGCTCTCTGAGTTTGTGACAAGTTTTTGATACCATTGCCGGAGATCAATTACTTCTACATCATTAGTAACAAAAGATAACTAGATCGAGCATTTATTTTTTGCTTTTTGTAGTATAAACTTTCTGTAATTGCAATATTTTTGTGTTCTGCATAATTCATTGATTTTGCACTTTGCTGTATTTTGTATAGTTAGTTTACATTACTTTTCTTTTTATGTTTTTACATGTTCTGCATAAATTCAGTTTGTGATTTACGTGCTTGATAATTTGTTTTTAACTTTGTTTTTCTCTGTTTGTCTTTGCGAGGTAAGAATAAAAACAAAGTTGTTCTTGTATTTGGTGGTGGATGGTTTTCTTGATTGCACAAACTGATGAGAGTAAAACACCACAAGGCTCACACTCATTTCCTGACTTAAAGTCTTAACAATGCTTTTGCTAAAAAGGACCGGGTCAGCACACGTTATATGCGTATTGCTGCGGTTAACCAACAACTATCTATGCTAAGGAAAACCTCAAGAGATCCTAAGAGCAATATTTGGTTGAGATAAGGACTCAAAAATATTAATGGTAATAATAGAATGAAATCATCATATTAATGAATGTTATGTATGTAGCAAATTGTTGTGGAATGTACTTGTTATTTCTAGTTTGTTAATGTGTTATTTATTCATGTGTGACTTGAATGTAATCTTGTTCATGTATGGTATGAAAATAGGCTCATTCTTACTAAAATGTTTTAGGGAAGTAGGATGACCCCTCCACCGATAACCTTTAGAGTAGAGGGAACATTGTATAATACATTACACTTTTTGGTTTAATGAGTGGGAACAACTTTGTCCCTATAGTTTTATTATAGATATTTATAATTGATGAATTCACATGTTATTGGATTTTTACTTGTCTTTTTAGTGTTCCTTGATAGAAAAAGTAGACTTAGGAAGTGTAAATAACATAAAAACAAAATTTTGGTCAAATATCATGGGTTTCTTAATTTTTGGTTAATTTATATTAAATTACACAGATATAATTTGCAGTTTTAATCATTTGAATAATTGTGTAGGAATTTCTAGGATTATTCTATGGATTTTTAGCCTTTGAGAAATTTTGAGTTGAAAGTGACCACTTTCAGAAGTGATAGTGGACACTACAAAGACCCTAGTTTCTAAGAGGACCTGTGCGTAGACACTTTGGTTCCATAGTGGACACTCCAGAGAAAGTTAATTTCACCCAGACTTGCGCGTAGCTAATATGAACCCAAAGTGAACACTCCAGAGAGGGTCAACAGCAAGGGAGACCTGCGTATAGCCACTATGAAACCATAGTAGCTACTATGGGAGGCTGGGCATAGCTACTATGAAATAGTAGCTACTATGGACGACGACCACTTCACTATAAATGGATTTTTGGAAATTAGGGTTAGAGAACTTTTGCGTAACCTTTTCCTTAAGATATTTTAGGGTTTTTAGGATACTTTTGGAGAGCCTAGGTTGGCCTTGGGTGACAGCCAACGGTCCAACCTAGGGTTTGAATTCCATTTCTTCTTCACTTTTCTTTAATTTTTCATCTTGATGTTATTGATTTCTCTTTACTTTCATTTTGTAATTGTGAGGCCCATCCTCATGGAGGGCTAAACTTTTTTGTAATCTTTAGTGAGTTCATATAGATTCTTGAATTCCTTGACTTTTGAATGTTAATATAATTCCTTTTCTTTCATGAATTTCTTCTTCCTAATCTCTTGAATTGAGTTAATGGTTGAATAAGGGGGACATTGCTTAATTAACCCTAATTTGTTTTAATGAGATTTTAAACTTGAATTGCTTAATTCTGGGTTTATTTCTAAGGTTACGTAATCTTGGGATGAGAGATTGGAGTTCATCGAATTGCTTAATTCGTATGGAAACATAAGGTTAATTTTTGCTTGTTAAATTAACCTAATTCTGGGAGGAGAGGAAGAGTATTAAATCTTGAGAGGAATAGGGATAGAGTCTACATGAATGAACTAGGGGTTACTACATTTTATTGATTGAACTTTATAATTTTGTTTCTTGATCTTTATATTGAACGTGAAATCACAAAACTCCCTTTTTTTACTTGCTTTCTGAATACACTGAACACCATATGTTTGATATTTGGTCACTCATCCAATGATTCATGGGAGACGATCTAGGTTAGCACCCTAGTATTACATTAATTTCTGTTTATATTTTGATAAGGATTCGCGACAAATCTCTTTTCATCAATAAAGAACCTAGTAATGTATAGACCTTAGAAATGAATATAAAATATAATATTCTTTTCGAGTACCTTGTCAGTCGTAGAATTCTCCATTCTCTCAACCTGTACATGTACTGAGGAATGGTTTGGACGCGGCAAACTACTTGTATACTTTCCTTGATCATGATCATCTCGGAAGCCCACTCGGTTCACCTTTCACCTAGTGACTGGTATTGAAGTAGTGGCAGACATTAGTGATTTCTATCTCAACGAGGATGAGGACTTGCACCAGAAGAGTTGGCAGATATAAAGAGTTAGTTTAAAGATGACTACTAGGATTGTCCATAGTCTTTTCGTGTGGAAACCACTACTTACTAGGACTTACATTATTTTGTTTTTTTTGTAAATTTAGAACTTGGATCCTAATGTATTTTTGGCATATGATTTGTTAATTGTTACTCTTACATATTAATGACAGTTAGTATACATGTATTTTATTCTAGACTTAGCACAAATTTATTTATTTCTTATTATTTTTATACTTGTTCATTCTATAGACTGAGTAATAAAAAGGGAATTTTAAGTTTTACCAAAATTTGCATTATGAATATCAGTAAATTTACATAACTCTTTCTCCTTTAATGAAATATTTCACAAATGCTATAATGAAATAAGGACATTACAATATTAATTATATTAATTTTCAAAAATTTCAATATTTATTTTAAAAAATTTATAACCATTTTAGTTTTAAAAATCTTTATTGTAATATTATCTTTGTCAATGTTATTTCATAAATAATTTACTAAATAAATTATTATGATAATTGTAAAAAAATTGTCTTTTGTAGTTCATCTTAAATTATTTTTGTTGTTTTCTTTAGAAATTATTGTTTTCTTATTTTTATTTTTTTTGGAATATTTATATTATTATTACTACTGTCGCAACCGGGCAGTCGCAACGGTACGATGAAAAACGTTTTCATGATAATCAGAGGAGTCGCCACCAAAGTTTATTTCAAGAAAAACCTTAGAAAAACTTTTTAAAATAATAGTCTTTGAAACGAAAAGCGAGTTCGAGAGTCATTTACGTGTAGGGAAGGTATTAGCACCCTACAACATCCGTTTAAAAATAGTTACCTAAAATTAATTGTGCAAATTCATTCTAATTTTGAAAAAAACATTTATTTAACCCCTAAACATTAATTATTTTATTTTAGAAGAAGAAATATTATTTATTGAAATATTATTTGGGTTATTTTAAAAATTATTTTGACTTGACGGGTTCGGTTCTTGCTCCTAAACATTAATTATCCCCGGGTGCAATGGAGAACTCAAAGCCACGTAGTTATATCTAAAAAGTTATGAGATTGGTTAATTAAAATTAAGTTCAGTAAGGAAAATTTATTTTGAGATTAAAATTATTTTCATAAAATTATAATATTTAGGATACAAGATAACGCGGTTATACATGTACCCTACAAGAAACAATACAGAAAGTGACGAAAAATCACACAACTATATTGCAAATCGTTAAGAAATATTTTATTTGTAAATGAAGTATTTGAATTTTAATTTTAATTATGATTAATATTGAAATAAATTTAAGATAGCGTAAGCTATACATAAACCTCTTATAATTTATTAGACTATCGAAGACAATGTAAATTACACATCGATATTATAGAAATTTATAAAATGAAGAAATTATAGTAATTTAATTTATCCAAATTTGAAATATGACTTGAGAAAATTTAAAATATGAACTTAATTCTATTTTAATAAAAAATAATTTTATTTGAATTGATTAAAGAAGATACTCATTTAATAAAAACATTAAAAATTTTATTTGATAAATTTATATTATGTAAAATCTAAGGTAACGTTGGTACACATAGATTTTGACAATTTATAACGCATAAAGGTAGAGTCGCTACACATTAGCATTATAAATTGTTTCTTAATAAAATAATTTAGGTTTAAATTAGTTGGTTGATTTGTAAGTTAGTATTTAGAAGAGAAATACATCTTGCATTATTATTAAAGTGGTTAACTAATTAATTAATGACAATATATGATAAACTAATATTGTATAAAGTCTTGGTAACGTAGGTACACATAGACTTTATCAACATGACGATAGAGAAGTTATATGTTAGTATTATAAATTAATACAATTATATTATTATTTATTAATTAATTATACAAAAAAAAATAAGTAATTTAGTATTCACAATATAAGATAAAGTAATCATAAATATAAAATTAAATCGCATTAATATGATACAAATATACAATAAATAAAATAAAAGATAACAATCCTAAAAAGTATGATATAAATAATGAAATATAGAAAAAAAAATTTATTGTTAATGTTAAAATGAGATAAAAAAAACTAACTCAAATATGATATTATAAAGTAAATGGTATCAAGAGATTTTAAATAAATAAAATAAAATAAAATAATTTAAATAAGGCTAACATAAAAAAAATAAAAATAAATAATAAGAACTCATTCATTAAATAAATTAATAATTATTATAATAACAAATAATAATGATGATGAATAAATAAATAAAACTAAAAATTAAGAAATTGTATGTTGAACTAAATAATAATAATAAAAAAAAATTCAGACAAAAAAATAATAAAAAAAAGGGTAAAATGGTCCGAAATTAAAAATTTTTAGATTTGAGAGGGAAGGACTTTAGGGTTAGGGGTGTGCTTTTCTCCAAGAAAAACAAAAAAGGTTAAGGAAGGGTGGAGGTGAGATTAATGGAGGCCATGGTTTTGAGTGGTAAAGGTTAGTGAGAGTAAAAGGAAAAGGAATGAGAAAAGGTAGGAAAAGAGTTTTTTATGGTGAGTTTTATGTTTGTGGATGATGATAGATGGAGAAATGGGTGGAGAGGTGGTGAGACATGGATGTTTGAAGTGGTGGTTTGAAACTTTTTTCTTGTCATTTGGGATTGATTTGATATAGGAAATGTTTATTCAAAATATAAATATGTATGAAGAAGAAAAATGTATAAAATGTATGATGAAGCTTACTTGATGTTCTTGAAAATTTTTGCTTGCCTCTTGTTCTTCCTCCTTTCCACTAACCTTCCTTTCTCTATATTTTCTCTTTTTCTCTCCAAGTTTAAGAATGCCACCTCTCAAAAAAAATTTTACCCCCTTGATCCATGATTCTTTTTTCTTTTATTGCTAGGGTTTTCACAAAAGGCCAAAAATTCTGAATTTTTTCCTTTTTATGTATAAAGTAGCATTGGTTCAAGAGAGTTTGATTATTTGTCATATTCTATTTTCCTTTTAAAAATTAATTCTAAAATTTTCCTATTTTATTAAGACAAATTTTTGTTTTTTTCTTTGAAACCTTTTAATTCCATTCTTCTTTTGTAATATTAGGATTCAGATTTTTTTTTAAATAAAAAATTTTAAATCAAAATTTGGTTTTTACAGTTGCCCCTCTTTACTCAGTTTTTTTTATCAAAAATATGTATGAACAAGTTTCATATTAGAGTGATAAAAATTGAGTAAAGAAGTGAACTAATTTTGGTTTAAAAAAGATAAAATACATAAAAAGAAAAATACATAAAAAGAAAAAGTTAACATCAAAAACTATCAGAGAAACCATGATTTTTGATGGTTTGTGCTTAACAACAAATAACAAGAATTATGAGACAACATTAAGTTTTGACTAAAAACCAAGGTTGCTAGGCAGATAATGGGCTTTAGCCAAAAATAAAAGTTACACGTGAAGTAAATCAGGTTCTAAACTTTTGACAATAAAGTAAAAAGAACCAGTCAGGTTCTGGAGTTTGACAAAAAAGTGACACGTGCTAGTCAGGTGCTGAGTTTTTTTGAGAGAAAAGTGAAATGTGTCATTTAGGTTTTGGGCTTTGACAGAAAAGTAAAATGTGTCAATCAGGTTCTGGGCTTTGACAGAGAAGGAAAAAGTGTGCCAGCCAGGTTCTGGGCATTGACAGAAAAGTGAAAAATGTCAATCTGGGCTTTGACAAAAAGTAAAATGTGCCAGTCAGGTTCTGAGCTTTGACAGAGAAGGAAAAAGTGCTAGTTAGATTTTGGGCTTTGACAGAAAATAAAATGTGCGAAAGATGTTGTCAAGTTTTAGGCTTCGACAAAAACATAAAGGGACCAGGACAAGAAAGGTAAAAACAAAGACAGAAAAAAAAATAAAAAAAAATAAAAATAAAAGGTTGATCATGTTCTGGATTGCAAAAGAAAATAAAAGGACAGTCATGCTCTGAACTTTAACAGTAAAAGTAAGACAGAAAAATAAAGACATCAATCAGCTTCTGAATTTTGATGAAAAGTAAAGAACTCAGTTAGATTGTAGTCTTGGACTGAACATAAAGGTTGTAAAACAGATAATGAATTTAAATTAAACTTCAAAAGGTGATAATAGATAAAAACAAATGCATGCTAATGTAATGATGGGATTGCATAAACTGGATGAATGTTATCACTTAGAGTGAAGTTATTGAATGATGAAGTCAATGCTATTATGAGACTTATTAAATCAAAACAAACTCTCTATCCTTTTTTTTTGGGGGGAGGGGGATAGTAATCTTTCAACCTTATTGGAACATGCACCTCAAGGTTCATGAATGAGTATGCTCTTTGGTCAGGATCAATTCTTTCATAAGATCTGAACTGGGTGAGACATGAATCGAATTATATTGCCATTTATTTTTGAATTGTCATAAGGAGACAACTTCTTCTGTCATGCTAAACTTATTAGGAGATTCATCAAACTTACTGTGTGAATTTTTTAAGCTTCCAATTGTAATCATATTTTCTTATTACCCTTTTAACAATTTGCATGTTTCCTTTTAGTATATAATTATTGAAATGACAATAAAAATGTTGGTTAATGCTGTTGAAGAAGTTGAGTAAACAAAGTGGTGTATATAAGCTGAATGGAAGATGACAAAAGTCAGGGATAAATATTTTTGGAAAGTAGGATGACTGTAATAAAGAAATGGTGAATTTACAAAGAGGACTTACAACATAATAGAAAAACAAATACATCAAACAAAGGATCAGAATGACTACAAGAATAACGAAGTATTATGCCGATTAAGTGACGTCTTCCAGATGAACAGTGATAATCTCCCATGTAAGTTGATCATCCATTAACAAGACTGCCAAAATAAAATTGCCCCAGTATGGTATTTTGAATCCATCTTCCGTTTGATTCAACTTTAACCTCTCAAAATTGCCCCAGTTTAGTATTCCAGTCGATCATATTTCTCAATTTGAAGCCCTTTCTTGCGACTGAAGTTAGTGCCCCTCTAAACTGCCCTTTCAGGTTTTCAGTTCAGTGTAGTATTTATTTGACCTTAATTTTTGTCTGAGCCGCTCTTTCGAGTTTTCAACTCACCAGGTCGCTTTAACTTTTGCCTAGGTTGCCCTTTCAGGTTTTCAACCTAGCGAGCTGTTTTCTTCTTTTTTTCTTTTTTTTAATTATTTTTTCTCCTTTTTTAATTATTTTTTTTAAGCATAGTATTTTTTTACAGCATCAGAATTGATGGGGTTTGGAAGATCTTGTCCATCCATGTTTGTGAGGATTAGAGCCCCTCCTGAGAAAGCCTTTTTCACCACATATGGTCCTTCATAATTCGGGGACCACTTGCCACGATAATCTTTATGCGTTGGCAAAATCCTTTTAAGCACTATATCTCCCTCACTGAATTCTCTTGGGCGAACCTTTTTATCAAAAGCCTTCTTCATCCTTCTCTGGTATAGTTGACCGTGACATAACGCATTCAACCATTTTCCTTCAATGAGATTCAATTGATCAAAACGAGATTGCACCCATTCTGCTTCCTCCAATTTGGTCTCCATCATTACCCTTAAAGAGGGAATTTCGACTTCAATTCTTCCATTCCATATACCAAAGAGTATGGAGTTGCCCCGGTTGAAGTACGAACTGAAGTTCGGTATCCATGCAAGGCAAATGGCAGCATTTCATGCCAATCCCTGTATGTCACTACCATCTTTTGGATGATCTTCTTAATATTTTTATTGGTGCTTCAACTGCTCCATTCATCTTTGGGCGATAGGGAGAGGAATTATGATGTCGAATCTTGAAATTGTCACACAATTCTTTCATCATTTTGTTGTTTAAATTAGTGCCATTGTCTGTTATCAACTTGCTTGAGAGGCCATACCGACAGATCAAATCCTTTTTAATGAATCTCACCACCACATTTCGGGTCACACTAGCATATGAAGCAGCCTCAACCCATTTTGTGAAATAATCAATAGCAACTAGAATGAAGCGGTGACCATTAGAGGCTTTAGGTTCAATGGGTCCAATAACATCAATTCCCCACATTGAAAAAGGCCAAGGCGATGATAAGACATTCAAACTTGTTGGGGGAACATTAATATTGTCAGCATATGTCTGGCATTTATGACATGTCTTCACATAACGAAAGCAATCGGCCTCCATTGTCAACCAATAATATCCAGCCCTTAGAATCTTCTTTGCCATGGCATGTCCATTGGCATGGGTCCCAAATGAACCTTCATGAATCTCTTCCATGATCTTTCGTGCTTCTGAAGCATCCACACATCTAAGTAGAACCATATTATGATTCCTTTTATAGAGCACGTCTCCATTCAGAAAGAAACTTATTGCTAACCTCCTCAATGTCCTTTTGTCATTTTCAACAGCATTTAATGGGTATTCATGGTATTTGAGGAAATTTTTACTGTCATTATACCAGGGTTTACCATCAGATTCTTCTTCAACCTTTTGACAATAGGCAGGATGATCAAGTTGTTGCATCTTTATGAATGGCATGTCTTCCTTTTGACTCACTACAAACATTGATGACAAAGTGGCTAAAGCATCGGCTAATTGATTCTCCTCACGAGGAATATGTTGGAAAGTAATTTTGTCGAAATACTCCACCAATTCCCTGATATAGGCTTGATAAGGGATCAATTTGGCATCTCGGGTTTCCCATTCACCTTTCAACTGGTGAATAACCAAAGCTGAGTCACCATATACCATGAGAATTTTAATCTTTGACCTTATAGCTGCTTGAATTCCCATAGCACATGCTTCATATTCAGCTACATTATTCGTACAATCAAATGATAATCTAGCTGTGACTGGGATATATTGCCTCTCTGCGGAAATCAGTATAGCACCAATCCCGTGTCCAAGTGCATTAGAAGCACCATCAAACATCATGACCCATTCGTCTTTTGCTGAAAATTCTTTCTCATTAAACAGCGCCATTATATTTTCATCAGGAAATTCGTACTGTATTGACTGATAATCATTCACCGGTTGATGAGCTAGGAAATCTGCGAGAGCACTGCCTTTGATTGCCTTTTGAGTAACATACAAAATATCATATTCTGACAATAGGACCTGCCAACGAGCAATCCTTCCAGTAAGGGCTGGTTTCTCAAAAATGTATTTGATTGGGTCCATTTTTGACACCAACCAAGTCGTGTGACTCAACATATATTGCCTTAATCTATGAGCTGCCCAAGCCAAGGCACAACAGGTTCGCTCCAACAAAGAGTATCTATGTTTATAATTAGTGAATTTTTTGCTCAAGTAATAAATGGCGTGCTCTTTCCGACCCAATTCATCATGTTGACCTAAAACACATCCCATGGATCCTTCTAACACTGTCAAATACATAATGAGCGGCCTCCCTGACACTGGCGGCAATAGTATCGGGGGATTTTGTAAATACTGCTTTATCTTCTCAAAAACTTCTTGACAGTCTTCATTCCATTCCATTGGCTGATTTTTCCGTAGCAACTTAAAAATTGGTTCACAAGTGGCAGTTAGTTGGCATATGAATCGAGCAATATAATTCAGTCTCCCCAAAAATCCATGAACTTCCTTTTCAGTGCGAGGAGGCGGCATTTCCATGATTGCTTTTGCCTTGTCAGGATCAACCTCTATTCCCTTTTGACTGACTATGAATCCCAACAACTTGCCTGATTTTACCCCAAAGGTACATTTGGCAGGGTTTAACCGCAATTTGAATTTTCTCAATCGCTCAAACAATTTGTGTAAATTTACAACATGGTCTTCTTCAGTCATTGATTTGGCAATCATATCATCCACATATACTTCAACCTCCTTATGTATCATATCATGAAATAATGTCACCATCGCCCTTTGATATGTTGCCCCGACATTTTTCAAACCAAAAGGCATGACCTTGTAGCAAAAGGTGCCCCAAGGTGTAATGAATGTGGTTTTCTCCATATCCTCTTCAGCCATTTTGATCTGATTATAACCCGAGTAACCATCTATAAAAGAGAAAAATGAATGTTGAGCTGTATTATCTACTAGCATATCAATGTGAGGCAATGGAAAATCATCTTTAGGGCTGGCTCTATTTAGATCCCGATAGTCAACACACATCCAAACCTTTCCATCTTTCTTGGGAACTGGCACAATGTTAGCAACCCATTGAGGGTATTTAGCAACAGCAAGAAAACGTGCATCAAATTGCTTCTTGACCTCCTCCCTAATCTTCAATGACATCTCAGGCTTCATTCTCCTTAATTTCTGCTTAACCGGAAAACACTTTGGTTTTAGTGGCAATTTATGCTCGACTATGTCAACATCTAGACCTGGCATATCTTGACAAGACCATGCAAAGACGTCATTATAATCATGCAAGAGTTTAATCAACTTGTCACGCTCTTGTTTTTTCATGAGGGTGCCTATTTTGATTTCTCTCTTATTATCTTCAGTTCCTAAATTAATTGTCTCAGTGGGTTCATCATGAGGTTGGATCTCTTTCACTTCTTGATCGATCAATCTTAGAAATTCTGAGGGTAAATCAACATCACTATCATCTTCGACAGCTTGATTAATGGGACAATCAAAATTAGTGGATGAGATATTAGCACTATTACTTTCAGACATGTCACTTTCGAATCTGCATTGTGCGAGAGTTGAGACAAAAAGAAAATAAACGACAAGATTCAACTGATAAAGAAAAAGACACGAAAGATTACTGAGAATTCAAATTGCATTTCATTTAAATATACTTAAAAGGAAACATGTGTCCCAATTTACAAAACAAACTGATATTTCAAATTACAAAAAGAAATCATATATCAGCGTTTTCAAAAAGTAATGATATCCTAAAGCTTTGGAACAAAACAATAGGATTAACTTCAATGATTACTTTGAATAGCTATTAAAAATCACAGGTAACTCGATGATCTCCCAATTGCCAACTTCTGTGTTTGGCGGACAAGTGCAGACTAGGTCCACAACCTCTTCTTCAGGTGTATCCACATCAGCAGCAGCCACTGAGTCTTGAAACTCAAATCCAGCACTATAGAAGCTTTTCAGGAGATCACAAATGGGGAGCCCTTCAGTCTTGGGCTCCCTACCTTCCAACCTGGCTAATCTTCTTTCTTTCTTTTCCTCCATGACTCTCCTCTTATCAGCTTTAGTGGGCGTGTATCCTAACCCAAATCTATCCTTATTCTCATGGAGCTATAACCAGTTTGCTGCTTTCGTGATGGTTTGTCCTAACACGTATCCATACTGACAACCTCCGTCGAGCATGACTTTAGCAGTCATTATGGATGTATTAGACAATCGAGGCTTTAAGATTGGAGCTCCCTCTCCAACATAAGTAGCATTTGCAATCTCTAAAGCCTGAAAAGAGGTCTCTAGAGCTTCTTCAGCGGCTTCAATATAAGCTGTGGATGAAGGTTTGCTCACTAACATATCTTCTTCACCAGAGATAATCACCAACTTATTATCAATGATAACTTTAGTTTCTGATGCAATGTGGATGGTACAACTCCAGCAGAATGAATCCAAGGCCTCCCCAAAAGACAGCTGTAACCTGGTGCAATGTCCATTACTTGAAACAAAATATGAAAGGTGCAAGGACCAATTTGAATTGGAATTTCAATTTCTCCAATGACCTCTCTCCTTGTTCCATCAAAAGCTCTTACTATCATGGCACTGGGTTTCATATGCGACCCATCATAAGGTAATTTTGACAATGTTGCTTTTGGCATCACATTCAGAGAAGACCCATTGTCAATAAGCACTCTAGCAATAATGTGATCTCGACATTTCACAGAAATATGCAGTGCTTTATTGTGCCCCATTCCTTCGGCAGGTACTTCATCATCAGCGAAGGTCAGATAATTGTTTGAAACAATATTACCAACAATGCCTCCAAACTTGTCGGTAGTGATATCATGGTTGACATGAGCCTCATTCAACACTTTTAAAAGAGTCCTCCTATGTGGCTCAGAGTTCAACAACAATGATAAAAGAGATATTCGTGCTGGAGTTTTGTTTAATTGTTCCACAACTTGATATTCACTTTGTCGAATAAATTTCAAAAACTCACAAGCTTCTTCATTAGACACTGTCTTTTTTATTTCAGGCATTTTCTCTTCGTCAGCATCTTCAAACTCGCCCAATTTGGCTTTCCCTTTTGAGGATCTCTCTATCTCTTTTGCTCCCTCTTTTCTCAGCTCCTCAGGTGTATAAATACGACCACTGCGGGTCATCCCACCAACACCAACAATGTTTGAGACGGCGAGAGTATCAGAATTGACACCTTGTGTTTGATTTTCCTTAAAATTGCCGATATAAACCTTTGCATCATACTTCCATGGTACTGCTTTGTTGTCCTTGTAAGGGAATGGAGTCGGTACTTGTATAGTGATGGGTCTAGGTCCATTGGTAGTTGGGGTATCCACATACTTGGTGTAATGAATGACCAAAGGTTTCGGGAAAGTTAGTGATTGTTCATCAACAGTCAAAACTTCATTTTTCTCTTTAAGGTGCCCGATTTGGACCAAATGCTTGTCCATCAGGGTTTGCAGAACATGTTTGAATTCTTCACAATCTTCAATGGAGTGGTATGCATTAGGGTGCAAATCACACATATTTTCTTCATATACAAAACCCTTGATCATGTTAGCCTTGCACAGCTCATCAAAAATAACCTTAAGAGGAGTAGTAACCTCTTTAACTTTCCTCTTTAAAACATGTGCAGACTCTTCCTCGACGGCATTTACCGACAATCCTCCATGCCCAGGTAGGGGATTACTCCTAATGTTAGGATTATCCTCCTTGAAATTCAGCCATTTGGCATTAATTAAGTCTTGCACTTTGAACTTTAATGCCCTACAATTCTCTGTTGAATGACCAATGCCACCAGCATGATACTTGCACTTAGCATTTGGGTCATACCCTCTTGGATAGGGCGGTTCTACAGGTTTCATTGGACAGGGTACAACTAATGAACTTTGGAATAGGCGAGGTAGTAACTCAGTGTAGGACATGGGGATTGGGTCAAATTGAACTTGCTTCCTTTTCTGATTATTTTGGGGTCTTATTTGGTTGGGATTTGGATTTTGGTTCCAATGCTGAGGTGGTCTCATGGGTGGTGCTATGGGAAAAGTAGGAGGAGTAGGTTGGTAGGGTCGCGGCTGATAAGATTGGGGACTTGGATTCTGTGAAACAGCATTGACATATGGGTAAGACATTTGAGGGGCGGGAAATGTGGGTTGGAATTGAAAAGGTGCAGGGTTAGGTCTGATGAAAGGAACTTCTCTTGGGTGAAAGGCTATAGCATTAGTCTCTCCTTCCTTCTTTCTTCCTGGACCATTTGTAAATTTCTTCAAATTGGAGGGTCCGCCCGAATTGTGAAATATCTTACCACTCCTCATTCCTCCTTCCACTCTTTCTCCGATAATCACAATATCAGAGAAGTTTGACGAAACACTTCCAATCATCCTATCATAGAAAGGTGATTGGAGAGTATCAATAAACATAGCCACTATTTCTTTTTCAAACAAAGGGGGCTCCACTTAAGCTGCAACTTCTCTCCATCTCTGGGCGTATTCTTTAAAAGTCTCATCCTCCTTCTTTAACATATTCTGCAGTTGCAATCTATCAGGAGCCATATCAATGTTGTACTTATATTGCTTTAGGAAAGCATCAGCCAAGTCTTTCCAACTACGAATACGAGTACGCTCAAGATGCATATACCAAATCAAAGCTCCTCCAATCAAATTGTCTTCAAAAAAGTGAATTAGTAGCTTATCATCATGGGCATGTGATGCCATCTTCCTACAGTACATGATCAGATGACTCTTTGGGCATGTCGTTCCTTTGTACTTATCAAAATCAAGCACTTTGAATTTTGGAGGAACTATCACATCTGGGACCAAGCAAAGATCTGTGGCTTCTCCAATGCCATAGCTACTCCCCTCGATAGCTCTCAATCTTTCTTCCAATAGTTGTAATTTTTCTCTCGATTGGAAGTGCTCCTCTGAGTAATTGGGTTGGGATTCTTCTAAGGTCTTATGGGAATGGAATGGTGATATGGCTGGGTTTCCATCAAGGCTAGGATTAGTGATTTATGGTTGGTGGTGGATCGGTTGATTTGGGGTAGGTATAGTGTGGGGTATATGAGTTTCTTGAGGATGGGCATTTTGAGGGTAAGCATATGATGGGATGGATGTTTGGGTTGGTTGGATTTGTGGACCTGAAGGTTGTGCATGATTGGGTTGATTTAATGGTTGGCCAGTGTTTGGTGGGTTTGATGAATTCACTTTTTATTATATTTTTACTTGCCTTTTTGGTGCTCCTTAATAGAAAAAATGGACTTAGATAGTGCAAATAATATAGAAATCACATTTTGAGTAAATATCATAGGTTTATTAATTTTTGGTTAATTTGCATTTAATTACATAGATATAGATTGTAATTTTAATTATCTTAATAATTTTGCAGAGTCCCTAAGTTAATTTTGAGAAATCTTGGCCCTTGGATGAAAGTTGCCCCCAAAGTAGCCACTTTTAGGAGCAAAAGTGGCAACTACAGCAAGTCTGGGCATTAAAGGTTCTAAAGTAGCTACTATCAAGCCCAAAAGTGGCAACTCCAGAAGCTCCAGGGGCGCCAATTTTGAAGCATTCCTGCGCGTGGCCACTATTGGCTCTCATAGTAGCCACGCGCACCAAAGTAGCCACTTTCAGCACAAATAGTGGCAACTCCAGAGAAGTGGCAACCCTTCCATCCTGCGCGTGGACACTTTCAAGGCCCAAAGTGGACACTTTCAAAGGCAAAAGTGGACACTTTGGTGACATGTTATCCACTATAAATAGATTTTAGGAATTAGGGTACGGGACTTTTGACACTTTTCACAATTTTTCTTTGCCAAATTGGGATAATTTCTTACAACATTGGAGTCTTGGGTGACAGCCAAGGGTCCTCTATAGGTTTTAATTTCCAATTTCTCTTTTGATTTTTGTTGAATTTACATTAATGATGTTTACGTTCTTGCATTTCTTTCTCTCATTTGTGAAGCCCATCCATATGGAGGGCTAAACTTTCTTGTAATTCCTAGTCAATGCACATGAATCTTGAATTCTTGGGGTTAATTGCAATACAAATCTTTCTTTCCTTGAATTTATTAACCCCAATCTCTGAATGAAATGGAATTTGCATGAAGGGAACATTGCTTAATGAATCCTAATTTACCTAACGAAATTCTAAATCAAAATTGCTTAATTTTGATTAATCCTTGAGGTTGCTTAATCTTAGGGATAGAGATTGGAGCCCATTAAGATGCTTAATTTTAATTGGGATGTTAAAGTTAGTCTTCGCTTGTTAGATTAACTTAATTCAAGGAGAAGAAAGGGGATTATTGAATCATTTGAAAGAATAATGATGCAACTTATTGCTTGACTAGGGATTACTCATTTTAATTGATTGAATTTCATTAAATTTACATTTCATTCATGATTAAGATCCGGAAATTGACAAACCTCCCCCCAATTTACTTGCTTTAAAATACATGTTTACACTTGTTCGATGTATGTTCCAAACCAAAAATTCCTTGGAGAAGACCTAGGATAACACCCTAGTACTGCATTCATTTCTTTGCATATTTGATGAGGATTAACAACAATCTTTTGCATGACGAATAGCTAAATTCGTTTCATCAAATTGGCACCGTTGCCGGGGAGTTTTTGGTGCTGAACTTATGTTGAACATGCTTGGTACTCTATTTTTGTGTCTTGCATGTTAGTGTGTTTGTTTCATTTTGAGTTTTTGTGTTGTGTTGAAAGTCATACGAATTTAGTAGTCTGTTTCTGCATTGTTATTGCAAGATTTCCTGCATCATTTCTTTCATTCAAGTGCTGAAAATTTTCAATCACTCACTTTCAATTTTCTGCACTCATTTTGCTGCATATTTCTCTGTTTTTCTGCACTTTTTGCTGCATAATTCTGCAGAATTCTGCAGAGAAATTTTAAATTGTTCTTGTTATTTCATTTACTCAATTTGCTTTCAATTTAGTTAGTTGATATCTAGTGCATGACCCGATCAAACCCTGGAGATTTGTATCCATTAGACCAAGAGATTGATAGGAATTTTTATAGGAACCTTAGGACACATAGGGATCACTCTGAATCATTATCATCACCTACTGCATCTTTGCAATCTGTGACACCAAATTCTGCTTACTCTTCTCCATTTTGACTTAACTCTAGTTTTGGAGCAATGGCAGGTGACGAGAGGACTCTTAAGGAGCTCGCTGCACCGGATGTCACATACCAAACATTATGCATCCAATATCCAGATGTGGACGCTCCTTTTGTTTTGAAAACTGGATTAATTCACCTTCTACCTAAATTCCATGGTTTTGCAGGTGAAGACCCTCAAAAACACTTGAAGGAGTTTCACATTGTATGCTCCACCATGCGACCACAAGGTGTCCTAGAGGAGCATGTCAAATTGAAGGCCTTCCCTTTCTCATTAATGGACACTGCAAAGGACTGGTTGTACTACCTTCCACCAGGATCAATAACAAGTTGGGACAACCTCAAAAGACTCTTTCTAGAGAAGTTCTTTCCGGCCTCCCGAGCTGCATCCATAAGAAAGGAGATTTGTGGAATTAGGCAACTAGAAAGAGAAACTCTCTATAAATACTGGGAGAGGTTTAAAAGACTATGTGCCAGCTGCCCCCACCAACAAATTAACGATCAATTGCTGATCCAATACTTCTATGAGGGATTACACCCAATGGATAGGAGTATGATCGATGCAGCGAGTGGAGGAGCTTTGGTAGATAAGACCCCTGTGGCAGCCAGGAACTTGATAGAAAACATGGCTGCCAACTCCCAGCAATTTGCAACTAGACAAAATTCTTGTGTTACTAGAGGTGTGCATGAAGTTCAAGCTACAGAACCAAACAAGTTGGAGCACAAGATTGATGAGCTAGCCTCCATGGTAAAGCAATTAGCTGCAATGCAAAAGAGTGTTGTCTCTGCAACACCTCCACCATCAGTTCCAGCTACACTTTGTGGAATATGCTCAGCTGCAGATCATTATACAGACAGCTGCCCCACATTGCAGGAGTCAGATACTCCTGAAGGTAACCCCCAAGCCTATGCTGCAAATATTTACACTAACAAATTTCCTTTTCAGCAGCAGCAGCAACTACCAAACTGGGATCTTTCTTCAAACCAGTATAACCCGGGCTGGAGAAATCATCCAAACTTGAGGTGGGGAGGAAATTCCAACCAGCAAAATCAGCAAAGCAACAATTACCAAGCTGGTTAAGGTAGGCCACATCAACCACGCCAATGGAATGATCAACAACATGGGCAACAACCTCACCAACAGCAGCAAGCATCCTCATCCCAAGCCTCTTCTTGTCAGAAGAATGAGTCATCATTGGAGGAGCTTGTGAAGCAAATGGCCATGAGCAACATTAATTTTCAACAGCGAATAGAGGCCAGTATCAGAACAATTGAGAACCAGATGGGACAGTTGGCTTCTTCTATAAATCAAATTCAGTCCCAAGGTTCAGGCAACCTCCCAGCACAGACAGTCACAAACCCAAAGAATGTCAGTGCAATTACTTTGCGGTCTGGGAAGGTAATGCAAGAGCCTGAAATGCCTAGGGAGAAGGAGATCCCACGCCCCTTGGTTGATGAAAGGAAGGAAGAAAATGCACCCACCACTCAAAAAGTGGTAGAAAAAGCTGAAAGGGAAATTCCACCACCTTTCCCTCAAAGGGTTATGATTGCCAAACCAAGTAAGAAGGATGAGGAGAGTGACAAAGAAATCTTGGACACTTTCAGAAAGGTTGAGGTAAACATACCCTTGCTGGAAGCAATTAAACAAATACCCAAGTACGCCAAGTTCTTGAAAGATTTGTGTACACATAGAAGGCGTCTGAAGGGTAATGAGAGAGTCAACATGGGTAGGAATGTTTCTGCACTTTTTGAGAAACAAAGAACTACAATTCCTAAGAAGTGTAAAGACCCAGGGACATTTACTATTCCATGCATCATTGGTAATAATAGGATAGACAATGCAATGTTAGATCTAGGAGCATCCATTAATGTTATGCCATTGTCTATTTTTTCTTCTCTATCTCTTGGTCCCTTGCAGCCCACAGGTGTAGTAATTCAGTTGGCCAATAGAAGCACAACACATCCAGCCGGACTTGTCGAAGATGTGTTAGTGAAGGTAAATGACCTCATATTCCCAGCTGACTTCTACATCCTCGACATGCAAGAAGAAGAGTCACTCAAAAATTTTGCACCAATCATTTTGGGAAGATCGTTCTTGAAGACTGCAAGAACGAAGACTGATGTACATGCCGGTTCACTCACCATGGAATTTGGGGATAAGATCGTGCGCTTCAACATATTGGATGCCATGAAACATCCGATTGAAGAACATTCTGTCTTCCATATTGACGTATTTGATGCATTAGTGGATGAGAGCTAGACCAAAATTTTGAGAAACTCTTTTCTTAATTTTTCCCATTATGTAGATGCTTTTGTTTGTGAATCATATGAAAATTCTTTGTATGATACTTGTGCTGAAAATTCTGATTATTTGAATGAAAGTTCTAAAAGTTTTAGTGTTGATGAAGTTGATAATTCCATAGGGGTGGAATGTGAAGTATTGGATTTAGCAAATACAGTTGAATCTAACCCCTTTGATTTGAATGTTGCAGAAATTTTGTCAAATGAAAATGCTAAATCACTTCCCTCTATAGAGCAACCTCCCACATTGGAGTTAAAGCCTCTACCGGAGCATTTGAAATATGTCTATTTGGAACCAAATGAAAAGCTCCCAGTTATCATCTCCACCAAGCTTGATAGTGATCAAGAGGAGAAGTTGCTAGAAGTGATCAAAAAGCACAAAAGAGCCATTAGGTGGACACTTGCTGATATACCAGGAATTAGTCCCTCCATGTACATGCATAGAATTTTGTTGGAAGAAGATGCTAAACTGGTGAGACAACCTCAAAGAAGGGTGAATCCCATCATCCTAGATGTGGTGAAGAAGGAGGTCACCAAGTTGCTTCAAGCTGGGATCATATACCCAATCTCTGATAGCACTTGGGTTAGCCTTGTGCAAGTGGTCCCAAAGAAATCTGGACTTACAGTGGTCAGGAATGAGAAGAATGAAATGATACCTACCAGAGTCCAAAACAGCTGGAGAGTCTGCATAGACTACAGGCGGCTGAACCAGGCCACAAGGAAGGACCACTTTCCACTACCTTTCATTGATCAAATGCTTGAAAGATTGGCAGGTAAATCCCACTATTGCTTTCTAGATGGTTACTCTGGTTATTTTCAAATTTGTATTGCCCCTCAAGACTACGAGAAAACCACATTTACATGTCCCTTTGGCACCTTCGCTTATCGAAGAATGCCTTTTGGCCTATGTAATGCTCCTGGCACATTCCAGAGATGCATGTTCAGTATTTTTTCTGATTTAGTGGAGCATTGCATAGAGGTCTTCATGGATGATTTCACAGTTTATGGCACATCCTTTCATGCATGTTTAGTCAATTTAGAAAAAGTCTTGAAGAGGTGTATTGAAACTAACCTTGTACTTAACTTTGAGAAATGCCATTTCATGGTAGAGCAGGGTGTAGTTCTAGGACACATAATCTCTGAAAAAGGAATTGAGGTTGATCCTGCAAAATTGGATATTATTTCACAACTTCCTTACCCCTCATACGTGAGGGAGGTTCGTTTTTTTTTGGGCCATGCAGGATTTTACAGGAGGTTCATTCAGAATTTCTCTAAGATTGCAATTCCTCTTTCGAAGCTGCTGCAAAAAGATATTGAATTCGACTTTGATGAGGACTACAAGGAGGCTTTCAACTTCCTTAAAAAAGCCTTAACCACCACACCAATTATCCAACCTCCAGATTGGTCAATACCCTTTGAGCTGATGTGTGATGCCTCCAATTATGCAGTGGGAGCTGTCCTTGTACAGCGGGTTGGTAAGGTCCCTCATGTCATTTATTATGCTTCTAGGACCTTAGACACTGCACAATCCAATTACAACACAACCGAAAAGGAATTGTTGGCCATCGTGTTTGCATTAGATAAATTCAGATCATATCTGTTAGGATCAAAAGTTATGGTGTTCACTGATCATTCTGCTTTGAAGTTTTTGCTAAAAAAGACAGATTCTAAACCCAGGCTGATAAGGTGGATGCTCTTACTTCAAGAATTTGACTTGGAGATTAAAGATAGAAGTGGAGCACAAAACCTGGTAGCAAACCATTTAAGCAGAATAGAGGGAGTCCCTGAACTCATTCCCCTCAAGGATGATTTTCCTGATGAACAACTCTTAGAGTTGTGCACATCACATGTACCTTGGTATGCTGATTTGGTTAATTTTTTGGTTTTAGGAATTTTCCCTATAAATGCATCAAAAATTCAAAGGGACAAAATTAAGAGCGATGCCAAACATTATGTGTGAGACGACCCTTACTTATGGAAGTTCTGTAATGATCAAGTGATCAGAAGATGCGTCCCTGATGAAGAGATCCCATCCATATTGCAGTTTTGCCACAATTCGGTTGTGGGAGGACACCTTGGACCTCAAAGAACAACAAGAAAGGTGTTGGACTCAGGATTATACTGGCCCTCCATTTTTAAGGACTCTTGGCGAACATATTCTGTCTGTGAGAGCTGCCAGAGGTCAGGAGGAATGATCACCAAGAGGCAGGAAATGCCTCAGCAACCTATCCTATATTGTGACATCTTTGATGTCTGGGGTATTGACTTCATGGGTCCCTTTCCCTTTTCTTTTGGTTTCTTGTACATTTTACTTGCTGTTGACTATGTTTCAAAATGGGTAGAAGCTAAGGCTACCAAGACTAATGATGCTAGAGTTGTTGCAGAATTTGTCCGCTCCAACCTATTTTGCAGGTTTGGCATCCCACGTGCCATCATTAGTGACCAAGGGAGTCATTTTTGCAACAAGACAATGGTCCTGCTGAGAAAATATGGAGTTCTGCACAAAGTTTCCACAGCCTACCACCCGCAAACGAATGGCCAAGCAGAACTTTCCAACAGAGAAATAAAGAAAATACTTGAAAGAGTTGTACAACCCCACAGAAAAGATTGGAGTCGCAGGCTAGATGATGCCTTGTGGGCACACAAGACTGCATTCAAAGCACCCTTGGGCATGTCTCCTTACAGAATAATCTTTGGCAAGGCTTGCCATTTACCAGTGGAGATAGAGCACAAGGCATACTGGGCAGTGAAGGCTTGTAATATGCACTATGACTCAGCTGGAGAGCAAAGAAAGCTTCAATTGCAAGAGTTGGAAGAGTTACGTCTAGAGGCATATGAAAATTCCAGAATTTATAAGGAGAGAACCAAGAGGTACCATGACAAGTTGATAGCCAGGAAAGAATTTTGTGTTGGACAAAAGATGCTCTTGTTCAACTCCCGCCTCAAATTCATGCCTGGAAAGCTTCGCTCAAGGTGGATTGGTCCATTTATAGTCACACAAGTGTTTCCTAATGGTGCAGTGGAAATCAAGAGTGAATCCACTACCAAATGTTTCACAGTGAATGGACATCGCCTGAAGCATTTTTTAGAGAACTCAGTTCCTATGGAGGAGGTTGAAGAGATGGATGTGTATTCCCCTATCATTCCCTCCAACCAAGACCCTTGCCATGAGTAAATCACTTCGCACGTCAAGCTAATGACGTTAAAGAAGCGCTCTGTGAGAGGAAACTCACAAGTGAATAAGCAATTTTGTCTTTTCATTATTTCTCCTTTGCATTCTTTCAATTACATTTTTGTCTTCATTTGAGGTGTAATGAGCTAAGCAATTTCTGATATGCTTCAATTTTGTGTAAATAATTCTTTGTGGATGCACAATTTTGCAGGAATTCTAGCAGCAGCACCACTTTGGGTACTCATTCTTGCTAGGTGCAATTCATCCTTCATGAAAGTGGCCACTCTCGTAGGCTATAGTGACTACTTTGGCTCAAGGTAAGCAACTCCTTCTCTGTAGTTCCCACTTTTAAGAGTGGGAGTGACCACTTTGGCGCCCAGGAGCTTGGTCATTTTGCGCGTGGACACTTTAGAGACCAATAGTGGCCACGCGCAAATCTCCTTGCATTGTAGCTTCTCTGTAGTTCCCACTTTGAAGCTCCATAGTGGCTACGCGCACTTGTCCAACAAGATGACCCTCTGGAGTTCCTACTTTAGCAACCGAAAGTAGCCACGCGCAAATGACATGCCACACACCTTCACTGTGGTTCCCACTTTGAAGCTCCATAGTGGCTACGCGCAAATTGGAACCAAATTTTAGCCTTTTAGGTGCTCCCACGTTTCTTGTTTGGAGTAGGCACGTACACCATTTACACTATTTCCCTTGGGCCCAACCCATAGTAGGCACTAATTCCCTTGAAAGTGAACACGCTCACTATTTCACACACTCCTCCCACTTCACGACGCATTCACACCGCCCAACGCCCAACACGCACCATTTTCACGTAACCCACTCACACCCACTCACTCCTAGGGCCAAAACGCACCTTCCCTCACCACATCCAAGGCTTCAAACAAGGTAATTCTCTCAATTTCTCTCCATTTATGGTTAGGGTTCATAGATTCCCCAATTTGGGGCTTTTCAATTTTACTTGAAATTGAGGTGTAATTCTTGTGTAATTGAGCATTCTTACTTGAATTAGAGAGGGTGAGGTCCCTAAATTACACCCAAAGGGGCGTATTACTCCCATTCAATTGGGCGTTCCCACTTTTGGCCCCAATAGTGGCCACGCCCACTTCCTCTTTGCCATGACTCTCATTTGTTGTTTTTGTTATGCGCCCCTCCCTCATTTTTATGCTCTAAACATGCCAATAATGCTATTAAACTTCTTGTTCATGTGTGTTAATGCCTAAATTTGGTTCGTGCCTATTTCCATTTAGTTTTGACCCCTCCATTTTGCTGTTTTGCTTTTCAATTCCATGCCATTTAACTTTTGCTGCACTTGATTCTCATGCATATTACAAAATTAACCATAATTGTTGCTCTTTCTGGGTGTTGAACATGCTTTTCGTGACTTTAATTTCACTAATTGCTGCATTATGATCCTTGAGCTTCAAAGCCTTAAAAGTCATATTCTACTATCCATTGGATTGCTATACATAGTGAACGTATATCACACCATTCTTTATGCTTAATTATTCTTGTCTATACCATTTGAGCTCTATGTTTGTAGGCTATGATTGAAATTGATTGCCCTCTGGGTCATATATAGCACTATACACCCTTTTGCACACAAATTACTTAGGATGATATCAAATTATTTTGCAGCCCTTGCACTATTCATTCACATATTCTCTCTTCTCTGCAGATAATGTCGAGCAATCCTAGAAGGAACACACCTAGAACCAAGAGGAGTAGGACAGCTGAAGCCTCTTCATCTCAACCCCCTCCTACTCATGACCCAAGGTTTAGGTCCCCAGAGCATGAACAATATTTCGAAGAGAACATCCTGCAGCGCCAGATCGTCCAGGACAGGAATTTTGAAATCCAGCAGGGGACATTTCCACAGTTTCAGGAGGAGATAGACAGACGTGGCTGGGGACTTTTCACTTCTTGTGCAGGCAATGGGTGGAAGGACATCACCCAGGAATTCTATGCTAATGCCCTGTGCCTGGAAGATGACATTTACCCCCCCAGGCACACCATGGTCAGAGGTAAGCAAGTTAGTTTCACTCCAGCTACCATCCAGAGGGTTTTAAACATCCCTCCTCTGCAGAAGCAACCTGGCCAACTGGATTTCACTGCATTCTGCAAACAAAAGGAAAAGGATTACCAGCCTATACTTCAAGCAATCTGCATTGAAGGAGAAAATTAGGAATTTGATTGTAAAATGCAGCCCAAGAATCTGACCACTAAACACCTTCTCCCTCCTGCCAAGGTGTGGAGTATCTTCGTTGTCAGCTCATTCATGCCAGTCATCCACACCTCCACCATCGCAGTAAAGAGGGCAGAACTCATCTATGCTATTCTCACTGGCATGCCTATCCATGTCGAGGAGGTCATCAGCAGCGCCATTCTGGAAGTCCTTAAAAGGAGTAGAGATTCCTTAGCTTTTCCTTCTCTAATCACTATGTTATGTCAAGATGCAGGTGTTGATTTTGGAGACTACCAGCAGAGAATTAAAGCACTTCCTCCCATTTCCACTGCCTTGGTGAAGGACCTATTTAAGCCAAAGAAGTCTTCAGACCCAGGTCTCACCTTGCCAGCCGAATATAAGAAGAAGACCCCTGCAACACTCAAGGAGCAGCTGCAGCAAATAGCACAGAGGCAGACTGCCATCCACTCTGGTCAAACCAGCATGCTCCTCCTTATGGAGACCATGATGCTGAACATTGGCAAGAAGATGGGGATGACTTCAGACCAGATATATTAGGCCCACTGTTTCCCTGCCCCTTTCCTCCGAGCTGCTGTTCAGAATGACTTGCCCCCATTCAATCCCAATGCTCCCAGAGATGTCCGCAACTCCAGTTCCTCAGAGGAAGCAGAAGAAGTAGAGGAAGATGAAGGCACCACCTCATCCACCTCTGATGAAGATGCCATTTAGTCCACTTTTCGTGTTTTCTTTTATTTCTCTGCTTGTACTTATTTTCTTTTATTTTCCCAAGTAATTAGGAACCACTTGTCCTTTTATTGTCTTTCCATTCCTGCTTTTATGTTACTTTCCTTCAAACAGTTATGTTACCTCCCTTTCATTCTTTTTCTGAACTCTTGTTATCATTGTGCAGAGATGCCCTCAGTTCCATCAAGAGGAGCATCATTTTATCCTGAACTTTGAATACATCATCTATAAAAGGGGGGTGAACTCTTTGTCTCTATTTTGCATTTATTTGTAGCTTACTTTTCCTGCACTGTACTAGATAAAAGACAAAAATATTTTCCTTATTTCATTTCTTCTCTTTTCCTTTTAATCTAGTTCTCTTTCGTATTTTGCTTTTATGCTTTGATTGAATTTCCCATCTAACTCCTACTCATTCTCATTTTTGTACATATTTACTGTCCCTACCATTTTGAACATATTTTCTTGTCAGGTGAATTGTACTCTCATTTTGCAAGTTATTATCACTTTTACCATGGTAGTGAATTGGGCCTTTCTTCTTCTTTTCTGTGTGCATATTACATGTATTTTTGCATTCATCTTCTAGAACTTGCCCTATTTCTTAATTCAATATGCATTGTGCAATTTTCCATCTAAATGATTGAGGCCTTCTTTGCACATGCCCTTCCCACCACCCTTGCACTTCACTTCCCTGTTCCCCACTTCTTGCTTTTGCCAAACTTAGTCAACAAATATACTTCCCTTTCCTTAATAGAGGTATTTCTTTTGAGTTGCCTCAAGATTGAGTGCAAGAAACTAAGTTTGGGTGTTGATTATGCTTGTAGTTGCTTGAGGACAAGCAATGTCTTAAGTTTGGGGTGGTGGACAGCATACATGTTCATAATACATGTCAAAAAAAAAATGATTGTCAAAGTCCATGATATCACAAAAATATGAATGAATGAAAAAGGAGAAAAGAAAGAAAGAAAAATATAGCAAGGCATTTGAGTTGAAAAAGGATCTCCATATAAGGCAAATAAGAAAATTAATGTGGTGAAAGAATGCTTTAACCTCTTAAGCTACATCATTTAAGGTATTCCACTCTAGTTGTTGCACTAAATCACTCAAAAGAACTCCCTCCTCTTGAGTACCCACTTGATCTTGTCACCCTCCTTGGTTAAAATTTGAGCCTATCCTAACCTCATTTGTGACCAACAAAGCCCTCATGATAGGTGGTTCGTTGTATCTAGGCAAAGGAGATTGAGAATACAGGCAAGCCTAAGACATTGCTTAAGCGCGAGTTCTATAAGGATGCTTTAGAAAACGTTTCCCCGTTATATTTGTTTAATTTTCTGAAATAGTTTGTAGTCAAAAAAAGAATTAATCAAAATGAAAATGCACTTAAAAAAATAACAACCAAAGATTAAAGAATCATCACAGTTGTTGAGCGTCTTCAAGTCTTTAATGGAAATTAATGTAGGATCCTCGTCAAATGAAACACACCAAAATATAATCCATAATCAAATTAAAACATCAAAGTACATCAGAATTTGATTCAAAATACATCTTTTTTTTTTACCCATACATAGTCTACCCATACCCCAAATCATTACATCACCCCTTCCTAGCCCTAGCTATCATTCCTTTCATCTCTGAGACCAACCAGTTGCAATGGCTAAGGAAATCTTTAATTTCTTGAGGTATCATGTAGAAAAAAGTAGCTGTCTCAGCCTTTGACAACATATACGGGATGTCATCAATCGCGGCGTTAGCTAATGATGCAAGTTGTATGGAGCGCTTGATCCAATACTCAATAAGCTTATCTCCTTCTTCTATCTGACCATCTTTCACTTTCACAATAGCTTCGTACTCTTTCATGATTCTGATCACTTCACATTTTTCAGCATTAATTTCAGCCTCGCATGCCATGACAATTTCCTTTATCTACTCTTCCATATTTTGCACTCGTGTTTGGAGTTCACTAGCTTGAGTCAAAGCTTCTTCTCGATCTCTTTTTGCCTTGTACAATGCACCTTTCAATTGTCGTTTCTCATATAAAGCTGCATTTCGCTCCTTCACCCTCAATCTTAATTCCTTGTTTACAGCTTCAAGGCAACGTTGAACTTTAGTTGTATGGCTTTGCACAGACTTCTGCTTCTTACAAACCTCTTCATAGGCTTGTTGTTTTTCACTGTTTTCTCTCTTCAAAATGGCGCAAGTTTGACGGCTCTCTCGAAGCTCCCTTTCTACCCTCACATTCTTTTCAATCATCTTAGCCAGTCTTACCTTTAATTCTTTTACTTCTTCATTCTCAAAGGGTTCTGGATTAGATGGCTCACTTTCTTGGGAGGTACCTGGATCTTTGAATGGTAACTTAATCTCTTTGACTATTTCTTTAACCCATTGACAGTAACTTGCTTTCGCTGCATAACTTCTCACGCCTAGCTCTTTTCCTTTTCAAACAACCCTTGCCCAAGCATTCCTTGCCTTTTGGATAAGCTCCGTGAAATTTCCATCTTCATAATAGACAACAAAAGGAATCAACAATTCCTCAACAGGTGGTCCCATCATGGGATAAGCGAGCTGACGTTGTCCCATAATTGGATTGTAATTAATACAACCCCAAGTACCCATAAGAGGAACATTTGGGTAATTGCCATAGTGATAAACAATAGTCGTTGACTATTGCCATGGAGTGTGCCACTTGACGTGTCCTTCATTCAAACTGGCTAAGTGATTAGCCCACTCTTGACCATTTTTCTGCCCAATCTGAAACCTCAGCAAATCAGTGATCGGACACTTGATCTCACTTGGCCTTTTAAAGACATGAGCTGTGAGCCATATATAAAGCATAGGTAGACAACATATAATCCTTTTTCCTTTCGTTTCATGGCAGAAACTCAGTGTACAATAAATATTAGCTAGTAGTATAGGGACAGGATTTTCAGATTGATTTTTGCATGCAAGAAACACATCTATTGCTGCTAAATCCACAAAGTTGTCATGCTTAGGGAAGAGGACAATGCTATAAATGGTGAGTGCTAGGACATCTATGAAAGTCTCCCAATCTTCTTTTTCTGCCAAATTATGCATTTGTCGCTCAAGAAATTCTCTTGTGAATCCTCTATTCTGATGTTTTTCTTGATAAGCTTGCTGTAACTCGACTGGAGGAATCCTTAAGACATTGGCGATAGTCGGCAGAGATGCATGATGTTTCATAGGGAGATATGGCTGTTGACCCTCCAAAGGCAAGTCTAGAATTTGCTCAAATTCCTCTAAGGTCGGAGCCAACTGAAAATCCTGAAAAGTGAAGCACCTCAACGAGGAATCATAATACTGGGCTAGAGCTGTTATGGCATCTTCTTGCACATTCACTTCCATTAGTCTCAAAATATTTCCATACCTCCTCACTAAAGTGAGTTGTTGGACCGTCTTCAGCTTCTTCCCTAATTCTCTCAAACTAGTGGTGTCAGCCTTTTTAACTTTTAGATGCAATTTTTTTCTCAACTCTACTGATCTCATCTCACTGCTACTTGATCCGACATTAATTTCCATTTTCTCAAATACTCAAACAACTTTGTGATTCTCAACCTATAAATAAAAACAAAATGATGAGAAATTATTTCAAATCTTGTATTTGTTTCATTAACATAGAATCCTAGTAGTCATAAGGATTAATATTGATTCTAAATAGATAAACATCCATATAAGAATCAACATTAATTCTAAATGAATCGATAATCCACTCAGCTTTTACATTAATGAGACAAATATGTGATGACCACGATAATGCGAGGACAATATGAATCATCACCCTTTTTAAGATCTTTTGAAATTTATTTTTGATAAATCTAAATTGATACTTAAAAGGGTAATGCTTCATCTGACAATGCAATGATGTAAGAAATTATGCAAATTGTCATCCTTAACCTTATTTCAAAACTGATTTTAAATTTATTACAAGTGTCAGAAGGATGGCAACAAGCATGATATTTAAATAAATGATATGCAATGATATATGAAATGATAATGATGTAAGAAAAATTAATTGAAAGAATCATGTGAATCACTAGTCCTTATATCATTCCAAAATATAGTAAAAAAAAAAATTCTTCTCTTTTTTTTTATTTAAAACTTTAAGGCACTAATAATTCACATGGTTTCTAAAAGAGTAAATAAGGAAAGAATACCCCCTTTTGTGTCCTATTTCAGGTCACCTAAAGGGTCTAACTTAAAGATCTACAACTTTCTTTTACGTGTAAAAACTCACAAAAGGTGGCTTGTAATCCTAAAAGGTCACTAGAGCTAAGATCCAATCCTTGATGTTGACCACAACAGTAGGGAGTCTACTAGATGCGGGACATCAAGAAAAGGTCAAACTCTAGCTAGGGTTTTCACGATAGCCAAATAGGACGTGCATCCAAAATGACACCGCTACATAACCCCTCAAATCCTAGGTATACTCAGACCTGGGTATAGGGCCCCGCTCAAAGTGTGTGATAAATGTGTAAGTGGTAGTGTGTGAAGGAGCATACAAACCTTATCAACTCAACAAAAATAAAAAGCTGCAAAAATTAAACAACACGAGAATATACAAATTATCAATAGTCATCTACCCTAGGATTAATAACAATATCAATATGAGCATACAATGAGATTACGCAATTCATACACGAAATACATGCACGAATAAAAGAAACACTACAATTAACTCAAATAAATAAAAAAGAAAGGGATTAAACAAATAGAAACAAAATAAGACAAATTCGCACAATCAATTATCAAAGGCTTGACTCTCTAAAAGATGTCCCCAGTGGAGTCGCCATCTGTCGCAATCGGGCAGTCGCAACGGTACGACGAAAAACGTTTTCATGATAATCAGAGGAGTCGCCACCAAAGTTTATTTCAAGAAAAACCTTGGAAAAACTTTTTAAAATAATATAGTCTTTGAAACCAAAAGCGAGTTCGGGAGTCATTTACGTGTAGGGAAGGTATTAGCACCCTACAACATCCGTTTAAAAAACGGTTACCTAAAATTAATTGTGCAAATTCATTCTAATTTTGAAAAAAACATTTATTTAACCCCTAAACATTAATTATTTTATTTTAGAAGAAGAAATATTATTTATTGAAATATTATTTGGGTTATTTTAAAAATTATTTTGACTTGACGGGTTCGGTTCCCGCTCCTACGTATCCCCGGGTGCAATGGGGAACTCAAAACCACGTAGTTCTATCTAAAAAGTTATGAGGTTGGTTAATTAAAATTAAGTTCAGTAAAGAAAATTTATTTTGAGATTAAAATTATTTTCATAAAATTATAATGTTTAGGATACAAGATAACGCGGTTATACATGTACCCTACAAGAAACAATATAGAAAGTGACGAAAAATCACACAACTATATTGCAAATCGTTAAGAAATATTTTATTTGTAAATGGAGTATTTGAATTTTAATTTTAATTATGATTAATATTGAAAGAAATTTAAGATAGCGTAAGCTATACATAAACCTCTTATAATTTATTAGACTATCGAAGACAATGTAAATTACAAATCGATATTATAGAAATTTATAAAATGAAGAAATTATAGTAATTTAATTTATCCAAATTTGAAATATGACTTAAGAAAATTTAAAATATGAACTTAATTCTATTTTAATAAAAAATAATTTTATTTGAATTGATTAAAGAAGATACTCATTTAATAAAAATATTAAAAAATTTATTTGATAAATTTATATTATGTAAAATCTAAGGTATCATTGGTACACATAGATTTTGACAATTTATAACGCATAAAGGTAGAGTCGCTACACATTAGCATTATAAATTGTTTCTTAGTAAAATAATTTAGATTTAAATTAGTTGGTTGATTTGTAAGTTAGTATTTAGAAGAGAAATACATCTTGCATTATTATTAAAGTGGTTAACTAATTAATTAATGACAATATATGATAAACTAATATTGCAAAAAGTCTTGGTAACGTAGGTACACATAGACTTTATCAACATGATGATAGAGAAGTTATACGTTAGTATTATAAATTGATACAATTATATTATTATTTATTAATTAATTATACAAAAAAAATAAGTAATTTAGTATTCACAATATAAGATAAAGTAATCATAAATATAAAATTAAATCGCATTAATATGATACAAATATACAATAAATAAAATAAAAGATAACAATCCTAAAAAGTATGATATAAATAATGAAATATAGAAAAAATAATAATTTATTGTTAATGTTAAAATGAGATAAAAAAAAACTAACTCAAATATGATATTATAAAGTAAATGGTATTAAGAGATTTTAAATAAATAAAATAAAATAAAATAATTTAAATAAGGCTAACATAAAAAAAAATAATAAGAACTCATTCATTAAATAAATTAATAATTATCATCATAACAAATAATAATGATGATGAATAAATAAATAAAACTAAAAATAAGAAATTGTATGTTGAACTAAATAATAATAATAATAATAAATTCGGACAAAAAAATAATAAAAAAAAAGGGTAAAATGGTCCCAAATTTAATTTTTTTAGATTTGAGAGGGAAGGACTTTAGGGTTAGGGGTGTGCTTTTCTCCAAGAAAAAAAGAAAAGGTTATGGAAGGGTGGAGGTGAAGTTAATGGAGGCCATGGTTTTGAGTGGTGAAGGTTAGTGAGAGTAAAAGGAAGAAGAATGAGAAAAGGTAGGAAAAGAGTTTTTTATGGTGAGTTTTATGTTTGTGGATGATGATAGATGGAGAAATGGGTGGAGAGGTGGTGAGACATGGATGTTTGAAGTGGTGGTTTGAAACTTTTTTCTTGTCATTTGGGATTGATTTGATATAGGAAATGTTTATTCAAAATATAAATATGTATGAAGAAGAAAAATGTATAAAATGTATGATGAAACTTACTTGATGTTCTTGAAAATTTTTGCTTGCCTCTTGTTCTTCCTCCTTTCCACTAACCTTCCTTTCTCTATATTTTCTCTTTTTCTCTCCACATTTAAGAATGCCTCCTCTCAAAATTTTTTTTACTCCCCCTTGATCCATGATTCTTTTTTCTTTTATTGCTAGGGTTTTTACAAAAGGCCAAAAATTCTGAATTTTTCCCTTTTTATGTATAAAGTAACATTGGTTCAAGAGTTTGATTATTTGTCATATTCTATTTTCCTTTTAAAAATTAATTCTAAAATTTTCCTATTTTATTAAGACAAATTTTTGTTTTTTTCTTTGAAACCTTTTAATTCCATTCTTCTTTTGTAATATTAGGATTCAGATTTTTTTTTAAATAAAAAATTTTAAATCAAAATTTGGTGTTTACAACTACAACAAATTTATGTTATAATTATTTTTAAAATAATATGTTATATTTTTTGTAATTTATTATTATTATAAATGAAAGTGGTAAAATTATTCTTATGAAAAAAGTTTGAGTTAGAAATATTTGTTTAGGTTATATTTGCTTATATGCGTGCATAAATAGTTCTAAACATAGGAGTTGACGTAATCAAATTTAATCATGTGAAGCAATAGGATTTTAATGAGTGATGTTAAATGAATTGCAAATAATTGAATAGGAAACAATCAATCAAAATGTTAAAAATTAGCATATGTCATATTTAGAAAAAAATTAATTACCTTATTTGAGGCCTTAAAGTCTCCAATCTAACATAAATAGTGCCACAATACATTTTGAAGCACCGTAAGAAAAGTAGCTTGTTTGTCACCAATACTAATCAAAATTAAGATGAAGTTTAGCATCGCTAACATTGTTTTATTCTTATTTCTAACAAATTTTTCTATAGCTCAACCTGGAGTCCTTGATATATCAAGATTTGGAGGAGCACCAAATACAAATATAGCTAAGGTATTTTTATTATATGACATTGATGAAAGAAAATTGATTTAACTAATTGTTACAAATTCTAGGGAAAAAATCAAGGCTTAGGTCTTTTCTTTTCTTTTTATGTTTCTTGTACATTCATAAGGCTTTCTCAAGTGCTTGGACTCAAGCATGTGCATCAACTACTCCTGTCAAAATTGTAATTCCTGCCGGTACATACCAAATGAGTGCATTAGATGTCAAAGGTCCATGTAAGGCTCCTGTTGAAGTTAAAGTTGATGGAACAGTTCGAGCACCTATAAGCCAGAATGACCTCAAGGACGCTGGTCAATGGGTCAAGTTTGGGTATCTTGACTCTTTTACGCTATCAGGTAATGGAGTTTTTGATGGTCAAGGAGAAGCTGCCTGGAAACTTAATGATTGTTCAACAAACAAGAATTGCCATATGCTTTGCATGGTAATAAGCAATATTAATTTAGGCATTCAAATAATAATGTCACATAGCTTATATCTTTACAAAATAGTAATCTAATTGTGTTTCTTTTCTTGAAATGTAAACAGAATTTTGGTTTTAATTTCGTCAATAATTCAATTATTCGTGACATTACATCCAAGGATAGTAAAAATTTTCATGTCAATGTTTTGGGGTGCAACAATGTCACATTTGATGGGTTCACAATTAGTGCCCCCGCTAATAGTCTGAACACTGATGGAATCCACATTGGAAGATCAACTGACATTAAAGTTCTTAACACTAACATTGGTACTGGAGACGATTGCATCTCAATAGGTGATGGCAGTAAAAATTTAACCATCCAAAATGTGAATTGTGGACCTGGTCATGGCATTAGCGTTGGGAGCCTTGGAAAGTATGAAAATGAAGAGCCTGTAGAAGGTCTTCTAGTTAAGAATTGTACTTTCACAAAAACGGACAATGGTGTGCGGATCAAGACTTGGCCTGATACCCCAGGAACCATAACAATAAGTGATATGCATTTTGAAGATCTTACGATGGTTAATGTCAAGAACCCTATCATTATTGATCAAGAGTATTGCCCATGGAACCAATGTTCCAAAAAGGTATTTAATTCTTTATCCATTAATCCATAAGCTAATGATTTTATTTTAACTAGTTTTCTTCTTACACCTAAATTTAGTGAGCGAATTGTCTAAATACAAAGGTGATTTAAATGAATAATTTATGTCCATTTTATGAATTCATTTGATGTCACAGAATCCATCAAAAATCAAGATAAGCAAAATTTACTTCAAGAACATTAAAGGCACATCAGCAACTCAAGAAGGACTGACTCTTATCTGTAGCAGTGGTGTACCATGTGAGAGTATAGAGCTAACCGATGTTGATCTCACTTTTAATGGAGTAGAGGCGACTGCTAAATGTTCTAATGCTAAGCCTATAATTATAGGAAAAGCTCCTATTTGTGCAGTTTAAAAATTATATTTAATTATCACAATGCTCTTTCTTTGATAAAATTTTAGGGATTTTCTTTTTGTTTTCCTTTCAAGAGTAGACAAATCATCCCTGTGAAGTAAGGTGATGTGAGAAAGTTATAATCAATTGTAAATACATAGTCTAACATGATTATTGTATAACTACAATCATTTACATAAAACCTTTTAAATAAGAAATGAAATTTTATGTGTTAGTAAGAATCTCCTTGTATGACCATGATCCAGCTAATGCGACTGTGTTTCTGATGTAGCAATCCTACTATGGAATCTTGCTATGATCCTTGAGAACATCGGTGTCCTTGAACACAACATCAAAGATTTGCAAAACAAAAACAAAGGCATTGGGAGAGGCTTGTCACTAAGCTAAGAGAACACTAACTAGCAAGTGTACTAGGTAGTTGTAGCAAGTAATAAAATTTGGAATTCAATTTGAGTCCAAGTATCATCCTCAGGGATTAGTTCTATCAATTACCACTTCACAAATCAATAACTAGTTGAGCTAAACAAAATTTGGAGTGTTTTGAATCATTTAAGAACAAAAACAATAAATTGTAGAAATTAGAAAATAACAGCAAAATAAAGTGACAAATTTAGAAATAAAATGATATGTGAATGAAGTTAGGACTGATTTCACCTCTTTATCAATTGCAAAACTGAAGTAGATCTGAACTCTAAGTTCCTTAATTGATTGATGATCAATTTCACTAGATTAATCAAAGTTCAATTACTTGACTCATTGATCCTAATATTCAATTAACTACCCTAATTCCTTAGGTGTAAATCCATCAAACATTGCATTAGGCATTGGAAATTAAGAGATCACAAGATCACGAATTCTTATCCCTAAGATATCTATAACCTTGACATTCAATTTAGATATGAGAAATTAACTCAACTTCCATTGATGAAAATCCTCTAGGCTCAATTCAATTGAATAGCAAATTCAAGAATTGCATTAAGGAAAGAATTAAACGTTCAATACAATCAAGATCTTAAAATTCAGATCCACAATAAATCTACAATATCAAAACCAGATCCATCAATCCATAACCAAAAAAAAAATCAGAACATGTTCCTAAAAGAAAAAGAAAGAAAAAGAGTAGAAGAAGAGGAGCTGCAAAATTTCTTCATAAATCCAACCCCCAGCCTAATTCCTCAAGGTCTAGAGCTTGGAAGTCGCCCCCAATCTCCCTCTCTAACTCTCCTAAGGTGTGGAAATGAAAAAATGAGTGAAGATACAAGTTTCTGGGCTAATATCTTATTTATAGAATTTCTTGCCTTTCTGGCATGATCACTATTTTTCATAAAAGTAGCAACGCAGAGATTCGTGGTCTGCACGTGTTCACTTTCTTGAACAATAGGAGTCACGCGCAGCTTAAACGATCACTTTTGTAAGGAAAAGCAATCATGCACAGCTTGCTTTGCTAAAAGGCTCTCTGTGTAACACCTTATTTTCAATATTCATTAAATAATAATTTTGCAATTTCGGGATAATAAAAGTTTCATTTCAAATAAAGTTCTCAACTCATGGTTTCATCAAATATTTCAAAATAAGAAAAAGGGGTTACAATCTTCATCAAGTACTACTACAGGACCCTTTTTAAATACATTATTTTCAAATTTATATACTAGTCCTATAGCAGTTCCATCTACCCCTTTCACTGAGTCCGATGTTGATCGTTTTAGTTACCTGAAAAATGAATGTAAGGGTGAGTACTCTACACTACCCAAAAACACACAGTCAGCATAGAGTCTCACCTCTAACACATTTTCAATACATTAAACAAATATAATCACAGGTAGCATTTCACATCCATAAGTACAAGTCATACACCCATGTACATGCACGCTAGCCACACTCACTGTGGCACTGTGATCACAGATTTACACCATGAATAGTCGTCAGTTGTCCCTCTCACGGATACCACGTGAGCAGTCACGGGTCGCTCAGCAAAGATAGTGGTCAGAGGTCTAGTCAGAAAGAGAGTGTGTGGCCCGTGGTGCACCCATTCCACAGTCGGTGTCACCACCACTCCCTCTTCCCCAAGGTATTTCTACTGTTCTTATCTTCCACACCCCCAGTGTATCGCTGAACCATTGACAGCACATTACAATGACGCTAACACGCTACATTCACATACATTTCATTCACACACGCAATATTCATGCTTACACACGGCACATAGCCTACATTCAATTTACATTACACAACACATAGCCCACATTTTATCCATAATATACGGCACATCGCCTTCATTTATTCACAATATCATTAAGTCACCAATCAATGGCATTCCATCATACACAATTCCCCTTGCACGGGGCCTAACTATTCTAGCACATATCACATTGCACACCAATTTCCATCCAACACACGATTTCTACTCCCTATCTCAGCCATATTGCATTAATTAACAAAACACACAAGAATTACAACACATTTGAGATAGGTAGAGTCTCCCCTTACCTTGGATTGAAGACTCACACTTGGATTTGACCACGGACGTGCTCCCTACACGGATTGCGGCCCAAACACATGGAAGAATTCCATGAGAACCTAAGGAAACCACAAAAATAGAGAATGAGGTTGAAAAATGAAAACCCTAATCATTAAAACTCACCTCCAAGCATTCCCCATGTCACACTTCTAAGGAGAAGTTGAATTGACTAGCGAATGTACTAGTGTTGATGTAGCAAGTTATAAAAAATGATAGAACTGTGTTAGAGTCCCAAGTATCGATCTTAGGGAATAAAAGTATTAAATTACCACTACAGACCACAATTAGTTGAGCTTAACGAATTTCAAAGAGTATTTGGAATTAAAATTGACAAATATTGAAATAAGAAGAAAAATAGAACAATGAACAAACAATTGTGAGAAAACAGAGGTAGAAACCATAGCTAGGGAGTTGCTTTACCAAAACTCCAATGTTGAATCAATAAAGTTCTGAACTTGCAAGTAATTGGAAAGAATGACAATCAGTTTCACGTTGTATTATTCAGAGGTTAATTCCTTAACTCAGTGAACCTAACATTCAATTAAATCACTCTAATTCCTTAGATATGATTTAAATCAATGTTGCTTTAAGTGTGAGAAACTAGAGGATTGCAAGATAAGTTCTCTTATCCCTAAGAAGGCTATAATCTTGGTGATTGGTTCAGATATGAAGAACAAATTCAATTTCCATTGACAAGAGTTCCTTTGAAATTAGTTAACCAAATTTCCATTCAATTACTACGTAAGGTGCAGAATCAACCACTCAATCCATTCCAAAACTTGAAATTCAGATCCAGAATCAATTCAACATGTTCGTTTTGGATCTACAATCCCTAACTATGAAGAAATTACACAGCCATTGCAGCAGAGAAAGAAAAAGAAAGAGAAGAAGAGGAAGAACGCAGAAGAAGCATTTTCAACCGATCTTCAATCCGATTCCTCTAGGTTGAAGCTTGGTGTTCATCCCCACTCTCTCTCTCAGACTCTCTCCACACCCAGGAACTAAGTGAAAATGAAAAATGAACAAAAGACCCTAAAATCTGAGCATTTCTGCAATTTATAGATTTTCCCGACTCTGGGCATTGTCACTTTGCTTCATAAGAGTGGCCACGCAGAGGCTCATGTAGTTTCTGGAAGACTGGAACCTTCACTGTCGCTAATAAGAGTGCAACACAGGAGGACAAGGAGTGTGCGTGATCACTGTCGAGAGCAAGAGTGATCACGCACAACTCGCCAAACTGAGGACTCTCTAGAACATCCACTCTTGCCAGTAAAAGTGGTCACGCACTTCTGGCTAAAATTAAGTCTTCTCTGGAACACTCACTTTCGCTAGCGAGAGTGGTCATGCTGAAGTTTGCTGAGCTTGAGGTTCTCTAGAACACTCACTTTTGCCAGCAAGAGTGATAATGATGAATCCATATTTTACTAGTATTTTACAATAGTTTTTAGTGCAATTAATAAAGAAAACATGCTAGAAATAGTAGAAAACCCTTAAAAAAAATAAAATGTTGCATGTCACTTTTAAACATAGTTATTTTAAAATTCATTAATTTTCTATGTAAAAAGTGACATTTCAAGTACGCTTTTGTAGGGAATTCTGAGCTAAGTTCATGAGGATTGGATGATCAAAGGAAAAATAGAAGAAAAGTAGCAAAAATTGGAGGAAAGAAGTTGATAATTGAAGAACAGCCTCTGAGTGATCACTTTCGCTAGTGAAAGTGATCACTCCAAAACCATAAAATGAAGAAGAGCTTCTGCGTAATCACTTTTGCTGGCAAAAGTGATCGTTCCAGAGAGGTTGCATTGAGAAGAGCTTCTGCGTAATCACTTTTTCTGGAAAAAGTGAGCGTTCTAGAGAGTCCTCCAAGAAGAGTTGCTGCGCGTGTTCACTATTATCCACAAAAGTAAACACGCGCAAGAAGGTAGTCTCTTCATGTTCACTATTTCTAGCAGAAGTGAACACGCGCATGACATTAGTAAGGGAAGCTTCTGCGTGGCTACTATTTTCAACAAAAGTGAACACGCACAAGTGGAAAGAAAGAATTAGTCTCTGCGTGATTACTACTGCTGGCAAAAGTAATCATGCCAGCAAAGCGGGAATTCTATAAAAGACAGTTAGCTCAGGAATTTAGAGTTTTGGTTCATTTTTTATTTTCCATTTGTTTTTGTTGTTGAGAGAGTCAGAGAGGGAGATTGAGGACGAACACCAAGCTTCATTTCTTGAGGGATTAGATTGGAGATTGGCTTGAAGATGTTTCTTCTTTGTTCATTCTCTTCTTCTCTTCTCTTCTCTTCTCTTCTCTTTTTGTAATGCTTGCTTAAACTCTTTATGGTTAGGAACTGTGAATCTGAAATGAAAATGTTGAATTGATTTTGGATCTGAACTTTGAGTTTTGGATTGGATTGAGTGATTGATTCTGCTATTAAAGTAGTGATTGAATGGAAATTTGATCTACTAATCATAGAGGAACTCTTCTCAATGGGAATTGAATTTGTTTCTCATATCTGAATTAATTGCCAAGGTTATTGGTTTCTTAGGGATAAGATATCTTAATCTTGCAATCTTTTGGTTTCTCAAACTTAATGCAGCATTTGATTGGATTAGATCTAAGGGATTAGAGTGATTTGATTAGATGTTAGATTCATTGAGGCAAGGGATTGTCCTTTGATTAATATAACGTGAAACTAATTGTCATTCCATCTAAATGCTTGAAAGTTCAGAACTTTATTGATTCAATGTTGAAGTTTTGGTGAAACAATTTCCTAACTACTCTTTCTACATCTGTTTACTATATACTTTTGTACTAACTGTTGTATTTTACTTTCTAATTTCATTTTTGATACATTCATACCAAATCCATCTGAAATTTGTAAAGCTCAACTAATTGTGATCTTGTGAAGTGGTAATTGAGAACTTTATTCCCTGAGGACGATACTTGGAACTCAATTTGATTCTAAGATTTTTTATAACTTGCTACAACAACACTAGTACACTTGCTAGTAAGTTTACTTTCAGTACAACAGCAATTGTAAGAGTAACAGATAACACCCAGTGTGCAATGTTTGGAACTTCTTTGGAATGGTTATTTTCACCAGCGAAAGTGATAATGCACACTGTGTTCTTTTGAGAAACACTCACTTTCACTGATAATAGTGACCACACCCAAACTCTACTTCTCATTTAAGCTTTGGATCACTTGCTTTCATTGGCAAGAGTGATCACGCCTAGCCCAAACTCCATAAATCTTGTTCTTTGAGTCCAGACTTGATACTTTTTTTCTTTCTCTCTATTGATCTTCCATCTTCATGAACTTTGCTCAGGATTTTCTACAAAACATGCTTGAATTATTAATTTCTATGCAGAAAATACACAAATGCTAAAATAACTATGTATTTAAAGACAACATTCAATTCTTCTATTTTTATGAGTTTTTCTGCCTTTTCCAACATTTTTTCCTTATCAAATGGATTAAAACTATAGTAAAATATTAGTAAAAATATGGATTCATCACCCCACACGGATTTAACCTTCAATCGAGCTTTCAAATGGCTTTAGAGGAAATATAATCAGTAGAAAAGGGTTTAGGAATGAGAGGATCCAAGGAATTTCAAAGGGAGAGGGAGAAATAACCCTCCTCGAACCCTAACCCCCTTTAAATCTTTTTCTGGTCGTGACACTCTCGCTACAACAAGATATTCTCGCTGCAGCGACACGCCCTCACGCTGCAGCAAAAATATCAGAAGAAACTGCACCCTAGTTTCTGCAAAATCTTGCTACAGCGAGACTGCACCCAGAAATGCACCCCAAACTGTCGCTCTCTCGCTACAACGAGAATCCTGCATACACATATCATGCATACATATATCCACAACATATATCCAAAAATACACACACACACACACATATATATATATATGCATTTAGATTTATATTAATAACAATAGTTAATATTACCGAAATTTAGAGCGTTACACTCTAGAACGATCACTTTTGTGAACAAAAGTGATAATGCACATCTTGCTTTGATGGAAGCTTCTCTGGAATGATCACTTTTGTTCACAAAAGTGATAACGTGCAGGTCTTTCTTCAATATTAAGCTTCTGGAACAATCACTTTTGTGAACAAAAGTGATAACGCCCAACTCTTGTTTCACCAGACCTTGTTCCTTAATTCCAATTTTTGCTACTTTCTTCTACTTTCTCTCTTGATCCTCCAACCTTATGATCTCAACTCAGAGTTCCCTGCAAAACTAACAAAATTACATCAAAATTCTATTAAATTCACACAATTTGAATTATTAAAGAAAACAATTTACTTTATTGAATATTTATATTTTTTGTGCAATTTTTACATTTCAAATTACATTTTCTATAAAAAACAATCTAGAAAATTACATAAAATCCTAGTAAAATCTGCATTTATCAAGGCTTTTCAAATGCTTATAAAACAGTTAGAATTTGAAAGAAAGAAAATAACATATAGGTGGAAATATAAATTAGTATATAAACTTGACTTTTTCTAACAGTTTATTTAGCCAATATCATATAAGAAGTTTTGTTCATAACCAGACATTAAGTACACATTTTGCATGTCGTATGATATATAATGCATGATGTAACATTCTCATTTTTTTGCCCAATTTAGGGAAGAGACTTCATAATTATAAAGGCTATATTTTCATAAACTCATTAGAATATAATTTTTGAAACTATAAATATAAGTTTGATTCACTAAAAAGGATGAAATGGTAAATATTATTTTACTTAAATATTCATTTTTCTATGCTTTATGTATAAATATGTTAAATAAATTATTATTTTCCTAAAAGAAAAAGTTTATAAATCTTATTTTGTCAAGAATGAAATTTATTTAAGAAACAAATTTGTAATAATAAGAATGAATATTTGTCCCTAATATTTAAGAAAATATGTATTTATCAAATTAAGAATAATTATTTAAGTGTTTTAATTTTATTGCCCATATTTATTTTTATTAATAATTGTCAAAACATTAGAATAATTCTCTTAATCATAATTTCTAAGTATATTTAATTTTATTATAGCAAAATAATTATGCTTCATTAATATAAATACTCTTTTGAGGATTTAATATTTATAGATTGTATCATTGTACTTGAATTAATTTAAATATATTGTATACCAAGAGGGACTATTGCAACTACTTGGTAATGATCAATTAACTAAATCCTCCGGCAAATACTATTTCTTTTTTCTAATTAACAATATTATACCATGTATTTTTCTTTCCTCATAAAGTTTGAAACTTGTGAACACTCAGTTTTATTCAAAGTCTATTTTTAACAAATTTTATTTTGTATGATTGCTTTAGAATCATGTTTGATTATATTTCATTATTATTATTATTATTTTAAATTTAATTAAAAATATAAAATAAACAATAAAAAATATAAAATAAATCAAATCAAATAATTTTTTAAAATTAAATGGTGTTAAGTAATATTGTGTATTTTTTAGAGAAACATACTGTAAGAAGGGAAAAAGTCTCATACAAGAAGCATTCATACTCTCGTACTGAAAGCATTCATACAAAAAAGGAGGAGGACAACAAGAAAGAGAAAGTTGACTTTCACTAAAAGTAATTTTATTTCTCTTATTTGGTAAATTATGACTTATAAATGTTGAGATTTTGTAAAATGTAACTGAGGTGTGTAAATGTGTTGTGGTTACAATATAATCAACTTTTCATCCTTAATTGTTATATTGTTTATTATTATTATTATTATTATTATTATTTTTCATGCATGGCTATGAATAACTTTGAAGCAAATGACTTCTTTGTACCTCAAGACACAATACCACCACAACTATATTCTTTTACTGTGATGTTCTTTATTTATTCATTTATTTTTAAATTATAGTAAATTTAAAAATTTAAATGGATTTCTTTACGATTATGATATGGAAACTTTAGTGAAAATTTAAAACTTTCACTTATATTATTCAATTAAATGATATTCAAACGTTAAAAGATAAATATAAATAAATGTTTACCAACACATTATAACTTGCTAAATAAATTACACTATAACAGTGGAATAATATATGTATAGAATATCATTTGAATACAAAAGATTCATACGTACAAATCATGATCCAAAATACATTAGGACTTGATTTATATAATATTAATATCATGATACACTAATCCCAATGAGCAGATCAGTCCCACACCAAAATACTGAGACTATGATCCTAGTCTTAATCAATGAGCCCTTTATTTCTTCCAGTGTCAAGTCCTCCTCATAATAATCTCTATTATCTACAATGATCTCTGTATCAGTTATCTGCTCTCTAGTAAAACTTGCTAGTCTTCTTAAGTGGTCATTGATAGATTCAAACATGTATATAGTAGAAGAAAGAAGACTAGTCAGGAAATAAAAGAGTAAATAACCAATTCTGTTAATAGTGGACAACTAGCTATTTTAGCAATATAAATAAGAGCACAAAGATAGTTATGAGTTCAGTTTTCTTCAGTTGGAATAGAATAGATTGGTCTAGAGAGTGAGGTCTCTCGAATTACCTTAGGATATTGGAATCTTGTAATAATTCGTCATATTCCTAATATGTACTACATATGTGTAGAATTGGGAATTAGGTTCAGCAATAAAGAAACATTCTTTCATATTCAGTTTAACATTTGGTTCTATCAATTAGTATCAAAGCACCGATCCTAGTGCTAAATGACAATCCTATGGAAAATTGATGCATGGGAAGAACAAGAATGGAGGCAAGGGTCGAAGCCTTGGAGCGCACATTGTAGAACTGGAGTCGAGATTGTGATCTTCAAGAAAATGTGCAAGACAAAAGATTTCAGAAGTTAGAGGATATGATTTCAAATCTCACAGAAGTTGTAGGGGAATTGTTGCAATGGGAAATTTAGATTTTGATTCAGAACGAGAACGACTGAGTCTGATAAAAAATATGCAATGGAGAAAACTCAAAATTCCTAATTTTATAGGTGACGAGGCATATGGGTGGACAAATTGTTTAGAGAGGTATTTTCGATTAAGAGGAGTTCAAGAAGAACAAAGGATGCAGGCGATTATGGTAGCAATGGAAAGAAAGGCATTGAATTGGTTTCAATGGTGGAAATCTTGCAATCCCAATCCTACATGGGATTCATTCAAAACAAAGGTAGTAAGGCGATTTCAACCAACTATGATGAAGAACCTTTCAAAATTTTGCTTGGGCTGAAACAAACAGATTCAGTGGAAGAGTTTGTCGAACAATCTGAGAAATATGCAGCTTTCTTAAAGGAAATTAATCAAGACTATTTAGTGGGGATTTTCTTGAACGCTCTTAAAGAGGAGATCAAAATAGAGGTAAATTTGCTCGAACCCGACAATTTGGCAGAACTAATGATGAAAGCCTAAATGGTGGAGGAAAAAAATCAGGTTACATTGAAAGCAGCAACACAACAAGGGAACAAGACAAGTAATTCATTCAGGTCATACACTGGGACACGAAGTTATTCCAGAGAAACAATGATGCAATCATCAAATTTCAGCAACAATAAAGGGAAAGGTGAGAGTTCTGACACGACAAGCATCGTTGGCAGTAACAATCAAGTAGGGAAAAGAAATAGAAGTGCAGCTTTAAAAAATTGATAGATGAAGAAATGCAAGATAAGATTAAAAAAGGATTATGCTTTCGATGTGACAAAAAATTTGTCTCGAACCATGTATGCAAAATAAATAATTACACATGTTGCTTATTGATAAATGCAAATTTTACTAGGTTTTTAAGTAGTTTTCTAGGTTGTCTTTTTTATAGAAAATATAATTTGGAAGGTGAAAACTGCACAAAAATATATAAATATTCAATAGAGTCAATATTTGTCTTTAATAATTTAAATTGTTTGAATTTAAGAGAATTCTAATGTAATTTTGTTAGTTTTGCAGAAGATTTTAAGCTAAGAGTCTTGAAGATAAGGATTGAAGAAGATTCAATTGAAGAAAGTGGAAGATTTGAGCTTAAAAAATAAAGAATAAAGTTATATGTGCTAGGCATTGTCACACTTCAGAAGAGAAGTGATTTAACTAGCAAGTATACTAGTGTTGATGTAGCAAGTTATAAAAATGATAGAACTATGTTAGAGTCCCACGTATCGATCTCAGGAAATAAAAGTGTTCAAGTACCACTTCATAAGGCAACAATTAGTTGAGCTTCACAAATTTTAGAGTGTTTGGAATTAAAATTGACAATATTGAAATCAGAAAAGAAATAGAATACTGAATATGCAAATATGTGATGAACAGATATGGAAAACATAGCAAGGGAGTTGTTTCACCAAAACTTCAATATTGAATCAATAAAGTTTTGAACTTGCAAGTAATTGGAAAGAATGACAATCAGTTTTATGTTGTATTATTTATAGATTAATTCCTTAACTCAGTGAACCTAACATTCAATCAAATCACTCTAATTCCTCATCTCTGGTTCAATTTAATGTTGCTTTAAGTATAAGAAACCAGAAGATTGCAAGATCAAGTTTTCTTATCCCTAAGAAAGCTATAATCTTAGTGATTGATTCATATCTGAAGAACAAATTCAATTTTCATTGATAAGAGTTCTTCTGCAATTAATTAATCAAACTTCCATTCAATTACTACATAAAGTGTAGAATCAACCACTCAATTCGTTCCACTACTTGAAATCAAGATCTAGAATCAATTCAACACGTTCGTTTTGGATCCACAATCCCTAACTATGAAGAAATTACACAGCCATTACAGCAGAGAAAGAAAAAGAAAGAGAAGAAGAGAAAGAACGCAAAAGAAGCATCTTCAACTGATCTTTAATCCAATTCCTTTAGTTTGAAGCTCGGTGTTCATCCACAATCTCTCTCTCTCTCAGACTCTCTCCACACCAAGAAACAAAGTGAAAACAAAAAATGAACAAAAGATCCTAAAATCTGAGCATTTCTGCAATTTATAATTTTTCCCGCATTTTGCGCGTTATCACTTTTTTTTCACAAGAGTAGCCACGCAGAGGCTTATCTGGTGTTCTGGAAGACTGGAATGATCACTTTCATTCATAAAAGTGGCAACACCGAAAGTCAAGTTGTGCGCTTGTTCACTTTCATGAGTAAAAGTGGCCACGTGTAAGTTGCAAAGTTGAAGGTCTCTCTGGAACGTTCACTCTTGTTAGCCAGAGTGATCACGCACTAATGCTCATTTTCACCAGCGAAAGTGACAATGCGCTATTATGCTGAGTTTGAAGTATTCTGAAATGCTTACTTTCGCCAGCAAAAGTGACAACGCACATTATGCAATGTTTGGAACTTCTTTGGAACGCTCACTTTCACCAGTGAAAGTGACAACGCACACTGTGTTCTTCTGAGAAACTTTCTGGAACACTTACTTTTATTGATAATAATGATCAGGCCCAGCTCAAACTCTATAAACCTTATTCTTTGAGTCTAGAGTTGCTACTTTTCCTCTATCTTTCCATTGATCTTCCATCCTCATGAACTTTGCTCATAATTTTCTACAAAAGCATGCTTGAATTATTAATTTCTATACATAAAATACACAAATGCTAAAATAACTATGTATTTAAAGAAAACCTTCAATCATTCTATTTTTATAAGTTTTTCTACTTTTTCCAACATATTTTCCTTATCAAATGTATTAAAACTATAGTAATATACTAGTAAAAATATGTATTCATTAGGCATAACAACTTTGGGTGCATAGAGTTAACACTCTAAAGAAGAAAATCCATGAAGATCAAGTATGTAGCAACTCTAAGTGCTGAAAGTGAACACTCCAGCAACAAAATTCATGAAGACCCTGCGCATAAACACTCTTACTACTAAGAGTAGCCACGTGCAAATTTGAGTGTTCACTCTGACTACTGAGAGTAGCCATGTGCAAGGCAAAATCTCAGAAAACACATGCGCGTGGACACTCTTGCTCCTGAAAGTGTCTACGCAAAATAACATAATTTTGAAAATCACTTTTAAGTGTCAACTTTGGACGTTCAGAGTTTCCACTTCAGTCTTAGAAGCTTCTAGAAGGCTTTCCACGTTATTACTCTCAATGATTAAAGTGTCAACGTGGAAGAAGGCGGGAATATTAGAAAAAGTGGTTGGAAGTTCAGATTTGAAAGTTTTTCTTATTTTTTTCATTTCCACACCTTAGGAGAGTTAGAGAGGGAGATTGGGGGTGACTTCCAAGCTCTGGACCTTGAGGAATCAGGCTGGGGATTAGATTTATGAAGAAATTCTGCTCCTCTTCTCCTACTCTTTCTTTCTCTTTTTCTTTTAGGAACATGTTCTAATTTCCTTTTGTTATAGGTTGATGGATCTGATTTTGATATTGTAAATTGATTGTGGATATGGATTTTAAGACTTTGGTTGTATTGAATGTTTAATTCTATTCTCAATGCAATTGTGAACTAATCATTCATTCAATTGAACTTAGAGGAATCTTCATCAATAGAAATTGAGTTTATTTTTCAAATCTGAATTGAATGTGAAGGTTATGGATATCTTAGGAATAAGAATTCATAATCTTGTGATCTCTTAATTTCTAATGCCTAATGTAATGTTTGACTTAATTACACCTAAGGAATTACGGTAGTTTAGTTAGATATTAAGATCAACGAGGTAAGAAATTGTCATTTGATTAATCTAGTGAAATTGATCATCAATCAATTAAGGAACTTAGAGTTCAGATCTACTTTAGTTTTACAATTGATAAAGAGGTGAAATCAATCCTAACTTCATTCACACATTATTTCATTTCTAAATTCGTAGCTTTGTTTTGCTATAATTTTCTCATTTATGTACTTTATTGCTTTTGTTTGTTAAATGATTCAAAATCTCTGCAAATTCATTTAGCTCAACTAGTTATTTACAATCTCTAAGTATATTTTTCTACTAAAAATCTATAAAAAGCTAAACAAAATATCTTTAAATTGTGGATTCATCATGGCTTAGTAACAAAATAATCAGAATGCATTGAAGTGGAATAGATTATGAAAATTTGATTTGTAAAAAGCTTTTCATTATGGATTTCAATTGATAACTGATTTCATGCCCTTGATATGTTTTAGTTTGCTTGAGGAGAAGCAAAAATTCAAGTTTGGGGTGGTGATAAATCCATATTTTACTAGTATTTTACCTTAGCTTTTAATACATTTTGATATAGAAAACATAATGGAGAAACCTGAAAAACTCATAAAAAAAATAGAATATTTAAGTCTTTTCTAAGTAGTTAGTCGTTTAGATTTTGTGATTTTTCTGTGTAAAAATTACTAATTAGAACATAATTTGTAGGAAATTTTGAGCTGAGTTCATAAGGTTGGAAGATCAAGAGAAAGGTAGAAGAAAAGTATCAATTTTGGAAGACAAGGAACAAGGATTGATGAAGCAAGATGTTGGGTGTGATCACTATTTTAAAGAAAAGTGATAATTCCAGAGCCTAATTTCAAGGATTGATTTGTGCGTTATCACTTTTTCTTACAATAGTTACCATGCCCATGAAGAGAAATCTTGCGTTATCATTATTTTTTATAATAGTGATTGTTCCAGAGCTAGGGTGAGAAGAAAAACTTGAGCGTGATCACTATTTTGTACAATAGTGAACACGCGCAAGTCTAATTTGAAGCAATAGGCTACGCGTGATCACTATTTCTAAATAAAGCGATCATGCACATGATTCAAAGGTAAATCTAGCTGTGTGTTACCACTTTTTCATAAAATAGTGAGTGTTCGAGAGAGAATAAACCCTCAATTCAAATTCACAAATTTTCTCCAAATTTTCCCTCTCAAGAACCCTAATCATAAATTCCAAAATTAGAGGAAGAATTACTTGCAATTGAAGTGCAGAGGCTGTGTAATCTTACTTGCAAATGAGAGAATCACAATTACCTTACAAGTACAGAGACAAAGATGAGCAGTGAAATCTATTCAAAGGTAGGTTTAGATGAAAATTTAGGTGTTTAGGGATTAGGGTGCTTTGCATTTTCACTTTGAAAATCATGAACACGTTGAAGCAGTTTAATGAAATAAGTTTTACGCGTGTTCACTTTAAATGAATGGAGTTAACACTTAAAAATGAATTTTTAAAAGTGGTGTAGTGCATGTGTACAATTCAAATGATTAGAGTTAACACTTAAAAAGGCATGAACATGTCTTCAACTAATGATTTCAATTCATCATAGCTCATTCAAGATTACATATATCATTATTCAACAAATCCATTAGGATATGGCAAATTGAAATTCAACTAGGAAGCAACCTAAGTCAACTATAAGTCCAAACTAAATCTTTATTAGTCAAAAGTGTTGTATGTAACACCCTTTATTTATTTATTATTTGATAAATTACTTGATATTAAGTGATATTAGAATGTGTTTTGATTTGATTTAATGAGTGTTTGGAAGAGGTTTGGTGTAGGGAGTCTCGCTTAAGCGAGATTAAGCACACAAAACCATAAGATTTCAGAGCATTCTCGCTTAAGCGAGATGAGTGTCACTCAAGCAAGACAAGATAAACTTGTCCTAACTGTCTCTAGTCCAGGAGAGATGAGTCACTCAGGCGAGGACTTAGAAAAAATCACTAACTCTCTGGACCACTTCTCGCTTAAGCGAGAATATCAAAAAAAGCTTGGGGAACTAGTATCTGGTTTTCTCGACCAGGTGAGAAAGGGCTTGCCTAGGCAAGAATGACCTCACTCAAGAGAGAGTAAGCTCGCTCAAGCAAGAACGCGCGAGATTTGAGGGATATTTAAGGAATTCTAACTCAAAAAACTTGTATTGCAATCCAAGAAAACTTTCCTGATCCTTTTCTCTGAACTCTCTCTTCCTTTCTCCCAGAGAAACACCTTTAAGCTCCAAACTTGCTTCAAACATGAACTTGGATCTTAATTCCACTAAATCATTGTCTGCCTCTTCAATCTCAACTCTATTTTCTATGTTTTCTCTCTTCTCAAATGGTACTCTTCTTTATAATATCTAGGAAAATCTTAGTCTTTTGGACGACCTCTTCCAATAACCTTTTCACAAAACAGTTTATTTGAGGTAAGGAGAGATTTATTTTGTTACTGAGAACATGATGTGGTTGTGCTTGTGAGAATGTTGTGTTACTTGTTTGTGAATTTATGTTTAAATAAAATATGCTTTCCTATCCTTGATGATTTGAATAATCTATGTTGAGAATATTTGTATGTACATTGTGGATTGAGTTCAAAGGTACTCGATCTCTAGCAATGAATGTTTGATACACACACACACATAGTATAGGCAATGAACTTGAATAAAGAGAAAGAGTAAAATGATGAAAAATAGGATATCATAAAAATGATAAGTTTGTGTTATAATGAAAAATATGAGAAAGGAAAATGGTGATGAGAAAGGAAAGATGATAAGGACAAGTGTGGATAGTTTAGATATACACTTGAAGTGTGGGGAAGATGAAGGCGATTTTAGAAATCTTGGAAAAATGAAGGTGGTTGATGTTTTTCTTTGATTTGCGCATAATTAATGAGAGTGGAAGCGCCATAAACCTCACACTCATTTCCTAACCTAAACTCCTAACGATTGATAGACGATGCTGAGTTGCTATCAAAACAACTAAGTTCTCTAAGGATTTTTTAGTATAGAGCTAAACCTAGGTCGATTCACAAAGATACATTTTCAGTTAAATTCAATTTTAGGTTTTCTTTTAAAGAATGCGAGCAAACTTTTGAGGGTTTTGAAATTTGCAAATTAATCAAATTAAATTACAAAGAAAATAAAATTGAGTAAAAATGAATTAAGAAATATCAATCCACAGAATACCAAATGCGTGTAACCCCGATTATCACAGTATCTAAAGATTTTAATTCGAGTTTGAACGTTTATCCAATTCAATTATTAATTCAGTTGAACAACCTAATTAAACTAGATTACGAATTAAACCAAATTATTATTTAACCTAACCTGAATTAATTATCAAATTAGAATATCAATTGAATCCTAATTTGAATTCTAACAACAGAAAAGTTAATCATGATCACAATACACAAATCTAAGATTAGAGAAAAAGGGAACAAACTCAGAGCAATTTGGCTCAGAACTCAAATCGGATGTACAATGTTTGGATTTTGTAGATTGAACGAGATGTTTAACCTTCCATCGAAGCACTTAACCCATGTGAGAATGAGAAGAGAATGAAAGAATTCGAGAGAAAGTAAAAACAAGGATCCTTATTTCGGTCAAATCTCAAAAACTCAAAGTGTCTAATCACATACACTAATTCAGAACCTTATTGGTCTATTTATAAGTTTTGATTAGGGTAAATTAAGTGACCAAAATTTGGGCCTCAATAATATCTAAAAGCACAAATACAAGTATTAAATAACAAAGGTCCAAATGCAATCAGTAACAATATTCAGTAAATCTACCTTAACTTCAAAAAATCATAAAAAAATTGAAAAATACTCCAAATTCAGTGATCCATATATGCATTTTGAAACCCTGGATGCATAGAATCCAATGCAACCAGAATAAGCCAAAAATGATATATGTAGACAAAGTTATGACAAAAAGAGTAGTCAGAGGTCAGAATAACCGAAAATATGAAATTAAAGCATTTATTTGTAACAAACCCAATTTATTCAAATAACTAAAAAATGATAAAAACTCTAAAAACAAAGCATACTAAAAGTGTTTATTAGTTAAAATAAAACTATAAATGTAAACCTAAAATATGTTACATCCCGATACTTTTGGTAAAAAGGGTCGGGTCAGCACACGTATTTGTGTTACTGTGGTTATCTAGTAACTATCTATACTAAGATCTCAAGGGATCCAAGGGCAGTGAAAGTTTGAAATGAGGAATTCATAAATAGTAAAATGAAAAAATAAAATAAAATCATAGTATTAATTATTAATGTATGTATATGAAAATGAAATTGTATTTTTGATTGATTGATGTGTTATTTATGTTTACATTGCCTGATCTTATTGTGAATCATGTTTAGTAATAAGAAAATAGAATCATCCTTACAAAACATTTTAGGGGATAAAGATGTTAGGTCTCAAGAGACTCATTTGATTGTCAGAGTTAATTATTAGTAGCAGACTTAATTATGTATTTAGGGAGTGGCAACGACTCTGCCATTGTAAATTTGTTGTAAATAGTAATGATGGCTCCAGTAATGTATTTACTTTAGAAATGACAATAGGGTATAATATTTCTTTTGATTACCCTAGTAGTGGTAGGATCCACCACACCTTTTGTTTGTACATATAATACAGAGGTTTGATTAGGGCACCAAATATGGTGAATTATGTATACATTTTTCTAGATCATGATTATTATGGAAGACAAGTCGATTAACCTCAAAGCTGGCCACTAGTACTGAGGTGGGGGCCGATACGATCGATCTTGGTGAAGACGAAGACATATCCCTGGAGGAGTTAGTGAAAATAGAGGGATGATTTTAGGATGACGACTAAGATTGTCTTCGGTCTTTTGGTGGAAATACTACTTATTAAGACTTGTTGTACTTTGTAAAGAGTGTAAATGAGTCCTAATGCATTTTGGAATTATGCTTTGTAATTATTAAACTTTTGTATATTAACGAAGTTAGTGTACATGTATTTTATTTCATCTCTTTCTCTAAATTTATTCATTTCTTAATGCCTTACTGATAATATTTTTGTAAACTTGGTAACAAAATGAAAGTTTGAAAATTTAATAAGTTTCATAATATGATTATATGCATATTTTATTTGTTATCTCCTTATGATATAAAAGTTATTTTACAAATGTATAAATTAAATAAGGATGATAAATTATACATTTCGCAAACCAAAGTAAAGGCCAAGGAAACTTGATCAAATAGGCTATCATATGTGTCTAAAAACATCACAGTTCACACTTCCAAATTCTACCTCAATGGGCTAAATGTTAAGTCATTTCCATCCTTTTCAAATTAACAACAATTTCAAATTAACTAAAATATAGAGTCTGTGTGTGGTTATCCAACATTCCAAGAAGCTTAATATGTTTTTCCTCTTGCAATTGTTAACCAAAATATTAACAAGGAGTGATAAGTCTATAATTAAGCCATTGTTTACAGACTATATATTCATATTTAACCTTTATTTTATTTGGGGTTTACACTAATTTATATATTAATTGTGCAGTTTGGTATAAAGAAGCTGCAGTTTGATGGAAGATTAGAGCTTCGCAATAATTAACACTCTCAGACCCTTTCAACAAGCATGGGGTGCTTCGAGCCCATACACGGTCGTGCTTAAGGCCTTGTATGGCCGTGCTCATCTGTAGGAAGCCCAATTACGAAGAGTTTTTAGAGGTTTTAAACCCTATAAAAAGAGAGACCTTAGGCATTCTGGGGGATACCGTTTTACATCTTGGCTTTTGGTCTTTAATACACCTTTCACCTTGTCTCTCTTCCAGGGGATCTTCGGTATATTCTTGATGAGACTTGAAGTTTCAAGCGATCGTACTTGAATACCGAAAACTCATCTTACACTCTAGTTTGCTATTCATTTTGATTATGACTTTGTTTATGATTATTTTAGTTCTTTCCTTTAACATGAGTAACTAAGTTCATAGTTAGGGTTATGAGAACTATTGTTAATGAGTTTATGGAATTTTGATATTTGAATCTAAATTTGATTTCTGTTACGTGATTAAATTTTATCATATTGCGCTTCCTTCTTAATCCTAATTGATTATATCGTCAGGCGACCGCACCTCGATTAGTTAATGGATGTATAGGATAAAACAAGACAAAGGATTAGATAGACCAAACCAATCTTTCTCTTCCAATCGTTATTAAATTAACAAGTTCATAGGTTCCTTAACCTCTTTTAAATTAATGTCTTGCATGACCATTGGGGATGTTAATTTAGAGAAAAAAATATTAATATTACATGACCATTGGGTATTAATAGTATTCATATGAATGATTGATAATCATAAAGAAATTGAATTTAGAATTAAACAAAAGAATAACATAGAGGATTGAATGAGAAAACTCATATACCTTAAGTTCCTCTCCGATAAGTTTAACCAAGACGTGCATTGTGTTCTTTATTCTAATTTTTAGAATTGATTCTATAAATTCATGTTTTGATTAATCTTATATCTTTGAAACTCAAACAATTGAATTAAGAAATTTCAGTAATTAAAAATCAATTCTTGTGAGACAATATTTCAAAAACTTAATTTAAGAACCATTTATTACTTTTCGATAAGTACACTTACCCTCCGAACAAGGAGCACACTTCACCTTTTCCTTGTCAAATCTTAATACTTTTCAACCATAATAGTCGTAAAAACACCCTTACCCCACTAAAATTTTCCATACCAAAGAGAAGAAATTTCATAAACTACGGAGAATATTTACTAAACTTCATTGTACTAAACAATTATTCAAGTTTTCACTAAATATAATGTGTGCAACACATAAAATTAAACAAACAACAAGTTATATCAACGTACACAATATATATTTACTTTAATAATGTGTCACTAGCGTTTCTTTATATTAATTCCATCATAATAATCAATATATAAAATTGTGTTATAAAATTGTTTTTACATTACTGTAAAATTATCTAATATTATATTTATGTATATCAAAATTAATATAATATGTATTTACTTTAAAAATATATAAATTAGAATGTAATATATCAAAATTTCTAATTATATTCTTACTTTTATTTAATTTTAATAAAATTTGGTAAACAATGAAGGTGTAATAGATGTATAATTTAATAATTTGACGTATAAAATGTCACAAATTATATACCCGTGAGACTACAAATATAACATTCAACTTAATTTATATTATATTGAAACCATGTGTGAATACTTCTAACAATATTCAGCCGACTCCGAGTGGTTGTTCATCGTGTGTTTCGTCAAGAATGCCTCGCTGTCTCTTTTATCTTTGCTCATTCGTGTTTATGCAGTAGCAATTTTGCATCATGTTCGTCAAGTGACAGAGACATATACTGCCTACGTGGTAAGTACAATTTGCATTTATTTGAAGGTTACATCCAATTCGAGCACCTCTACCTAGCTCGATTCTGCTCTGCCACAGCTAGCTTAACCCCACCTCTTCCTCAGTAGCAGCAGAGAGGTCAAAAAGCATTCACGTTATAAAACCACAATGGTAAATCAAATATGACGTACTTGCAGCATAAGGTAATTAATGTTAAATGTGAATATATTTAAATTATATACTAACTACTTATTTTTAAAAAGTTTCAACTTTATCCTGCTGTAATGATGTCACGTATGATATTATAGTTAATTTTAATATAAGTGAATATTTAATAATAATTAATAATTATGAACGAATTGAACAACGATATTTTTCTATCTTTATAATTTTCGGAGGCATCCGTGATAATAAAATTTTTGAATTTCTATCTTTATAATAATTATTATTTAAAATATAGTATCCGGAAGTAAATAATAAAATTCAAAATTAGTTGATAATTGCAAAAAAAAAACACTTTTTCTCAGCAAATTTATTTATACTAAAATGATATTTTCAGAAATGGTTGTTACTTCATTTCATGCGACATGTAATTACATTAATGAATATTTAAAGGGATAGCTTTGATAGATCTTAATTAACTTCAATATTAATATATCTCTGATAAAAAGTTCTTGTCATTTAAATTAATTTAAAAAAATTATACATTAATTATAATTTGTTTATTTCTTTTAAAAAATTAGTGAGTTATTTCTATATCTTTTTTCCTAATAACAAAAATCAGGTTTTATGGTTGAAATTTGTACAAATTAATTTTTAAAAACTGAAAACAATTTGAATCCAACTTTAGGCCAAATTGTAACACCAAATAATGCAAAATGGACGAATGATAATTGACAAATCAAGTTATTGGTTTCATCTTTCATTTAAATGAACGTAACATGTTAGTTTCACTTCACAGCACATCTCTAAATCAAAATTACAGTTTCCAATACATTGTAAAAGAGAAGCATATCCACGGCTTAGAAAACATTGTCTTGATGCAAGTGAATCATATCGTCAATCCCTACGTGGAGCCCTCAGAAAGGCAAACAAGAAGAATAATGAATGGGCCTTACTCTGTCTGGTAATAACCCATTACAAGTCATGGGGATGATTTTAAAGTGGGGAACAGCCAAATAGTTGCTTAAAAATAATGGGGCATGGCATGCTCAAACCTTCTGGCTATGAGACTAGTAGTTCGTTTTGGTCCTGCCCTTTTCCAATCAACAGGGGTCCCATCCCTTAACAGTAGTCAATTATACAAGCAGAATTATGCTAGTCCTTTTTTTGGTGCTTTACCACCAGAGCAGTGTAGAACTGAAGTATCTGTTTCGCTTCAAATAAATTTGACTAATCCACCTAACTAAAATGAGATAATAATAAATAGTGGATAAGTATTATATTTTTTGGATAAAAATAGATAAATTAGGTCAGTAATGGGTAAAAAATTAAAAAATTGTCGGTACCTAAAACCGACCGAATAGACATCTATACGTGAATCTGTTATTGAATTTATTAAATATACATTAATTTGAGCCAGCCCAATTTCAGGTAAATTTATTATAATATTGTAAATTAAAAAATAATTTATTATTTTATAGCAAATCTGAAATAATTTCTCAATTTGTGATTTTTTTGTCACGTGGATCAATTTTGCGCCATACGACTGGCAAAAGTAATTAATTTTTGAATTTTTTAATATCTATTTTGCCATAAAAAATACGAAATATGACGTCTTAGAGCAGTTAGTTTAAAACCACTCTCATAACTATATTTTAGAAAGCGGTTCCTTATGAACCGCTCTCATAACTCTATTTTACAGAGCAGTTAACCGCTCTCAGTAGTAATTTTAGAGAGTGATTCCTTATGAACCGCTCTAAAATTTCAATATTAGAGAGCGATTCCATTTCAACCGCTCTCAAAAGTCATGTTAGTCATGTTAATTTTGATGGATCTTCTGGCCTGAGATTAATAACCCTACTTTGTTGTGAAGATGATGTCATCTATACAACAATAAAAAATATTAGTAAAAAAAATTCATTCAATAATAATAATAATTTATATTTTACTAACATATTAATAATATATATTTTATAAAGGTCAAACAAATTTTCTAACAAATCATTATCACATTGTAATGATATCATATTATATTCATTACAATATATTATAAATGCAAAAATCAGGTGTATATAAACAAAATTAAATAAATAAATTCTTTTTAACAATATAGAACGTAAGGAAAGAAACAGTATTTTAACAATAATTTTTATTAAAATTTTTTAAAGCCTGACATAATGCTTAACCGACCGATTTAGTGAGTTCTCCGATATATCCGAATCTAAATTAACCGATAAAAAATTGGATAAAATTAGATATTTTTTTAAACAATTCAGTTAAATATAATTAACTACTTTTAGATCCGAACTCACCCAAAACCCACCGATGATCACTCCTATCAATTACCACCTCCTATTTTCTCTCGTGACTAGGCAAAACCAATTTTGCACCAGAATATGGTAGACTGCATGCCAATTGTTCTATGTGAAACATACTATCTTGGTGCCAAAATGAGTTAGCTAGGTTACCTGCACTAATTCGATTGATTCCTTTAAATATAAGATTTAAATTTTAATTATTTTAATTTGATTCATTTGAATTTTTCTTTAATCCAGTTTGAATTAATTTGATTATTTAAATATAAAATAAAAATTTAATTTAAATTTCAACTTTTATTTCATAATTCAAATAAAAATACGCTTCGTTTAAAATAATTCAATCAAACTCAAAACTCAAAACCAAAACTTACCTTTTTTAAACTTGCAACCATTTTGATTTTTGACACAATGGCATAGAGTAACGGCAATCAAATATTACTTGCATATAAGTTTTTTGGATCGATATTAAATTAAAGGTATAAGAGTTGTAATGAAAATAATGTGAGTTATTATGTCAGGAAAAAAAGAAGAGAAATTTCGTGTATGATGCTCGCATTAACCGTGCATATTCTAGATGAAATGAAAAGAGGTCGTTTCAAATGTCATAAATGTCGTTTCATTAGTTAAGACCGGAGCAATCTGTCGGATCACTTTTACTTCATCACCTAACCATAATATTTCTTAAACTATAGAAAAAATAATATATGACCAGATATTTATAAGCAATTTTGTGTAGGACAAGAGAAGGTGGGGTACGTGGTTTCTCATGATAGGAAATATGATTTACTTTGTTCGACCATGCAATCCCCAGCGGACATATATTAATTCGAAATCTATATATCTATCTAGTCAGTCAAACACCTAGCCTGTTGCACACAACAGTTTCCCTGATAATTAAGTATCTTATATTAAAAACTTGTATATATATAGCTAGCAAATTTCGGTTTTGTTAAGTCTTCTATCAACGAAGCAACATATTAGAAGAGGCATATATCTATCCATATTTGCAGAGAGAGAGAGAGAGAGAGAGAGAGAGGGAGGGAGGAAGAGGAGTTCTGAGACACACTTTACAGAAGGAATTCCCGCGGCAGTGTGGGCTTAATGTAAAATCTTAAAACTGGAGTTGTATTTCAGAAGGGGGGGAAGGCGTGTTTGTTTCTCACGAAGGGACAAAATATTAAAGGGTTTAAAGGCTAAATCAGGTAATGAAGAGGTGCTCTTGCGTCCTATTTAAACTATGGGTCTTATATTCTCTCCAGTTTTGTATAGCCTGTAGCAATATCTGCCCCTTTACATTTAAAGCTGTCTTTTTATTTAATGACCGATGCAGAGAAATAATGATGATTGCATCTTCTCTTATGAACCCCAATGACCAACTGAACAACCCCTTGTCCTTTCAAATTCAAGGAACTGTGGTATATATATTTATGCTCTTTGTTTCACTTTCATTGACAGCTTCTAGCGTCTCTGCTGCCGCTAGGTAAGTCAGATGTACATTTAATGATTTATGTAGATTTTCCAGGTGGTGTAGTGAGGTGAGCCTCATCCATGCCATTAAAGAGATCATAGTGCTGAGTGGCTTTTGAGGCTACAATCTGTCTGTCTGTATCTTTTCAGTGTCAAGAGAAAAAACCTGTTTTTGGGTCAGAGAGATGAAGGGATAAGTGTTTTCAGGTGTCCATAAAAGGCTCTTTTTTTCGCCCCTATTACTATATATTAGGGAGATATAGTATTAATTTAATATAGAGTTGGGATTTCTTCACTTCTTATACAGTTTCTAGCTGCTTTGGGTTTGTTAAGTATACCCTTCTCTCCGACTAACTAATCTACTGTTTATTTCTTTCTTCTCTTTTCTTTCCTCTTTCTTCTAGGTCTCGTAAGGATGGAGCCACCTCATGCCATGTTGGGAGGTGCAGAGGAATGCCACAGCAGTGAATCTGGATGGACCATGTACATTGGGTCCCCCGTAGATGAGCATGCTAATTCTGATTATAAAGAGAATGATGAGAACCTGGATTATGATTATGATTATGATTATGAAGGCACTCATGCTGATCCTGATGTTGAAAGTGACGATTCAATGGCTTCTGATGCTTCTTCTGGACCAAGTTATTATGGAATAATTAATCCATTAGGGAATGACTATGATGGCTTCACACATTTTCAGCAAAAGGAGGAAGAGAAGGCAAAGTATTGCTCAGATCACAAGAGAGCTACAAGTAAAAAAAGTGAAAATCGACTAGTGGATAAAAGAGTGGAAAAGAATGAGATGGTTTTCATCAATGGCAAAGGTAAAGCTCAGGAAGTTCAGAACGGTGGCAACGTCAAGGCGAGAAAAACTCTTAGGGTGGGAACCAAAAAATAATAAAAAGAGATATGTTTCCGCGCCCAGCAGCTTTAGCTTATTTTCCTAGGTTTAAGTATTTTTTGTGACGAATTATTGCATGTGTATGTGTTTTCTTTTCCAAGTCATTTATAATGTTGAGATTTGAATCAAGAAAATGTCAAGACCAGATTAATTACCTGTAGCGTGCATGGATTAGTGGGTATGTATGCAAATCTGGTTAATTAATTTTCTTAATATCTTGGTTTTCATCTCTTTTTTCATATGTAGTATAGTGTGTACGTAAGACAAAAGATGGACACTAGGTTTCTATGGGTATGAAGAGATTGAAATTTGAGTGAAATTAATTACTATTCAATAGTTGTAATATTTATGTTTAGGCCTTTTTATCCGGCACCTTAAAACAAGGGCATTGCATGGAATGTGATCGAGCACTGAATATCCATCGAAACTCGGTTAGTTGAGTCAATAAATTAAGCTCTTGATGTACGGAGAAATGAAAACTTCTAAATATACTTTCTTGATTTTTATGGAAAGAGTGTTTAGTACGTGTGAAGTAAAAGCAAAAGAGAAGATCTTAATCCTTGATTAAAGAAATCAAGATAATTGACTGATACAAATTTATAATTTGTTAGGAATTCATTGCGTAGGCAGCATGCATGGTGCATCTAACTAACTAATCAATCATGATTCTTGCATTTCAAATTAAGTTAATTAGGAATTCATTATGGTCATGGATGCATGGTGTGTTTATTAACTTACTAATCCTTCATGATTCTTGTATGCGTGGGTACTATCAATGTTTACATTTAAGCTTATGTAGGAAGGACACATCATTTTTCCATGTTAAAAAAACGTATGTATTAACAGCAAAAGTAGTGGAAAATAATTGTAAAAACCAATGAAAATCTTATTCTATCCAATTAAGGTTCTGGAGAAAGTTCTAATTCACGAGATCTGGTAATATAGATTTTGTTGATTGTATAGCAAGACGTACAACTAGCTATAGAATTACATTTCAGTTTAGTTTAACTTTAGAGAAAAGTCACCTATTTTAAAAGAAAAAGTATACGTTGGTAATTTCTTTTAATAAATATAAAGTTTGAACTCAATATCTTAAGTAAAGTCAAACGTACAAGGAGTAGTCATAAGCTTTAAGCACTCAATTAATGTTATATATGCCCACAGGTTTATAACAATTTTTTATATTCATAACCTATATGTTTAAAGTTTGTTCTAGACATAAGATTTTATCTGAACAGTGATGATCGTTCCATTTTGACAATATTTTTACTCCAGATAATATTAATATATTACTTCAATATCCATGGCTTTTGTTTCGAATACCTCGCGACCTTAAGAAAATAAATATTACAAAATATAGAGATTTAATTTCAGTTTAGGTAAGTTTAATTTCAGATATATATATATATATATATATATATATATATATTAAGAAATTAATATAAAAAATTAATAATTTTTTCTCATAAATTAAAAGTATAACTTATACTTCTTAAATTTTATGAAAGTTAGACAGGAGATGTTTTAAACCGAGAAAATAATTTTAACTTATGATAAAAATTTAATATATTTGACCATTTAATTCTTTATACTTGTAAGTACTTACTAATACATTTATCCAAATTGATCTTTATAGATTCTTTTATTACATATACAAATTATCTTAAAAGCCACAATTAGATAATTAAACATTTAGATAAATTTATTAATAAATAATTATAAGAGTAAAAAGTTTAGTAAAATAAATAAAAAATATAAGAATTAGAATGAGACGACAACAACTCCACAGCATATAGTAATTCCACCTGAAATTATGATAATAGAAGCAAAATCAGGAATTAGGAGGAAGAATGAGAAAAAGATGACGTAGAAAGAAAATAGAATCATAGAAAAAAGTTCATACTAACAAACACTCTCTTTGCAGTTTTGCGGGCTTCTTCTCATTGCCACCACTTGCGAATCACCTTCCACGTGTCCTCTGGACTAATAGCATTTCTTGCGTTTCTTTCTCTCTTCATTTTACTCGTTACAGAAGATTATATGAACAATTTACGAAAAACTGTTTGTGACTTTCCTAAGCTATTTTTAATTTATTTAAATTATTATTAAACACATGAATTAATCAATAAAAATTGTTTAATTTTAGTATGTAATACCGAGTTCGAGTTTCAGTAAATACATTTATATTAATATATTCAAAAGAAAAATTATATCACTCATAATAATCTTACGTGATTTGAACAAGATTATTTCTAATAAAAAATATACCGTGATAAAAAAAAATCTTAAATCTTATAAAGGAAAAGGATTGAGTAAATCTTAATTAATGTGATATTTAAAGACGAAGATGAACTTTCTGTACCCCTATGCTTTATTTACATGCCAGTACTGGAGTTTTGTTGGAATTAATATAGATATAAAACTTGACGAAATCTATGCTATGCACTGTGTAGGACATCACATGTGAATGAACTCCTTAGCAGTTAGGTTCCAGCTTGAATATATTGGGTAGTGCGTTACATTCGAAATATGGAGGGACAAATTATTGACATGCTTTGAAGACAAGAGTTGCTTTCCATTTGGAAGCTCCTGCAGGTAGATAACAAATGTATCCGCATATAACCAGCCATATACGTAATATTATATATTCATTAGCTTGACCGTTTAGATGCAAACGTCAATACAGAATAAACCGAAACAACATAAAATAAAATAATAACGATGATGCAATGAAATCATTCTTTGTTTAAAAAATTAAACTTCATCTACCTCTTTTACTAATTAATTTGGACTTGCAAAGGTAATATATTGTTGATAACCAAATAAAATACCACGAGAAAAACGGAAACCAATAGAAATAGAACTTGTTAAATAATCTGAAATAAAATATTTAAAAAATGAATGAGAGAGATATGAGATCAGGCATTGAGGCAAAAGCCTCAGTTATTGAGCACTCGTGATATTAACGCTGCAAGCGAAGACGTCAAGGTAAAACTGTAAAATAGGTTACTTCTAATTCATATGGGTTACAACCAAAAATTCAATTTATATAATATTAAATATTTATAATGATTATTGTTATTAAATAATAATAATAATAAAATTATTTAGTATCAAATTACTTTACATGTTTTTTAAATATTTATTCGTATTATTGATAATCATTAAATAACTGCAATAAATTTTTATATAATTTTATAAATAAATTTTTAAAATATTATTTTTCTTTCTTTTTTTATAAACTTATTAAAAATATAAAATATTTTAGTTTTCTTTTATGTGAGGATCATATTTTATCTGTGTAGAGATATGTAATGTTCAATAAATAAAGTCACAATAAACACATAAAATTGACAACAAAAAATAATAATGAAATTTATTGAGTTACCTAACTGAGAATTGATATATTAAATGTCAGGCTTGTATTATATATATATATATATATATATATATATATATATATTTTAAAGATAATGTTGTAAACATTTAAACTATGATGCCTCTATGTATTGAATGCGATGTTGTATGTTGATAATGGTATAAAATAGCGTGAAATTATGCATGTGTGAGTTATATAGTTGTTGAGTATAGAGCTAATGCAAGTTGTGTGGATTGAATATGTTTAATTGGTGTAAACTACAGGATGTCTTGCAGTAATGAGATATCTCTCGCTGTAGCGAGACAAGTTATCCGTAAATAGACTATCTGGAGCGCTCTCGCTGCAGCAAGAAGTAGATAAGATTGACCCAACTAACACTCTCACTAGAGCGAGACAGATTCTTGCTGCAATGAAAATGACAGATAGCAGAAATGATATATTATTTGGTATATCTCGCTATAGAGAAAGTCGCATGTTTGAGGGTATTTAAGGGGATTTTGAGCTTAAAACTTTCATTTCCCACCAAACCAACTTTCCCTCTCATTTTCTCTCTGTTCTCTCACCCTCTCTTCTTAAAGAAAACCTTTTCAAAATTGAACTTCTTCATGATCCAAGTGGGAACCTCCATTTAGTGCAGATCTAGGTAAACTCCTGGGATCCTGTTCTCCAACTCTACTTCTTACTTCTTGGGTTTCTCTTTTCAAAGGTTTCTCTTTTCTAATAGTGAGCAGATCTAAGCCCTCGAGCATTGCTTCTTTCTTTGGAACTCACGTGGAGTTCAATCTGAGGAAACCCTTCCAGGTAAGAGGAGCTTACCTGAGCTGGCCTTATTCACTTACTAGATGCTGAGATATTTATATGTATAATTTTGTTCTAGTTAAGAATACGTTAGTGCATGAACAAACCTCGGAGTAGACTCAAGAGTAAGTATGGCTGAGTGGACTGACTGTCATTGGTAGATGTAATGAGTCGATGTGTGTGATGGAGTTTTCTATTGTTCTATGTATCATATGAAATTGTTATGTTTGAGATAATTGTTGAAATGTTGTTGTATAATGTGCTGAGACTGGTTGATAAGTACTGTGAAATAATGTGTTGAAATGCTTAAGATATGACTGTGTTGTATCTGTAACGCCACAAATTTTGTTAATAATATTTTAATGTATTAATAAATGTATAAATTGATGTTTGAATGTGCATTTAATTGTGTAATGATTTGAATATAACTATGGTTATGAAGATGTATGAATATGTGGTTAAAATGTGTGTGGACTTGTACTTGAGCATGATTGTTGATGGTTGACTTGTGTTTGGGCTGGAGTTGTTTGAGTATATAGGCTAAGTGTGTGCTACAGGTGTGTTCTCGCTATAGCGAGAAGGCCCTGGGCGAAGAGCATAAAACTATGTCATTTTCGCTGTAGCAAGAAGGCATTGGAGAAGGGAGTGAAACTGTTGCGTTCTCGCTATAGCAAGGGTTCGGGAGCGCGACAATGGAAGGTGCATTTTTAGGTGTAGTCTCGCTGTAATGAGATTCTACAGAAATCAAAGTGCAATTTCTTCTGAGATTTTTACTGTAGCGAGAGAGGGTGTTGCTACAGTGAGGTCCCTTCGCTGCATTGAGAATATCTCATTACAATGAGAGTGCCGCGACCAGAGGGATATTTGAAGGGTCTAGGGTTCGAGAAATGCATTCTCACCTTTTTCTCTTCATTTCCCTTTCAATTCTCTCAAATCAAAACTCATTCTTATCGATTAAATTGCCTCTAAAGCCGTTTGGGAGTAAGATTGAAGGTTGAAAATGAGTTTAGGACATTTGGAGGGATGTCTTGATGGTTAGGGTTTTGGTTTTTCACTTGTCTTCTTGATCTCTTAGGTTCTCATGGAGTTTTTCATGTGTTTTATGTAACGCCCCGAATTTTGATAATATTAATCATTATTGTTGATGTATATATATATATGTGTGTGTGTGTGTGTGTGAATATTTATATGAGAATGAATGTTTGAATATGCATTCAAGTGCGAAATGATGGAATGCGAATGACATTTTAATGTGTGGTAATAATGTATGAGTATATATGTATATGCATGTGAATAAATACTAGAATGTTATGCGAGTATGACCGGACTGGGCTGGAAAGAATAGGCTAAGTAGCTGGTGCAGAGTGTTCTCACTGCAGCGAAAGGATTTTTGCTGTAGCGAGAGTGCCCTGGGAAGAAGGGGGCTAAACTGTCGCCTTCTCGCTGTAGCAAGAGGTGTCTCGTTGTGGCGAGAGAGCGACAGTTGGGATTACATTTCTGGGTGCAGACTCGCTGTAGCGAGGGGGCCTCGCTATAGCAAGATTCTCTAGAGACTAGAATGCAATTTCGTCTGAGATTTTCGCTACAGCGACATAGGGTGTCGCTGCAGCGAGAGATGCCTCGCTGCAGCGAGAGGATGTCGCTATAGCGAGAGTGTTGCAATTTGAGGGATTTTAAAAGGGGGTTTAAGAATTTGAGAATCATTTTCTCAATTTTCTTCCTAGATCCCTTCGATTCTCTCAACCCCAAACCCTTTTCTCACTGATTAATTGTCTCCAAAGTTGTTCGTGAGCGAGATTGGAGCTTGGATTTGTGTGCGGAACGCTTGAAGGTGAGTTTTAATGGTTAGAGTTCCGTTTTTCATTCCCTTTCTCTGTTTTTGGCGTGATTTCTGGGTTCTCATGGAAATAACCCGTGTGTTTAGGCTGAAATCCGTGCGAGGAACACTTTTGAGGCTGAATCCGTGAGTGGGTCTTCAATTCAAGGTAAGGGGAGACTCTACCCTACTCTTTTGTGCGTGATTTGTTGTTATTTTGCCAAATATTATGTTGTGGTTGAGTTAGAGAATAGGAAATTGCTGAGGAATGTAATGTGAACCACGTGTCGTGATACGTGAATATTTTGTGTGTTTACCCGAAATGAAGAAATAGGGATTGTATGTAAATGTTGTGTGATAGAATGTGAGTTTGTATGCCGAACATTGTGAATGGGTATGGGCACTTGTGCCGTAGATTTTGAATAAATAATGTGAACCAATGTGGGGCCGAGGATTGTGTAATACAATAAATATGGGCTATGTGCCAAATAGTATTGAAGTAAGCTATGTGTCGTATGTTATAAATGAAAGTGGGCCTCGTGCCGTGTATTATGAAATAATGAGAATAGGGCGGGTAATTGCCGGTATATAATAAAGAATGGGGCAGGTTGTAGCCGGTATACAACAATGTGAATGAGACAGGTTGCCGACGGTATACAATAATGTGAGTGCGGCAGGTAGCCGTCGGTGTACAATAATGTGAATGGGGCGAGTAGCCGCCTGTAACATCTCTAATTTCGGTCTGCATGGCAAGGAGTGTTGGTTATTAATTAGTAACCCTTTTGCTTGATTTTTTTTTTTTTTTTTAGTTTATGAATCCTTATAATTGATCGTTTAATCATATTATGTTCCCTGTTTGCATAATTATTTCTCCTAGGGTACGTTGAGTAAATCTCATACATGCATGCGTATAACATTATGTTAAATAGCCTAGGTTAGTACGGTTGACCTAGGGCGAAATTGTCTTTTGAGTTGGATGAGTGGACCCCATTTTTACCCCCTGATTATTTTTATTAATGCTACATTGTCCTTTTAATTCATGTGATTGATTATGTGACTTTCTTTACTTGTCTTGAATGTCCACTTGACCCTAATAATGGGTGTGCATAAACCTTCCATTTATTCTAGTACCACATACACTAAGCTAGTCAATTAATGAGAATTCTTTTTTTTTTTACACTAGGTCTCACGTGTACCACAAAGGACCCAAGAAACACGTTTCAAACCTTTTATCATTTAAGTCTGGTGACCGAAGGGTCATTCATGCCCAGGGGAGGGAAGGAATCGAATTTGATAACCTAGGTTCTAGCCCAAATTGACTGCACTTAATGCAAAATCCATAATTCCTATTTACCCTGATTAAATACGGCCGCCACCCCTTGGACTGTTATCCCTTGATTGACCCTCATTTAAAAACTTCCATTTTTAGTGCAACCGAGAAATTGGAGCTATATTCCTTTCCTCAAGAGTAGACTTTCCACATTCTCGTGCATTTAATTGGGATTAATTCGAGAATTAGTGGGAACCCAATGATCATTATTAAGAAAACCTTCCATATTCTTGCATACGAAGGAGAGAGAAAAACTGGCCATAATGGCCTAGATTTGGAGCATAAAACATTGCATTTAATGAGATTATTAATTCCTAGTTACCTTAATTAGATGCAGCCATTTTCCTTTCCTTAGACTGCCGTTTTTATGTGATAAATATTATAACCCCCGCATTAGTGGTGCAGCCGAGAATTAAAGGAAATTAGAAGCCCCAAAATCCTTTCCCTAAAAACGTAAACCCTTCATATTCTCGTGATCTTATTGTAACCAACCAACTTAATTCAATTTAACATCCAATCCAATGATCATTTACTAAGGAATTGATTGTGCTTAATTACCTCCACATCCAACCCTTCACCTAACCATTAAAGTGCATCATAATTGTTTTAATTGTTTCCCACTCACCTTCAACCCTTCGAGGAAAACGAATAGACACGCCCCCAATTTTCTCCCCCAAATGATTGGAACCGTCAACCACATTAAAGGAGAAGTGAAGAGTCAACGTGAAAAATCCCCCATGACGCAATTAGAACCCTAAAACCATGCATGATATTAAATGGTATTCTTTCCTTAATTGCTTGCATTCATGATTAATGATTATGAGGTTATGTGCGCACACTACCCCAAAGGAGGCGTGATGAATCCATAGTTTACTAGTATTTTACAATAGTTTTTAGTGCAATTAATAAAGAAAACATGCTAGAAATAGTAGAAAACCCTTAAAAAAAATAATAAAATGTTGCATGTCACTTTTAAACATAGTTATTTTAAAATTCATTGATTTTCTATATAAAAAGTGACAATTCAAGTATGCTTTTGTAGGGAATTCTGAGCTAAGTTCATGAGGATTGGATGATCAAAGGAAAAATAGAAGAAAAGTAGCAAAAATTAGAGGAAAGAAGTTGACAATAGAAGAACAGCCTCTGAGTGATCACTTTCGCTGGTGAAAGTGATCACTCCATAACCATAAATTGAAGAAGAGTTTCTGCGTGTTCCAGAGAGTCCTCCAAGAAGAGTTGTTGCGCGTGTTCACTATTTTCAACAAAAGTGAACACACGCAAGAAGGTAGCTTCTGCGTGATCATTATTTCTAGCAGAAGTGAACACGTGCATGACATTAGTAAGGGAAGCTTCTGAGTGGCTACTATTTTCAACAAAAGTTAACACTTTGAAGTGCACGTGGCTACTATCACCAGCAAAAGTGAACACACGCAAGTGGAAATGAAGAATTAGCCTCTGCGTGATTACTATTGCTGACAAAAGTGATCACGCCAGCAGAGCGGGAATTCTATAAAAGACAGTTAGCTCAGGAATTAGTAGATTTTGTTCATTTTTATAATTTTCCATTTGTTTTTGTTGTTGACAGAGTCAGAGAGGGAGATTGAGGATGAACACCAAGCTTCATTTCTTGAGAGATCAGATTGGAGATTGGCTTGAAGATGTTTCTTCTTTGTTCATTCTCTTCTTCTCTTCTGTTCTTTTCTTTTTTTGTAATGTTTGCTTAAACTCTTTGTGGTTAGGAACTGTGAATCTGAAATAGAAATGTTGAATTGATTTTGGATCTGAACTTTGAGTTTTGGATTGGATTGAGTGATTGATTCTGCTGTTAAAGTAGTGATTGAATGGAAATTTGATCAACTAATCATAGAGGAACTATTATCAATGGGAATTGAAATTATTTCTCAGATCTGAATTAATTGCCAAGGTTATTGGTTTCTTAGGGATAAGATATCTTAATCTTGCAATCTTTTGGTTTCTCAAACTTAATGCAACATTTGATTGGATTAGAACTAAGGGATTAGAGTAATTTGATTAGATGCTAGATCCATTGAGGCAATGGATTGTCCTTTGATTAATATAACGTGAAACTGATTGTCATTCCATCTAAATGCTTGAAAGTTCATAACTTTATTGATTCAATGTTGAAGTTTTGGTGAAACCATTTTCTAACTACTCTTTCTACATCTGTTTACTATATACTTTTGTGCTAACTGTTCTGTTTTACTTTCTAATTTCGTTTTTGATACATTCATACCAAATCCATCTGAAATTTGTAAAGCTCAACTAATTGTGATCTTGTGAAGTGGTAATTGTGATCTTGTGAAGCTCAACTAGTACACTTGCTAGTTAGTTTACTTTCAGTGCAACAACAATTGTAAAAGTAACAAGGTGCCACCTTTGTGGGCAATTCAATGAGACGTTTGCATGCCTATTCCCTCCTCCAACAACTTAAACCGCCACCCACATTTAAAACTCTGCACCTAGGGCAATCACTTCCTTTGAAACTGTGCCACCATTAAAATTCCACTTAAGAGACCTTTTGACTTACACGGCCACACAAGAGACACAATCCTTTCAATTTCGTGGGATACGAAGGGTTTAAACCCATTCCCTTCACAAGCAAGACCTTAGCCGCCAATATACCTCACTCTCTCACTCTTGCTCAAGTCAAAACCCTACTTAGTTACTCCATCATGATGGCTGGCCTATGGAGACGTGTGAAGCATTGATGGCTTGCTTCTTTTACACTCTGAGCATTTAATGCTCTTGAAGGGACGTTTCGCATGCACCTGCACACCAACAGGCACGAGCATTCAGAGGGAGAGGCAAAAGGGTGTATCCCTTAACCTAACCCTAAAACTTTTCTTGTCCAACCCTTCACCGCCAGCCTCTAGGAAACGAATGGACATAAGGTTTAGGTTACACTATATAAGAACCTCTTCATTCTTTTCCCTTCTCATTTTTCAAAACACTCTCAATCTCATCACTCTTTTTCTCTCTAACATCCTCTCACCCTCACACTAAACAACCCCCTTCACTCTCTTTCTCGTGAGTGACACCACCCCTCGAAAATACGAAGGACGCTGAAGAGTTTCCAACACAGCCTTGCACCCCTCTTCCAAACGGTTGTGCCGCCATCCAAGACTCAAGTTGTGATCGAGTTCTCACCAATGTCGAGGCTAAGTCTTCCATTCCTCCTCTCATTCTCAAACCAAACAAGGTTAGGGGAGCTCTTGCTTGCGCTTGAATGCATGTGGTTGTTTGTTAACTTGTAAACTCTACATGCACTCTCTTCTTCTTGTTTTTGCCTCTGATCTTCATCAAAGAAATTTACATGCAAACCATTTTCTTTCATCTCGTGGTGATTCTATTTGGATGGTGTTTTAAAAATCCATGTTTCGTAACTTGCGTGAACTTGATTGAGGTTGACATAGTTTTGCATGTTGATAATATTGAAATCCTTACATGATTCTAGGTTGTTCGCCTTTACTATTGAATAAAAATGATGACCTTGGACGATTTATCTCTTGCATGGTAAATTTTCGTGATAGAACCTTTCTTTTCTTTTCGACTCTTGTTGTCCATTTTGTTTTCGAAACCCTTTTATCATGAAATCAATCTCTTCTCCCTACCTATTTCTTTTGTTTTAACCGAGAGCCAAGGAGCCCTGTTTTGGTTAAAGAAAAAAGATGAAATTTGTTTGAATAATAAACCATGGATGTTGTCAATTTTTAACTCAAAAATCTGAGTTTGCATGTGGGATTAGGTCACGGTCATTTTGTGAAAATTTCATGGTACTTATGTAGATGATGTATTTTGAGGTGTTGGGTATCTCGCGGAAATTGTTACATTCATCTCCATCTTCCTTTATTTTCCTTTATTCTTCCCGAGTGCATGTGCACACTTCTCTTTTTGGAATGTATGAATCCTTTTAAGCGTGCCTTGATTTTACATTATCATTGTTATTATGTGGATATTTACATATGTGGTGTGGAGGATGGAGAGTCAAGGACACAGTTTGGCACCGCTGGGGAATGTGAGTGTTCAAGTTCAAAGGAAGAACCTTGGGGGTAGTTGAGGGGGGTTGCCCCAATGGCGCGGAATAGCTCACCGCAGCCAGAACATGTCGCCATAAAAACCTCCACTAATCCTGACGCAGGCAAGCATTGCCGAGAATCGTGGCAGAACTCATTCCTGAGGAACCAAAAATTGGTAATATCAAGAAATAACCCTGGAGTATTGTGGTCAATGTGTGCTTGTAGGGAATTAGGGTCTCCGATCGCCTTGGCTGGAGGAATGATAGAAATTGAGGAAGTAGTGGTGTTCTAAGTTGCATCATGTGAACCACATTATTAATGAATTTTCTGTGAATCTAATTATGCTTCTTAACTGTTTAGTAGATATTAAATTGAGATTAGGTGTTTGCCGGAATTCTGACTTCGTAATGCTATTAATTCATTTCAATTATTTCTCTGATTTGATTTCTAACTGGAAATTGCTTGGAACTCACCCTTTCTGTTTCTGTTTTTGTTTCGGTGTTGCGTCTTGTCTTGCTGTTGTTGTTGTATTGCATGAATGCATGGCAGATGGACCCACTCCGAGCGAGGATTTGCGGAGAGGACTCGGGAGGGAAGGAGGGATGGGTCTACGACCCATCAACGTGTCGCTTGATGTACCAGGGGATGGTCTCCATGTCCATGGGACCTCTCACTAAGAGCGAATGGAAGCCAAATTGGATTGACCACATTTTTGCCGAAATCTCCATACCCCTACCACCAGAACAGAGTATTATTATTCACACACCTCCCTCTTCTCCATCGTCTCAAGAACCTCCTGCCAAACGTCTTAAGACTTTCATGGACAAAGGTAAGACTATCATTGACCTTGACCTCGAACCTAGCCCCTGTCCTAGCCCTGCTCCTGCGCCCGTCCTTGAATGGAAGGACATTGGAGTGGTTGCGTCTTCCGTCAGGCCAGTACCTTGTTGTTCTCTCGACCTTCAGGCACCCCTTTCCGACGAAGCTGGACCTTCCACTCGACACCCTTCACCACCACCGCCATCCACCTCAAGATCGCCACTGCCTACCATTAGTTGGATTGATAGCGACCCAGACGACCTGCCACCCTCTCCTCGCCCTCAACCTGTGGATGATTCACCCGATTCTGATGGAATGGAATCTGACCCTAATGAGGCTTCCTTTCCACCAGAGTTTTATTTGTAGATGTTTCTTTTTTTTTTGCCTTGTCATGGATGAACACTACTCTTAAGTCTTTTTTTTTGGGGCTGTTTTTAATTACTTTTGAAATACCGAACTATGGGGTTTTCTTTTTTGTTTGTCTTATGATAGTTTTTTCTAGAATCATTTGAACAAGAAGATATATATATATATATATATATATATATATATATATATATATATACATGATCATATTTTCTTTCTAATTGCATATCTCTCGTTATGATTTCAGCATTTTATTCCATGGGGTATATGATGTTAAATGCTTAATTTCGTCTTTTCCATAAAAGAAATTAATTTGAGGAAATTTAGAACAATAACAAAATTTCAAGTATACTAGTAAAATGAAATACGATATACATGTTTTGGTGATGAACAAACTTGAATAAAGGATTAAAAGATGATGCATACTTCCTTATAAGTTAATTGCATATTTGTTGTTTAGTTTCGCAGCAACATCGAGTGCATAATTCCCTATTTGTGTTCGGTTGGGTACACCACTTTCAGAAAGCCTTCAAAACATATTTCTAGAAGATAGGGTTTTGGTAGTAATTTAGGTGTTACACCGCCGGTGTACAACAATGTGAATGGGGCGAATAATCACCGGTATGAAATACTGTGATGGGGCGTGCCAACGCTGGTGTAATATGTTGTGAGTTATGAACATGAAATGTTGCGGGTGCCATAAGTGCACCGATGTTTAGTTGAAATAAAATTGTACTAGAATGTTGCTTGTGAGTATATTTTCATATACCTGTCTAAGTATATTTAAAGTAGCTTGAAGGTGAGACTCTATAGTTAACTGTGTATTTTGGTAGTGTATAGTACTCACCCTTACATTCATTTTCAGGTAATCAAGACGATCAACATCGGACTCAGTGAAGGGACGGATGAATTGCTATGGGGCTTAGGATTATTTAATTGGAAATTGTTGTATTTGAACTAGCCCTATGACAGTTGTTTGATATGAACTTGTAACCCTTCCTCATTTTCAAAATATTTTATGAAATTTATTATTCAAGTTTGCAAAATTGTTATTTATTTGAAATTAAAGTTAAGATGTTACATTTTAGGGACGAAATTCGTGTGGAGACTGTTTTCTACCATTATATTGTGTTAAGTCTTCGATTTGAGGTAAAGGGAGACTCTACCCTATCTCATTTTATGCTTGGACTTTGTTAATTTGTTGTTTGATGTAATGTAGAGGATTGAAATGTAGGAAGATGTATGTTTTGATGGGATTCGATATTAAGTGTCATACGAATGAAAGTGGGTATACGTGCTGTGTGTGAATATGAATGTTGTGATGTAATTGAGAATGTGGCCGAAAATGTGTGTGAATGGCATGTTAAATTCGGTTGTGAATATATTGGAAGCTATGAATGGTTCAGTAATACACTGGGGGTATAAAAGATAGGGGCAGTAGAAATACCTTGGGGAAGAAAGGGTGGTGGTGACACCAACAGTGAGCGTGGGTGCACCACAGGCTACACACTCTCCTCTTGACTCAGCCTCTGACTAACACCTTTGCTGAGGGGCTTGTGACCACACACGTTGTATCTGTGAAGCAGGGGCTAACTGGCAACCATCCATGGTGTGAAACTATGATCACAATGCCATAGTAAGCGTGGCTACGTGCAGTGAACGAACGTGTATGTATGCGGATTGTTTGATGGTGTAGTAAGAGCACCTGTATGTGGATTGGTATGAAATGCTGAAAAGTGATGAATGTGTTAATTAATGCATGACTTGAACTTGGTAGTGAGTATGTATAATATGCGAAGGTGAGTCTCTGTGATTATATGTGATAGTGTAGAGTACTCACCCTTACATTTATTTTTCAGGTGACCAAGACGATCAGTACTGGGTTCAGTGAAGGGATGAATGAGACTGCTATAGGATTAGAAATTTATTTTGAAAACTCAGATGTAATTAAATTAGTTCTGTCTTTATTTTGATACAAATTGTAAACCATCTTTATTTTGAAATATTTTAATGAAGTATGTCCTTGGAAACCACTTGAATGAAGTTTTTATTTCTCCCATTTTGTGAAATTTAATTATTTAAAATTAAATTAAGGTGTTATAGTGTCTGTATGAAATATCATCATACTAAGACCAAGTCACATATTTAGAGAGCATACGTATGTATCGATTAGAAAACATGCCGAGCTGAAGGCGTAGGCATGTAACAATTAAGAAACATGTCGAGCTAAGTTGTGCTTTGTTTGAATCCAGGTATCGAGATGGGTAGCTCCCAAACCGCAAAATTGTAGATTCCTTCTGCATTACTAGTATTGTGAAACCAGTTGGAATTGAGCTGTTGCGTTTTGCATTAGATGGACTGAAAATGGGCTGTATTGCTGCATTATATGCTGAAAAATATTGAAACAATAAGCTGTATAAACATTTACATTCACATTAACATTCTACTTTTTATGACTGTGATTGTTATTTCATAACCTCACCCTTACATTTTATCTATGTTAGGGGGTGTGTGTGTTTTGTAATGATTGTACAGTGGTATGTGAGCAGATGTGACAGGTAATGCACCTACTTCTCGTGCTAGAAGATTTGGCTGAGGAATATTAGAGTCCTCGTACTTTGGGAGATTGTAACATTATTTATTTTGTTAATCTAGGTCTTAGTAGTTGGTCTAGACTTTTAGCTACAATTTTCAAGAAATGTAATAGTAATTTATAAATTTGTATTTTGAGATCAATGTAGAGCAACAATTGTAAATATATCTACTTATATAATTTTTGGACTGTATGAAAATGTCCTTGGGACTTTGTTATTCTGTTGAAGTTTAATTTTTGAAAGTATATCTTTTGTACTATATATATATATATATATATATTATTCTAAAAATAAATATCATGCTGTGAGATGTGATGTATGATGTTATTGATCCTTTATAAAAAGAGTTGTGACATTAAATAGCGTAAATAAATATTATCTTCATAAAATTTGTAGACATAGAATACATTATATTACAAACTTTATGAATGTAGAGAAATAACTTATGAACATATTTAATAAAAATTAATGAATGTTTACAAATTTAACTCTTAACTTATCTTAATTTAATATAATTTAAATTAAAATAACTTTTGTTTTTAAATTTTTATTTTAACAAGAAATTTGTGATAAAACATAATATAAAATTTTAAACTCAATATATATATATATATATATAATAATAATGACAACAATAATAATACTATTAACTAAATATAATAATACTATAGCATTAATGTAACATAAACACACAAATATATACTAACATTGAATTTATTGCTTAGAGGTGGCAAAAAATCTAATTTTTAAAGCTCAATACGTAACTAAGCCTAACTAGTTTTACAAATCTAGATTTTTGTCAAGACTATTAGAAAATTAAACTTAATTTGTTTTCATAAACAAGCTAATAAAAAGACATTTACTCAAGATTTATAAAAAGTATTTTTTAACCATATTCCTAATAGACTTAGTATATCTCAATAGAAATTTCCCTTTTGAACTATATAGGATTTCAAATAAAACTCAAGAACTATTACGTCAAATTATCGAATAGAGATAAAAGGTTTTAGGAATACCTGGATCTATTTACCTTGACTGGAGGTTGCAGCAGAATAGCCTTTTTGATGCAACGAGCTTCGAGGTTGTAGCAGAATAGCCTTTTGATATAACGATCTTTCTCAACCAAAATCACTAGATTCCTTAATAGGACTTGATATTTCTCTTGTTATGGGGAGACAGAGAAATGTTTCTTATTTTGGCATATTAGAGACCATGACCAACTTTATGATTTTAAACCTATTAGGGTTTCCATCAACCCCTAACAGACCAAATCCAGTCTCTATTTATTGAGTCTATATTCCTTTATTCATATTAATTATTTTTAATTAGTAGTATAAAGGCTCACCAAAATTAGATCACTTTTATTGAGCCTAACAAAATGTAAATAGCTAATATAAATGCTATAAATAATATGTATTGCCTATATTAACTATTAGAAATAAAATTTCTAACAATCTCCCACTTAGGCTTCATATTCATTTAAGCATTCATGTCACAAAATTTTTTAGGTGCACAACTGTACACTTTTAACTTTTAAACTCCTTTTAAACAATCTGGTCCATCTCATACAACAATAGAGAACCATTGCAGCTTTTATCATAAACCAATGTGACTAAACCACAATGATTACCACAATTGTTGTTAGGAACAACTAAAGAAGAAAGAGAAAAGAGAGAGAGAGAGAGAAAACACAAGAATTTAATGTGGTTCGACACACAGTATATGTACCTATGTCCACGACTACATTAGGGAAATATTTTATTCATTGGATGATTCTTAAAGTTTTACAGGGCATTTGATAAAAATCTACTGACAACTCCCACTACATGTGCTATGTCAGGTCTAGTACACACCATAGCATACATTAAGCTCCCTACAGCTGATGCATATGGTATTCTTGACATGTAACTTTCTTCTTCATCTGTCTATGAAGATTGCTTCTTTAAAAACTTTAAGTGAGTTCCTAAAAGGGTATTTCTGGTCTTGGCATCTCTAACATTAAATTTGTCAAGCAATTTTTCTATATATTTCTCTTGAGACAGCTTCAGAATACCTTTTGATCTATTTCTGAGGATTCTTATGCTGAGAATTTGTTTAGCTGGTCCAAGATCCTTCATCTCAAAGTTTTCTGCCAATTGTTGCTTCAATTCGTTAATTTTTGTCATACAGGACCCTGCAATTAACATGTCATCAACATATAAAGTAAGAATGATATAACTATCAGCGTACTTCTTAACATAGCAGCAATGATTTTCATAACATCTGTGAAATCTAGAGTTGCTCATAAACTCATTAAACTTCTTGTGCCATTGTCTTGGTGCTTGTTTTAAGCCATACAAGCTTTTGTGATGTTTGAATACAAGATTCTCCTTGCCTGGAGCTTCAAAACCCTTTGGTTGTACCATATAGATGTCTTCCTCTAGATCCCTATGAAGAATGTAGTTTTAACATCTAATTGCTACAAGTGAAGATTCTCTGCATCTATGATACTCAAGATAACTCTAATGGTAGTCATCTTAACAATAGGAGAGAAAATCTTTGTGAAGTTAATTCCCTGTTTTTGTTGAATTCACTTTTACTATAAGTCTCGCCTTGTAACTTCTACTACTGTCATGTTCTTGTGGTAGCTTGGTTAATGACCATGTTCCATTCTTTTGAAGAGATATCATTTCATCTTTCATTACTAACTCCCACTTAATAGAGTCATTCCCCTGCATAGCTTCTCCAAAATATTCTGGCTCACCAGATCAGTTAATAATAAATAATGCAATGAAGGAGAATACCTTTGTGGTGCTACTGGTACTCTACTAGATCTCCTCAATTGGTCATAGGGATTTCTGGCATTGTTGTGGGTTCTAGTTCTGGTTCTGATTCAGACTTTTGCTCTGTATCTGACCTTTTATTGGCTACATCACTTTCTAAAATTTCTTCAAGTTCTACACTTTTAGAAAGTTTTGGCAATCTCGTTGCACTCATAGATTCCACATATATATCTTTATAGAACCTGTACTCATTAAAAGTAACATTTCTACTTCTAATGATTGGTTATCCCAAAACTTGTAGCCATACATTATAGATCCATAGCCGATAAAATAACACTCTTTTGCCTTGGGGTCTAATTTATCTCTATTGTCAGAGTCTATCAAAACATATGAGACACACCCAAAAACTCTCAAGTGTGAAAGTTTTATCTCATTTCCAGACCATACTTCTTCAGGTAATTGATAATCCAAGGGAACTGATGGTCCTCTATTTATAAGGTAAGCTGATGTATTTATTGCTTCTACCCAAAACATTTTAGGCAAGCGAGACTGAGTCTGCATACAGCTAGCTCTCTCGTTCAGGGTTCTATTCATTCTTTCTGCTACACCATTTTGTTCGGGTGTACCTGATAGTGTTTTGACCATTCTAATCCTATTTTCTGAGTAGAAGTCCTTAAACTCCTTGCTATCATACTCTCTACCATTATCAGATTTTAGACTTTTATCTTTAAATCTATTTGATTTTCAACTTTTGCTTTCCATATTTCAAACACAGAAAACACATCATATTTATTTTTCAGAAAATAAACCCATACTTTTCTTGTAGAATCATAAAAAAACGTGACATAATAGCGTGATCCTCCAAGGGATTGTATTAGGGATGGCCCCCAAACATCTGTATGCACCAATTCCAACTTTTCAACATTGGATGTCTTTCTTGACTTCAAGAAGCTAACCTTTTTTTGCTTTCTGAATATGCCATGTTCACATACTCCAACATCAACATGCTTCAGACTTGATAGTTTTCCCCTTGACGCCATAAGCTTCATTCCTTTATCACTCATGTGTTGAGTCTTTGATGCCATAACGAGGAACTATCAACAACCTTAGTAACTGCTACCATGTCCTCATGTGCAACCATGTAAAGAGTGTAACACCTTAAATTAATTTCCAATTAATAATTTTACAAAATGAGAGTAGTAAAAATTTCATTTAAATACTGTTACAGGACTAATTCAATTACATTATGATTTCAAAATACAATCTACGTCCTATATCAATTCATCCTTCCTTCACTGAGTCCGGTGCTGATTGTCTTGGTCACCTGAAAAATAAATGTAAGGATGAGTACTCTACACTATCCAACACACACAAACATAGAGACTCACCTTAAATACTACACATTTACTAACATATTTAAATCATGCATTCACAAAACAAGCATCTTAGTCACAATCATCATTCATCTATTCCAATTCAAAATACAATTGGTGTACTCATTGCACAAACATTTCACACACGTGCATTTACCACACCTAGCCACGCTCACTGTGGCACTATGATCACAGTTTCACACCATGAATAGTCGTCGGTTACCCATGCCTCACGGATACCGCGTGGGCAGTCACGGGTTGCTCAACAAAGGTAGTGGTCAGAGGTTTAGTCACGAGGAGAGTGTGTGGCCTGTGGTGCACCCACGCTCACTGTTGGTGTCACCACCACTCTCTCTTCTCCAAGGTATTTCTACCGTCCCCATCTTCCATACCTCCAGTGTATCGCTGAACCATTCATAGCATCATTACAACAACATTCAACATGCCACATTCACACACATTTCAACTACACACAGTATTCTTTCACAGTATACGACCTGCTGGCCCATATTCATTTACCACACACGGCGTTGACGTCAACCTTATTTTCAGCTCTAAGAAACTAGCTTCACACTCCTTGGTCCATTTAGACTCCTTTCCCTTACGGGTTAGCTTCGTTAAGGGCAATGCTATCTTAGAAAATCCTTCAATGAACTTCCTGTAATAACTTGCTAGTCCTAGAAAACTGCGAACCTCAGTCACATTTGTCGGCCTTGGCCACCTAGCCCATGCCTCCACCTTTGCAGGGTCCACCCTAATTCCTTCCTTCGACACTACATGCCCTAGAAACTGGATCTCTGATAGCCAGAACTCACACTTGGAGAATTTGGCATACAACTATCTCTCCTTCAAAATTTGCAGAATGATCCTCAAGTGCTCGACATGTTCTTTCTGAGTCTTCGAATAAATCAGGATGTCACGATGAACACCACCACAAACTTATCCAAAAACTCATGGAAGATCCTGTTCATGTAATCCATGAACACCGCAGGCTCATTGGTCACTTCAAACGACATTACCAAATACTCGCAGTGACCATACCACGTCCTAAACGCCATCTTGGGCACATCCTCATCCTTTACCCTGATCTGATGGTACCCTGACCTCAAGTCAATCTTAGAAAACACTGTGTCTCCCTTTAACTAGTCTAGTAAATCATCGATCCTCGAAAGCGGATACTTGTTTTTAATTGTCACCTTGTTTAGCTGTCAGTAGTCCACACACATTCGCATGCTGCCATCCTTCTTTTTCACCAAGAGCACTGGCGCTCCCCATGGTGACACGCTTGGTCTTACAAACTTTTTATGCAACAAGTCCACTACTTGCTTCTTGACCTCTGCCAACTCCATTGGTGACATCCTATATGGTGCCACAGAAATCGGGCTTGCTCCCGGAATGAGGTCAATGGCAAACTCGATCTCCCTCTTAGGTGGTAGCTCAGAAACATCTTCAGGGAAAACTTTCATGAAGTCCTTCACCACCGGGTATACTTTAGCTCTACCACGCTTTCGGCCTCCCTTGAGAACATAATCATAAAGGCCTTGGCATTCACTGTGTTTTCCCATGCACCATGACTTAACAGCCTCAAAACTTCTGACATCGATGCCCCAAAGATCAGTGTCTTTTCTCTACAATCCAGCAGCACATGGTTGGCAGCAAGCCAATCCATTCCCAAGATTACGTCTAGTTGAGAAAGAGGCAAACAGATCAAGTCCACCTCAAACTCCCTACCATGCACCATTATAGAGCATCCCAAGCATAGCCATGACGTTACAATTGGCTTACCCGTAGGGGTAGTCACCACAACATTACATGTCAAATTAGTCATATGCAAACTCAGACTCTTCACACAGTCCACAAAAATAAAAGAGTGCGTGCCACTCGAGTCAAACAGCACATCTAACAATCTGCCCTTAATTACACATTTACCTCGAATCAGCTCCTCTGACTGCAAAGCCTCTGCTCAACTCATGGCAAAAACTGTACCCGGAATGCTCAGCTTTGGCCCCGTACTCGGCCCTATGCTCCTCCTTGATTATGGCCTCTGGGCTGTGCTTGAACTGCCACTCCTCTTGGCAGCCCAGCACACATTAGCAGTGTGCCCTAGTTTCCCACAGTTACTGCAGCTTATCTTTGGCTGTGGGCAGTCTCTCACCATGTGTGGCCCTCCACACCTAAAGCACTTGATCGATCGTCTGAAAGAGCCTGATTCTAAGCCACTCCCACTACTCTTCTCTTGTGATGAGCTCCCTTTGGACTGAGAATTACTCAAGCTTGAGTATGGTCCCTTTGAGAATCTAGGGGGTCTTCTATCTTGCCTCACTGGACTGGCTCCCCTAGTATCCATTGTCTTGCCTCTTGAGTTAGCTTCAAAGATTCTACTCTTGCTCACCAGAGTGGGCAAGTCTGTTAGCTGGAACACACTGATTGCAGCTCGGATGTCTGGCCTCAGCCCGTGCTCAAATTGAGCACACAAGTCCTCCTAACCATCTCCATGTTGGTAGTGAGGCCAGTACTTCATCAGCTCTTGGAACTTCGCTGCGTATTCCCCCACTGTCATGCTTCCTTGCTTTAGCTCAAGAAATTCACAGGCCTTCTGCTTTCTCAAATCCCGGGGAAATAATTTTTTTTATGCATGTTGTAATTAGAAGAAATTGCTTGCTTTTTATTTGCTTGGAATGATGATCTGTATCCATAAATATATGAGTCTTTATTTTTCGTATAATTAATAGAGTTATAGGATAAAAGATCATATCTATATTGTTTTTTCATTTTTTTTAATGCGTCTATTTGTTCTTCTTTGTAAAGAATTAATTGGTAGTTCCCTTGGAAAATCATCTTAAAGGTCTCCCATTGAATCTAGCCACCTTTTTATGGCAATGTCTGACCGGCAAACCTCCACCAATCTTCCGCCTCCCCACACAACAAGTAAGTGGCATAGCTCACCTTGTGCTCCTCACGGCACCCCATTGCATTAAAGACCTTCTTCACATCTGCCAACCACCTTTGGGCTCCCTCACGGTTGAATCCTCCCTCAAACTGGTGAAGGCAGACAATCCTCAGTATTCGGTCGGCTCTCCACCTTGGTTATGCACCAAGGTCTCCAAAATTTGAGCCATGCGCTCCATGAGGTCATTGGTATCTCTAGTTCCTCTACCTTTACCAGCCATGTTTACTCTAAGCTATAAAAATTCAGCAAACCACAATTCAAACCATTAGGTCAATGACAACATTTATAATTCAGGTAAGCAAAACAAATCAACACTCAGCCTGGACGCTTCAGCCCGTTACCCCAGTCCAGTTTGGATGAACTGCTTTGATACCAAAATTGTAACACCTTAAATAAATTTGCAATTAATAATTTTGCAAAATGGGAGTAGTAAAAGTTTCATTTAAATGAAAGATCCCATCACAAGGTTTCATAAAACAGTTCAAAACAACAAAGGATTATAAGTTTATATCAAAGACTGCTACAGACTAATTCAATTACATCATGATTTCAAAATACAATCTACGTCCTATAGCAGTTCATCCTTCCTTCACTAAGTCTGTGATGAGTCCACATTTTACTACATTTTTATACATCATTTATTACTTTTTATAGAAAAGAATAGACTTAGATAGTGTAAATAAGATAAATATTCCAATTAGGCTAAATAATATAGCTTTCTTACTTTTTTGTTAATTTACATGAATTTAGATAGTTTATTTTACATATTTTGATCATTTGAATAATATGGCAGGAATCCCCAAGCTTATTTTGAAGAATTATTGGATTTTGAGGAATTTGAGGTGAAAGTAACTACTTTCAATATTGATAGTGACAACTACAGCAAGCCACTTCCAGCAAAGGGACCAAAGTGATCACTTTCAAAGCTTAAAGTGACAACTACAGCAGCCCAGAATCAACCAAACCTGCGCGTAACTACTATGAATATTCATAGTAATCACTCCAGAGACTCAAAATGTCCCAGTGCTGCGCGTAACTACTATGAATATTCATAGTAATCACTCCAGAGAGGAAAAACCCAACTGATGCTGCGCGTGGTTACTATGAAAGAATGAGAGTAATTACTTTGGGCGGCGCCAGCTTTAGTATAAATAGATTTTTACCAAATTAGGGTAGGGACTGCTTACACTTTTTGAACCTTTTTCTCTTCTTTACTCAATTTAGAATATTTTCCAGAGCTTAGGGCAACCTTGGGTGACAGCCAAGGGTCCAACCTAAGGTTTGGTTTCTCATTTCTCTTGCTTTTACATTAATGTTAATGAGTTTTCTGCATTTCCCAATTCCGTTTTTGACCCCCATTTCCATGGAGGGCTAAGTTTGTGTAATCCTTAGTGAATTCACATGGGTTCTTGAGTTCCTTGAATTTAATGATAATATAATTCCTTTCTTTCATGAATTACTTCTTCCTTGTCTCTTGAATTGAATTAATGGTGAATGAGGGGGTATTGCTCAATTAACCCTAATTTCGTTTTAAGGAGATTCTAAACTAAGGGTTGCTTAATCCTAGGTTTAATTCTAAGGTGGCGTAATTTTGGGATGAGAGATTAGAGCCTAACAAATTGCGTAATTTCATTGGGACCATAAGGTTGATTTTCGCTTGTTAAATTAACCTAATTCATGGAAGAGAGGATGAATGTTAAATCTTGAGTGGAATGAGGATAGAATTTATGTGGATGAACTAAGGATTGCTGTTTTCTATTGTTTGAATTAATTAAACTCATTTGCTCATTGCTCTTTATTTTAATTTGAAACCACAAAACCCCCCATTTTAATTGCTTGTTTAATTAATGCCTTCAACATGTTTAATGAAGATTAATAACCAATGTTCATGGGAGACAATCTAGGGTTACCCTAGTACTACATTAATTTGTTTAAATTTTGATGAGGATTTACGACAAATCTTTTAAACACCTCGAAAAAGACCATCATCAGTCTGATGCTGATTGTTTTGGTCACTTGAAAACTAAATGTAAGGGTGACTACTCTACACTATCCAACACACACAAACATAGAAACTCACCTCAAATACTACACATTTACTAACATATTTAAATCATGCATTCATAAAACAAGCATCTCAGTCACAATCATCATTCATCTATTCTAATTCAAAATACAATCGGTATACTCACTGCACCAACATTTCACACACATGCGTTTACCACACTTTGCCACGCTCACTGTGGCACTTTGATAACAGTTTCACACTATCAATGGTTGCCGGTTACCCTTACCTCACAGATACTGCGTGAGCAATCATGGGTCGCTCAACAAAGCTAGTGGTCAGAGGTCTAGTCAGGAAGAAAGTGTGTGGCCTGTGGTACACCCACGCTCACTGTTGGTGTCACCACCACTCTCTCTTCTCTAAGGTATTTCTACTGTCCCCATCTTCCATACCTCAAGTGTATCGTTGAACCATTCATAGCACTATTACAACGGCATTCAACATGCCCCATTCACACACATTTCAATTACACAATATTCTTTCACAGTATACGACTCGCTAGCCCATATTTATTTACCACACACGGCATACATGCCCACTCTCATTACAGCAAAAGTATCAGAGAAAACTACATTATGGTTTTTGTAGAATCTCACTACAGCGAGACCCTCTCGCTACAACGAGACTGCACCCCAGAAATGCACCCTAAACTATTGCTTTGTCGCTACAGCGAGACATCTCTCGCTGCAGCGAGAACACCCTACACCAGAACACTTAGCCAAATTTCTGTCTGATTCTAGCATACACCTGTATTCTCATCACCCTATATATATACATATACATAATAATTAATAATAACACATGAAAGTCCACATAAACACTTATATTAATAATTAAACTATATTACAAAATTTGGGCCATTACAAAGAGACCCTCGTTTCTTTCCACGAGCTACAACTAAATTGCCTTTTGTTACCTTCCAAGCTCCATCTCCAAAAGTGGTGTAATGTCCCTCATCATCCAACTGCCCTATAGATATTAAATTTCTCTTTAAGGCAGAAATATGTCTGACATTGTGTAATGTCCACAAGGTCCCACTTGAAGTTCTGATGTCAATATCACCTCTTCCCACAATGTCAAGAGGTTTTCCATTTGCAAGGTAAACCTTTTCAAACTTTCCAGAAACATAATTAGATAATAGTTCTATAGAAGGAGTAGTGTGGAAAGACGTACCTGAGTCCATAACCCATGAGTCAATAGTACTATCCAGGCTACAAAGTAAAGCATCTGCGTATTCATTAGTTACTATATTTGCAGATTCATCATCATACTTATTATTATTATTATTATTCCTCCTCCTTGTAGCCTTGCAGTGTCTAGTAAAATGACCTCTTTTGTCAAAATTCCAACAAGTAATATCATTTCGGGCTTTAGTTTGCCCTTTCCCTCTAGACTTTGATCTTCCTCGGCCTTGATTCTGACCCTTCTAGCTACTCCTTCCTCTACTTTCAGTATTCAGCGCTGAACTGGAAGTACAACTAAAAGGTTCCCCTGAATCTCTCTTGCGAACGCCTTCGCTTAAGATCAGGTCACGGATGTCATCAAGCTTTAAGTTGCTATCCTTTGCAGAACTGCTAACTACAATAACAGTTGCAGCCCAGCTTTCCAGAAAAGATGATAATAGAATCAACACCTTTACCTCATCATCAAACACGATCTGCACTGACACCAATTAGGCAAGAATTGTATTAAATTCATTAATATGATCAGTGACAGAATTATTTTCTCCCATTTTGAGGTTAAATAACTGATGCATTGATGAAACGATATTTAGCTACTCGTCATGCAAAAGATTGTCGTTAATCCTCATCAAATATGCAAAGAAATAAATGCAGTATTAGGGTGTTACAGATTGCAAAGATGCAGTAGGTGATGATAATGATTCAGAGTGTTCAGAGTGATCCCTATGTGTCCTAAGGTTCCTATAAAAAGTCCTATCAATCTCCTGGTCTAATGGATACAAATCTCCAGGGTTTGATCGGGTCATGCACTAGATATCAACTAACTAAATTGAAAGCAAATTGAGTAAATGAAATAACAAGAACAATTTAAAATTTCTCTGCAGAATTCTGCAGAATTATGCAGCAAAAAGTGCAGAAAAAACAGAGAAATATGCAGCAAAATGAGTGCAGAAAATTGAAAGTGAGTGATTGAAAATTTTCAGCACTTGAATGAAGGAAATGATGCAGAAAATCTTGCAATAACAATGCAGAAACAGACTACTAAATTCGTATGACTATCAACACAATACAAAAACTCAAAATGAAACAAACGTACTAACATGCAAAACACAAAAACAGAGCACCAATCATGTTCAACATAAGTTCAGCACCAAAAAATTCCCCGGCAACGGCACCAATTTGATGAAACGATATTTAGCTACTCGTCATGCAAAAGATTCTCGTTAATCCTCATCAAATATGCAAAGAAATAAATGCAGTACTAGGGTGTTATCCTAGGTCGTCTCCAAGGAATTTTTGGTTGAGAACATACATCGAACAAGTGTGAACATGTATTTTAAAGCAAGTAAATTGGGGGGAGGTTTGTCAATTTCTGGATTTTAAACAAGAACGAAATGTAAATTAATGAAATTCAATCAATTAAAATGAGTAATCCCTAGTCAAGCAATGAGTTCTATCATTATTCTTCCAAATGATTCAATAATCCCCTTTCTTTCCCTTAAATTAAGTTAATCTAACAAGCGAAGACTAATTTTATCATCCCAATTAAAATTAAGCATCTTAATGGGCTCCAATCTCTATCCCTAAGATTAAGCAACCTCAAGGATTAACCAAAATTAAGCAATTTTGAATTAGAATTTTGTTAGGTAAATTAGGGTTCATTAAGCAATGTTCCCTTCATGCAAATTCCATTTCATTCAGAGATTGGGGTTAATAAATTCAAGGAAAGAAAGATTTGTATTGCAATTAATCCCAAGAATTCAAGATTCATGTGCATTGACTAGGAATTACAAGGAAGTTTAGCCCTCCATGTGGATGGGCTTCACAAAAGAGAGAAAGAAATGCAAGAACGTAAACATCATTAATGCAAATTCAACAAAAATCAAAAGAGAAATTGGAAATTAAAACCTATAGAGAACCCTTGGCTGTCACCCAAGACTCCAATGTCGTAAGAAATTATCCCAATTTGGCAAAGAAAATTGTGTAAAGTGTCAAAAGTCCCGTACCCTAATTCCCAAAATCTATTTATAGTGGATGACATGTCACCAAAGTGTCCACTTTTGCCTTTGAAAGTGTCCACTTTGGGCCTTGAAAGTGTCTACGCGCATGATGGAAGGATTGCCGCTTCTCTGGAGTTGCCACTATTTGTGCTGAAAGTAGCTACTTTGGTGCGCGTGGTTACTTTGAGAGCCCATAGTAACCACGCGCAGGAAGGCTTCAAAATTAGCGTCCCTGGAGCTTCTGGAGTTGTCACTTTTGGGCTTGATAGTAGCTACTTTGGTGCGCGTGGTTACTTTGAGAGCCCATAGTAACCACGCGCATCATGCTTCCAATTTAGGGTCCCTGGAGCTTCTGGAGTTGTCACTTTTGGGCTTGAAAGTGGCTACTTTGGAACTTTTAATGCCCAGACTTGCTGTAGTTGCCACTTTTGCTCCCAAAAGTGGCTACTTTGGGGGCAACTTTCATCCAAGGACCAAGATTTCTCAAATTTAACTTGGGCATTCTGCAAAATCATCAAGATAATTAAAATTGCAATCTATATCTATGTAATTAAATGCAAATTAACCAAAAATTGATAAACCTATGATATTTACTCAAAATGTAATTTCTATATTATTTGCACTATCTAAGTCCATTTCTTCTATTAAGGAGCACCAAAAAGACAAGTAAAAATATAATAAAAAGTGAATTCATCATGCATCAAATGTACTTTATTTGTTGTGGATGACTTCTTGTACATATTTGACAATGCTTTCATCAAATCTGCAGTAGTCTTCTCATTCATAATGTTGAACGCCACATTCTTGGCTAGTGTTAGTCTCATTACACCAAGTGCCTGTCGATCCAACAACTCCTATTCTGACTGCTCCATGTCGTTTGGCTTCTCCCCTTTTAAGGGTTAAGACAACTTCTTTGATACAAATAGTCTTCTATCTACATCTTCCATAATTCGAAGTCTCTATCGTCAAACTTCTCAATCTTCATTTTTCCCGCTTCCAATTCCATTGCTCCTATTGCTTCCTCTAAGCTAAGGAAAGCCCCACTACTTTCTTTAAGGCCCCGTGGAAAAAACCAAATCTTTTCTGATGTGGAAGATTAGACAATGCTACAACCACAAAGCATACTAAGATATTGGCTCTTGATACCATTTGTTAGGAACAACTAAAGAAGAAAGAGAAAAGAGAGAGAGAAAACACAAGAATTTAACGTGGTTCGACACACAGTATATGTACTTACGTCCACGACTACACTAAGGAAATATTTTATTCACTGGATGATTCTTAAAGTTTTGCAGGGCTTTATTTGTCTAGTAATAGTAAAACAAAAGTCACTCAATAATAGAGAATGTGGGACTAAAAAAGACTACACAATCTCAACAATTGAATCTACTCAATGACATAGATCAAATATGGATAAGTTGCATGGAAATTACATGCAATGTGATCTTAGTCATGTCTATTTCTAACTGGTCTAAACTTTATTTTTAACAGAGATCAATCCAAAATGCAATATAATTATTGCAAAAATAAGTAGAGCAGAATGACAAACACCAACATTTTTCTATAGAAGATGCGAAGGAAAAAATAAAACATACAATATAAATGGGACTTTCACTTAAACTAAGGTGTTATCAGGAATTACACCCATATAAGCAATGTGCTTATGAAAGACTTTGGGCACTAAACCCTTAGTGACAAAATTTCGCAACCATATCCCATGATTGGACGCTTCAAAACAAGCAATGAACTCTGCAACTAGGTGATAGCTCCTTCAACCAACATAAAGATGTATCCAGATGTGGAGTGTTTGTTATCTTGACATCCAGCAGAATCAAAGTCAAAGTACCTAGTGATCTCTAAACTATCAGACTTCTGATAAGTAAGCATATACCCTTTTGTTCTCTTCAAATAGCACATTACATGCTTTACTGCTTCCAGTGCTGCATCCTAGGATTGCTTAAGTATCTGCCCAAAATTCCCACTATAAATGCTATATCAGATCGAGTGCAAACTTGAGCATACATTAGACTTCCCACAGCTGAAGCATAGGGAATATTTTTCATCTCATTTCTTTTAAGGTCATTATTATGACACTGTTTGAGATTAAATTTGTCTGTCTCCTGGTTTACTATCTTTTATGCCGAATCTATCCAAAACTTTTTTGATATAGCTCTCTTGTGATAACCTTAGGATACCATGAGAACAATCTCTTAGTATCTTAATACCTAATAAAAAAAAGGCTTCACCAAGATCTTTCATTTCAAAATTCTTTGTCAAAAATCTCTTAGTTTCGTACTATAAGCCTATATCGCTGCTAGCAAGTAGAATGTCATCAACATATAACACCAAGAACATATGTTTACTCCCACTAAACTTAAGATAAATACCATCATCAACTTTATTTGCTTCAAAACCATATGAGGTAACAACTTGATGAAACTTGTAATACCATTGATAGGAAGCTTGTTTAAGACCATAGATAGATTTCTTTAATTTGAATGCCATAGTTTTTGAGTCACCGGCTACAAAATTTTCTAGTTGCATCATGTAGATCATTTTTTCAATGTCACCATTTAGAAACACAGTCTTAACATCCATCTGATGGAGCTTTAAATCATAATGAGCTGTCAGTGCCATTATTATTCTAAAGGAATCCTTTGAGGAAACTAGTGAAAAAGTTTTTTTATAATCGATGCCTTTCTTTTGAGTGAAGCCTTTAGCAACTAAATAAGCTTTATATCTCTCGATATTACCTTTTAAATCCCTCTTGGTTTTAAATATCCATTTGCAACCAATAGGTTTCATACCTTCAGGCAATTTAACAAGATCCCAGGCATTATTGTCATGCATAGACATTATCTCATCCCTCATGGCATCATTCCACTTTGGGGAGTTAGAATTGTGCATAGCTTGATAGAAGTTGATAGGATCATCCTCTGTTAAACCAATGCCATCCTCATTTTCTTGGAGAAACACAATATAATCATATGGAATTGCACTTCTTCTTTCTCTGGTGTTTCTCCTCAATGGCACTTCTTGAGGTTGTTGAGCTTGTTCTATAGGTACTTGAGGTAGAACCTCATTGTTGTCTTGTGTTGAGACAATGTTAGAAATAACTCCACCACTGTCATCTATTATTGGAGTAGGCACTGAAATAATAATAGGCATGAGAACTTGCTCACTGATAGTCATATTTTAGTACATCTTTCTCTCCATGTTTTTGGTTTAATTGAGCTTCATTAATGCATTATTTTGATGTGTTAGTTTAGATTTGTGTTAGTAAGTAATTTAGGACTTAAATATAAATCTTTCTTAATTCCCGCCATAATTTCTTATTTTAACATAGTTTCTTGGAAAGACCATATCTAGAGCTACACTACTTGGAATTGGACAAAATTGGTGTCCCTGGAAAGATAAGACATAGATCTACAACTTCTCTGTTTGGCAAAAAGCCCAGTTCGAGCATCTTCAAGTCCAAACTTGCGTCACAATGTTGCGGCCCCGCACTGAAATTTTCAGAATTTGATTGTATTGTTGATTTTACTTAGTTAGGTGTTTAGGAACCTCATTAGGGAGTTGGGCCTTAATTAAGCCCAATTATTTTGTCTTTTACTTAGTTAGGTGTTTAGGAACCTCGTTAGGAAATTGGGCCTTAATTAAACCCAATTATTTTGTCTTTAAATAGAGGTTATGACTCTATGTATGGATCCTTGTTTTTCTTTTCCCGCTCATTATTTTTCAGAATTCAAAGTCTTTATTTTAAATTCTTTCCTTTATTTTCGCCTCTCTCTACCTTCCATCTTTTCGGATTTTCTGGTTTTGGCCGAAGCAAGCATGATCATGAAGCAAGGCTAATCCATCAATCGGTTCAAGGTTTCAAGAACTACATTGCATTTGAGTTTCGGGTTAGGTTCTATCGAATCTCGCTCTTCCTCCTCTTTTCTGATTAGGATAATTACGTTTTTCATGATATTGAATTTTTGTTTGCATTCTAAATAGAGAATGAGAAGTTCAGATTTGAAATAAATAAATTCACCTAATTCAATAAATCAATTTTTCTGAATTTTGTTAGAGCATTGGATTTGCAATTGCAGTTCTTGTTTTGATGGAATTCATAATCTAGATTTAGATTTCGGGTTTTTAATGTCGTATTGAATTAGTGTTGATTGGAAATTCGTTAGAATTGTATTCGTGTAACAATGAGAATTGCGTTGTAGTGATTGAGATCTTGATTTGGTTGAACTTCATATTTCGTTTCGTTAGAATTATTCTTTGTTCTTGTCTTTTCTGTTGTTTACAATTTAATTCAAAATAATCCATCCCTAAGCCAATTTGAAATTACATGATGGAACCAGAAACATAATGTATTTTATGTCCTTGTGAGATGACTTAGGTTTTCTCCCTCTATTGAAAAATTTTTAAGAAAAGAAAATCTAGTTTGTTTGATATCATTGCAACGTGGTTATCAAAATGGCGTTGTTGTCGAGGACATAAGTCATTTTGTTTTTATTTCATCATATGTGCTAACTGATTCTGTGTTTCTGTGATTCTGAAACTGCGTATTACATTTGATCAATAAGTATTTCGTGTTTGTTTTTTAGTTTTCAGTTTTCGTTTTGCAGATTTAGTTTTGCAATTCAATTCATATGTGTGTGCCGATCAATTCGTGTTTTAGTGTTTAGTGGTGTTCCTTTGATTGTCAATTCCATTATTTCATTGTAATTCAATTTGCAATTGAGTGTGTGATTTGGTTTCATTGTGTGTGGTTGCAGCATGCAAAAAAAAAAAAATAGAGGACTAGTAGGAATAGAAAACATAGTTGCTGCATATTTTGCCATCAGATTTTACTGTTCATACACTATTCATACACTATTCATCAGATTTTGAAACATTCCAAAAAAATAACTAGAGATCGAATTTTGATCTGAATTTTGGTGTCCGCATTTCTTTTAGTGTCTATTAGTGTTTAGAGTTGGTAGATTGCAAAAATCATTAATAGAAAAAGAGATACATTGTGGTGGCCAAGAAAATTTTTGTGAAACTTAAAAGTGGCATAACTTTTGCTAGGAAACTTAGAATTGGGCATATTGCATATGCATTTGGGGTAGAAAAAAATTTCCTATCCAACATGACTCACTTTGTTAGTTGAGGCTGCCCAAAATTTCAAAATCGCCTGTTTTCTAAAAGTTTTTTTATTTTTTATCATTTATTGACCTATTTTTCTTGATTTTAGGCTTCTAGTTTCCATAGTAAATCAATTCAAAAAATTTTGAAATTTTTTGTGGTGTTTTCCTATACCAAAAAGAGATTTATCATGTTCCCACTTCATTCATATCTTGCATTTGGATGGTACTTGCTTTGTAAACCTACTTTGTGCATTTATTGAGTACTTGTTATTCTTGTTGGTTCTAACCTTACATGACCAGGGCTAACCCTAGTATAGTGAATCAACCTGATCCTGAGATAGAAAGAACACTTCATAGGTTAAGAGCTAGCAAAAATAGTGGTAGTGTACTTGGTGTTTCTGAAACTGTTAATCCTACTGTTAGTGAATCTGAAATTGAAATTGAGGATATGACTGATAACCCTGAGCTAACTTTGAAGGAATTGGCCACACCTAATGTTGTGTATCAGTCATGGTGTGTCCAATATCCTGAAGACGAAACAACTTCCTATGAGCTTAAATCTGGACTTATCCATTTGTTGCCAAAGTTTCATGGACTTGCAGGTGAAGATCCTCATAAGCATTTAAAAGAGTTCCATGTGGTGTGTTCCACCATGAGACCTCAGGGTGTGCCTGAAGACCATGTCAAGATGAAGGTGTTGTTAGCAATCTAAACACTAGCAAGTGCACTAGTATTGCAGCAAGTAATGAGTAATTTTTAAGAATAGGATATCGTCTCCACAGGGAATTTAGATTTCAAGTATCAATTCACAAAATTGTAACCATTTGAGCCATACGAATTTGGGAGAAGAGTTGTAACATACAAAAGCAATAAACCAAAGCAATTAAAAGTAAAGAAGAATGTGCAGAAAAATAGATCAATGAATGCAATATGAGATTAGAAATGGATTGAAAGGTAGTTGGGAATTTACTTCACAAGATTATCAATATCAATTCAATTATGCCTTTGAACATTCAAGAACTTGGTTAATTGACAATCAGTTTCGCATAGCAATAGCCAAAGGTTAATTCCTTAACTCATTGACCTTAACAAGCAACTAAACCACCCTAATCCCTTAGGTGAAGTTCAATTTCAAGTTGCATTAAGACTTAGAACCTTAAGATTGCAGAATTAGGTCTTCTTATCCCTAAGAAATCTTCAACTTCTGATTGCTAACTCAGATCGGAGAAGCAAATCCAACTTCCATTGGTAATTGTTCCTCTAAGATGAATAAAACAAATTTCCATTCATAGATTGCAAGAAAAATAGAATTCACAATTCAATTAATCCAAGAACTCAAAATCCAGAAACAAGAGTCAAATCAATACATCAATTCGAGTACATAAACCCCTAACTACAAGAAAACTACTCAGACATGGGAGAAGAGAAAGAGAAAGAAGAAGAAGAAGAAGAAAAACTCCAAGAAGTCATGGCCGGAAGCTCCAATCCGATTCCTCTTTGTGGAAGCTTCAAGACTTGACCCCAATCTTCTCTCTCAATCTCTCTCAACGAGATCTAACAGAAAAATGAAAAAATAAAACTGAACTATGAAAAATCTGCACGTTTCTGTTATTTATAGAATTTCCCAGATTTGCGCGTTATCATTTTTATGAGAAATAGTAGCCATGCAGAAGGTTTATGGTTGCGCGTTAACACTTTTATGAGAAAAAGTGTCCACGCGCAACTTTCCTGATATTGAAGGCTCTGGAACTATCACTCTTGCTGATAAAAGTGACTACGCAGAGCTCAAGTGGTTGCGCATGATCACTCTTATGAATAAAAGTGATTACGCGCAACTCGCCAGGTTGAAGGCTCTCTGGAACATTCACTTTCACTGATAATAGTGGTTACGCAGAGCTTTTCCTGATATTTGCCTCTCTGGAACGCTCACTTTTACTGAAAAAGTGATAACGCCCAGGCTTTCTTCTTCTTTGAACTCTGGAGTGATCACTTTTACTGACAATAGTGATCACGCCTAGTTTGCACTTTCTTGGTCTTGTGTTTTTGGAGTCCAGACTTGCTTCTTTCTTCTTCCTTGTCATCAAGCCTCTATTTTCGCGAACCTTGCTCGAATTACTCCTTCAAAAACAAGATTAAAAACTTAATTCCTAAGCAAAAATTCCACAATTGCTAAGATAACTACAATTTTAAAGAAAACTTCAATTCATTCTCTTTTTCTGAGTTTTTCTGCTTTCTTCATATATTTTTCTTATCAAATGTGTTAGAATTATGCTAAAATATCAGTAAAAATATGGATTCATCAGAAGGCGTTTCCTTTCTCTCTAGATGGTGTTGCAAAAGATTGGCTTTACTTCCTACCTTCAACAATCACTACATGGAATCAAATGAAGAGGTTATTTCTGGAAAAATTCTTCCCTGCCTCTAGAACTGCAGCAATAAGGAAAGAGATTTGTGGTATAAGGCAGATGAATGGGGAGACTTTGTATGACTACTGGGAGAGATTCAACAAGCTGTTAGCTACCTGTCCCCACCATCAAATAAGTGAGCAATTACTAATTCAATATTTTTATGAGGGACTAACTTTGATGGACAGGAGTATGATAGATGCGGTAAGTGGAGGAGCATTGATGGATAAGACACCACACGCTGCAAGGCAACTTATTACAAACATGGCAGCCAACACTCAACAATTCGGATTCAGAGGAGCTGCTAAGGGAGTGAATGAGATAGCACTTGGTCCTGGTACTAGTGCTGTTTATGGTGTGGAAAATCAGAGGCTGGAAAACAAAATCAACGAGTTGACCACCATGGTGAGGCATTTGGCAATTGGTCAACAACAAGTAAGTGCAGTAAGTAAGCAACCAGCAAGAGTTTATGGCATATGTACTTCCACTGAGCACCCTACGGATTCATGCCCTACATTGCAAGAGACAGATGCAAATATTTCTGGAATCTACACAAACCAACAACAGCAATATAGATCTCCAAATCAGCAGTATCAGAATTATAACCCATACTCCCATACATATAACCCAGGTTGGAGAGAACATCCAAACCTGAAATGGGGGGGCAATAACAGCAGCAGCAACAACAAAGTCAACAACCTTCATTTCAACCTGCTGTAGGCAAATATCAGCCTCCATTCAGGCAACAGCCACCTCCACCACCCCCTCCTGCACAAAGGAGTGAGCCATCATTCCAGGAGATGATGCAACAGATGGCTACAAACAATCTACAGTTTCAACAGAACATGCAAGCAACTGTTCAGGATTTGAAGATTCAGGTTGGTCAGCTAGCAACTCAATTGAGTTAGATTCAGTCTCAAGGTTCCAGTAATCTGCCTTCTCAAACAGTTATGAATCCAAAGGGAAATGTGAGTGCTATTACACTGCGAAGTGGAAAAGTGTTACCAGCAGTTGTAGCTACAACACCAGATTCTAAAAACAATAGTGATGCAGCCACTGAGAAACATGTTCCCCTGCCTTTCCCGAACAGACCAGTAGCAGCAAGAAAAAAACCAAAGTCGGATAATGAGTTGCTGGACATGTTCAGCAGAATAGAAGTAAATATTCCTCTCCTTGATGCCATTCGACAAGTTCCAAAATATGCAAAGTTTCTAAAGGAATTGTGTACTAACAAGAGGAAGCTGAAGGGTAATGAGCGAGTGAGTATAGGGAGAAATGGTTCTGCACTTCTTCAAAATAAGAATGTGTCTGCAATCATTCCACAAGACTTGCTCCTTAAGTTACCACAGAAGTGCAAAGATCCCGGAATTTTCACCATCCTTTGTACCATTGGAGAGGAAGTTTTTACAAATGGTATGCTGGATTTGGGTGCTTCAATTAATGTTATGCCTGCATCTGTTTTTAGATCATTGTAGATTGGAGATTTAATTCCTACAGGAATTGTAGTCCAGCTAGCCAACAAAAGCACTGTGCAGCCACTTGGTATCGTGGAAGATGTTCTTGTCAAAGTTGAGGACCTCCTTTTTCCTGCCAATTTTTATATTTTAGAGATGGAGGACGACTAGCCCAGCCATGCTACCTTGATCCTTGGGAGACCATTCTTGAGGACGGCGCGAACAAAGATAGATGTACATGCAGGGACCCTTTCTATGGAGTTTGGTGACAATTTGGTGCAGTTCAACATTTTTGAGACAATGAGACACCCAACAGAGAACCATTATGTTTTTAGTTTGGATGTTATTGATTTACTTGTTGAAGACTGCACAAATTTAAATGATTTGTTTGCTGATTTCATAGATTCCACTAACCCATCATGTACTTGTGATAATTCATCTATTTGTGCTGTTTGTAGTGTTGATGTTGCAGGTGCAACAGCAGGTATAGTTACCCCAGTAAATGTTTCACCACCAGCAGTTGACCCATCTCCACCTACATCAGTAGAGCTTAAGCCTTTGCCTACACATCCGAAGTATGCCTACTTAGAAGACAACCAGCGACTTCCTGTCATTATAGCTCAAATCTGATCAAGAGGAGAGATTACTGCAGGTTTTGAGATATTATAGGAAGGCCATTGGTTGGACTCTTACTGACCTTCCTAGGATTAGTCCTGCTATTTGTATGCACCGAATTTACTGGAGGATGAGTTTCGACCTGTGAGACAGCCACAAAGACGACTCAATCCTACTATTTTAGATGTTGTGAAGAAGGAGGTCACAAAGCAACAGGCAGCAGGTATAATTTATCCCATTTCTGACAGCAAGTGGGTTAGTCCTGTGCAGGTGGTTCCAAAGAAGACTGGGATGACTATGGTGAAGAATCAGAATGATGAGTTGGTTCCAACCAGAGTTCAAAACAGTTGGCGAGTTTGTGTAGATTACAGAAGACTTAATCAGGCTACTCGCAAGGATCATTTCCCTCTTCCATTTATCGATCAGGTTTTGGAAAGGCTGGCAGGTAAATCCCATTACTGCTTTTTAGATGGATTTTCTGGATACATGCAGGTTCATATTGCACCAGAGGACCAACACAAGACCACATTCACCTGCCCATTTGGCACATTTGCTTACACCAGGATGCCATTTGGTTTGTGCAACGCTCCGGGCACCTTTCGGAGGTGTATGGTGAGTATATTTTCTGACCTTTTGGAGAGTTTCATGGAGGTGTTTATGGATGATTTTACTGTCTATGGTTCTTCATTTGATGCATGCCTAGAGAATTTATCTAAGGTGTTACATAGGTGCATCCAAACTAACCTTGTGTTAAATTTTGAGAAGTGTCATTTTTTGGTCACAGAGGGTATAGTCTTGGGTCACTTAGTCTCCAGTCAGGGTATTTAGGTTGATAAAGCTAAAATTGACATCATTGCTTCTCTACCTTACCCCACTTCTGTGCGAGAAGTGCTTTCCTTCCTTGGACATGCAGGTTTTTACAGGAGATTTATACAAGACTTCAGCAAGATTGCACTACCATTGTCCAAGCTTCTGTAGAAAGAGGTAGAGTTTGTTTTCGATCAGCCTTTTAAGCTAGCTTTTCAGGAGCTGAAGCGGCGGCTTACCACCACACCTATTGTTTAGCCACCTGATTGGGAGCTTCCTTTCGAGCTCATGTGCGACGCATCCAACTTTGCACTTGGAGCTGTTCTAGCTCAGCGGGTGATAGCATGCATTATTTGTGCACATTTTCAATCCTTTAGAGTGTGTAAATTACCTTTCATGTTCCCTTATTTCACAAATTATGGCATTTCCTAGTTAATTGGATGATAGGAACTCAATTTCAATTAATGTCTAAATTCTATTTTTAGACCTGCACTCACTATTTTGATCGTAACTTTTTTCATAGATGTCCGTTAGGTCTGATTCCAGTTGCATTGAATTCCTCATTTTCTGGGCTATAAAATTCATATGCAGATCGTCCAAATTGGAGCTTTTTTCTATTTTCTATGAATTTTTTAAGTTAGGAAAATTGTGCAGGAATTTTTGTATTCGAATTTTGTTCTTGTAATTTCATTTCATTTGTATTAACATTTCATTAGCTTGTAATTTGGGCTGTTTAATCACACTTGTGGGCCCTTCCTTTTAGTGTTGGATCTGATCATAAGTGGTGCCTATTAATATGTTAGAGGCTCCACTTTGCAAACGTTTTGTTTTTGTTTTTGTTTACACATTTTTTTAAATTCGGTTTTAGCTCCTAAAATTCTCTCTCGAATTCTCTCTCTTCTCTTGGTGTGACTTTTCGTTTTCTTCTTTCTTCTTCTCTCTTCTTGACTTGGCTGAGCATTGGATTCAATGGAAGGTTAGGATTCTTAGATTGATACACAAGGAATAGGGAATTGCAAGGAAGATTTAGAGTGGCTCCAAGTTTGAATTCTCTTTTCTCCTCTTCTCTTTCGTTTTTCAAGATATTGATAATGTTTGGGGATAGGAATTGAATTGAATTGCGATTGTAGTTTGATTCATGAAATTGAATTAGATTGATAGATCTATTAGTCAAATTCGTAATCTAGTTTGTTAGCAAATTCGATTGAATTAGTTAATGGATTAGATGTTCAAACTAGGGAAACAATGAAGGATGTTGTTTGCATGAACCTATGACTTGTGGATCAATTAATTCTCATTTGATTTCTCTTTTATTCTAGAATTTTATGCGTTTGATAAGATTATTCTTAAACTTTCAAAATCCCCCAATCTTTTGTTTCATTTTAACAATTCGGTAATGAAGAATTAGATACAAACGTGTCCTCAAGAATTCAACCTTGGTTGACATTATTCTACAAATAATTGCGAAAACCTTGTGCATTTGATAAGTGTTCGATAAAGCTATATCAACGGGTTGGGAAGCTTTCTCATGTAATAGCTTATGCTTCTCGCACATTGGATGTAGCTCAAGTTAATTACACCACTACGGAAAAAGAGCTTTTAGCTATTGTATTTGCTTTAGATAAATTTCGTTCATATTTGCTAGGCTCTAGGATTATTGTATATTCTGACCATGCAGCTTTGAAATTCCTGTTGAAGAAGCCCGATGCTAAATCCAGATTGATCAGATGGATGCTTCTCCTTCAGGAGTTTGATATTGAGATCAGAGATAGGAGTGGCGCAGAGAATTTGGTAGCAGACCACTTGAGTAGGATTGAAGGGGGAAATGTTGATCCCTTTCTGATTAAAGATGATTTTCCTGAGGAGCAATTGATGCAGTTACATGATATTACTCCTTGGTTTGCTGATATTATGAATTACCTGGTTGCAGGTGTCTTTCCTACAGATGCATCTAAAGCATAGATAGCCAAACTGAAAAGTGAGGCTAAATATTACGTTTGGGATGACCCTTATTTGTGGAGATTTTGTAGCGACCAGGTGATTTGAAGGTTCATTCTAGATCAGGAGAGCCATTCTGTGCTTCAATTTTGTCATAGTTCACCTGTTGGAGGACATTATGGATCATATAGGACAGCTAGAAAGGCGTTGGAGAGTGGGTTTTACTGGCCTACTATTTTCAGAGATACAAATCAAATCTCCAGCACCTGTGAGCAATGTGAGAGAGCAGGGATGGCCATTACATAGAGACATGAGATGCCCCAACAACCGATTATTTTCTGTGAGGTTTTTGATGTTTGGGGTATTGATTTTATGGGTCTATTTTCTGCATCTTTTGGTTACATGTTTATTTTACTAGCTGTTGATTATGTTTCCAAATGGGTGGAGGCTAAGGCCACCAAAACTAATGATTCTAAAGTTGTTGTGGATTTTGTTAGGTCTAACATTTTTTGCAGGTTTGGTGTGCCTAAAGCCATTATCAGTGATAGGGGAAGCCATTTTTGTAATAGAAGCATGCAGGTTTTGCTTCATAAGTATGGGGTTGTGCATCGAGTGTCTACAGCTTATCATCCCCAAACTAATGGGCAAGCCGAAGTTTTTAATAGGGAAATCAAGCAGATTTTGCAGAAGATAGTACACCCTAATAGAAAAGATTGGAGCAAATTTTTGGAGGATGCTCTTTGGGCCCATAGGACAGCTTACTGGACACCGATTGGGATGTCTCCTTACAGGATTATGTTTGGTGAAGCATGTCATCTGCTTGTTGAGATTGAGCATAGAGCATATTGGGCGGTGAGACATTGTAACTTAGAGTTTGAACAAACGGGTATGGAAAGGAAACTTCAATTACAACAACTTGAGGAGCTTCGTTTGGAAGCCTATGAGAACTCAAAAATATACAAGGAAAAAGTTAAATGCTTTCATGATAGACATATTTTGAGAAAGGAGTTCAAAGTGGGCCAACAAGTACTTTTGTTCAATTCCTGCCTAAAACTTATAGCCGGTAAACTTAGATCTAGATGGGATGGTCCTTTTATTGTTACTAATATGTTTTCCCATGGTGCAGTTGAAATTAAGAATGAAGTCACCAGTAGCATTTTCAAGGTCAATGGACATCAACTCAAGGAATTTCATCAAAGTCCAAAGTTGGAAGAGGAAATTGTAGAAAGCATGTCCTTGGAAGCACCAACTCTTGAACCATGAGGGAGTTCTTTCCCCATTCTGTATTCTTTGAAATTGTCTTTGTTGTTTGGTTGCATTGAGGACAATGTCACTTTTAAGTGTGGGGGGAGTTGCATGCAAAATTGTGTTTGCTATTTTCGTTTTCTGCTGTTTTCTGTTTTTTCTTTTCTATTTTTCTGTTTTTCATCTGCTGCAGTTTTTTGTTTTCTGCTGTTTTTCAAATTCTGTAGTTTTATGTATTGAATATTTGCTGTTTTTGTGCTTCTATTTTTTTGTTTTGATGATGTTTTATTGGAGTTTTCATCCTTTCTTTTTAATTCTAGATGCAGGAATTGTGAAAGTTGTTACGCCATTTTTAGTTGATAGGTTGCAATACTTGATATGAGTCATTTTTACATTTTTAGTTGAGCAAGTTGCTTGAAAAAAAATTTGAGTTTGATTCATTAATGATAGAATATGAACCTTGTGAGAATTTTGGACATATTTTACTTCTTTCTTGTGTGATTTCACTCATGTTGCTAGATTACCTTTGGTTTTGCCTTGTATCTTTTTGAAGCTTCTTGTCACATGCATTATTGATATGATTTAGGCCTTTCTTCAAATTGTAGCTACTTTGCCAAATTGACTTACCTTACATTGATTCCTCTTGTTTACCCCCTTTGGGCCTTTATAACCCTTCCTTGATTTTAGCTCATTATAAGCCATATAGTGAAAAACATGATATTCCATAACCTTAGGGATTATAGGAGCTTTGGAATTGTTTTGGGAATGGGTCTTTAATAAGTGTAGGGGTGCCTCTAGGAAATACTTCTATATTGTGGATATTGAGTTATTTCGTATTTAAATTAAAAAAAAAAAAAAAAACAAAGCAAAGCAAAAGAAAAAAAAAATATATATATATATAAAAGTGGAAAACCAAATGGGTTAGGAGATTTTTTTAGGGGTAATCTTTTTGCTTATTTAAACTTATTCCCCATTGCTCCTCTTTTCTCTTTGGTTGTTTAAGCCTAAATATCTTTTTCATCTAACCTTTACCTCGGCCACATTACAAGCTAAATAAAAGTCCTTTTGATCTTTAATAACATGTGTTTCAAGTTGTGAAAATTAGAAGCTTGTCAAAGCTTAATTGTGCTAGTTTTCATGTTGTGTTGAGCGTAAATACTAGCCGAAAATATTTGAGAGTTGAGAGCTATACACTATCTTGTGAGGTTCTATCATTTTTGAATCTTTCTTTACTTTAACTTGCCTTCTTACTTACTTTTAATGTCATTTGTGTCTCATTGATTGTTTGTTGCCTTGATTCTAGAAATGTTTGTTTTCTTTCCTTATTCTTTGCATTGGAAATTCATTAGAAAGTTTTGCCCCGGAGCGCAAAGGATTAAGTGTGGGGGTATTTGATAGTCATATTTTAGTACATCTTTCTCTCCATGTTTTTGGTTTAATTGAGCTTAATTAATGCATTATTTTGATGTGTTAGTTTAGATTTGTGTTAGTAAGTAATTTAGGACTTAATATAAATCTTTCTTAATTCTCGCCATAATTTCTTATTTTGACACAGTTTCTTGGAAAGACCATATCTGGAGCTACACTACTCAGAATTCGACAAAATTGGTGTCTCTGGAAAGATAAGAGAAAGATCTACAACTTCTCTGTTGGGAGAAAATCCCAGTTCGAGCATATTCAGGTCCAAAATTGAGTCACAATATTGTGGCCCTGCACTGAAATTTTCAGAATTTGATTGTATTGTTGATTTTACTTAGTTAGGTGTTTAGGAACCTCATTAGGGAGTTGGGCCTTAATTAAGCCCAATTATTTTTTCTTTTACTTAGTTAGGTGTTTAGGAACCTCGTTAGGGAATTGGGCCTTAATTAAACCCAATTATTTTGTCTTTAAATAGAGGTTATGACTCTATGTACGGATCCTTATTTTTCTTTTCCCGCTCATTATTTTTCAGAATTCAAAGTCTTTATTTTAAATTCTTTCATTTATTTTCGCCTCTCTCTACCTTCCATCTTTTCGTATTTTCTGGTTTTGGCCGAAGCAAGCATGATCATGAAGCAAGGCTAATCCATCAATCGGTTCAAGGTTTCAAGAACTACATTGCATTTGAGTTTCGGGTTAGGTTCTATCGAATTCTCGCTCTTCCTCCTCTTTTCTGATTAGGATAATTACGTTTTTCATGATATTGAATTTTTGTTTGCATTCTAAATAGAGAATGAGAAGTTTAGATTTGAAATAAATGAATTCACCTAATTCAATAAATCAATTTTCTGAATTTTGTTAGAGCATTGGATTTGCAATTGCAGTTCTTGTTTTGATGGAATTCATAATCTAGATTTAGATTTCGGGTTATTAATGTCGTATTGAATTAGTGTTGATTGGAAATTCGTTGGAATTGTATTCGTGTAACAATGAGAATTGCGTTGTAGTGATTGAGATCTTGATTTGGTTGAACTTCATATTTCGTTTCGTTAGAATTATTCTTTGTTCTTGTCTTTTCTGTTGTTTACAATTTAATTCAAAACAATCCATCCCTAAGCCAATCTGAAATTACATGATGGAACCAGAAACATAATGTATTTTATGTCCTTGTGAGATGACTTAGGTTTACTACCTCTATTGCAAAATTTTTAAGAAAAGAAAATCTAGTTTGTTTGATACCATTGTGACGCGGTTATCACTCACTGCCAATGATAGGTTCTTGCTCAAAGACAACATTCCTTATGTTTTCTTCCTTCCCAAACTCAACATCCTCAAGGAATCTTGCATTCCCCGTCTCAAAGAATGATTTAGTAGTGAGATTGTAAAATTTATAGCCCCAACAGCATTCAGGATAACCAACAAAATAACGGCTAACAGTCCCTAATTCCAGTTTGTTTTCATGTGGCCTATAAGGACATGCTTCAGTTGGATAACCCCAAATGTGTAAATGCTTCAAGCTTGGTCTTTTACTAGTTCACAGCCCATAAGGAGTTTTGTTAACTACTTTAGTTGGCACCCTGTTTCCTGTTTAGGATGTAAACTACAGTCTTCAGTGCTTCTCCCCATAATGACTCTAGCAAAGAAGAATGACTAATCATACTTCTCACTGTATTCTTAAGAGTCCTATTTCTACGTTCAGCAACACTATTTATCCTTGGTTTCTCAGGCATAGTATACTGAGGAACAATGCCACATTATCACAAGAAAAGCGCAAAGGGTCCCGGATGAGATGTCCATGTTATTATTAACAGTTTCATCCCAATTATTATGTTACTATGTTCAACGTAGAGACTCCAATAAATTTTACCTGTTCAGTAAATATAAAATAAGGCATATATCCCACAAATAATGCACATCTACATATATATAGAGTTGTTTTTCAACAGTAGATAATATAATATAGACCTCCTACCTTTCCTAGGTTATTCAAGTATTTTACAAACTAAAGGAAAATGATGGTCAGGTGAAAAGATCCTAAGCACTCATAATTTACATATACCCTATTTTTGACTATTTTTGTTTCTTTTCGAACAAATCACTCTCTTCTAGTCATCTAATCCATCTGGAGGAGGATCAACATGAAGGCTCAGGTAAGTTGTTGCACAATATATGGAGTAGGAAATCTTAACTCTAACAAGACTCTGCATAATTATGGGAGCAATATGGAAGTTGTTAATGGTAGTAATAGTTAGTATCACATAACCCGTAAAGATAATAGTTTGATTAGCATTATTATGGCTCCACATTCTTGATCCCATACTAAAAGTCATGTTCTGCTTAAGAATAGGGATACTCCCACCACTCATTTTACATCTATAACATAGCTAATATACATAAACAAAGAAAGGGTGAGTAGATCATTCATAAATTATTTCATAAGGCAATACTAATTGTTGAATAAAGATAACCACTACATAACTTATAAATAAGCATTACATAGTATTTTATCTGTATTATTTCTTTCCTTCATGGAGTAATTAATTATCCATTTAATTTTCTAGGTTGAAGATTGGGAGTTTTGTGCCCCCAATCCAGATAATGCCATAGGTACAACATCCCAAATAGGGAACTGAGCAATCCGTGCTCAAATTCTATTATGGTCACTCATAGCGGCTCACACTCTAACCAATCTTGGTATGCTCTAGTGCCTGTCATGATAGTTTAGCATATTTTCCATTGCTTGCGACAGAAATTAGCTAGGTTTGGTCTCTTGCTAGGACTTAGGTAGCTTACTATCCCCTATGGTAAAACAAACACTATTTGCCCCTCGCTTGTACCTGGCTTTTTCAACCACTATAACAAGATAATCATAACTAATGAATTCTAGCCATTAATCTGCCCATTGGATACACACCTATCATAATCATTCATCCCTTAAAACAAGATAATCATTCATTTTATGGACATGGCTATTTTTAGATTTTTCCAAATTTCATGCATCAATTTGTAAAATTCATAACTAATTCAATACAAATCCAAAAATTATGAATTCACCTAGTTTTCTTTCTTTAAGTGTCTTCTTTTCAATAAAAGTATGTACATAAATAATTTTTACACAGAAAGTAACACTTAACTTAGTTTCTTTCTACTACTCACGTGATGCCACTTTTAGAATCCAGTAAATTGTAAACTTTTTAATAAATTCAATTCTCTTCCAAAACACATGAGACTAGTGATATTATTCTTAGTATTATGTCTATTTCAAAGTAAAAATACTTTCAAATTCAAACTGTTCACATACATTAATTCATGCTTTTATTTATCAGTACATGTCACAGGTTAGGATAATTCTGTAACTTTATATTAAAAAAATCATAAGTTATTCAATTCATCACCAAAATTCATGAAATCAGTGGCATTATTTCAATTTACTTATATAGTTTCACAAAAGAACATAAGTAGAAATTCATCACTTTCATATCTCATAAGTAGTCCTAATTATTCTATGTTGTTCACATTAATTCACTTCTCAGAATCAATTAAATATAAAAATCATAAATATTTTATTTTAAGTCCAAAATTAATCAAACCAGTGAAGATATTTTCCCTATAACATCTATTTTCATGCAAAAATATGAATAAAATAATGCCATATATATCCTTAAAACCGAAATCAAGTTTCTCAGCAATATGCACAAACCATTAGTTTCATATAACAACAACTTTAGAAAATCATAAGTATTTTGTTTTAACTCCAATTTAAGTAAACTCAATGAGTATGGTTTTGTTATAAAGTATAGTTTTGTACAAAAATATAAATAAAATTACATAATGCATGAATTTTAGGAAGAAAGGAACTTAAAGTGAGCTATTCTCAGGAATCATTTACACACATCATAATATAAAAAATTCATATCTATTTTGTTTCAAATCCAAATCAAGTGAAACTAGTGAGAAACGTTCCAATAAGAAGTCTTTTTCGATAAAAAAATAAATATAAAATAATTCCCCAAACAGATATAAAACCAAAATTGAATCAAGACACACTGATCCTAGAATATGTTTTTTCATGTAGTAGAACTTAGAAAAATCATAACTAATTCAATTTAAATCCAAATAAAGTAAAACCAATGGGAAACGTTTCAAAATTTAACTATCTACATGAATAAAATACTAACAGCAATTTTTGCAAAGGTTTTCTCATATGTTACATTATTTACAGTTTAGTCCTTTTACTTTATGTTAATTGCAATTAGGTCCTTTTTCCCTTGCGTCTAAGTCATTGTCCAGGTCTCAATATGGTCAAAAATATTCTTTTGGTCCTACTACTCATATGATTAATTATTTTAAACTTTTTGAAGTCTATTTATGGTCCAATCATAGTATTTTCTCATTTAAAGGTCCAATCCTTTAAATTTTATTCCATATCTTGGTCAAATTCATATGATTCTTGTACTACAAAGGTTCCAAAAATTGTCAGAGTCCAGAATTTATTTCTTAGTAAATTTTTTTTAATCATTTTCCTTTTACCCTTTCATTCAAAATCTTTAAAAATATAGTTAAAATATTATTTCAAGTCAAGATAAATAAAAAATGTCAAGAACATTATAATAATACAAGCTAATATCTTAGGAAAATTTTTGTGATTTTTAAAAATTTTAAAAATAAAAATCAACACAAAAGCAATTATAACTATCTCAAAATTGTAAATTTTCTTAAAATTTACGAAAAATCCTTTCTATGTTCTACCAAAGCCTAATCACAAAATTTTTACTAAGTTTAGAGTATTTATGCCATGTAAAACTGAAACAAAAGCTTAGAACTCAAATCATGCATCAAAAGGATATTTACAGAAATAGTAAACAATTTCTGGCAAAAAACTCCTAATTATTTGTGGAAAACTTTAACAAAACCCTTAATCAATTTCAAGGCATGGATTCACATATAATCAGAAAAATATCATAACAATAACACATAACAAGCAAAGTCATCAATAAAATTTCCTCAAGATACCCACTTACAGTTGGTTAAAATTTTTTTGCAGAATTTTTTGTTTTTGCTGTTCTTAACGTTTTTCTTAGATTTTCTTGTACAAGTAAATTTTGTTTTCATATATCAATTAGAGCTACAAAATTTTCATTCAATATAAAGGGTTAAGGGTTCCCCATGACTCAAATTTAATTAGCAAAAGTATTCTCCCAATTTATAAACTATACTCGCCTCCCTTACTTGATTTTGTCTTTGCCTATTTGGGTGAGGTTGCAAGGGTGTGTTGATCTCCTCTTCCTCTTCTTTTTCTTGGTCTAGTTTTAGCATCTTTACTGCCCTTCCAATTCAGCTTTGAGTTTGTCCAAAAAGGTCATCAAATGTTGAAGTTCTTTTACTAAATTTGGTGGTGGGGTTATTTGGTGTTTTTGGAGTTTTTCCTACTTTGTTGGCTTGGAAAGTGACATGGATGAGTGGTGGGGTTTATTTTTGGCATGTGTTGGATGTGATCAGGTGTGTAGAAGAGTTTGATTTGACTGGATTTAGGAATTTTGGCGAAGTCTTCAAATTTGCTCCATTTACACATGAATTTAGGCCTTGTATTTGGGAATGCTTTTTAATTTTTTTCTTAGTTTTTATGGGACAGAGGGTTCACGACCATTTTGAGGGGTTAAAGTGAAGTAACTTTGCTATTTGAGCCTTACCCAAATTCGGACTTTATTATAGTGAAAAGTGGTCCCTAATAATCTTGCTCAAAGTGGATATTTTGGACCCTTGTGATGTCATCTAGTTGGCCTGAGTTTTCCTTGTTAGTTTGCCTCTAGTTCCTCATTTCTAATTTCATATTTTCCCCCTCACATAACACTATTTTTGGCGGAGTTTGGTTGGGTTTGGTTGGCATTTGGTTAGGCTCCTAGGTTAGGGATTGAACCATTGACCTTATGTCATCATCAAGGAATTTTAGTAAACCAAGTCTTCTTTCTCATTGGCTTCCTTCACTTCAGCTGATGCTTTGCTCAATTATTGACAATTTTAGTCTATTTTTCATGCTAAAACCGTGCCAATTGGGTTGGGTAAGATAGGATTACAAAGTTGGAAGCTTTGGTCCATTTGCCTAGCCCTTTTCACACCACTTTGAGTGCTAAATTTGCAAAAATTGGTTTGAATTTTCTATTTGAGATTTGGATCTGGTTCTCAAACAAATACAACCTCCTTTGGCCCAATAATTTGCCATAAAAATTTCAGAATTTTTCATTATCATTTCCTTATCCAACTTGGGTCTTCATTCTAGGCCTATTCTAGGAGTATTTTGGTCTTTTTGTTTGTAACTTATTTTTAATTTTCTATTTTTATTTTCTCCAATCAATTATAAATTTTGTAATACATAATTAAGATGGTATAAAATTATAGAAACAAAATTTTAGGTAATTATTCTTATTAAAATTGGATTACACTATAATTCGTTACCTGGTTTTTCTTAATTCGTCTGTTTTTTAGGTAAATTTGACTAAGTGTGTTTTAATTCCTAACTATATATATATGATCTAATTCTAATTTATTTATATTGATATAATTATTAATTAACTTAGAAGTAAGGAAATTTTGAGGTGTGACACCGGACGTTGTTCACCTGATCCATCATAGTTGTCGTAATATTCACCTCCAAGGTCAAATTTGACGACCTTAATTTTCTTTTCAAGTTGAAGCTCAACTTCAGCTTTAAAAGTTTTAAAGATATCTAAGGAACCGAGAACATTATTTCTACACTACTTACTTTTTTAAGATAGATAAATAATGGATAATATAAGTATAAAATTCACTTTTCTTTCAAAATAAAACAAAGTTTCTTACAACAAATATCCAATAAAACAACATAATATTACATTTAGTTTCATAATATTCAAAATACACAAAATTATACTACATAGCTCCCTCTATATGAGGTGTCAAAATATAAGAAAAAAGGACTTCAATGCAAAATTACTCGACTCTAGCTTCTAACGTTTCTCCACTGGCCCCTCAGCTTGTGAAGTGGATGCAATACGTGCTACATCTACTCACGTACCATGATGAATCCATAGTTGTACTAATATTTTAGCATATTTTTAACCCATTTGATAAGGAAAATATATGAGAAAAGCAGAAAAACTCAGAAAAATAGAATGATTGAAAGTTTTATTTCAATTTGTAGTTATTTTAGCATTGGTGAGATTTCTGCTTAGAAATTAAGAATTTAATCTTGTTTTGGTAGGAATAATCTGAGCAAGGTTCATGGAAATGAAAGATCAATGGAAAGGAAGAAGAAAAGTAGCAATTCTGGACTCAAAACACAAGTTGGGGGTGATCACTATTGTTAGTGAAAGTGATTCTTCCAGAGTTTAAAAGAAGAAGGGAGTCTGAGCGTGGTCACTCTTACCAGCAAAAGTGAGTGTTCCAGAGAGTTTCTCTGAAGAACATGTTGTGCGTTAACACTCTTGCTGGCAAGAGTGAGTGTTCTAGAGAACCTCAATCTCAGCAAACCTCTGCGTGATCACTCTCACTGGCAAGAGTGAGTGTTCCAAAGAACCTCAATTTTAGCAAGCTTTGCGTAACCACTTTTACTAGTAAAAGTAGATGTTCTAGAGATACCTTAACTTGGGAAGTTGCGAGTGGCCACTTTTACTCATGAAAGTGAATACGCGCAACGACTCGACCTTCTGCGTTGCAACTCTGATCATCAGTCTTCCAGAATCACATAAGCTTCTGTGTGACCACTCTTGTGAAGTAAAGTGACAATGCCCAAAGTCGGGAATTCTTATAAATACTAGAGCAAGCTCAGATCTCGGGGTATTTTTGTTCATTTTTCATTTTTTCTGTTAGATTCTCGTTGAAAGAGTGAGAGAGAGAATTGGGGTTGAACCTCGAAGCTCCAAGAAAAGGAATTGGATTGGAGCTTGTGAAGATGGCTTCTCTGAGTTTCTTCTCTTTTTTTCTCTTTCTCTATTACAATGTCTGCTTAATTCTTCATAGTTAGGAGTTTATGGACCTTGAATTGATGTATTGATTCATTTCTTGCTTCTGAAATTTGAGTTCTTGGATTAATTGAGTTGTTAATTATGCTGTCATTGAAATCTTTGAATGGGAATTCATATGATTAATCAAAGAGGAACATTTGCCAATGGAAGTTGGATTTGCTTCTCTGATCTGAATTAGCAACCAGAATTAGAGATTTCTTAGGGATAAGGGAACCTAATCCTGCAATCCTATGGTTCTAAGTCTTAATGCAACTTGAAATTGAACTTCACCTAAGGGATTAGGGTGGTTTAGTTACTCGTTAGGGTCAATGATTTAAGGGATTAAACTTTAACTATTAATAAGAGAAACTAATTGTCAATTAACTAATTGCTTGAATATTCAGAGGCATAATTGAATTGATATTGACATTCTTGTGAAATAAATTCCTAACTATCCTTTATTCATATCTCATCTCAACACAAAAATTCATACTCTGTTTTACTGCAAGTTTAATTCTTTGTATTGTTCTAGTTTATTGCTTTACATGTTACAAACCTTCCAAATTTGTATGGCTCAACTAGTTATTGCTCTGTGAAGTGGTAATTGAATTCCTAATTCCCTGTGGAGACGATACTTGGATCTTAAATTTACTCATTACTTGTTGCAATTCCTAGTGCACTTGCTAGTGTTAGAGATTGGACAACATACCACTGTACAATCATCGCAGTACACACGTACACAACATCATAGACAGAAATGCAAAGGTGAGCTTACAAAAAAATAAAATAAAATAATATATACATAGAGCAAAATATTACTCACAACAACATCCCCCAAGCATTCCCAACCCATCTAATGCACAATATGAAAACGGTTCCCAACTGGTTTCATAGCGTAAGTAATCCAGAAGGAACCGAGCTGGTCCAGGAGTGACCCATTTCGGTATCTGGATTTAGACAGCACAACACAACACAACTCAACATGCTCTATCGGTACACGTCTATCCACCTAAATGTGTAACTCGGCTCTATAATGATGCAAGACATATGTCTCAGCATGATGCAACACATCTAAAATCATTTCAATAGCTGAGCTAAGACAAGTTTATAATAAATCAGCCAAGTCTCAATGTTATTAAATTAGTTATTAGCAGTTACAGCATAGAAAAGCAACTTTCATGTATTAAATCCTTTATATCTCAGCTTTTACCAAAGAGATCTAACAAAACTACCTTAAACCTTTCTTTAATAGCATACTAAACTGTTCAAAATATAGTTCATAGGCTAAAGTAAGCTCCACTTACCTTAGAACGGTGATTCACACTAGATCTACCGAATATTACTTATTTTAACGTAAGATTCACTGAATATTAGGCTTTAGAACAAAGTCTCTCCTAAGAACACAATGAACTTCTATAAGAAAGAGAAAGAGAAGAGAAATGGACGGTGAAACTAACTTCAAATCCCTTAAAACGGACGCAAAATCATATATCTGGAGAGAAATCTAAGTTTAGGAAGGTTTAGTATGAGAGAAAATGGTGATATATGGCTTTGGAACATTATACCTTTGAGAAGGGTGGAGAAGTAAAAATTTCACGCAAGGACCCTTATTCATAGAAAAAAATTATTGGTATTGTTCACGCAGGAATTACTGTTCACACCGCCACTGTTCATGCGTCTTGCACTGTCCACTGACACTGTTCATTTTTTTTTAAAAATAATTCCAAACTCCATCAATTAACATTTAACAAGTAAAAAAATTATAGATTACTCAATAATAAATTACAGGCCTAACAATTCCCCCCCTGAAAATAAATTTTTGTCGTAAAAAATTTCATCCCTTAGAGAAAAGATGAGGTTATAACTCTCTCATTCTTTCCTCTAACTCCCATGTGGCATCACTAGTGACTAGGTCCCAAAGAACCTCTACTAATTGAATATACTTGCGTCTAAGCTCCTTAACTTTAGTATCCTCGATATGAGCACCATCATCTCGTATCTCCACAACATAAGGCTCGACTACATGAGACGGATCAGGAACATACTTCCTCAGTTGCGACACATGAAAAACATTATGCAGTCCTGATAACTGAGGTGGTAACGCTAATTCATAGTGTAACCCCTTAATTTTAAATTTCTAAATGAATCTGTTTTTTGCAAAGTTCAGAGTAGTAAAAATTTTTCATTCAGATAATTGTTCAGATACAATTTCATAAAATGTTTCAAATAAGAAATTAGAGAACAATTTGCATCATTACTTGCTACAGGACTTAAATATACATCAGATTTTCAGAATAAATTTCCAAGTCCTATAGCAGTTTCATCCTTCCTTCCTTCAAGAGCTCCGATGCTGATCGTCTTGGTTACTTGAAAAAAATAAACGTAAGGGTGAGTCCTTTACACTAGTATAAACACACAGACAAGCATTAGACTTAGCTGACTCATTATACATAAATTCTAATCCTATTAGGAGCATACGTCAACGACCATCATGCATCCAAATTCTCAATCACAATAGGTGCGCTCACGGCACCAATTACAAATCCACACATTTACACAAACACATATGCGCTCACTGCACGTAGCCACGCTCACTGTGGCACTGTGATCACAGATTCCTGATGACCTTGACCTCAGGGACTTACTTAGTTATACTATGGATGGTTGCCTGAATAGCTCTCGCTCCATGGATACAACACGTGCAGTATTGAGCCCCCCAGGCAAAGGTGTTAGTCAGAGGCTGAGTTGGGAGGAGAGTGTGTGGCCTGTGGTGCACCCACGCTCACTATTGGTGTCACCACCACCCTCTCTTCCCCAAGGTATTACTACCGCCTCCATCTTCCACACCCTCAGTGTATCTCTGAACCATTCATAGTTTCCACATCCAATCACGTCGCAATCACATCCAAACATACCATCACACTCATTTTCAACCATTCAAGTTATTCAATCATTCACCCATAGCATGCCAACACAAATGTACAATCACATTTTACTCAACATTGATCACATTCTCATTTCTATCACATGCAACATGGGTTTCTCATACAATGCCTACCACATTCAACTTATCACATAATTCACACAATGTACCGGAGGTCGGACACCTCCGGACTCAGCCTAACTCGTACAGTCCATTAAGATACATAACCTCACCTCCTATTTCTATCACATTACCATATTCATTCAAATAAAATCATTTCAAACAAAGGTAACTAGAGTAAAATCCTCCCCTTACCTCAAAACGAAGGCCCGCCACAAAAAGAAGGCCTACACGGATTTCATCCCTAAAGCACACAGAAATTCTAAGGAAACTTAGGGGGAACTTCAGAAAATGAAGGAGAGGGACGAAAACTGAAACCCTAACCATAGAATTTACCTCCAAAGACTCCAAATGTATTTCTAACCTTCAATCAAGCTCTCAAACGTCCTTGGAGGGCTTTTAACCAGTAGGAATGGGTTTGGGTAGAGAGAATCGTGAAGGAGAGAGAGGGAAATCATGAAAAATAACCCTCTCCTTGAACCCTAACCCTTCAAATACCCCTCTGGTCGCGACACTCTCGCTAGAGCGACTCCTCTCGCTGTAGCGAGGCATTTCTCGTTGCAGCGACGCCCTCTGTCGCTACAGCAAAAAACTCAGATAAATCTGTAGTCTGGTTTCTGCAGAATCTCGCTATAGCGAGACCCTCTCACTACAGTGAGATTGCACCCAAAAATGTACCCTAAACTGTTGCTTTGTCACTATAGCGAGATGTCTCTCGCTACAGCGGGAAGGCGACAGTCGCATGCCTTCCTCCCAGGGACCTCTTGCTACAGCAAGAATGCCCTGCACCAAGACTTAACCTATTTCTTTCAATCCAAATTCCAATCACACACATGTATACATACATTTAAATATATCTGTATTCACATACACATTCCCATCAAACTAAGGCACATTTGTACATTCATATCACCATCAAGTCAATCAATACACCAACATGTGGCAAAACACGCATCCATCTATATTTACAAACCATTAAATCATATTACAAAATTCGGGGAGTTAGACATAGGCTACGGGTCCTCTGCGATGTAATATTTGATACGGTCCAATGAACCTAGGCGATAACTTCTTGGCCCTTAGGCTCGTCCCACACCTGTAGTGTGTGATACTCTTAGGAATACATGATCACCAACCTCAAATTCTAAGGGTCTTTTGCGTTGATCAGCATAAGACTTCTATTGACTCTGAGTAGCTCTCAACTTTTCTCTGATAAGCTCAACTTTTTTTTTAGTTTTGAGCAGCATTTCAGGCCTAACCATCAAATGTACTCCATCATAGAACCAACAGATAGGGGTTCTATACCTTCTCCTATATAGAGCCTCAAATGGTGTCATGTCTATACTCGAATGGTAGCTATTATTATAAGTGAATTCTACCAAAGGAAGCATATTGATCAATTGGATTTTTATAACATTATTTCCTCTAATTCCTAGCTCATTAATCCTCTTTGCTTGAAATCTTCTTATCATGGTATTGTTTGGTCTTTTCCTTATAAATTCTGGAGTTCTCATAGGCCTTAAGACGTAGCTCCTCCAACTCTTGCAGCTGTAATTTCCTCTGCTCTCCAACTGAATCATAATGGATGTTGCAAGCCTTTACTGCCCAATAAGCTTTGTGTTCCACCTCAACTGGCAGATGGCAGGGTTTTCCATAGACCACCCTGTATAGTGACATTCCCAAGGGTGTCTTGAATGTTGTTCTATGTGCCCATAAGGCATCATCAAGCCTGCGACTCCAGTCCTTTCTGTGGGGCTGCACTACTTTCTCAAGTATTTTCTTGATTTCTCTATTAGAGAGCTCGGCCTGGCCATTTGTCTGTGGGTGGTAGGCAGTGGAAACTTTGTGTACAACTCCATATTTCTTCAACAAGACTTCCATAGTCCTATTGCAAAAATGACTTCCTTGATCACTAATGATGGCCCTAGGAATTCCAAACCTGCAAAATAAGTTGCTACGAACAAACTCTGCAACAACTCTAGCATCATTAGTTCTGGTGGCTTTAGCTTCCACCCATTTTGAGACATAATCAACAGCAAGAAGTATATAAAGAAAACCAAAAGAGGAGGGGAATGGCCCCATAAAATCAATACCCCAGACATCAAAGATGTCACAATAGAGAATGGGCTGTTGGCACATCTCTTGTCTCCATGTAATTACTCCTCCCGCTCTTTGGCATCTCTCATAGGTAGAATATGCTTGCCATGAGTCTTTAAAAATAGATGGCCAATACAGCCCTGCATCCAGCACCTTTCTTGCTGTCCTCTGAGGCCCTTGATGACCTTCTACAGCTGAGGCGTGACAGAACTGCAGTATGGATGGAATTTCTTCATCAGGCACACATCTTCTGATGACTTGGTCACTGCAGAATTTCCATAAATAAGGGTCATCCCAAACGTAATGTTTAGCATCACTCCTTATCCTATCCTTTTTAGCCTTTGGTGCACCTGCTGGAAAAACTCCTGCAGCAAGAAAGTTAACAATATCAGCATACCAGGGTGCCTGTGAAGCATACAACTCCAAGAGTTGTTCATCAGGAAAATCATCTAAAATTGGAATAGGGTCTAGAACTCCCTTTATCCTGCTCAGGTGGTCGGCTACCAAATTCTGAGTTCCACTTCTATCCTTGATCTCCAAATCAAATTCTTGAAGTAAGAGCATCCATCTTAGAAGTCTGGGCTTAGAATCTGTCTTTTTCAGCAAATACTTCAAGACAGAATGATCAGTAAAAACCACAACTTTTGACCCTAACAGATATGATCTAAACTTGTCCAGTGCAAAAACTATAGCCAATAATTCTTTTTCAGTTGTGGTATAATTACATTGTGCTGAATCCAAAGTTCTAAAAGCATAATAAATGATATGGGGAAACTTACCAACCCGCTGTGTCAATACGGCCCCCACTGCAAAATTGGATGCATCACACATTAATTCAAATGGTGTGGTCCAATCTGAAGGTTGGATGATGGGTGTGGTGGTCAGGGCTTCCTTAAGCATATTAAATGCTTCTTTGCACTTTTCATCAAAGTTGAACTCAGCCTCCTTTTGCAAAAGCTTGGACAGGGGAATGGCTATTTTGGAGAAGTTCTTAATGAATCTCCTGTAGAACCCTGCATGGCCAAGGAAAGCACGAACCTCTCAAATGCAAGAGGGGTAAGGCAATTGTGCAATAACATCAAGTTTTGCAGGATCTACTTCAATTCCCTTTTCAGATATGATATGGCCTAACACTACACCTTGCTCTACCATGAAATGGCATTTTTCAAAATTCAGCACAAGGTTAGTATCAATGCATCTTTTCAATACTTTTTCCAAATTATTCAAACATGTAGAGAAAGATGGGCCATACACAGTAAAATCATCCATAAAAACTTCTATACAATGCTCCACTAAATCAGAAAAAATGCTTAACATACATCTTTGAAATGTTCCTGGATCATTGCATAAGCCAAAGTGCCAAAAGGACATGTAAAAGTGGTTTTTTCCTGGTCTTCAGGTGCAATGCAAATTTGGAAATAACCAGAAAAATTATCAAGAAAACACTAATGAGACTTACCAGCCAACCTTTCCAACATTTGATCAATGAAAGGTAATGGGAAGTGATCCTTCCGGGTTGCTTGGTTAAGCCTTCTGTAGTCTATGCAGACTCTCCAACTATTCTGGACTCTGGTAGGTATCAACTCATCTTTTTCATTCTTCACCATAGTGAGTCCAGATTTCTTTGGTACCACTTGGACCGGGCTGACCCAAGTGCTATCTGATATAGGGTAGATAATCCCAGCTTGCAGTAACTGGTGACTTCCTTCTTCACCACGTCTAGAATAATGGGATTCACTCTCCTCTGAGGCTGCCTCACTGGCTTAGCACCCTCCTCCAATAATATTCTGTGCATACAAAGAGAGGGACTGATTCCAGGGATATCAGCAAGGGTCCAGCCTATAGCTTTCTTATGCCTCTTAATCACTTCCAGGAGTTTCTCCTCTTGTTCTACATTTAGCTTGGTGGAGATTATCACTGGGAGCTTCTCATTTGCCTCTAGATAGGCATATTTCAGATGTTCTGGTAAAGGTTTAAGTTCCAGTGCTGGAGGTTGCTCCACAGAGGGAAGTGGTTTAGCACTCTAAGTAGAAGAAATCTCTGCAACATTCAAATCAAAGGTGTTAGATTCAATTGTACTTGCTGATTTCAAAACATCACATTCTTCCCCTATCAATTTGTCAATCTCTTCAATATTAGAATTTGCAGAATTCACATTCAAAAAGTCAGAAACACAAGAGTCACACATAGAAGAATTATTACAATATTCACAAATAAAAGTATCAATACATTCAGTAAAATCAAAAGAAAAATGTTTATAAAAATTTAGAAAATTGTTCATCTATCAAATCATCAAATAAATCAATTTGGAAGACAGAATGTTCTTCAGATGGATGCTTTATAGCATCAAGCATGTTGAAGCACACAATGCTGTCCCCAAACTCCATGGTAAGTGTCCCGGCATGCACATCAATTTTTGTTCTTGCGGTCTTCAAGAACGGTCTTCCCAATATGATTGGTGCAGCACTCTTCATTGACTATCCCTCTTGCATGTCCAAAATGTGAAAGTCGGCTGGGAAGATGAGATCATTCACCCTGACTAGTACATCTTCAACAATCCCAGCTGGGTTTGTTATGCTTCTATTGGCTAACTGAATAACCACACCTGTAGGATGTAGAGGGCCAAGAGACAGTGAAGTAAAAATGGACAAAAACATGACATTTATAAATGCTCCTAAATATAGCATAGCATTCTCAATCCTATTATTACCAATAATGCATGGGATAGTGAACGTTCCTGGGTCCTTACATTTCTCAAGCATTGTGGACCTTTGTTTTTCAAAAAGTGCAGACACATTCCTACCCATATTTACCTTCTCATTACCCTTAAGACGCCTCCTATGGGTGCATAAATCTTTCAAGAACTTGGCATACTTGGGTATTTAATTGATTGCATCTAGTAGATGTATGTTCACCTCTACCTTCTTGAAGGTCTTAAAAATCTCTTTCTCAGCCTCTTCAATCTTTTTACTTGGCTGAATAACTCTCTGAGGGAATGGTAGAGGAATTGGCCTTTCAACATTTTCTGCTACCTTTGGTTGGGTAGGAGTAGGTTCTGGTTATTCTTGAGTCATTTCCTCTCCATTTTGACCAACTCTAGTTAGAGTATAGCTTGAGTCTTCCTTCTCTTTGGGCATTGTGGGCTCTTGCATCACTTTCCCAGACCTCAGGGTGATTGCACTCACATTTTTGGGATTCACAACAGTTTGTGCAGGGAGGTTCCCTGAGCCTTGAGATTGCATCTGGTTTTGAGAAGAGGCTAACTGTCCCATTTGATTCTCCAAAGTTTTGAGACTAGCCTCAGTTCTTTGCTGGACAGTGATGTTGTTCATGGTCAATTGCTTCATGAGCTCCTCCAATGATGGTTCATTTTTCTGGGATGCATTTGGTTGTGAAGAAGATGGTTGATGATGGTGCTGGGCTTGTTGTGGTTGATGTTGGGATTGATGGGGTCTATTTGGGCCAGCATGATGTGCTTGATATTGAGTGCCTTGCTGCTGGTTATGTTGTTGAGAATTGCTTCCCCATCTTAGATTTGGATGGTTCCTCCAGCTTGGGTTGTATCTATTGGAAGATAGATCCCAATTGGGTTGTTGCTGCAAATTTGGAAAAGGAAATTTATTAGTGTAAATGTTTGCAGCATAAGCCTGAGGATTACCTTCTAGAGTGTCAGACTCATGTAGTGTGGGGCAGCTATTAGTGTAGTGATCTGGAGCTGAGCAAATACCACACAACATGGCTGGAATGGATGGTGGAGGAGGTGAAGATGCAGCAACACTCTTTTGCATGGAAGCCAATTGCTTTACCATGGATGCTAATTCATCAAGTTTGTGTTCCAGCTTACTAGATTCAGCAACTTGTACTTCACTCACATTTCTGGTAACATAAGAATTTTGCCTATTGTTGGGAGTTGGCGGCCATGTTCTCAATCAGGTTGCGAGCTGCAACCGGAGTTTTGTCAACCAACGCCCCTCCACTTGCGGTGTCTATCATGCTTCGGTCCATAGGGTGCAGTCCCTCATAAAAGTATTGTATTAACAATTGATCACTAATCTGGTGATGGGGGCAGCTAGCACACAACCTCTTGAATCTTTCCCAATATTCATAGAGGGTCTCTCTTTCAAGTTGCCTTATCCCACATATTTCCTTTCTTATGGACGCAGCTCTTGACGCTGGGAAAAATTTCTCCAGGAAAAGCCTTTTCAAGTTGTCCCAACTAGCAATGGATCCTGGAGGGAGATAGTAAAGCCAATCCTTGGCTGCATCCATCAGAGAGGACGGAAAAGCCTTTAATTTAACATGCTCCTCAGACACACCTTGTGGCCTCATGGTTGAACAAACAATGTGGAATTCCTTGAGGTGCTTGTGCGGATCTTCACCTGCAAGGCCATGAAATCTTGGCAACAAGTGTATTAGTCCAGTTTTTAGAACAAAAGGAGCATCAATATCAGGATACTGTATGCATAAAGTTTGATATGTTACATCCAGTGCAGCCAGTTCCTTTAATGTTCTTTCATTGTCAGCCATTTTTTTAATTTCAAATTCTAATGAATGGGGTGATAAATAGATAGATGAAGGAGATGAAGACTCCTCAAAATGTTCAGAACTATTCCTATGTGTTCTGATGCTACTATGAAATGTCCTATCAATCTCTGGGTCAAGTGGATACAAGTCTCCAGGATTCGATCTGGTCATGCACTAGAAACTAATTATAAGGAATGAAAAGAAGTAAGCTAGATGAAACAGCAAAAATGCAGAGAAAATCAGATGACAATTATGCAGAAAACTAATGTCTATGTGTAGTAAAATGAAGCAAAGAAGTTAAGCAACAAAAACAGAAAAGAAATTACAACTAATTGCAAGAAAATACAACACAAGCTAACAAATTCTGCAGAATTTTGCAGAAATGTGCAGTAAAAACAGAGTAATAATGCAGAAAAACAGAAAACAGAGCACTAAAACAGAGCAACTAACAAGTTCAATGCAAAATTAACACCAAACATTCTCCGGCAACGGCGCCAATTTGGTGATGCGAGATTTTGCTACTCGTTATGCACAAAGATTGTCGTTAATCCTCATCAAACATGCAAAGAAATGTATGCAATACTAGGGTGTTGTCCTAGGTTGTCTCCAAGGAATTTTTGGTTGGGAACATACATCGAACAAGTATAAACATATATTTTAAAGCAAGTAAATTGGGGGGAGGTTTGTCAATTTCCAGATTTTAATCAAGAGCAAAATGTAAACTAGTAAAATTCAATCAATTAAGAAGAGTAGTCCCTAGTCAATCAATGAGTTCTATCACTATTCTTCCAAATGATTCAATAATCCCCTATTTTTCCCTTGAATTAAGTTAATCTAACAAGCGAAAATTAACTTTAGCATCCCAATTAAAATTAAGCGTCTTAATGGGCTCCAATCTCTATCCCTAAGATTAAGCAATCTCAAAGATTAATCAAAATTAAACAATTTTGGATTAGAATTTTGTTTGGGTAATTTAGGGTTCATTAAGCAATGTTCCCCTCATGCAAATTTCATTTCATTCAGAGATTGGGGTTAATAAATCCAAGGAAATAAAGAGTAATATTGCCATTAAACCCAAGAATTCACAAACCATGTGAGTTGACTAGGAATTACAAGAGAATTTAGCCCTCCATATGGATGGGCTTCACAAATGAAAGAAGGAAATGCAGAAACGTAAGCAACATCAATGTAAAATCAATGAGAATCAAAGGGAAATTGGAAATTAAAAACCTATAATGGACCCTTGGCTGTCACCCAAAGATCCTAGGCTCTGCAAAATGCTCCCAAAGTGGCAAAAGAATCTAAGGAAATGTAAAAAAGTTTTCGTACCCTAATTTCTCAAATTCTATTTATAGTGCAGAAATTTTTGCCCAAAGTGACAACTATGGTTTCATAGTGATAACGCGCAGCGTTCCAAAGTGATTACGCATATTCCATAGTGATAACGCGCAAGATCTGTGATTTTGGCCTCTCTAGAGTTATCACTTTGGCTTCATAGTGATAACATGCAACGCCCCAAAGTGATTACTCTCGCTCCATAGTGTTTACACGTAGGTCCTATGTTTTTGCCCTCTCTGGAGTTGTCACTTTGGCATCAGAGTGATAACTTTGTCTGCTCCAGAGTGTCTACTATGGTTCTATAGTAGCTACGCGCAGGATCTTGTACTTTTTGGCCTTTCTAGAGTTGTCACTATGGGTTCATAGTAATCACTCTGGTCTACCTTTCTGGAACAAGCTTGTTGTAGTGTTCACTATGGACTCCAAAGTGATCACTTTCACCTCAAACTTTCTCAAATACTAAAAATCCATGGAAAAAGTCTAGAAACTCCTGCACAATTATTCAAATGATCAAAATTACAAATTATATCTATGTAAATCAATGTAAATTAACCTAAAATTACGAAATCTATTATAAATTGACCAAAATAATATTTTTATGTTATTTACAACCCTAAGTTTACTTTTTTTCTATTAAGAAACATTAAAATAACAAGTAAAATTCCCATAAAATGTGGATTCATCAGGGGGGAAAGAAAGAAAAAAAGAAAAAGAAGAAAAAAAAATAATAATAAAAATTTATTACAAAGAAAATGAGAAATTTTGATGAAGGGAAAAGGAAGTCCAAGAAGAATAAATGTATGTTATGGCTTGATTTGTCTAAGGACCAATGTTATTCCTATTCTCTTTGGTTGTATCTTGTCATATCCTCATATTTCCCTACCCTTACCTTAGCCCCATTACAACCATTGAATAAAGTCCTCTTGATTTGTGTTTGCATATGATTGTAAGTAGTGGAGAAGTAGAAGATTAACAAGCTTATGGTAATGCATTATCTTTTGAGGTGACTTGAGTGAAACATTTTGAACCATACACTTGAGAGTTGAGTTGTATACACCATCTTGTGAGATCTTTCATTCTTGATTTGTACACTTTGAATGATATTGCTTGGCTTGCATTTTTGAGAGGTTGGGAGTTGGATGTTTGATTTTTGTAGAACTCTTGATGTTTTATTTGATCTTGTGTCCCTAAGTTCAACACTTCTAAGGATTCATTGGAGAATTTATTTATTTTGATTATTCTACGGTTTTTTAGGTTACATGTTTTTATTTGCTTGATTGTGTCTTACATGAGGACATGCAAGAGCTAAGTGTGGGGGAATTTGATCAATTGGATTTTTATAACATTATTTCCTCTAATTCCTAGCTCATTAATCCTCTTTTGTGCCTAATTGGTTGAATTGGATCATTTTATGATGTTTGGATTTTATTTGGGCTTTATTTAATTTTTCCAGTATTTGGTAAATTCTGATACTGTTTTTGTTTCTGGACCATATCTTGAGTTGTAGAACTCATTTCATTGTGATTCTTGATTTGTAGAAAAGCTAAAAGAAAGGTGCACAATTCCTATGAGAGGTCAGAAACCAATTTTGATGATAAGAAGCTGAAACTGGGCCTGGAAAAAGTCAGAACGCTGCAGTCGTGGATCCTGAACAAGGTGCAGTATTTGAGTCATATCTCAGTCCACAGACATCTGATTAAGCCCATTCTAGTGGCGTTTTGAAGCTGACATCTAAGACTACAATTGTCCTTCAAGACACAAACCAAAAACAGGCCGTTTTCATAGCTGGAAAAATGGAACAAAGTAACAAACGAAAACGGAATTTTGAATTTTGAATTCAATTTTTGGCTCTTTTCTTCTCTCTCTCATTTTTTTTCACTTCCGTTTTTACTTTTCGTTTTCCTCCATTAATGGAGGCTTAGACTTTCATCTAGTCCAAGGATTGAAAAAGGATTGAGAAACTCTTAAGGATCGTATTCGCAATTTATTCAACAACAAATTCGGTTTCATCTCTTCCTTTTTTCTCCTTTGGCTAATTATGATTTCAAATTGAAGTTCTTCTTTGGATTGATAATTGTGCAGTTGTTTGATTATATATTATTCGGTTGATGTATGTAATTAATTCTTGAAGGAGTTTGAATTAGATTTTCAGGTTTAAGATCTAAGATTAATGACATTGGTGAATTAAATTAACATAAATCGATTAGGTTCTAGAGGTTTCTGAACTTTGAGCGAATTGTGTGTTAATCGAATGCATGAGGGTTCTCGTGTGAATGCTTAATTTGAATTGAGGTTTCATTTGAATTTAATCTTAATCACTAATTTGTTGGTTGATACATCTTCTTGGAATCCGGTGATAGACTGGCCGTAGTTCTTCTAAATTCTTGGATTAAAGTTTTAAATGTTAACTTTTTATTCTAATCAGCATTATTTTATAAATTAAACCCCATCTAAATTTATAATCGTATAACATTATCATCATTGGGAGACGACTCGGATTGCACCTCATACTACATAATTTTTATGCAATTCAGTTTTTAATAATTTGTCCGAGCACGACACTCGCGATCACATATCCTCCTAATTACCCCTCTGCTCCACAATACAAGTTCGCAACAAGTATTCTAAGGTATGAATAGTATGCTCAGATTGATCATCTATCTGCAGATGATATGCAAAACTCAACCTCAGCTGCGTGCCTATAGCTTCTTGGAAACTCTGCCAAAATTGAGAAGTAAACCGAGGATTCCTATGAGAAATAATACTAGAATGTATTCCATGCAACCTAACAATCTCTTTCATGTACGATTTTGCTAATTTTTTCCAAGCTATATAGGTCATGTTGATCGGCAAGAAATGCGCACTCTTGGTCAGCCTATCAACTATTACCCACACAACATCATAATTCTTAACTATTCTAGGTAGATGAGACACAAAATCCATAGTCACATGGTCCCACTTCCATTTTGGAATTTCCATCATCTGCAACTCTCTTGAAGGACTGCAGTGCTCCGCCTTTGCCTTCTGGCAAGTCAAACAAGCATTAACAAAGTCATCTATCTCTAGCTTCATGCTTGGCCACCGAAACATCTGCATCAAATCTTGATGCATCTTGGTAACACCAAGATGAATGTGAAGACTACTCTTATGTCCTTCTTCTAGAATTACTCTCTTTAATTTAGCATCTCTAGGGACACAAACTCGACCTTGGTATGTAAAAATACCATCAACACCTCGACTAAAACCTTATGTCTTATCTGTCCCTAAGAGAAATACAATTTGATATAACACAAGATCCTGTAGCTGTTTGTCTTTAATTTCCTGCAAGAAATTGTTACTTACCACAATTCTGCAACAACTAATCTTTCTAGGTGATAAGTCCACATGTAAGTTCAGGTCTCGGAATTGTTCTACCAAAAAGGTTTCACTAACTCTTAAGGAGAATGCCTAATCCATATTCCTGCTTAATGCATCAGTCACCACATTAGCTTTTCCTGTATGGTATTGGAGCTGAAAATCATGATCCTTAAGGAATTCCATCCAACATCTCTGTCTCATATTTAACTCTCGCTGGTCAAACAAATATTTCAGACTCTTGTGGTCACTATACACATCAAACTGAGCTCCATAAAGATAATGCCACCACACCTTCAGAGCAAAGACTACAGTAGCTAACTCAAGGACATGGGTTGTGTAATTTCGCTCACGAGTTCGCAATTAATGAGATGCATAAGCTACCACTTTTTTATCTTGTATTAACACACACCCTAATCCCTTATGTGAAGCATCACAATATACCTCAAATGGCTGACTAGTATTAGGGAGAATCAACATCGGCGAGGAATTTAGTCACTGCTTCAATTCATTAAAACTTTGCTCACATTCCTCAGTCCATAGAAAGGGTTGATCACGACAAGTTAACCGTGTCAATGGTGTAGCTATTGTCACACTTCTAAAGAGAAGTTGATTTTACTAGCAAGTGTACTAGTGTCGGTGTAGCAAGTTATGCAAAATTTATAGAACTCTATTAGAGTCCCAAGTATCGATCTCAGGAAATAAAAGTGTTCAATTACCACTTCACAATGCCACAATTAGTTGAGCTTCACGAATTTCAAAGAGTGTTTGGAATTAAAATTGACAAATGTTAAAATCAGAAGAAAAATAGAACAATGAACATGCAAATGTGTGATGACAGATGTGAAAACTATAGCTAGGGAGTTGTTTCACCAAAACTTCAATGTTGAATCGATAAAGTTCTGAACTTGCAAGTAATTGGAAAGAATGACAATCAGTTTCACGTTGTGTTATTCAGGGATTAATTCCTTAACTCAGTGAACCTAACATTCAATCAAATCACTCTAATTCCTTAGATCTGATTCAATTTAATGTTGCTTTAAGTGTGAGAAACCAAAAGATTGCAAGAATAAGTTCTCTTATCCCTAAGAAAGCTATACTCTTGGTAATTAATTCAGATCTGAGAAACAAATCCAATTTCCATTGACAAGAGTTCCTCTGTATTCAGTTAATTAAATTTCCATTCAATCACTATGTAAAGTGCATAATTAGTCACTCAATCCATTCCAAAACTTGAAATCCAGATCCAGAATTGATTTAACACGTTCTTTCTGGATCCACAATCCCTAACTATGAAGAAATTACACGGCCATGACAACAGAGAAAGAGAAGAAGAGAAAGAACACAGAAGAAGCATCTTCAACCGATCTTCAATCTGATTCATCTAGCTTAAAGCTCGGTGTTCGTCCCCAATCTCTCTCTCAGACTCTCTCCACACTAAGAAACAAGTTGGAAGTGAAAAATGAACAAAAGATCCAAAGATCTGAGCATTTCTTCAATTTATAGATTTTTTGCCATGAGTGCGTTACTACTCTTTTTCACAAGAGTAGTCACGCAGAGGCTTATCTGGTGTTCTGGAAGACTGGAGTGATCACTTTCATTCATAAAAGTGGCAACGCTGGAGGTCGAGTTGTGCGCGTGTTCACTTTCATGAGTAAAAATGTCCACGCGTAACTTGCAAAGCTGAAGGTCTCTCTGGAACGTTCACTCTTGTTGTCGAGAGTGATCACGTGCTACTCGCTCTATATGGAGCTTCTCTGGAACATCTACTTTCACTAGCGAAAGTGGTAACACGCTATTGTGCTGAGTTTGGAGTCCTCTGGAACGCTCACTTTCGCCAGTGAAAGTGACAACGCACATCATGTAATGTTTGGAACCTCTTTGGAACGCTCACTTTCACCAATGAAAGTGACAACGCGCACTGTGTTCTTCTGAGAAACTCTCTGGAACATTGACTTTCACTGACAATAGTGATCACGCCCAGCTCAAACTCCATAAACCTTGTTCTTTGAGTCTAGACTTGCTACTTTTCCTCTATCTTTCCATTGATCTTCCATCTTCATGAACTTTGCACAAAATTTTCTACAAAAAAATGCTTGAATTATTAATTTCTATACAACAAAAACACAAATGCTAAAATAACTATGTATTTAAAGAAAACCTTCAATCATTCTATTTTTGTAAGTTTTTTTTTTGCTTTTTCCAACATATTTTCTTTATTAAATGGATTAAAACTATAGTAAAATATTAGTAAAAATATAGATTCATCACCACCCCAAACTTGAATTTTTGCTTGTCCTCAAGCAAATTAAACCAATCAAAGGGTAAGTTCCTCCACTTTTCAAAAATCAATTAACAAACTGCTTTTCTCAAAATTTCCAACTTCTAATTCTATGTTTTTCTGACTTCTTAATTCAATCAAGTTGTTCATCCAATCATTCATCATGATAGTTACACTGTATTAATCATACTATGAGTAAGAATTGCTATCCGAGTTCATGTATTTCAGCAAAGTTCATGTGAGCAAAATTAAGAAACATGATCACAGCTCACTAGAAGTGTTTTTCTCATCATTCAACAATGTTTAGGCTACTATTTTCTCTCTAAATCATCATTTTTACCACACTCTACCATAGGCTTGCATATATTCTCAATCTCCTCTATAAAAAATGTAACAAATCACATATCAAGCGTACTTTTAAGGTAAAATTAAGGGTAAGGGACAGGTAGGTGATTAATCAATTTGGGAAACAATGTAGGTTATGCTAAACAGAAAAGATGCAATTCAAGTAGATACGATTCATAATTTAGAATGAGATTGCATTCTCTTTTCTTCCATTTAATTCTGCACAACATTTTCTGATTTTTGCAACATTTCAATTATTTTTCATGTATCAATTTATGCATTTATACACAAATTTTTTTTCTATTTTTCACACTTTCTATTTCTTCTTTTCAATACTTTGCTTTTCATTTTTCTCTTTTCAAATGACTCAGATTTTTATTGTTACTTTTCTTTTCATAACTCATAACTTTGTTGTTACCCACCTTAAACTTAAAACTTTGCTTGTCCTAAAGCAATGTCATACAATATCACAAAATGCCACCCCAAACTTAATTCTGAAAATCATCTTTAGTTAAAGTCAAATTGCCACTTTCTTATTTGGATAGGTCTCATGGTTTTTCAGTAGGGCTTGTATTGAAGTTTACCAAAAGAAAGGTTAAAGGCTCAAAAGGGTGGACTAAGAATTTTAGCACAAGGGAGGTTTATTTAGGATCTAAGCATAAACAAAGAAGGCCTCCATCATATATGTGAATTGTACATTTTACAAATTCAATCAAGAAACAATGCAAGTTCTAGAGGTGCAGCAAAATATGAATCAATCAACACACAACAAGAAATGCATGAGGTTCAAGTCTCACCAAAGATTTTTAAGTGAACATGTTAATCAATGAAGCTCACAATTCACTTTTTCATAATTATATGCACACAGTGGCAAGACTACCTCATTTTGAAAATTACAAGTGTGATCTGATTTTAAGAATGGAAAAAACAACTTAAAAAGAAAAATTAAATCAGAATGCACATAATTGTCAATTAAAATGCAATTATTTCACAGAAAGCAATTCAATATCTATACTACTATTTTTGTGTTTTTCTGAAAAATTTTCAGTGTATTGTGAAGCTAACACATAAATAAGAGGTAAAGAATTAACCCCCCTTTCATGGCAGGTGGTGCAGGTGTCAACATCCCTCTGTTTGAGTGTTGTGTGATAGTGACAAATTCTGCACAAAACACCAAAATTTTCTCAATTAGCAAGTAAAAAGGCAATTAGCTGCAAAACTAGTAGATATTTAAAACAGAAGTATTCATAACTAAAATTAAACCCCAAAATGTAATTACAAATCCCAAAAGTTTGAAACTTAATTGCAAAAATTTACAAAAATTCTAAATGAAAGAAATTAAAAAGTCCTAAGCTATTCATCTGCTTCATCCTCATATGAGGTTTCTTCTTCCTTTGATTCCTCTTCTTCTTCTTCTGCCTCTTCCTCCACTTCAACTGGCTGTGGCAAATGAGTTTTGTAGATTGGCAAATTCTTAAAAACTGAAAAGCGCAGACACTGAGCATTTTCTGCCAAATTTGGTGTGTGGTACATCTCATCCTTTGTCATTCCCATCTTCTAACCAAGGTTCAGCAAAACACACTCTAGAAGCATAATTCCAACTTTAACACTGCTATGAAGTTCAGTCAGTCTTTCAGCCAACTGGTTCTGCCTTTCAGCCATCAATGATAGTGTGTCCTTCATCTTCATTGGCTTTTCTTTTCTGAACTGAGAGGGGAGGGGAGCTACTGAGGTGCAGGAGGTGGTAGCATAGATCTCTTTCACCATAGATACTGAAATAAGGGGAACAGATCTTATCCTCTCTTGGTAGTCACCAATCTCTACTCCTGCATCCTCACAAAGTAAAGTTATTAATGAAGGAAAGGCTAGTGAATCTCTCTTTGTTTTCAAAATATTTAAGATACATTCACTAATCACTTCTCTCACATCAATGTACATATCATTGACAATTGCAAAAAGAAGTTTTGCTCTTTTCACTGCTAGTGTTGAATTATGCTTGACTGGCATGAAGGAATTCAGAATGAAGGTGCTCCAAACTTTGGCAAGTGGCAGCAAATTTTTGGTGGTGATGCACTTGGGCTTCTTGGTCTGGCTCAGCTGCCAAGTTGTTCCTAGTCTTCCAATCCTTTGCAACATCTCCACATAATCTTTGTCAGGGCTGTTCTTGAAAACATTGAACTCCAACTGTCCAGGTTGCTTCTAAGAATTGATGTTCAACACTCTGTTGATGTTGGCAACAATAAAATCCACTCTCATCCCCTTGACCATTGTGTGGAATTTGGGGATTTGATCTCCCTTGAATCTCATGGCGTTGGCATAGAAGTCCTGTGTGATTTCTCTCCAGCCCATGCCAGCCAATGAGCAGAAGGAGTCCCATTCCCTTTTATGGATCTCCTCCTTGTATTCAGGGTAATTTTCTCCAGCAATCTCAAATGATCTGTCTAGGATCATTTTTCTTCTCAGTATATTTGTCCTAAAGTAGTTTTCATGGGCTAGACTCCTAAATCTAGGGTCATGCATTTCAATTGGTCTGGAGGCTGAAGCTCCATCCATTCTGCCCCTCTTTGATTTGGAAGTGCCCCTGGAAGATCTAACTGGAGTGTTGTTTGTTGTTCTTGCCATTTTTAGTTTGCTTCAATGAAAAATCAATTTAATAGGTTAAAGTTGCAATGCACAAAGGTAAAAGTACAAATTGCTGCTATGAAGAAAAATCAATTGAACAAGTTACAAAAATTCAATTTTTCTAACAACTTAACATGCAGTCTGCTGTCAAGACAATGTAAAACACAAATGTAGAAGTACATATGCACAACATTGAACAATCAATACTCAGAAAGATTTCTAATTTATATCCCTAAATGGCAAGTTCATAATGCATTCACTATCGCAGAAAAACAGGGTAACGCAAAGGGATATTTTCAAGTTTCAACTAGTTTTCAACACAATTCTGCAACCCAATCATTTTCAGCAAAAAGCTTATTTTATTAGAATAATACAAAGCTAATTATCATGACATTTTTCAAATATTCAGTTTAATACACAACATCAACTAATTTCAGACAATTACATTCAACAGTTTCAAGTCAAATATTTTCACTAAAGTCTGTTTAGGTCACTCAAATTCTGCAAAAATGTATTTAGATAATTGGCCCCATACAGATTTGATTATTCCAATAAAATCATAAACTACAATGGAAACCTAGTCATAGTATTTTCTAGTTCCATTGTTGAATCAAATAACTCAGAATATTGCCCCATTTGCCTTACTCAACATTTTCTAAAACCTTCAAACACAGAAAACCCTAACCACAGATTCACAGAAATAAAGAGAAACGTACCTTGAAGGAAGATGCAAAAATGTGTGGGAAAGGGAATTTGCTTCAGAGTCAACACACACAGAGGTCGCATTATCAGAGAAAGCTCAGAGAGAAATAAAATTTTTAGGGTGAAGAGTGTGTGCGTGTTCACTTTAGGTAATATTTATAGCCACGCGTGGGCACGTGATCATTTTTAAAATGAAAAGTGAACATTCGGTATTAAAGGCATCCAGTGTGGTTACTATTTTCAAACAAAGTGAGCGTTCCAGAGAGGTTGATTTTATAATTGAAATGCACTTTGTCACTATTCCTGGGCAAAGTGACAATGCGCAAGCTTATATCTTGAGTGTGATTACTTTTATAAATGAAAGGGAAAACGCACAAAGGGATATCTCATACTTACCTGTGCGTGGTCACTTTTTTTAGGTAAAGTGAGCATTCAAGAGGAAGGTATTTCCTCAAAGTTCTGCGTAGTCGCTCTTATCAGTAAGAGTGGATGTTCCAGAGAGGTGTGTCCCCAGTCAACCTCTGCGTGATCACTTTTATCAGTAAAAGTGATTATTCCATAGAGGAACATCAAAATGCAGCCTCTGCGTGGCTCCTTTCCTGAAAAAGAGTGACTTCTTTCATCAATTAAAGCTCTTTAAAACCTCAAATAGCTCACTTATCAAACTCTAATCATTCCAATACACACTCACAAGATGAAATCTCAATTCATTCATCAAATTCACTCCAAATTACAAAGGCAACAGAAATGACAGACATGAGATTGTAGAATTTCAACAAACTTAATAATAGAAACTTAAATGCAATGTAATAACAGTAAAAGGGTTCAGAAATGTGAGTTGGCTCTCACCAAGCGCTCTTTTAACGTCACTAGCTTGACGTTAAATGTTTCTTACTCAGGAGAAACTAGTTTGACAGATGAGATATTTCTTGCAAATTCTTCTCCATGATAAACCTTCAACCTTTGGCCATTGACCTTGAATTCTCTCCCTGTCTTTTGATCCTGAATCAGAATTGCTCCAAAGGGAGATGTTTCCATGATCAGAAAAGGTCCAGACCACCTTGATCTAAGTTTCCCTGGAAATAGTTTCAATCTAGAATTAAACAATAGTACTTGGTCCCCAGATTGGAATTCTCTTTGCAGAATGAACTTGTCATGAATTCTCTTGGTTCTCTCTTTGTGTAGCTTTGCATTCTCATAAGCCTGTTGTCTGAATTCCTCTAATTCGTGCAACTGCAAAATTTTCTTCTTTCCAACACTTGGTAAATCAAAGTTCAGCCATTTAGTGGTCCAATAAGCCTTATGTTCAAGCTCCAAAGGTAAGTGACATGTCTTTCCAAAGACTAATTGGTAAGGTGACATACCAATTGGAGTCTTAAAGGCAGTCCCATATGCCCATAAAGAGTCATCTAGCTTCTTTGACCAATTCTTCCTTGAACTATTCACTACTTTCTCCAAAATCTGCTTGATTTCTCTGTTTGATATTTCAACTTTTCCACTTGTTTGTGGATGATATGGAATAGCAACCTTGTGCTTCACACCATACTTCATTAGTACTGCTTCAAGGTGTTTATTGCATAAATGAGCACCTCTATCACTGATTAGAAATCTGGGTACTCCAAACCTTACAAAAATATTCCTTCTTATGAAAGAGATCACAACCTTGGCATCATTTGTTCATGTAGGAATGGCTTCCACCCATTTAGAAACATAGTCGACTGCCACTAGAATATACTCATGAGAAAATGATATGGGAAAAGGTCCCATCAAGTCAATTCCCCATACATCAAACAACTCCACTTCTAGAATGTTTGTCAATGGTAGCTTATGCTTCCTATAGATGTTTCCTGTCCTTTGACACTTATCACAACTTTCAACATATTTCTTGGCATCCTTGAAGAGTGTAGGCCAAAAGAAACCTGCCTGCAAGACTTTTGCAGCAGTCCTTGGACTTGCATGATGGCCTCCATATTCTGAGTTGTGGCAATGCCATAATATCTTAGTTTGCTCACTTTGTAGGATACATCTCCTAATTAGACCATCCACCCCAATCTTGAACAAATAAGGGTCTTCCCACATGTAAAATTTGCTGTCATGCAAGAATTTCTTCTTTTGCTGCCAAGTAAACCTCTTTAGAATGAGTTGAGTGGCCTTAAAATTTGCAATATCAGCAAACCAAGGCATGTCTTCTACTGCAAGCAGCCTTTCATCTGAAAATTCTTCATTGATTTCTAAGGAGTTAGGCGTTAGACTTTCCAATGGAAGTCTGGATAGATGATCAACTACCCCATTTTCCTTTCCTTTTTTATATCTAATTTCCAATTCAAATTCCTGCAGCAAGAGAATCCATCTCAGCAATCTTGGCTTAGCATCTTGCTTGGACAACAAATATTTAAGTGTAGAATGGTCAGTATACACTGACTTTTGATCCCATTAAATATGATCTAAATTTGTCAAAAGCAAACACAATAGCCAAGAGTTTTTTTTCTGTAGTTGTGTAATTTACTTGTGCAGGATTTAAAACTTTGCTGGAATAGTAAATGACATGCAATTTTCTATCCTTTTTCTGTCCTAGAACAACACCCACTGCACTATCACTTGCATCACACATCAATTCAAAAGGTAAATTCCAATCAGGTTTTGCAAGAATAGGTGCAAAAATAAGTTTCTCTTTCAAAACAAAAAATGCATGCAAACAAGCATCATCAAATATAAAATTAGCATCTTTCACAAGTAAATCACTAAGAGGTTTTGCAATTTTTGAAAAGCCTTTGATAAACCTCCTATAAAAGCCTGCATGACCTAGAAAACTCCTAACTGCCTTAACATTAATTGGTGAAGGCAGTTTACTAATAACTTCTATTTTTGCTTGATCCAACTCCATTCCTTTTTCTGAAATTTTATGGCCAAGGACAATGCCCTCTTGGACCAGGAAATGACACTTTTCCCAATTCAACACAAGGTTAGTATCTTGACATCTCTGCAAAACAGTGGACAGATTAGCTAAACAATAATCGAATGAATTTCCAAAAATAGAGAAGTCATCCATAAACACTTCAATTATTTTCTCTACCAAATCAGAAAAGATGGACAACATACACCTTTGAAATGTAACAGGAGCATTGCATAATCCAAATGACATTCTTCTATATACAAAAACTCCAAATGGACATGTAAATGCAATCTTTTCTTGATCCATAGGGTCCACTGCTATTTGGTTGTAACCTAAATATCCATCAAGGAAACAATAGAATGCATGTCTAGCAAGTCTTTCCAGCATTTGGTCAGCAAATGGAAGTGGGAAGTGATCCTTTCTAGTTGCATCATTCAACTTCCTGTAGTCAATACACATGCGCCAACCAGTGACAGTCCTAGTAGGTATGAGTTTAATCTTCTCATTAGGCACAACTGTCATCCCTCCTTTCTTAGGGACAACTTGGACTGGACTCACCCATTGGCTGTCCAAAATTGGATAAATGATTCCTGCATCTAGTAATTTCATGACTTCTTTCTTTACCACTTCTTTCATGGCTGGATTCAACCTTCTTTGTGGGTGCACAACTGGTTTAAATTTCTCTTCAAATAAAAATCTATGTTTACAAAAGGAAGGATTTATACCTTTCAAATCTGAAATGCTCTAGCCTATTGCTGATTTATGTTCTCTCAAAATTCTCAGCAACTTTTCCTCTTCTTCTTGCTTGAGTTCATTGTTGATGATGACTGGATTTTCGTGACGCTTAACCAAGAAAGCATATTTTAAGTGAAAAGGTAGCTGCTTGAACTCTAGCTTCTGATTTTGATCTTCTTTCACTTCCTCTTTTAGCTCTTCTTTGACTGAATTCTCTGCAGGGGTTAGAATTGGTAGAGCTTCCAATTGTTACTTAATTTCTATGATGTACTCTGCTCTATAAATCTTAGATTTGGTACTCCTTGCAGCTATGGTTTCTCTCAACACAGAATTTTCATCAAGCTCATTAATAGGATAATGTGTAATAAGAGAATCCATTATTTCTACTCTCATGCATGTGTTATCTTCAATTGGATATTTCAAAGCTTCAAAAACATTAAACACTACCATTTCATGTTGAACTCTAAGCATAAGCTCTCCTTTTTGCACATCAATCTTATAGCATCTTCACTTACTCCATTCATTCTTATAGTGTCACATAACTGCAAAAAATTTGAAATATGCAGATTTGTGATCGCGAGTGTCGTGCTTGGACAAATTAATAAAAACTAAATTGCATAAAAATTATGTAGTAAGAGGTGCAATCCGAGTCGTCTCCCAATGATGATAACATTATAAGATTATAAAATTAGAGGGGGTTTGATTTATAGAATAACACTAATTAGAATTAATAGTTAACAAGAATTAAAAACTCTAATCCAAGAATTTAGAAGAACTACGACCACTCTATCATCGGATTCCAAGAAGATGCATTAACCAACAAATTAGTGATTAACATTAAATTCGAATGAAACCTCAATTCAAATTAAGCATTCACACGAGAACCCTCATGCATTCGATTAACACATAATTCGCTCAAAGTTCAGAAACCTCTAGAACCTAATCGATTTGTATTAATTTAATTCACCAATGCCATTAATCTTAGATCTCAAACTTGAAAATCTAATTCACACTCCTTCAAGAATTAATTACATACATCAATTGAATAATATGTAATCAAACAACTGCATAATTATCAATTCAAATGAAGAACTTCAATTCAAAATCATAATTAGCAAAAGGAGAAAGAAGGAAGAGATGAAACTGAATTTGTTGTTGAATAAATTGCGAAACCAATCCTCAAAAGTGTCTCAGCCCTTTTCAATCCCTGGGCTAGATGAAAGTCTAAGCCTCCATTAATGGAGGAAAACAAAAGGTAAAAACGGAAGAGAAAAAGAAGAAGAAAACAAAAACCCTAAAACATAAACCTAATCTCCTAACGTCTTAACCAACCCTTTTACAGCCTACTGCCCTAATTTAAATAGAGACTCTTAAGGGTTAAAACATAAAATCTATATAATAATTATTCAATTACATTAATCCTCCACTCAATAGCTGTCTTTGGAATCCTTATTTGTTCAAATTCGAATTCTGGAGCGAAAGTTATGCTTGTAATTGCTACTCAGTATCCATGATGAATCTGAGAAGATCTTCAATGGTATTTTTGGCCTTGAAGATCTATCCGATTCGATTTCTGGTATGAAGAGAAATTGTACCTCTAGATGTTAGCTTCAACACGCAACTAGAATGGGCTTAAATGGACATATGTGGACTGAGATATGGCCCAAATACTGCACCAAAGTCAGAAACCATGAGTGCAGCATTCCAACTTTTTCCAGGCCCAGTTTCAGCTTCTTATTATTAGAATTGGGTTCTGACCTCTCATAAGAATTGTGCGCCTTTCTCTTAGCTTTCCTAAAAATCAAAAATCACAATGAAATGAGTTCTACAACTCAAGATATGGTGCAGAAACCAAAATAGTATCAGAATTTGCCAAATACTGGAAAAATTAAATAAAGCCCAAATAAAATTCAAACATCATAAAATGATCCAATTCAAACCAATTAGGCACAAAAGAGGATTAATGAGCTAGGAATGAGAGGAAATAAGGTTATAAAAGTCTAATTGATCAATTTGGATCATCAGAAATTCCACGAAAAAATTGGTCTTGTTGCACTAAATGTAGCAAGGCTGGTTTAATTTCAAAGTGGTTAGCTTGAATAGTTGGTCTAACTACGGAAGAGTTATAGCCTTGCATGTTTGGAATTGTATAGTCTCCTAATATTCTCATCCTATGTTGTTCTGCCATCTCTATTTTTGGAGTTACCTGTCTTAGACGTGAACTTGTTTTGTTTGAAATAGGAGTAATTTGAATTTCTCGAGAGTGGACAACCTCTAATTCACTATCACTTCCTATGAATTTTTCTGCTCTAGCCTCTCTTCCTAATCTCCTTAAGGTTATGTCTATATCAGGATCAAAGACTAGAGTTGATTTATTTTTATTTTTGCAACGCAGATACAATTAAAAAAATACAGATATAGAAGAGGAAAACAAAAAACTGCACTAATTCACAATATACAGATGCAAAGTAACTACTTATAACAATATAAAATCAATCAAAAATTAAAACTACACACATATAGAATTAACTATTCAACTAATTGCAAACAGAAAAATTCTAAATGTAATCTAATATTGCAGAAACTTTAAAAGAAAGAAAAATGCTCAATCTAATTACTTTCTTGTTACTAATAATATTGAAAACAATATTCCCCGGCAACGACGCCAAAAACTTGTCACACTTCTAAAGAGAAGTTGATTTTACTAGCAAGTGTACTAGTGTTGGTGTAGCAAGTTATACAAAATTTATAGCTAGGGAGTTGTTTCACCAAAACTTCAATGTTGAATCAATAAAGTTCTGAACTTGGAAGTAATTGGAAAGAATTACAATTAGTTCCATGTTGTGTTATTCAGAGGTTAATTCCTTAACTCAGTGAACCTAACATTCAATCAAATCACTCTAATTCCTTAGATCTGATTCAATTTATTGTTGCTTTAAGTGTAAGAAACCAGAAGATTGCAAGAATAAGTTCTCTTATCCCTAAGAAAGCTATACTCTTGGTAATTAATTCAAATTTGAGAAACAAATCCAATTTCTATTGACAAGAGTTCCTTTGCATTTAGTTAATTAAATTTCCATTCAATCACTATGTAAAGTGCATAATTAATCACTCAATCCATTCCAAAACTTGAAATCCAGATCCAGAATCAATTTAACACGTTCTTTCTGGATCCACAATCCTTAACTATGAAGAAATTACATGGCCATGATAGCAAAGAAAGAGAAGAAGAGAAAGAACACAGAAGAAGCATCTTCAACCGATCTTCAATCCGATTATCTAGGTTGAAGCTCGGTGTTCATCCCCAATCTCTCTCTCAAACTCTCTTCACACCAAGAAACAAGTTGGAAGTGAAAAATGAACAAAAGATCCAAAGATCTGAGCATTTCTTCAATTTATAGATTTCCCGCCATGAGCACATTACTACTCTTCTTTACAGGAGTAGTCATGCGAAGGCTTATCTGGTGTTCTGGAAGACTGAAGTGATCACTTTCATTCATAAAAGTGGCAATGCTAGAGATCAAGTTGTCCGCGTGTTCACTTTCATGAGTAAAAGTGTCCACGCACAACTTACAAACCTGAAGGTCTCTCTAGAACGTTTACTCTTGTTGTCGAGAGTGATCACGCGCTACTCGCTCTGTATGGAGCTTCTTTGGAACATCCACTTTCACCAGCGATGCATCTATCATGGTTTTAGTAGCTGCAGTCATTCCATTATAAAATGTTTCAAGTTGCATCCACTCCAGTATGCAATGATAAGGACACTTCCTTAATAATTCCTTGTATCTTTCCCATGCTTCATATAATGGTTCTCTATCTTGCTGAACAAAAGATGTGATTTCCCTTCTTATTTTTGCAGCTTTTGAAGGTGGAAAATATTTTGTTAGGAACTTGTTCACCAAATCGCCCATGTTGAAATGCTACCTTGTGGTTGAGCTTGGAGCCAGCACTTGGCTTTATCTCTCAATGAAAATGGGAATAATTGTTACTTTTACAACTGTTGTTGCACTGAAAGTAAACTGACTAGCAAGTATACTAGTGTTGTTGTAGCAAGTTATAAAAAATCTTAGAATCAAATTGAGTTCCAAGTATCGTCCTCAGGGAATAAAGTTCTCAATTACCACTTCACAAGATCACAATTAGTTGAGCTTTACAAATTTCAGATGGATTTGGTATGAATGTATCAAAAATGAAATTAGAAAGTAAAACAGAATAGTTAGTACAAAAGTATATAGTAATGATGAATCCATATTTTACTAGTATTTTACAATAGTTTTTAGTGCAATTAATAAAGAAAACATGCTAGAAATAGTAGAAAACCCTTAAAAAAATAATAAAATGTTGCATGTCACTTTTAAACATAGTTATTTTAAAATTCATTGATTTTCTATGTAAAAAGTGACATTTCAAGTATGCTTTTGTAGGGAATTCTGAGCTAAGTTCATGAGGATTGGATGATCAAAGGAAAAATAGAAGAAAAGTAGCAAAAATTGGAGGAAAGAAGTTGATAATTGAAGAACAGCCTCTGAGTGATCACTTTCGCTGGTGAAAGTGATCACTCCAGAACCATAAAATGGAGAAGAGCTTCTGCGTAATCACTTTTGCTGGCAAAAGTGATCGTTCCAGAAAGGTTGCAATGAGAAGAGCTTCTGCGTAATCACTTTTTCTGGAAAAAGTGAGCGTTCCAAAGAGTCCTCCAAGAAGAGTAGCTGCGCGTGTTCACTATTACCAGCAAAAGTGAACGCGCAAGAAAGCAGCTTCTGCGTGTTCGCTATTTCCAGCAGAAGTGAACACGCGCATGACATTAGCAAAGGAAGCTTCTGCGTGGCTACTATTTTCAACAAAAGTGAACACGCGCAAGTGGAAATGAAGAATTAGCCTCTGCGTGATTACTATTGCTGGAAAAAGTGATCATGCCAGCAAAGCGGGAATTCTATAAAAGGCAGTTAGCTCAGGAATTTTGGGAGTTTTTGTTCATTTTTCATTTTCCATTTGTTTTTGTTGTTGAGACAGTCAGAGAGGGAGATTGAGGACGAACACCAAGCTTTATTTCTTAAGGGATCAGATTGGAGATTGGCTTGAAGATGTTTCTTCTTTGTTCATTCTCTTCTCCTCTTCTCTTCTCTTCTCTTTTTGTAATGTTTGCTTAAACTCTTTGTGGTTAGGAACTGTGAATCTGAAATGGAAATGTTGAATTGATTTTGGATCTGAACTTTGAGTTTTGGATTGGATTGAGTGATTGATTCTGCTGTTAAAGTAGTGATTGAATGGAAATTTGATCAACTAATCATAGAGGAACTCTTATCAATGGGAATTTAATTTGTTTCTTAGATCTGAATTAATTACCAAGGTTATTGGTTTCTTAGGGATAAGATATCTTAACCTTGCAATCTTTTGGTTTCTCAAACTTAATGCAGCATTTGATTGGATTAGATCTAAGGGATTGGAGTGATTTGATTAGATGCTAGATTCATTGAGGCAAGGGATTGTCCTTTGATTAATACAACGTGAAACTGATTGTCATTCCATCTAAATGCTTGAAAGTTCAGAACTTTATTGATTCAATGTTGAAGTTTTGGTGAAACAATTTCCTAACTACTCTTTCTACATCTGTTTACTATATACTTTTGTACTAACTGTTCTGTTTTACTTTCTAATTTTGTTTTTGATACATTCATACCAATTCCATCTAAACCCTGAGGACGATACTTGGAACTCAATTTAATTCTAAGATTTTTTATAACTTGCTACAACAACACTAGTACACTTGCTAGTCAGTTTACCTTCATTGCAACAACAGTTGTAAAGAGTGTGACAGAAGGCAGATTACTGGAACCTTGAGACTGAATCTGACTCAATTGAGTTGCTAGCTGACCAACCTGAATCTTCAAATCCTGAACAGTTGCTTGCATGTTCTGTTGAAACTGCAGATTGTTTGTAGCCATCTGTTGTATCATCTCCTGGAATGATGGCTCACTCCTTTGTGCAGGAGGGGGTGGTGGAGGTGGCTGTTGCCTGAATGGAGGCTGATATTTTCCTACAGCAGGTTGAAATGAAGGTTCTTGACTTTGTTGTTGCTGCTGCTGTTGTTGCCCTCCATTTCAGGTTTGGATGATCTCTCCAACCTGGGTTATATGTCTGGGAGTATGGGTTATAATTCTAATGCTGCTGATTTGGAGATCTATATTGCTGCTGTTGGTTTGTGTAGATTCCAGAAACATTTGCATCTGTCTCTTGCAATGTAGGGCATGAATCCGTAGGGTGCTCAGTGGAAATACATATGCCACAAACTCTTGCTGGTTGCTCGCTTACTGCACTTACTTGTTGTTGACCAATTGCCAAATGCCTCACCATGGTGGTCAACTCGTTGATTTTGTTTTCCAGTCTCTGATTTTCCACACCATAAACAGCACTAGTACCAGGACCAAGTGCTATCTCATCCACTCCCTTAGCAGCTCCTCTGAATCCGAATTTTTGAGTGTTGGCTGCCATGTTTGTAATAAGTTTCCTTGCAGCGTGTGGTGTCTTATCCATCAATGCTCCTCCACTTGCCGCATCTATCATACTCCTGTCCATCAAAGTTAGTCCCTCATAAAAATATTGAATTAGTAATTGCTCACTTATTTGATGGTGGGGACAGGTAGCACACAGCTTGTTGAATCTCTCCCAGTAGTCATACAAAGTCTCTCCATTTAGCTGCCTTATACCACAAATCTCTTTCCTTATTGCTGCAGTTCTGGAAGTAGGGAAGAATTTTTCCAGAAATAACCTCTTCATTTGATTCCATGTAGTGATTGTTGAAGGTAGGAAGTAAAGCCAATCTTTTGCAACACACCACAATGGAACTCTTTTAAATGCTTATGAGGATCTTCACCTGCAAGTCCATGAAACTTTGGCAACAGATGGATAAGTCCAGATTTAAGCTCATAGGAAATTATTTCGTCTTCAGGATATTAGACACACCATGACTGATACACAACATTAGGTGTGGCCAATTCCTTCAAAGTTAGCTCAGGGTTATTAGTCATATCCTCAATTTCAATCTCAGATTCACTAACAATAGGATTAACAGTTTCAGAAACACCAAGTACACTACCACTGTTTTTGCTAGCTCTTATCCTACGAAGTGTTCTTTTTTATCTCAGGATCAGGTTGATTCACTACACTAGGGTTGGCCCTGGTCATGTAAGGTTAGAACTAACAAGAACAAGAAGTACTCAATGAATACACAAAGTAGGTTTACAAAGCAAGTACCATCAAAATACAAGATATGAATGAAGTGGGACCATGATAAATCTCTTTTTGGTATAGGAAAACACCACAAAAATTTTCAGAATTTTTTGAATTGATTCACTATGGAAACTAGAAGCCTAAAATCAAGAAAAATAGGTCAATAAATGATAAAAAATAAAAAAAAATTTAGAAAACAGGCGAATTTTGAAATTCTGGGCAGCCTCAACCAACAAGGTGGGTTGCATTGGATAGAAAATTTTTTTCTACCCCAAATGCATATGCAATATGCCCAATTCTGAGTTTCCTAGCAAAAGTTATGCCACTTTTAAGTTTCACAAAAATTTTCTTGGCCACCACAATGTATCTCTTTTTCTACTAATGATTTTTGCAATCTACCAACTCTAAACACTAATAGACACTAAAAGAAATGCGGACACAAAAATTCAGATCAAGATTCGATCTCTAGTTATTTTTTTTGAAGTTTCAAAATCTGATGAATAGTGCATGAACAGTAAAATCTAATGGCAAAATATGCAGCAACTATGTTTTCTATTCCTACTAGTCCTCTGTTTTTCGCATGCTTCAGCCACACACAATGAAACCAAATTACACACTCAATTGCAAATTGAATTACAATGAAATAATGGAATAGACAATCAAAGGAACACCACTAAACACTAAAACACAAATTGATCGACACACACATACGAATTGAATTGCAAAACTAAAACTGAAAAACAAACACGAAATACTTAGTGATCAAATGTAATACGCAGTTTCAGAATCACAGAATCACAGAAACACAGAATCAGTTAGCACATATGATGAAATAAAAACAAAATGACTTATGTCCCCGGCAACAGCGCCATTTTGATAACCATGTCGCAATGGTATCAAACAAACTAAATTTTCTTAAAAATTTTGCAATAGAAGGAGTAAACCTAGGTCATCTCGCAAGGACATAAGAATCATTCTGTTTTTGGTTCCATCATGTAATTTCATATTAGTTTAGGGATGGATTGTTTTGAATTAAATTGTAAAGAACAGAAAAGAAAAGAACAAAGAATAATTCTAACGAAACGAAATATGAAGTTCAACCAAATCAAGATCTCAATCACTACAACGCAATTCTCATTGTTACACAAACACAATTCCAACGAATTTCCAATTAACAGTAATTCAATACAACATTAATAACCCGCAATCTAAATCTAGATTATGAATTCCATCAAAACAAGAATTGCAATCGCAAACCTAGTGCTCTAACGAAATTCAAAAAAATTGATTTATTGAATTAGATGAATTCATTTATTTCAAATCTGAAATTCTCATTCTCTGTTTAGAATGCAAATGAAAATTCAATATCATGAAAAATGTAATTATCCTAATCAGAAAAGAGGAGGAAGAGCGAGAATTCGATAGAACCTAACCCGAAACTCAAATGCAATGTAGTTCTTGAAAACCTTGAACCAATTGATGGATTAGCCTTGCTTCACGATCAAGCTTGCTTTGGCCAAAACCAGAAAATATGAAAAGATGGAAGGTAGAGAAACGAAAATAAAGGAAAGAATTTAAAATAAAGACTTTTTGAATTCTGAAAAATAATGAGCGGGAAAAGAAAAAACAAGGATTCGTACATAGAGTCATAACCTCTATTTAAAGACAAAATAATTGGGTTTAATTACGGCCCAATTCCCTAATGAGGTTCTTAAAACACCTAACTAAGTAAAAGACAAAATAATTGGGCTTAATTAAGGCCCAACTCCCTAATGAGGTTCCTAAACACCTAACTAAGTAAAATAAAAAATACAATCAAATTCTGAAAATTTCAGTGCAGGGCCGCAATATTGTGATGCAATTGTGGACCTGAAGATGCTCGAACTGGGATTTTCTCCCAACAGAGAAGTTGTAGATCTCTGTCTTACCTTTCTAGGGACACTAATTTTGTCCAATTCCAAGTAGTGTAGCTCCAGATATGGTCTTTGAAAGAAACTGTGTCAAAATAAGAAATTATGGCGGGAATTAAGAAAGATTTATATTTAAGTCCTAAATTACTTACTAACACAAATCTAAACTAACACATCAAACTAATGCACTAATGAAGCTCAATTAAACCAAAAACATGGAGAGAAAGATGTACTAAAATATGACTATCAGGCTGTTCTTCAATTATCAACTTCTTTCCTCCAAATTTTGCTATTTTTCTTCTATTTTTCCTTTGATCATTCAATCCTCATGAACTTAGCTCAGAATTCCTTACAAAAGCATACTTGAAATGTCACTTTTTACACAGAAAATCAATAAATTTTAAAATAACTATGTTTAAAAGTGACATGCAACATTTTATTATTTTTTTAAGGGTTTTCTACTATTTCTAGCATGTTTATTAATTGCACTAAAAACTATTGTAAAATACTAGTAAAATATGGATTCATCACCTGCATTTCCTTGTTCTTGTGTTTTGGAGTCCAGACTTGCTACTTTCCTCTTCCTTTTCATCAAGCCTCCATTTCCATGAACCTTGTTCAAATTATTCCTTCAAAAACAAGATTAAAAACTTAATTTCTAAGCAAAAATTCCACAATTGCTAAAATAACTACAAATTGAAAGAAAACTTCAAATCATTCTCTTTTTCTGAGTTTTTTTTGCTTTCTTCATATATTTTCCTTATCAAATGAGTTAGAATTATGCTAAAATATCAGTAAAAATATAGATTCATCACCACCCCAAACATAAATTTTTGCTTGTGCTTAAGCAAATCAAGCTAAACCAAGGTTAATTCCTCCATTTTTCAAAAATCATCTTACAAACTGCTTATCTCAGATTTTTCAATTTCCAATTTTGTGTTTTCTGCATCATTTTTCAATTAAGATGTTCATCCAAGTACTCATCATGACAATCACAGTGCATTCAACAAATTTTGAGCAAAAATTGCTATTGAAGTTCATATATATCAGCCAAGTTCATGTGAGAGACATTAAAAAGCATGTTCACTTCTCACTAGACAGTGTTTCCCTCATTACTCATCAATGTTTGGTTACTGTTTTCACTCTAAATCATCAATTTTACTACACTTTATCATATGCTTGCCCATATTCTCAATCTCCTCTGCTTAATACAGTTATTCACACATCCAGAGGACTTTTTGCAGGTTATAACAAGGCTTAGGTTAAGGTAGATACTGAACAAAATAGGAAGCAAAATGCAATTTCAAAAGATCAGAAGCATTTTGAGTGAATGACTTGTTTTGCATCATTTCTCACTAACTCCTTCAATTAGCAGCAAATAAATTGTTTTTGTGCAGCAGAATTTTCATTTTCATTTTTCTTTTCTTGCTTTCATTGAATTTCTTTTTCTCTGCAACAGTTTTCTGCGAATTCTTCTTTTTGAACTCCATTTTGCTCTTTTCAACTCAAATTCTATTTTTGAGCTCATGTTTCACTCTTTCCACAATTTTTCTGCATAATTTTCATTTTTGCAGCACTGTGCTATTTCTTTCTGGCTTTTTGAACTTAAAACTCAGATAGCTTGTTATTCCCCTACCCCAAACTTAGAAACTTGCTTGTCCTCAAGCAATTACAATATGAATGTCACCCCAAACTTAGTTTTAAAGCTCATTCTTGATTAAACTCATTATGCCTCTGATTAATTGAATGGTAAAAATTGGTTTTTCAGCAGAGCTTATTATGTGGTTTATTCAAGAAAAGGATATGAAGCTCAAAGGGGTGAACTAAGGCATTCAAGCATAAGGGAAAGCATTTAGGCTGACTAGTTATATCAACATGGCCTCCATCATGTGTGTGAAAACTGTAAACATGCATATTTAATTAAGAAACAAGGAAATTTATAGAGAATGCAGCAAAATGTGATTAATCACACATGAAAAAGAAGCATACAGCTCAAGTCTCACTAGGAATTTGTAAGTGACATGTTAGTTAATGAACTCACAATTCACTTTTCAGAATTATATGCACCTAGTGGCAAGACAACTTCATTTTGACAATACAAGTGTGATCTCATTTTGAGAATGGGAAAAACAACTTAAAAAGAACAAAATCAAACAGAATTCATAGAATTATCAATTGAAAAGCAATTGTTTCATAGAAGACAGTTCAATATGTATTCTACTATCAATAAAATTTTAGTGTATTGTGTAGCTAACACATGAATCAAGAGGTAAAGAATAACCCCCTTTTCATGGCAGCTTATGCATGTGTCATCATCCAATGTGTGTGAGAGATGTGTGAGTGTGACATTTTCTGCACAAAACACCAAAAATTTTGATGAATTGGCAAGTAAAAGGCAATTAATTGGAAAGCTAACATAAATGCATAACAGATATGTGAAAATTAAACCAAATTGTACCAATTTGTAATTACAACCCAAAAAGTTTGAACTTAACTACGGGAATTTACATAATTCCTAATGACAGAAAATAAATTCCTAAACTATTCATTTGCTCCATCTTCGTCGCCTGAAGTTTCTTCCTCAGAGCCCTCTTCTTCTTCTTCTTCCTCCTCTTCTTCCTCCACCACTTCTTCAAATGTCAGCTGAGGAAAATGGGTTATGTAGATTGGCATGTTTTTGAACACTGAGGAGCAGAGACATTGAGCATTTTCTGCTACATCAGGAGTATGGTACATCTCCTCTTTTGTCATAAAACAAAAATATTAAAATTTTCAAAAATCCTTTCCTCCAATTGTATTTCAAAACATGTTCAAGGAAGAATAGCCATAAGCACACACTTACACACAATTTTAGAATAAAAATGAAAGGAGAATAAATGACAATACTCCTCTCAGATGGAAGAGGTACGGAGATGTCAACGAAAAGGTGATCACCCCAGCAAGGCCTCCATCCTCCTCAGCGAGGGGTCCCACGTTCATGGAAATCATCCCTTGATATACGAGACAGCGCGTCACTGAATCGTACATCCATGCCTCCTTCCCTCCGAAGTTTGTCCCCCAAATCATTGCTCGTTGTGGATCTATCTGTCATGCAGCATGCAAACACACAAGAGAATACAACATAGAGAAACACACAAAAGAAAGAGTGAGTTCCAACATGATAGTCTACCAATAATCGATTAAACAAGGTAATTAAAGTGAATTAAAAGGAAATAAGAGGTCAAATTTCAAGAGACACATATTCTTGGATTCCATACCCAACCGTGTAGTCACACAACGTAAACAAATAATTAGAACTCAATTAACATCTAAATTAAAGCATATGCCACTCATAATATCACTTCTTCCTCAATTTCCAGCATTCCTCCAGTCAAGGTGATCGGAGACTCTAATTCCCTACAAGCACACATTGTACCTAATTTTCCAGGGACATTTTTCCCAATTTCATCTTTGTTCCTCAGGAATAAGTTCTTCCACGATCCTCTGCAATGCTTTCTCACGTCAAGTTTAGTGAAGGCTTGATGGCAACGTGTCCTGGCCACGGTGAGCTTCTCCACACCATTGGGGTAACCCCCCTTCACTACCCCCAAGGTCCTTCTCTTGAACCTGAACACTCCACATTCCCCAGCTGTGCTAAACTGTAACCTTGACTCCCCCTTTCACCTCTATGCACATGAATAACTCAAACAACTATGTACACACTTAGAATTTCTCAGGTTTCAATATTATCATCTTCGGATGGCACATTCTAGTAGCAGAGAAAACATCATATTAAATAATTCCTATCTCATTTCGAAACGAACTCAACACACAAGTCACAACAATTAGTATCAAACGATTAACCATCATGTAGTACTCATATCACCCAAGATAAAACAAAAACATTGAAATTTTCAAAAATCCTTTCCTCCAATTGTATTTCAAAACACGTTCAAGGAAGAATAGCCATGAGCACACACTTACACACAATTTCAGAATAAAAATGAGAGGAAAATAAAATGGAAAACAGAGATAATTATAATATTTTCTCAGAAATTTTACACAACGTAGACGCGGTTTCATCTCCATGCAAGAATCGATTTTTGAAAACAATAATCAAAGTAAATCAAAGCCTAAGTATAGACTAAGTCATATTTAATTTAGAGTTAGTTATAAAATCCCTTTTGTTTTACAAAAATTAGTCCATTTACTCTCGATCAAGTAAAAACAAAAAGAGGCTTATGTTCTTTCCATGATTTTTGTTGAGAAGGGTGTAGGTAGTGAGAAAACAGAAAAATTTCACAACGAAGGCTACATGCAATAAAATAAAAAAAAACGTGGACCGAAAGAGAGACGAAGGATATCATAAGAATAAGGTACAACACACGTTATTTTAAAATCATCCTCTATACCCAACCGAAAAGCAACAATGATGAAGAAAAGCAAAAATATCAAACAATCGTTGACATACAAAGCTATCTCAACCATGATTGAGTTCATGCAAGCCATAAAAACGTGATTTTTACAATACCATTCAAGCAGAATCATCATGAGATGAGAGGAAATCTTTTTACCTGCAAGTTTTTAGTGAAAACTAAGAGTGAGGGCGAGAAAAGTGGGTGCATGCATATGTCTACTATTGAAACAAACAACCACACACAGTCAAGCACAAACACGAACTCCCCTTACCTTGCTGGGAATAAGAATGAGAAAGGAGTAGGAAGCTCGACTTTGACACTTGTAGGGACTCGTCCACAACGTGATTCCTTGGTAGCGGTATGAACGTTTAGAAGAGGTGGGGTGCAGGCGGCGCAAATGGCTCCTTGGTGTTCGTCAGTTCCCTTGAGAGGGTGGTGATAGAGAACGTCGTTCACGAGAGAAAAAAAGAGTAGAAGGCACAAGTGTGAGAGAGAATGGTTTCTAGAGAGATGGGTTGTGGTGAGCTTGAGAGTATTTTTTAAAAATAGAGAGAAAAAGGCGAGTGAGAGCAAGTAGCGTTCTTATATAGTGTGAGGAAAATGTTCGTGTCTTTTCACTTCCAAAGGGGTGTGACGGTTAAAGGTTGCACATGAAGGGTTACGGTTAGGGCAGTTGAAAGGACATGGCCTTTGGTCTCCCTCCTGAACAGTCACGCCTCTATGGAGTTCTCATGCATGCGAAACGTCCCATTATGAGCAATAAATGCAGCAAGGAGGAAAAGAAGCAAAATTTTTAATACACCACACATTTCTAATAATCAATCATTATGGTGGGATAAGTTGAGTGGTGGGTCAGCCTTGGTAAGGGTGGTTAATTAAGGCAGGTCTGCTGTTTGGATTTATTTAAGGAGGGAAATAAATCTAAACTTTCCATATTCCATGCATCTGAATGGTGCGTCCCTTGATTTGCTTGTGAGAGGTGGCGCTTCCCTTGGTGTTGTGTGCGTGTGAGAAGTTCCCCAAGAAGCAATAATTGTAGTGCACAAAAGGAAGGAATATGTAATCAATGTCAGGTATGGTTTCTAGGAATAAATGCTCTAGGTGGTAACTCCTAACGTCAATTCATTGTCCATTAAATGCAAGTGGCGGTTTTGAATTCCCATAGGGAGGGAATAAGTGCAAACTCACCTCATTGCCAAAGAAATTTAAATGTAGGTGGATGAGGCGGCTCAAACAATTTAGTGGCGGAGTAATTAGGGAAGGTGAGGGTCCTTGGTTAAATGAAATCAAAACATATTTATTAGAGAATATTTTTAAATGAACGGTCAGAGTTTTAATGTAGCATTATGGAGCCATAAATGGTGCTTAGGAATGCGAAGAGTGTGCGTTTAAAAGGAATAGGTTAAGGGTTTAAATTCTGATGGTTAGGGTTTCTCTCTTTCTTCTAAACACCAATGAATTTTTGGCTGCCTAATTAGGAGGGAAAAAATTTAAATAATTTCCATGTGTGGTAGCTTTATGGTGGGCGGCTGCTTATACATAAGGTAACTAGGAAGGCAAAAATTAACATTAAGTGCCATTAATAAAGGTTTAAATCTACGCCATGAAGGCTGGTTTCCTCCCCTCAAGTATTTATGGAAACTCAGCCACTATATTTAAAAAGGGAAAATTTATAAAAAGGTTTGGGTGACTCTTGGGTTTCCTTGGTTTCTTCCGCACAAAATCCTAGTGTATAAGGAGCAATTTCACCCTAATGGTCCATATGATTCACACGACAGTGGGGAGAATGAAAAGGTTCGTGCACATCATAATTAGGTTTAAGTAAGCATTAATAATAGAGAGAGAATATCATAAATGACGACTAGGGAGTGCAAAGGTCACACGTGCAATCCCTTCCAAAATTAAGAAAATACAATGCAAACAATTAATAAATAATAAAAAGTTAAGAGAATAATAATGGTAATAGTAACAACAATAATTATAATAATAACAAAAATAATTAGTGAAGCGGGGTCCACTCATTCTAATCAACAGACAACTTTGTCCCAGGGTTTGTCTTACTATCCTAGGTTTTTTTCAAGGTATTTCACTGCATGACCACAGGGCATATGAAAAAAAAAATACATCAAACATTATCACAACATTGCATAAAAATGTTATGCAGCAAGAAACTTGAACCAATCAGACAATCATTAATAAAAAAAATATATGAGTTAAAATCGATTAATCACACAAAGCATTTAGTCGTAACAAGAAATAAATTAGAATAAAAAAATGAGGTGGAGAGACACTAATTAGCGACTAAAAATCTATGACGAGTAGACTGAAATTGGGGATGTTACAAAGGTTAAGATTACTAATTTTCTTTTTGAGCCTACAATATTTACTGATATGGCCAGGTTTTCCACAGTTATAACAAGTTACCCCTGTTCTTGGTGTTTTAGGAACATTTTTGGGGATGACATCTTCCTTCGTTTTCTTCGGAGGTCTTCAATTATACTTCTTTTTGTAAGGTTTCTTATTGGTTTCTACAACTTCCTTCTTAGGAGTTTATTTTTTCTTTTTGGTTGAACAAGGGGGTAGACTGAATTGTTCACAGAAAGACCCTAAATATGTTTTATTCATGGCTCTCTCCTTGGCTAGTTGTCTCTGAATCTTATCTTCTTAACAGACTTTCAAAGCTATTTTTGTGATAATAGTATGAAGTTGACCATAACTAAGACTGTCATAAGGAATTTCTTCATTGGCAGATTGATTTCTGAGTTTACTTCTAACCAAATCTCTGAAAGGTTTGGGAAGACCAGCTAAGAATTTTTCTTTCCAGAAAGGTTGTTGGCTGTCTTCTCTAGTATAGACTCTAGACAAAAAAGTATCTTTATACCATTGATAGTTATCTAAGGTTCTACACTTAAGGTTGGATAATAACACAATAGATCTGTCTCTCCATAAAGATGGATCTCCTAAGAAATATTGGGATATAGTGTATAGGAGGGTATACACAACATCAGGGAGCTGCTCATCATTATTAAGAATGACTTTTCCCTTATCATCAATTTTAATTGCAGAGGATCTTTTCTCTATCAGTTTTAGTGAGACAATTATCCCACCATCCTTTCAGTTGACCAGAAAACCCTACAACTAAGATATGAACAATAGTATCTTTAGCATAATCATGATTGGTGTAATAGCCCATGGCAACAATGGACATGTGTTGCAGAGTAGAAACAATATTATACTCTGACTTACCATCTATGTTCCAGACATAAATGTCATTTGAATTAAAGCTTTGGATATTGTGGTCATGTCCTTCATCTAATATCTGATTGTCAATTAACCAAGTTCTTGAATGTTCAGAGGCATAATTGAATTAATATTGACATTCTTGTGAAGTAAATTCCTAACTATTTTTCACCCCTATCTCATTTCATTACACATCTTATACTCTGTTTTTCTGCAAGTTCTTTACTTTTAATTGCTCTGGTTTGCTGCTATTACATGTTACAACTCTCCTTCTAAATTTGTATGGCTCAAATGGTTATAATTCTGTGAAGTGGTACTTGAAACCTAAATTTCCTGTGGAGACGATATTCGGATCTTAATTTTACTCATTACTTGCTGCAATTCTAGTTCACTTGCTAGTGTTAGATTGCAAACAACAGTAGTGCCATCCGGCACGTTCAGGAATGGACCTCTACGACCCTAGTATTATGGAGTTCACGTCAGGTTTGGCTATGGTCTTGCCAGCGGGTCACGACCCGGCTACAGGGAGCTCAACTGCCATGTGCCACTTAGGTCAGATGTTCCCCCTTTCGCCACCCCCAGAAGGTCTACTTTGGACCGAACTTCCAATACCTATAGTTGTGCCTTTGTAATGCCATCAAGTCGTTTCACAAGATAATATATGATGCATGAATAGCATTTTCAGTTTTCTTGTGATTGTTTTCTCAACTCACATCATCCAGCCACTTGGGACTGTTGCACAGTGATAATAGAAGTCACAACGGACTTAAATCGTAGCATATAGCATCAAGCTAAAAGTCATCATAGACTTAGCAACATGGATAGATAATCTCCATGAGTCACATGCCTTAGCATGGATAAATAGATACCATGAGTTTCACAATCAATCTCATTGAGTTCAAAATAATTTCAAGATAATATAGTTCAGGAACTCAGGGCATAACATATATTTCTCATCATAATTCATAATATCATGGTTTTATAATTTCACACTCATGGATAATTTTAGTGTAGTATATAATATATATTGGACCATAGCTTAGGCAATTCATTCACGCCTTTATAATTCATTTCCTCTTTCTCAAGTTACTCTTTCTTTCACATTTCAAGTTCAATCTCTTTTTCAATTTAGCACAATCCCATTCCTCAATCATTGTAAACTCTCCTTTCAAGTTCATCCTAACCTTATGTTTATTTCCACCAAATCTCTAACACCTTCTAAATCATAATTCACTCAATTCAACTCTTACTCTCTTGGTTTCTTCCTCTCGGTTTTTCTCTCCATAAAAGAACACATTATCAAACTTAATTCTTCTCTAAACCATAAATTAAACAAGTTAATTCACAATGATTCTAGGGTATTGCCCCTTAGTTTCTCACTCTTTATTAGGTCACCTCAATTAAACTTAAGTACTTTTTGTCACACCTAGTAATTCAATTTATTCCACACACCATCTAAGTCCTTTCCTCTGATTTATCACATTTTTCTTGCATTGTCACTTGCTGATTTTTCATTCTCGACACTCAATCACTCATAATGCAATTAATTCATAACACTTCCAATAATCTTAATCATATTCAAGGTCCATATCCATTAAACAGCCCTCAAAGGCTCTAGATTATCAATATCACAATATTATAAGCATTTTCGCTGCACATTATTATTATTCATCAATTCTTTCATCAAGGTATGCAAATGATGCATGTAATGCTCAAAAATAGCAATTCCATAGCTTAATTCACAATGAATAGTAATGAAATCTAAATTTCCAGCCAAGCATCACTTCAAACATACCTCAAGGTACTCAAACACAATTACCAAGGATGAATAGTACATATCTCACATCATTCACATTTTTCCAGCAAGTCACTCAAGTTAATTTCATGAATTTCCACATCCAAAATCAAGCAAATTCAAGTTTTGCACCAAATTTCATCCAAGGTCATTCATGCAAAATTCACAAGCAACCATCAACCTTTCAAACAAGTAATTTCAGCATGGTTCAATCAATCAAGTCATGGCAAGACACTTTCAATTTCACTTTTGCTTCCTTACACAAAACAAGGCATACAAAATATTTTTCTAAATCTTTGTAACACTTTTTAATGCCAAAACTGAGACCATCCAAGCTAGTTTCACCTTTTTCTTTATAAAATTTTCTCTCATTATTCATGCCAATCTTTTCCAAATATTTCAAGGTTCCAAAACACATAAATTTCAACCTTTTTTCTCATAATACAAAAAACTGTCCAGCCTTCAAAACTTAGTTTTTTGTCAAGTCCAAAATGAGCAAAATAGGGAAAAATCAACATGCAAACACAAGGTGGTGAATCTATATTTTTACTGATATTTTAGCATAATTCTAACACATTTGATAAGAAAAATATATGAAGAAAGTAGAAAAACTCAAAAAAAAGAGAATGAATTGAAGTTTTCTTTAAAATTGTAGTTATCTTAGCAATTATGGAATTTTTGGTTAGGAATTAAGTTTTTAATCTTGTTTTTTGAAGGAATAATTCGAGCAAGGTTCATGAAAATGGAGGCTTGATGACAAGGAAGAGGAAAGAAGCAAGTCTGGACTCCAAAAACACAAGAACAAGAAAATGCAAACTGGGTGTGATCACTATTGTCAGTGAAAGTGATCACTCCAGAGTTCAAAGAGGAAGAAAGCCTGGGTGTCATCACTTTTAGCAGTAAAAGTGAGCGTTCTAGAGAGGAAAAATATCAGGAAAGCTCTGCATAATCACTATTATCGTCGAAAGTGAACGTTCCAAAGAGCCTTCAACTTGGCGAGTTGCGCATAATCACTTTTATTCATAAGAGTGATCACGCGCAACCACTTGAGCTCTGCATTGTCACTTTTATCAGCAAGAGTGATAGTTCCAGAGAGCTCTCAATATCAGAAAAGTTGTGCGTGGCCACTTTTTCTCATAGAAGTGTTAACGCGCAACCATAAACCTTCTGCGTAGTTACTATTTTTCATAATAGTGATAATGTGCAAATCTGGAAATTTCTATAAATACTATATGCGCCCAGATTTTCGAGATTCAGTTTTATTTTTCCATTTTTCTGTTAGATTGTCGTTGAGAGAGATTGAGAGAGAAGATTGGGGTCAAGTCTTGAAGCTTCCACAAAGAGGAATCGGATTGGAGCTTTTGGCTATGGCTTCTTGGAGTTTTTCTTCTTCTTCTTCTTCTTTCTCTTTCTCTTTGATCAATTGAATTTTTATAACATTATTTCCTCTAATTCCTAGGTTATTAATCCTCTTTTGTGCCTAATTGGTTGAATTGGATCATTTTATGATGTTTGAATTTTATTTGGGCTTTATTTAATTTTTTTCCAGTATTTGGCAAATTCTGATACTGTTTTGGTTTCTGGACCATATCTTGAGTTGTAGAATTCCTTTCATTGTGATTCTTGATTTGTAAGAAAGCTAAGAGAAAGGCGCACAATTCTTATGAAAGGTCAGAACCCAATTTTGATGTTAAGAAGCTGAAACTGGACCTAGAAGTGAACTGAAGCGGTGCAGTCACGGATCCTGAGCAAGGTATAGTATTTGGGCCATATCTCAGTCCACAGACATCCGATTAAGCCCATTCCAGTGGCATTTTGAAACTAACATCCAAGGCTACAATTGTCCTTCAGGGCACGAATCAAAAAGAGGCCGTTTTCATAGCTGAAAAAAAGGAACAAAGTGACAAACGGAAATTTTGAATTTTGAATTTAATTTTTTGGCTCTTCTCTTCTCTTCTCTCTCGCTCTCTCTCCCCTTTAGGAATTGTTTCCCTCCATCCATGGAGGCTTAGATTTCCATCTAATTCGGTTTTTCAATTTATTCAACAACAAATTTGGTTTCATCTCTTCCTTCTTTTTCCTTTTGCTAATTATGATTTCAAATTGAAATACTTCATTTGGATTGATAATTGTGCAGTTGTTTGATTACATATTATTTGGTTGATATATGTAATTAATTCTTAAAGAAGTGTGAATTAGATTTTAAGGTTTGAGATCTAAGATTAATGACGTTGGTGAATTAAATTAACACAAATTGATTAGGTTCTAGAGGTTTCTGAACTTTGAGCGAAATGTGTGTTAATCGAATGCATGAGGGTTCTTGTGTGAATGCTTAATTTGAATTGAGGTTTCATTCAAATTTAATGTTAATCACTAATTTGTTGTTTGATGCATCTTCTTGGAATCCAATGATAGAGTGGTCGTAGTTCTTCTAAATTCTTGGATTAGAGTTTTTAATTATTTTTAACTTTTGATTCTAATTAGTTATTCTATAAATCAAACCCCCTCTAAAAATTTTATAATTGTATAACGTTATCATCATTGGGAGATGACTTGGATTGCACCTCTTACTACATAATTTTTTTTCAATTCAGTTTTTATTAATTTGTCCGAGAGCGACACTCGCGATCAAATTTTAGCGCCGTTGCCGGGGATGATGATGTTGTTTGATTATGTAATTCTGTGTTAGTGTGATTGCATTGCATATTCTGTGTTGCGTTTTACATCTGATTAGGATTATGCATAATTAGCGTTTTTCATCGAATTAGGATTCCGCATAATTAGCATTTTTCATTTAGCATAATTGTGTCTATGCATTCTGTTTTAGTAGCCTTTGAATAACATAGTAGGTAGTCATCTATTCTTGCTTAGTATTACATCATTCAATTCTCTACATTTTGTGTTGTTTTTCTGCATTTTTGCATTTTGCATTCGTCAAAAAAAGTACACGCTCATGTTTCTAAACGTGTAGATCTCTGACCAAACTTAAAAGTGACATAACTTTTTGCATACAACTTCTATTTCTTATTGTAATATATGCATTTCATATAGCTCGACGAGATCTACGCAATGGCAATAGGTCGTGGGCCGGTGGGTGGTTTTTGAAAAAAAAAATTATTTCTTTTCATTCTTATTTAGATATTATGGCTCAAAAAAATTTTTATATGGCTGATCATAGAAGACTAGGAACAAACTAGATGATTTAGCTTCTTTGATTGAGCAGTTGACATTGTCATAAATGGCTACAATTTCAAGTTCATTAAGACTTAGAACCGTAGGATTGCAGTATTAGATCTCCTTAGGTGAAGTTCAATTTCAAATTGCATTAAGACTTAGAACCGTAGGATTGCAGTATTAGATCTCCTTATCCCTAAGAAATCCCCAATTTTGATTGCTAACTTATATCAGAGAAGCAAATCTAACTTCCATTGGTAAATGTTCCTCTTTGATTAACCATACGAATTTTCATTCACAAAGTGCAATAACAGCAGAATTAACAATTCAATTAATCCAAAAACTCAAATTTTAGAAGCAAATATCGAATCAATACATCAATTCAAGTTCCATAAACTCCTAACTATGGAGAATTAAGCAAACATTGTAACAGAGAAAGAGAAAGAAGGAGAAGAAGAGAAGAATTGTAGAGAAGCCATCTCTATGAGCTCCAATCCAATGCCTCTTCTTGAAGCTTCAAAATTTGACCACAATCCTCTCTCTCACTCTCTCTCAACGAGAATCTAACAAGAAAAATAGAAAATGAACAAAAAGCCCCGAGTTCTGAGCTTAAAACGTGTATTTATAGAAATCTTGATTCTGTGTGTTATCACTCTTGCTGATAAGAGTGGCCACGCTGAAGCTCATGTGGTTTCTGGAAACTGGAACTATCACTTTCGCTGCTAAGAGTTGCAACGCAGGAGGTCAAGTAGTTGCGCGTGATCACTTTTGAGAGCAAGAGTGACCACGCACAACTTGCCTTGATTCACTCCTCTCTGGAACATCCAGTTTTGCTGGTAAGAGTGTTAACGTAGAGCTTCTTCTTCTGAGTAACTCTCTGCAACACTCACTTTCGCTGGTAAGAGTGACCACGCCCAGACTCTTTTCTTCTTTTAAGCTCTAGAACAATCACTTTCACTAGGAAAAGTGTTAACGCCCAGTGTGTATTCCTCTTTGATGTCTAGAGTGATCACTTTCACTGACAATAGTGATCACGCTGAGCTTGCATTCCATTGTTCTTGTGTTTTGGAGTCCAGAATTGCTATTCTTCCTCTTCCTTTCCATTGATCTTCCATTTCCATGAGTTTTGTTCAGATTATTCCTACAAAAACAAGATTAATTTCTTAACATCTAAGCAGAAATTCCACAAATGCTAAAATAACTACATATTAAAAGAAAACTTTCAATCATTCTATTTTTCTGAATTTTTCTACTTTTCTTATATATTTTCCTTATCAAATGGGTTAGAAATACATTAAAATATTAGTAAAAATATGGATTCATCACTACCCTAAACTTGAATTTTTGCTTGTCCTCAAGCAAATCAAACTAAACCAAGGGTAATTCCTCCATTTTTCAAAATCAATTCACACACTGCTTATTTCAGAATTTTCAATTTCCAATTAGGTATTTTCTGCCAAATTTTCAATCAAATTGTTCATCCCAATACTCATTATGATAGTCATATTGCATTAATCAATTCTGGGCAAGAATTTGCTATCTAAGTTTATATATATCAGCAAAGTTCATGTGAGTACAATTAATAAACATGATCACAACTCACTTGGAAGTGTTTCTCTCATCACTCAACAGTGTTTGGGTACTGTTTTCTCTCTAAATCCTAATTCTATGTTATCACTCTTGCTTATAAGAGTGACCACGCAGAAACTCATGTAGTTTCTGGAAACTGGAACTATCACTTTTGCTACTAAGAGTTGCAACGCAGGAGATCGAGTGGTTGCGCGTGATCACTTTTGAGTGCAAGAGTGACCACGCACAACTTGCCTTGATACACTCCTCTCTGGAATATCTAATTTTGCTGGTAAAAGTGGTAACGCAGAGCTTGCTGAAATTTTGCCTTCTCTGGAACACTCACTTTCGCCAGCAAGAGTGTTAACGCAAAGCTCGCTGAAATTTTGCCTTCTCTAGAACACTCACTTTCGCTGGTAAGAGTGACCACGCCCAGACTCCCTTCTTCTTTTAAGCTCTGCAACGATCACTTTTACTAGTAAAAGTGTTAACGCCTAGTGTGTATTCCTCTTTGATGTCTGGAGTGATCACTTTCACTAACAAAGTGATCATGCCCAACTTGCATTCCATTGTTCTTGTGTAATTATGGGTGCAGTCTCGCTATAGGGAGATTCTACAGAAACCAGAGTGCAACTTCCTCTAAGATTTTCGTTGTAGCGACAATGGGCATTGTTGCAGCAAGAGATGCGTTGCTGCAGCGAGAATGTCTCATTATAGCGAGAGTGTCGCAACCATAGGGGTATTTAAAGGGTCTAGGGTTTGGGAAACACATTCTCACTGTTCTTACTTCATCTCCCATTCAATTCTCTCTATTTCCAAGTCATTCTTATCGATTAAATTGCCTCCAAAGTCGTTTGGGAGCAAGATTGAAGGTTAGAAACGCGTTTGAAACTTTTGGAGGTGAGTTTCTATGGTTAGGGTATTGGTTTCCATCCCTCTTCTCTGTTTTCTGGGTTCTTTTTTATTTCTCATAGAGTTTCCCATGTGTTTTAGACCATAAATTTGCATGGGGAACGTTTTCTATCGGTATATCATGTTGTATCTTCGATCCGAGGTAAGGGGGACTCTACCCTATCTCACTGTGTTTGATTTACCCTTTATTTTGCTAAATATTGCAACGTGGCTGAGATAGAGGGTAGGAAATGTGTGTTGATGGAAATTATTTTGTTTGAATGCAATGTGATGTGTGATGAGATAGTTGAACCCATTGTGGGTGATTGTGTATTGTGACATGTCATTGATTGGTGATTTGTGTCACGACCCCTTTTATAAGGAACTGAGAACATTATTTCTACGTCACATACTTATTTAAGATAGATAAATAATAGAGAATATAAGTATAAAATTCACTTCTCATTCAAAATAAAACAAAGTTTCTTACAACAAATATCTAATAGAAGAACATAATATTACATTTAGTTCATAATATTCAAAATACACAAAATTATACTACATAGCTCCCTCTATATGGAGTCTCAAAATATAAGGAAAAAAAGGACTTTGATGCAAAATTATTCGACTCCAGCTTCTAACATTTCTCCACTGGCTCCTCAGCTTGTAAAGTAGATGCAACACCTGCTACATCTGCTCACATACCACCGTACGATTATCGCAGTACACATGCACAGAATGACATAGACAGAAATGCAAGGGTGAGCTTACAAAAATAAAATAAAATTGTATATATAGAGCAAAACATTACTCACAGCAACTGCCTCATGCATTACTTACCCATCTAATGCACAGCATAAAAACGGTTTCCAACTGGTTTCATAGCCTAAGTAATCCATAAGGAATCGAGCCGGTCCGGGAGCGACCCATTCTGGTATCTAGATCCAGATAGCACAGCATAACAGCTTAACATGAACTTACCGTTACATGTCTACCCACTTAAACATGTAACTTGGCTTTATAATAATGCAAAACATATATCTCAGCATGATGCAGCACCGCTAAAATTGTTTTAACAACTCAACTAAGACAAGTTTATGATAGATCAATCAAAATCTTAGCATTTTAATTAACTAACAACAGTTACAGCTTAAAAATTAGCTTTTATTCAGCAAATCTAACAAAATCATATCAAAACATCTTGAAATAGCATATTAAATCGTTCAAAACGTAGTTCATAGGTTAAAGTAAGCTCCCCTTACCTTAGAACAATGATTCACTCCAGATCTACCAAATATTACTTGTTTTATCGCAAGATTCACCGAAGATTTGGCTTTAGAACATAGTTTCTCCTAAGAACACTATGAACTTCTATAAGAAAGAGAAGAAGAAGAGAAACAAACGGTGAATCTAGCTTCAAACTTAAAGAAACTTACTTCAAATCCCTTAGAACGGACGTAGAATCACAAATTTAGAAAGAGATCTAAGTTTGGGAGGGTTTAATATGAAAGAAAATGGTGGTATATGGCCTTAGAACCTTTGAGAACCTGGGATAGGAGTGAAGAAATGAAAAATTCATGTGAGCCCTCTTTTTATAGAAAATTTTCAAAATTTACTGGTCAGCACCGGAAACAGTATTCACAGCCTTACTATTCACGTCGGAAACACTGTTTAGGACACTATTCACAGAGGAAACACTGTCCACGCGTACTGTACACGTACTGTACGCGTATGTGATGTCAGGGTGACATAACTAATGACGTCATGGTACGTCACTGTTCACCGACACTGTGCATGTCATTGTTCATGTCATTGTTCACTTTTTTTAAAAAAAAAAATTTCAAACTCCATATAAATCTATTCCAATACCAAATAATCCTTCAATTAACATTTAACAAATATGAAATATTATATATTACTCAATAATAGATTACAAGTTTGACAATTCTCCCCCAGAAAAAAAATTTTCGTCCTCGAAAATTTTGTCCCTCAGAGAAAAGATGAGGGTACAACTCTCTCATTCTTTCCTCTAACTTCCATGTGGCATCACCAGTTACTAGGTCCCAAACAACCTCTACTAACCGAATAGATTTGCCTCTAAGTTCCTTAACTCTAGTGTCCTCAATACGAGCAGCTGGGACTGCCACAGACAAATCATCTCGTATCTCCACAACATCAGGCTCGATTACATAAGATGGATTAGGAACATACTTCCTCAGCTACGACACATGAAAAATAGTATGCAGTCCTGACAACTGAGGTGGTATCGCTAATTCATAGGCTACTAGTCCTAAGTTCAACTTTCTCCTTAGTTTCTTGCAACATTTTAGGGCCAACCATCAAATGTATTCCATCTTGGAACCAACAGATAGGAGTTCTACACCTTCTGCCATACAGAGCCTCAAATGGTGCCATATCTATACTTGAACGGTAGCTATTATTATAAGTGAATTCTACCGAAGGAAGCATATCCTCCTAATTACTCCTCTGCTCCACAATACAAGTCCGCAACAAGTCTTCTAAGGTCTGAATAGTACACTCAAATTGACCATCTGTCTACGAATGATATGCAGAAGTCAACCTCAACTGTGTGCCCATAGCTTCTTGGAAACTCTGCCAAAACTGAGAAGTGAATCGAGGATCTCTATCAGAGATAATACTAGAAGGTAGTCCATGTAACCTGACAATCTCTCTGATGTACAATTATGCTAATTTCTCCAAGCTAAAGGTCATGTTGATTGGCAAGAAATGTGCACTTTTGGTCAGCCTATCAACTATTACCCACACGACATCATAATTTTTAACTGTTCTAGGTAGATGGGACACAAAATCCATAGTCACATGGTCCCACTTGGAGGGCTCTAGTGCTCCGCCTTTGCCTTCTGGTAGTATATGGCCTTGAAACCTTTGAGAACTTAGGATACGAGTGAAGAAATGAAAAATTCGTGTGAAGCCCCTTTTTATAGAAAATTTTTGAAATTTATTGTTCACCGTTGGAAACACTATTCAGGACATTATTCACGCCAGAAACACTATGCACGCGTACTGTACGCGTATGTGACGTCAAGGTGAAGTAACTGATGACGTCATGGTACGTCACTGTTCACCGACACTGTTCACTTTTTTAAAAAAATAAAATTCAAACTCCATCTAAATCTATTCCAATACCAAAGAATCGTTCAATTAACATTTAACAGGTATGAAATACTATAGATTACTCAATAATAGATTACAAGCCTGAAAATTTGGTTGTGGTAAAGTCTAATGAGGATTTAATGCTTAAGTGTACTGTAAATGAATGTGGGCCTATGTGCCTGATGAAACGAATTTTAGCTACTCGTCATGCAAAAGATTGTCGTTAATCCTCATCAAATATGCAAAGAAATGAATGTAGTACTAGGGTGTTATCCTAGGTCGTCTCCAAGGAATTTTTGGTTGAGAACATACATCGAACAAGTGTGAACATGTATTTTAAAGCAAGTAAATTGGGGGGAGGTTTGTCAATTTCCGGATTTTAATCAAGAACGAAATGTAAATTAATGAAATTCAATCAATTAAAATGAGTAATTCCTAGTCAATCAATGAGTTCCATCATTATTCTTTCAAATGATTCAATATTCTCCTTTCTTTCCCTTGAATTAAGTTAATCTAACAAGCGAAAATTAACTTTAACATCCCAATTAAAATTAAGCATCTTAATGGGCTCCAATCTCTATCCCTAAGATTAAGCAACCTCAAGGATTAATCAAAACTAAGCAATTTTGAATTAGAATTTCGTTGGGTAATTTAGGGTTCATTAAGCAATGTTCCCTTCATGAAAATTCCATTTCATTCAAAGATTGGGGTCAATAAATTCAAGGAAAGAAAGATTTGTATTGCAATTAATCCCAAGAATTCAAGATTCATGTGTATTGACTAGGAATTACAAGGAAGTTTAGCCCTCCATGTGGATGGGCTTCACAAATGAAAGAAAGAAATGCAAGAACACAAGTAACATTAATGTAAATTCAACCAAAATCAAAAGGAAAATTGGAAATTAAAACCTATAGAGGACCCTTGGCTGTCACCCAAGATTCCAATGTTCTGGAAAAATGTCTCAATTTGGCAAAGGAAAATTGTGTAAAGTGTCAAAAGTCCCGTACCCTAATTCCTAAAATCTATTTATAGTGGATGACATGTCACCAAAGTGTCCACTTTTGCCTTTGAAAGTGTCCACTTTGGGCCTTGAAAGTGTCCACGCGCAGAATGGAAGGAATGCCGCTTCTCTGGAGTTGCTACTATTTGTGCTGAAAGTAGCTACTTTGGTGCGCGTAGCTACTATGAGAGCCCATAGTAACCACGCGCAGGAAGCCTTCAAAATCAGCGTCCTGGAGCTTCTGAAGTTGCCACTTTTGGTCTTGAAAGTAGCTACTTTGGATGCGCGTAGCCACTTTGAGAGCCCATAGTGACCACGCGCATCATGCTTCAAAATTGGCGTCCCTGGAGCTTCTGGAGTTGCCACTTTTGCTCCTCAAAGTGGCTACTTTGGGACCTTTAATGCCCATGCTTGCTGTAGTTGCTACTTTTGCTCCTCAAAGTGGCTACTTTGTGGGCAACTTTCATCCAAGGACCAAGATTTCTCAAATTTAACTTGGGCATTATGCAAAATCATCAAGATAATTAAAATTGCAATCTATATCTATGTAATTAAATGCAAATTAACCAAAAATTAATAAACCTATGATATTTATTCAAAATGTGATTTCTATATTATTTTCACTACTAAGTCCATTTTTTCTATCAAGAAGCATAAAAAAGGCAAGTAAAAATATAATAAAAAGTGGATTCATCAGTGCCTATTTTGTAAATGAATGTGGGCCTGTGTGCCGTGTACGAACATGAATATTGTGTGCAATTGAAATGTGTTTGATTGAGGCATGTTAAATGCGGTTGTGAATATGCTATGAATGGTTTAGCGATACACTGTAGGCGTGGAAGATGGGGACGGTAGAAATACCTTGGGGAAGAGAGAGTAGTGGTGACACCAACAGTGAGTGTGGGTGCACCACAGGCCACACACTCTCTTCCTCACTAGACCTTTGACCAACACCTTTGTCGAGCGACTCATGACCGTACACGTGGTATCCGTGATGCGAGGGTAACCAGCGACTATCCATGGTGTGAAACTATGATCACAGTGCCACGGTGAGTGTGGCTTTATGCAGTGAGCGCACGTATGTGTAAAATGTATTGGTGTCGTGAGTGCATCGGCTATGAATTGAAATGAAATGCTTGAAAGTGTTGCCTGTGATTGCTTATACTTGAGTAGAATATGTTAGAATACATGTGGGTGTACAAGGTGAGTCCTTATGTTATGTCTATGTTGGATAGTGTAGAGTACTCACCCTTACATTTATGTTTCAGGTGACCAAGACGATCAGCACCGGGTTTAATGAAGAGGTGGATGAAACTACTATAGGACTTAGGAATTTATTTTAAAAAATTAATGTATTAATTGAGTCCTGTAGCAATTATTGATTCAAATTGTGACTCACCCTCATTTTGAAATACTTTGTTGAACTATGCTTCAGAAACCATTTGAATAATAATTTTTATTAGAAATCCATTTATTTTAGAAATTAAATTTAAGGTGTTACATAATTGGTGACTATTCACCTATTTGTGTAAGACCTCATAAAATGTTAGAGGCAACTAGTAATTGTGATCATAGTGCACGTGAAGGTGCTAATTGAGAGAGAGAGAAATAGTGATCATGTGATGAAAATATATGTATGGTGACATTTTGATGTGTTATTATTATATTTGATACTTTGCAAAAATGCAATATTTGAAAAGTTTATATGTTTTTAGTGATGAGGAAAGAACTCATCCTTACAAATATTTTCAGGGAACAAGGATAGCAAACATATAGATGCCTGTCAAAGTGTTTTGTAGATATTAGAGTTAATTATGTATTTAGAGAGTGACAGTGATTTTGTTACTATAAGTTTATTGTAAATAATGAACTTGGTGATATATTTACCTTAGAGATGGATATAGGGTATAGTATCCCTTTTGATTACCCAACTAGTGGTAGGATTCATCATTCACTTAGCTTGCACATATATCGAGAAACAATCTAAATGCTAAATGTGGTGAACTACGTGTATACTTTCCATAACTATGACTAGATAGGTAGACTGCGTACCTTTACCTGAGAGCTTGATGAATCCACATTTTATTAGTTTTTTACTTGTCATTTTAATGTTTCTTAATAGAAAAAGTAAACTTAGGAATTGTAAATAACATAAAAACATCATTTTGGTCAATTTATCATAGGTTTCTTAATTTTTGGTTAAATTACATTGATTTACATAGATATAGTTTGCAATTTTGATCATTTGAATAATTGTGCAGGAGTTTCTAGACTTATTCCATGGATTTTTAGCATTTGAGAAAGTTTGAGATGAAAGTGATCACTTTGGAGTCCATAGTGAACACTACAGCAAGTTAGATCCAGAAGGGCAGACCAAAGTGATCACTATGAACCCATAGTGACAACTCCAAAGAGGCCAAAAAGTACAAGACTTGCGCGTAGCTACTATGGAACCATAGTAGACACTCTGGAGCAGCCAAAGTTATCACTCTGATGCCAGAGTGACAACTCCAGAGAGGTCAAAAACACAGGACCTGCGTGTAAACACTATGGAGTGAGAGTAACCACTCTGGAGCGTTGCGCGTTATCTGTCAGGCTAGAGATTTATTATTGAGTAATCTATAATATTTTATACTTGTTCAATGTTAATTGAAGGATTATTTGGTATTGGAATAGATTTAGATGGAGTTTGAAATTATTTAAAAAAAAAAAAAAAAAGTGAACAGTGTCGGATGAACAGTAAAACCGCCTATGAACAGTGCAAACCGCGTACAAACCGTGTATGAACAGTGCAAACCGTGTATGTACAGTGACTGTTGACGTCATCAGTGACATCATCATGATGTCATGGATGACGTCACATACGTGTACAGTACGCGTGCACAGTATTTTCCGGCATGAATAGTCCCCTCAACAGTAAGGCGGTGAACAGTGTTTCCAGCGATGAACAGTAAATTCCGGCAGTGAACAGTAATTTTCGAAAATTTTCTATAAAAAGGGGGCTTCACACGAAATTTTCATTTCTTCACCCCTATCCAAGGTTCTCAAAGGTTCTAAGGCCAAAAACCACCATTTCTCTCATACTAAACCTTCCTAAACTTAAATTTTTCGCCAGATCTGAGATTCTACGTCTATTCTGAAGGATTTGAAGTAAGTTTCTTTAAGTTTGAAGTTAGATTTACCGTTCGTTGCTCTTCTCCTTCTCTTTCTCATAGAAGTTCATGGTGTTCTTAGGAGAAACTTCGTTCTAAAGCCGAATCTTCGGTGAATCTTGCATTAAAACACGTAATATTCGGTAGATCTAGTGTGAATCATCTTTCTGAGGTAAGGGGAGTTTACTTTAACCTATGAACTACATTTTGAACGGTTTAATATGCTATTTCAAGATGTTTTGATATGATTTTGTTAGATCTTTCGAATAAAAGCTATTTTCTAAGCTGTAACTGCTGTTAATTGATTTAAAATGCTGAGATTTTGGCTGATCTATTATAAACTTGCTTTAGTTGAGCTGTTAAAATAACTTTGGCAGTGTGCATCATGCTGAGATATATATTTTGCATCATTATAGAGCCGAGTTACATGTTTAGGTGGGTAGACATGTAACGGTAAGTTCATGCTGAGCTGCTGTGCTGTGCTGTCTGGATCCAGATACCGGAATGGGTCACTCCCGGACCGGCTCGGTTCCTTCTGGATTACTTAGGCTGTGAAACCAGTTGGAAACCATTTTCATGTTGTGCATTAGATGGGCTGGAAATGCGTGGGATTATTGCTGTGAGAAATATTTTGCTCTATATATATGATTTTATTTTAAGTTTGGTAAGCTCACCCTTGCATTTCTTTCTATGTCGTTGTGTGCGTGTGTACTGCGATGATCGTACGGTGGTACGTGAGCAGATGTAGCAGGTGTTGCATCTACTTCACAGGCTGAGGGCCAGTGAAGAAATGATTGAAGCTGGGGTCGAGTAATATTGCATCAAAGTCCTTTTTCCCTATATTTTGAGACCTCATGTAGAGGGAGCTACGTAGTATAATTTTGGGTATTCTGAATATTATGAACTAAATGTAATATTATGTTGTTCTGTTGGATATTTGTTGTAAGAAACTTTGTTTTATTTTAATTGAGAAGAGAATTTCATACTTATATTCTCTATTATTTATTTTTCTTAAATAAGTATGTGATGTACAAACAATGTTCTCGGTTCCTTACAAAAAGGGGTTGTGACATTATCACTATGAAGCCAAAGTGACAACTCCAGAGAGACCCAACTATGAAACCATAGTAGTTACTTTGGGCAAAAATTTTGCACTATAAATAGGATTTGAGAAATTAGGGTACGGAGCTTTTTTACATAACTTTATATTCTTTTGCCACTTTGGGAGCATTTTGCAGAGCTTAGGATCCTTGGGTGACAGCCAAGGCCAATCTTAGGGTTTGATTTACAATTTCTCTTCATTTTCCTTTAATTCTTGCATTGATGATATTGAATTTCTTTTTCTTTCATCTTGAATTTGTAAGACCCATCCTTATGGAGGGCTAAGCTTTCTTGTAATCCTTAGTGAGTTCATGGATTCTTGAATTCCTAGGTATGAATGTCAATATAATTACCTTTCCTTCATGAATTTACATTTCCCAACTCTTTGAATTGAATTAATGGTTGAATGAGGGAGACATTGCTTAATTAACCCTAATTCGTTTTAATGAAATTCGTAACTTAGTTTGCTTAATCCTAAGTTAATTTCTAAGGTTACGTAATCTTGGGGATGAGAGATTGGAGCCCATGTAAATTGCTTCATTTGTATGGGATGTTAAGGTTAATTCTTGCTTTTCAAGTTATCCTAATTCAGAGGAAGAGGAAAAGTATTGAATCTTAAGAGGGATAGGGATAGAATTACATGAACAAGCTAAGGATTGCACATTTCATTGATTGAATTCATTAATTTCATCACTTGCCTTTACATTAAAATTGGAATTACACAAAACCCCCTTGTTTTAATTGCTTTTATAGTAAATGTTTACAACATGTTCAATGTATGTTACAAACCAAAGTCTGGAGACAACCTAGGCTTGCATCCTAGACTACATAATTTTTTTGCATATTTGATGAAGGTTGACGACAAATCTTTTTGCAAAACGAAAATCTATCGTTCATCAGAGCTAAAGACTTGTACCAAGGTTGTGGCTGATTTTGGAGACCTCGAAGAAAATGAGGACTTGATTGCAGAGGAGCTAGCGGAGATAGAGGTCTGGTTCAAGGATAATGATTAGGGCTAGATCCTCAGTGTTTTGGCTATGGATAAAGACTGCTCTTAGGACTTAGTTTATTTTGACCTTGTAATTATGTATTCTAAACCCTAATATATTTTGTTAACAATCTATAAACATTAAACTTTTGCACATAAATTAAATTCAGTGCTTGTATACTTTCCATTATTTCAATATAAGTATGATCATTAAGGTATAGTCTATCTTTCATTATTTTAACACCTTGAAACACACACACAATAAATTATTTTTTAAATGCATGTATAACTTATAGCATAATATTAACAATTACAATATTAATTATTTCAATTGAAAGCAGTTTGTCAAAGTTAAAATCAATAAAATTTTACCTAATATCAATAATGTCTCAACAAAGATTAAATAAATTGACCTTGTTATCTATTGAAAAGAAAATGTTAAATAAAATTAATTATGACAATTTTATAGATAATATTTATATATTTTAAATAAAATTATAATAATTTTAATAAATTATTTTATTAATAAAAATAAAGGACATCATTTTTAAGTTTGCTTTAAGTCCCAAAAATCCTTCAGTTGCCCTTACTGTTATTGTAACTGATGTAGTTAGAATTAAGATCATTTTTTTCCTATTTTGGCAATGGCATATCTGGGTATTCAAAATGACCCTCCTCTAGGTATACCAGAGCCTTAAGAGTTGTGTTGCCTGTGGAGTGGCTTAGTTTGAATTGTCCAAATAAACATATGTGAGAATAAAATCTGTTTTGGTATGATTAGTTCCATTCCACTGTATCTTTACAAAGTATCTAAAATTTGCAACAGATCCTGAATGTCTAGTCACTTCGAAAGGAAACATTCTAACTTCACGTCCTTCCTCCGAATATGTACTTCTCTTTTATTACAAATACAAAATGTACTCCATATCGGATTTTAAATTGTAGTAAGCTATGTCTTTGCATTTGAAATTGTGTTTAAATTTTTATCCCAGGAAATCCTCTTCAAAATATATTTCACATTATATTTCATTTACATTGAAAAATATTACTTTACAAGTCAGAGACTAGGAATATAATCTGCATTGCTCATTTCTTGTCAGAAATTATGCAGAGATTGTCTTGTCTTTGGGTAGACTAAACCTGAAATTCGAATAGAATTGACTCTGCACCTACTGAGTAATGTGGAATATAAGCAGTAGCAGTTCTCCAGAACTCCATTGGTCCTCAATGAAGTCCTTCAATCATGCAATATAATCACTATAAACTAAGAGTCCCTAACTACCAGTAATCTCCACAGATACATAATCCACTTTTAAAATGGTGAAAGCGCTTGTTGTCCCTCACAAGAATATCCCTTTCAACAACCTTCGATACTAATTTCATCGCATTGTGACAGTCTACACATATGCGAAGATTTTTGCAAACCCTTAATGTTGTACCTTTAGTCGTATTTAATAAACCAAAAGAAATTGCAATCTTCTCGCTATGATTCCTCAGTGTCTTAATCTTATCCTCTTCTTCCAAATCATGAAGCACGCAACTTGTGTCTGGTTTATATCCAATTTTACTTATTTTTTTCTCCAACTTAATCCAAGTCTGCTGAATTTTTTTGAATTCCAAAAGTGACCTGTCACCGACTAGAAATCTATAAACCTTTCCTCCTATTTCAATCCAACTGCACCCTGCATCTTTATGAAGGCCAATCTCCTTCATCCTCTGTCGTACCTTTCTCACCTCATCCCATTTTCCTAATCCAGCATATAAATTTGATAGCAATACATAATTCTCAGCTTTATGAGGTTCCAACTCTAATAACTTTTTGGAAACTTCCTCTCCAATATCCAAATCCCTATAATTCCTACAGGAACTGAGCAATGAACTCCATATCCCTGAATCTGGTTCATCCGGCATCTCATTTACAAGCTTCAAAGCTTCATTCAGTTGTCCAGCACGACCAAGCATATCCACCACACATGCATAATGCTCTAATCTTGGCTTTACACCATACAAACTCTGCATCTGATCAAGATAATTTAACCCTTCTGTTACTAAGCCAGCATGGTTACAGGCCATGAGCACTCCTATAAATGTAAAAGAATCCGGTTTGCAGCCTTTGTTTTGCATTAGTTCGAACAGCTCAATAGCCTTCTGTCCATAACCATGAATCCCGTATCCTGCAATTATAACATTCCATACTGCTTCATCTTGCTCACTTACCCTGTCAAAAATGTTTTGAGATTGTTCCATGCATCCGCATTTAGCATACATGTCTATTAATGCACAAGTAACAAAGGTGTCTGCAGTGAGATGACCTCTAAGTGCAAAGGCGTGAACTTCTTTCCCCAGCCGCAATGCTGACACCTGTGAACAAGCCCCGAGAATACCCATTATGGCAATATCTTGAGGCTGAACTCCACAGGAAAGCATTTGACGAAAAGTTTCAAGGGTTTCACGAGGAAGTTCATTCTGTGAAAAGCCAGTAATCATTGTATTCCAACACACCAAACTTTTGTTTTCCATCTTATCAAAAATTAATTTCGCGGGTAATATTTTGTCACACTGAATATAAAATGACAATAATGATATCCCCATAAATTCATCCAATTCTAAGCCATTACGCAACATAAAACCATGAATCTCTTTGCCACAGCATATGAATTTCAGGCGCGCACAAGCCAAAAGAAGGCTACCAATTGTAAACCAATCAGGAGCCAAGCCAGAATCTGTCATCACAAGGAACAAGTCCAAGGCCCTTCTGGGAAAACCATTTTGCACATGGGCACTGATGAGTGCGTTCCAAGAGCTCACTGTTTTGGCCTCCATACCAAGGAAAACACGCTCAGCACAATCCAGTGAACCACACTTCGCATACGCAGCAACAAAAGCATTGGCCAGCAACACATCATTCTGAAATCCATGCCTAAGAGAATAACTGTGAAGTTCCTTCATTCTCAGAAGGTGAAGCTCTTCAAAACAAGTTGGAAGAACATTTAACAGTGTAACCTCATTCACCTTCACCTTCTGTTCCCTCTGCATCTCTCGCAGCAGCTCAAACACGCCACGACAATCTCCTTCCTTAGCGTATCCCCCAATCACAGTATTCCAAGAAACAACATTCTTCTCACTATTCCCATCAAACAAAACCCGCGCCTCAGGTAAATAACCGCATTTCAAATACATATCCACGATGGAATTCTTTACCATCATTTCCTCACTAAGGCCCAATTTCAAAGCTAAACAATGAAGAGCCATTCCCAATTTCACTTCCCCTTGTGCAGCACACACAGGAATCACTGTCACAATTGTAGCAGCATCAGGTACTAAACCTTCTCCTTCATTCAACATCCCCATAAAAAGACCATAACACCCTCCAAAAACCGCGTTCTCCGAATACACATACATCAACGAGTTCCACGAGACCAAGTTTCTCTGCGGCATAGTTTCGAACACCTTAACAGCACTCTCCACAAACCCGCATTTCCCATACATGGCAATCAACGCGTTTCCCACAAACGAGTCCGAGAAAACACGAAGCTTCAAGGCGAGCGCGTGAATCGTTTCCCCGAGTTCCACGTCGAGGAGCCCCGAACACGCCTTGATCACGCAGGGCAACGTGAAATTATCCGGCAAGAGCTCCGTCGTGGAAAGCAGTTGAAGGAACAGCGAAATCGCGTCGCGGAAAAGCTCGTTTCTGGCGTAGCCGCTGAGAAGCGCGTTGTAAAGAAACAGGTTCTTTTGCTTGACGGCGTCGAAGACAGAGCGAGACTCGGAGGGGAAGCCACACATGGAGTACATGGAGATAATGCGGGTGTTGAGAACGACGTCGTTATGGAACCAAAGGGACGCAGAGACCATAGCGTGAAGTTTTCGCCCAACCTCGATGTCTTTGTGGAGCCCACATGCTTGTAGTAAGACCCCGATAGCGTCTTTTGTATTGTCTGGAGAGGAAACGACGCCGTTTTGGAACTGAGAGTTAACCAAGTTGAGGGCGTCATTTAGGTTCCCAGAGTCGCAGAGATTGTGTAGGCGTTGGAGATGAGGCTCGCGAGCCTCGCGTGTTTTGGCGTATGAAGGATGTTTCCTTTCGTGTGTTGTTGGGAGAGAAATGGATGATTTTGGAATGATCAATGAAGGGAAGGGGTTGCTGTTGTAAGTCGAAGTGCTTAGCTGATGAATGGCGAGTTTGTGATGCTGATGACATGAGAGAGGTGGTCGCGTCCCTGAAGCCATTACCTGAATTGAGTTTGGATGACTAGTTAGTTATGTTGACCGTACGAGTAGGGATAGAACGATGACATATGGCCTGTACTGCTTTAAACTTTGTCTGACCTGGTTTCTTTCGTAAATAAATAAGGTTTATTTTTTTTTTAAAATTGGTTAACATGTATGTATTTGTGTATATATATATACATATCATAATAATAATTTTATTCAATAATAAATTATTATATTTGTTATATTTAAACAAGCTGAAAATGTTTAAATCTTTAAACAGAAAGAAGACACGATCAAAACTAAACGAACTAAAATTTAAAAAATATAATAATATTATTATATTAATATATATTTTTATATTCTTAATTCTATTATTATTAATATTTAATTATTATATTAATATATTATGTTATAATTTTTTATTTATAATAAATAAAAATTATATTCTATTTAAAATTAAAAATATTTATACACGATTGCATGTGTTTAAATAATAAAATTATTTAATAATTATTATTTTTATTTATAATAAATAAAAATTACTTAAATATGAAACATTTTATTTGAAACTAAAAATTAATTAAAAATGATAAAAAATAAAATAAAAAATTTAATAATATATATATATATATAACCTACCACTTTTTCATTTTTTGGTATAAATTTTTTGGATATAGTACCCAAAAAAAATTTTAAGATACCACAACATACACCTAAATATAAATACGTAGAATTTTAAATAATTATTTTTAATAAATTTGACATAGATATAGATAGATTTTTTAAAAAAAAATATACAATTATTAATATACATTTGAAATTTAATAATTTACAAATATTTACATAAATAAAAAATTAAATTATTCATTAATTTATCAATTTATATATAATATATAAGTATATGTTTTAATTTATTGTATCAATAATATTTTTCTGTATGATATTAATGTTATAGTATAGTTAATTTTATGCATATTTGTTAATTTAAAATAACAAATTAATGAAGTAAATAAAATTAAATATTTTGTAATTATTTTATTTTTTTTAATTTAATTGTTATTATTATTATCATTTTATATATATATATATATATATATATATATATATATAATTTTTTATCACATATAAAAGATTAGAAATAAAATTTATTTTAATTTAAATATAAATTTTATTAAATTAAGATGAGCCAAAAGTTAAATTTGTAAATATTCATTAATTCTTATTATGCTCATATGTTATTGTTCTGTATTCATGAATTTTATAATATAAAATATTTATTTATAATTTCTATAATGACAATATTTATTTATTTATTTTAAACGTAATATTTTTTTTAGCTAATTCAATAAATTTTGTGAGTGTTATTTTTTTTATCGATTTTATGTGTTCATTGTAACTTTATTTATTGAATATAAGATATTTTTAAACAAATAAAATATGATCTTAAAAAAAATCTTTAATACTTTAATAATTTTATAAAAATAAATTAAGAAAAATAATAATATAAAAATTTTATAATACGACTCAAATAATATTTTAAAAATTATTTATAAACATTGTTACAATTATTAATAATTATCAATAATATAGATAAAAATTAGAAAAATATCTAAACTAATTTGATAATAAAATAATTATATTTTCATTAATATTAAGAGATTTTTTTGTAGTAAGATTTGTTAACAAGTTTGAAGCCACATTAGGCCACTTAAATAAATAAGACCTTAAACATGTAACAAACTAGGCTTAGGCCTAATAATTATACTATGACTCTATTTACAGTGAAGCTTGGTCTTACCTGACCTGACCTGACCTATTTTTATTCTTATGTACAAAGATAAGAATTTATTATATTTTCATAATATTTATCATAATTTGTAACAAATATAACAATCTAGTTTTTATTCAGTATTATAGGTGAAAGGAAAGGTTATAGAACATATTACAATTAGTTTTTGTTTATAAACCTCTAAGATAAAACTAAAATTGAGAGAGAAGAGAGAGAAAATTTCAGTGTTCTAAATCAAAAAATTAAAAATTGAAAAATAACTGTATATATTAAAATTAGCTTTCAGTGTAATATCTTTAATTTTCTTAATTAGTGATTATAATGTTAAGAATTTTTAAGAATTTGGAAACGAAAATTTTAAAGCTTAAAAAAATAAAGAAGAATTAAATTTTAATAATATTAAATATTTATAATGATTTTTATTATTAAATAATATTAATGAAAATATAATTATTTATTATCAAATTACTTTATATATTTCTATATTTTTATTTATATTATTGATAATTATTAAATAATTGTAACAATTTTTTACATAATTTCATAAATATTTTTTAAAATATTATTTGAGTATTAACTATAAATTTTTTATATTATAAAATTTTTATATTATTAAATATATTAAATATTTTTTTTGTAAGATTATATTTTTTTTTTTTGTGTAGAGAAATCTTATTTTCAGTAAATAAACACATAAAATTAAAAATAAAAAGAAACATTGATGAAATTTGTTAAGTCAGTTAAATCAAAGTTAATATTTAAAAAAATAATAATATATGAACATAAAATACTTTGTATTACAAAAATTATGAATATATAAAAAAATAACTTGTTAATATAATACAAGTTAATGAATATTTTTGAATTTAATTTTTGGCTCATTTTAATTAATAGAATTTATTTTTAAATTAAAATAACATGTTTTTAAATTTTTATCTTAACAAAAAAAATTGTGATAAAATTTAATATAAAATTTGAAATTTAACATAATAATAATAATAATAATAATAATACTAATAACGATAATAATAATAATTATAAAATATTTAATTTTATTTACTTCATTAATTTATTATTTTAAACTAACAAATATATATAAAATTAACTATACAATAATATTAATGTAACAAAAAAAAATTGTCCATATGATAAATTAAAACACATACACATTTAAATTGATAAATTGACTAATAATTTAATTTTTAATTTATACTTTTATTTGTTGATTTATGTAAATATTTACTAGTTATTGAAGTTTAAATATATTTTAACAACTATAATTGTTTTTACAAATTTTCTTAAAAAATAATCCATCTAAATCTATATACCTATGTAAAATTCTTTTAAAAAATTATTTAAGGTTCTACATATTTATATCTATATTAAAGGTAATCAAATATAAACTTAAATTATACTGAATCTATAATTATTAAAATTTATTAAAAAAATTACTATAATTGATTAAATTTACTAAAATAATTATTAAAATTTAGTAGTTGTCCATTTACTTTTATTTTAATAACTTATTTAATAAAATATCATTTTATAATTTAACATTTTATATTTAAAAATATTTATTACTAATTCTTAATTAAAATCATATCATTTATCATTTAATAATGATATGCTATCCTTAATCTTAGCACCTAGCCATGTCACCGGAATTAAAATATATAAAATTATTGTATTCTTAAAAGATAAAAAGAAAAAAAAAATCTAGAAACAAATTATAACCAATAAAATTAATGAAAGTTTGTTCAAGTAACAAATGACTTAGTATCACTTAAGTAAAGTCTCAAGTTCAAATGACAGACTCATCCACCACATCTAGGTACGTGACTCAAAATTAAATTAGATAAAAAATAGAAAGTTGGTAAAATTTCTGATTCAAGTCCTTATGTATGCAAAAAATTTTCATTGATAGACTCACTCATCATATACTGGTGCATGACCCTAGTCAGATCCAGATTAAACTGGATGAAATATATATATATATATATATATATATATATATATATATATAAATACTTAAACAATTTTTAAACATTTAGAACTAAAAATTTAATGTCATTAAATTAGCCCTTTAAAGATCTAAAATGTATAAAATTATTAGTGATAAAAAAATAATAATAAATTAATCCATTGAGAAGAAAATCTAAAACTTTATTAAATTAATTGTTATAGATTACTAAAGAGGTGTCAAATGATTAATAAAGTAGATCGACCAGTAAAAATTTGTTTTAACTTAACATGTATTCTTGAAGTTTGAGTCCAATTAAAAGATTTAAACAAATTGATATTCCAAATCTTTAGAAGATGACTTTATGACACTTTCATTTTGGAGGATCAAGTAACTATGCTTGAAACCTTCCAACTTTACATCATACATGTACAAGGATTGTGAGCGAGAGAACGAAGGGCCAACATGTAACCCAAGATACAAAGAAGGTCCTCGTCATCTATTAACCCTGCCTTCGGACAACCTCACAACAAGGAACAACATAGGGAAAGCTAAAGAAATAAAACGTGATAAAAGCAGTGAAATGAATTATGTATGAACTAGAGGGAACTGAGGTAATCTTTTATTATTGACAAAATGGGGTTGGCGAAAGAATATCCTTCCAATATCTGAAACAAGATCCCATCCATTCGGGCTTGAACTCCATCAGAAAATGTCAAGCCCTGTAGCAGTTCCTTCAATGCTCTGTCAGCTCCAATGAAGGTATTACCTACTAATAAAATATCGGTTAAAGAAGGGCTGGGTCTGGAGATCTCCACAAGTGTAACCTGGCATAGTTCAAGCATAATGACCATGTTTTGAGACTTCTTGGGCACGAACATTCATACTGCCAAAATAAAGGTGAGTCAAACCAACCTGTCTGTCTTGCGGTATGTTGGCCTTCAATTTGGCTATGGCAATAGCTCGAGAGAGCCCACCAATAGTGTCAACTAGACCATGCAAAGCTGCATCTTTACCAGTCCAAACCCTCCCCTGCGCAACCTCCTCCATCTCTTCTACCTAGTTACAGTATAGTAGCTGTGAGCCTGTCACAAAGATCTACAAGAAGGAAGAGAAAAAGCACGTGAATTAAATTTATAACATACAGTCATTGATCTAGACAAAGCTGCCTTGTCTCGAAATTGTTTATAAGCATGCTGAGCAGATTTGGCAAATAGCTCTGCTTCATCTGGTCTGCACCACAAGAAGAAAATAAAAAATGTTCTATTTGTTTTGTCCTGGATATCAAAATATGTACCGATAGTCTGATGCAATAGAAAAATACCAACCCTGTTAAGGCCATCAACAAAAGATTTAATGGCACAAAAAGCATTAAAGCATAAATGGTTGCAGAAACCCTGGACCTTCTTAGGTAATCTTGTAGCGCCTAGATGGTAAAAGTTAGTGAGATTGTTTATTGTTCAGTGTATTTTGTTTGAAATAATTGCTTTCAAAAACACACAAAATGGAGAAAAACATTTGAGTTATTTGTGAGCGTACCTATCAAGCTCAATGGAAAGTTTAATGAAATCGCAATACAACGAACTCTCTTTCCTTTATGGTAGTGGCAAAATCAAGAATGTTAAGATGAATGTATAGTCACAAGAAAAAAAGACATAATAAGAAATGATTTTATATGAGAAATTGGAGTAGTGCCTATTCAGGAGATGATGACAGAGGATTACTTACAATTAAGGTGGTTTGGACGTGTGCAAAGAAGGTTATTAGAAATACCAGTGAGGATCGTAGAGTATATGGTCTTTAACCTTGTGAAAAACAGTTGAGGAGGTAAAAGAGAACCGTGGAAGAAATTATCAAAAGGGATCTCATGATAAATAATATACTTGAAAATTTGATTTTTGATCCAGTCTAAAGGCATGAGATCCATGTAGTCCACCTCATTTAGTGAGATATGGCTTAGTTATTGCTGTAATTGCTTTCAAATGTTAAGGAATTTTCAAGAAGGATGGATTGATCCTTCTGTTCAGAGATCATGGAAATGGAACCCTACACTTGCTACCCTATTAGCTACAAAAATCAGTACCTGGCAATCCATGCCAGAATTCATCTACTTCCATCGCAGTCAACTTCTTGACTAACATTCCTAATAATCGTACAGAATTAAAGTCCTCTCTCCACCTAAAAGGGGAAGTTTTAGTGAATGCAAAGGAAGAAGCAAAATTGGGTTGGCTAACTGGTTCATAGGTTATATAGATAAGATTTTGCATTCCCCAAGTGCCCGGGTTTGAATGCACCCTTGGTTGGTAATTTTGCATGGTGATCATTGACACACTGATCTGTGGTAGTACAGAGTAACCTATCCTTATTTTGATGCTAAAAAATTAATGGTAAGGAAGAGAAGCAAGTAGTCAAAGTACCATGCAACCCTATCCATCAACAGAAGATCCATCAATGTAAATCAGCATAATTTCAGGAAACACACACACAAAATGATAGTGACTTTTTCTTTTAACAAGGGCTGGCAACTAGTTAGAAAGTAAAAGTCACTGTCTTCCCTTCTCAAAGAGTGCCTGACTGTTGAGCAATCAAGTGGCATATTCTCTCCTCATCCACTAGAATCTTTACAACAGGAAATGAAGAAATAATATTTACCTAAAAGGACGTTGTTCAGCTGCAAGGAGCTCAGCATATCTTCCCCTTGATATAATTTCTTTGTTAAAGCCAATCTTCTCATATAGTTTCCCCAGGTTAAATTTTCCTACAAAAATCATAAATTAAGAGATTACAAAGTTAGAAGAACAATATATATAGTAGCATTGATTGTTCATGATATAATGTCTTGGTTCATTATTTCAAAGCACCATGAGTAATTTGCTTTCAACTGCATTTGGAGAACTCAAGGCTTTATAAACACCACATTATAATCACATACTTCCAATATAGGACTCAAGTCTTATACTTTGCAATTGGATCCTAACATTTCATCAAACTCTGCATCGCCTATGGCTACGTGGGCTGGCTGTGCACTAGCACCTTTTACTAGTCCTGGGCAAACATTGAAACACCAACATCACCACCATGCCACTCAAATGCAACTCATAGACATGGTGGAAGGCTTCGGTATCAATTGAAAAGAATTTTGGGAGAAACAAACCATAAAAGTTAGTCATTGTAGTTGGAGAACCCAAGGCCTTATAATCTCCACATTAGAATCCCATGCTTCCATTGTAGGACTCAAGTCTCATACCTTGCAATTGGATCCTAAAATCTCACAACACTCCACAGCAATGGTGCCCATGCAAGTTGGCGGTGTACAAGCCCCTTGACTAGTTCATGGCAAACACTACAATGCAGATGTCACCTGTTAGGATCCAATTGCAGGTATGGGATTTGAGTCACACATTGCAAGTATGTGATTCTAATGTGGGATTTCTATGGCTTTGGACTCTACAACTACAACGGCTAGCTTTTGTGGTGTGGTTTATCCAAGGTTCTTATCACTATACAACCATATGAAAAATTGGAGTGAAAATGGTGAAAAAATGTATATTAAGTAAATTTACTTCATCATTGTTTATTATGCGGCAGGTCAGTTTTGTGCACAAATAGTATTGGCATTTTCATATTTAAAGGAAAATTTCATTCTACATAGGTCATGTTAAAAAAGCTCTGAACAACTGTTAGGGTTTGAGCGTTAAAATCAGAAAAACAAAAGACTGAAGAATATTGACCTATAGTGGGAGTCTTAAACCCCTGGTTACTTGAGTGGCTTCCTGTTCCGCATAAAAGATGACCCACCGTATTTGGCCATCTCAGCTTCAATACCCCTCGCCAAATGCATTGCATGTCACCTAGTTGGTGAATCTAGAGTACGTACCCGCAATCTGATTTCGTCTTTCAACCCTCCAACAAAATACTTGAGATATTGAGTCTCAGGCAGCCTTGGATCCTGAGAGGCTAGAGCTTCAAACGCTTCAATAAACTCTTCCACAAAACCTTCTTGCTTTAGTAGCGTCAACTCCTCAAAAGGATTATCCAAACAATCGCTCCCAAACCTAACGGTCAAGGCCTGTTTTAGATTATACCAAGTAGGTTCCTCCTCCTCACGCCACAAATTGAACCAATGAATTGTGGTCCCCTCCATACAAATCTTGGCCAACTTCACTTTCACAGCCTCATTTGTACCATGCACTTCAAAATAAGTCTCCGCTCTACATATCCATCCCATAGAGTCAACACCATTGAAGGCGGGTAGTTCCACCTTCTTAGCAGAAGAGCAAAACTCAGCATCAATGTTTCCTTAGCAGCGCTCATCTTATGAATTTCTTTCAACAATTCTTGCTGCATGACATCCATCTCCTTTATTAAATAAGACAATGTTTTCTACTATACCTCGATGTTTTGAATCCTAGATTCAAGAACATCCACCCTCTCATTCATTCTTCTTGGCATGGGAGTATGAATCCGGCAAGTCGGACCAATTGTTAGGGTCAGAGCATTAAATCAGAAAAACAAAAGAAAGAATATTGACAATCTTTATTAATGCCTTTGAAAAGAATCAGGATTCAAGAATCCTCCAGAGCTAACCGCTCCCTGAACAAAGATCAATGTTCCCTAACAGTATTTTACAGTACCCCAAACAAAAGTCCCCCTAGTTTAGACCCTAACTCTATTAAAGGGTATTAACAACTAACTATCCGTTGGCTCCTTCCTTCCTTTCCTCCTAACATACACTTCCATACTTTAGATGCCTTGTTAGTGTCAATCATTTGTTCTCCTTCCCTGGTCCTAACAACAACAGATTTTCCTTTATTTGGAGAGTAAACAGATATCAACAGTCTGTACCATGTATATTTTTTAATACTTCCTTTCCAAAGGACCATGACAATGACTAAGGAATATCTAGATATCATAAGCATCTTTATATAGAAATGGGAAAACAAATACAAAGATTATTTCTGCATGGTACCTGAATTACGAGTTTCCTAATTCTTGAATTGAGCACTAACAATTAGATTGTAACATAAATACTGATGAGAACAGCTGTTTCAAAACCTTGTGGATAAAGGTTTTCAATAAATATGTTTATATCTTTAGTTAAATAATTGTATCAGCATGCTCTTCTCTATTCACCTACCGAAACAGAAGCAGTAAAACAGTCAGGTTCACCTGTGACCACTCCAATTGAACCAGTTAAGGTAAGACTTTCTGCAACAATAGCTTCAGCTCCCATTGCCATGTAGTACCCTCCACTTGCAGCCACGTCAGACATTGAAGCAATGACTGGTTTTGAAGCAGCTAAAAGCCGGATTTCTCTCCACATCCTGCAGACCATGACACCAGAATATGGTCACTAAATATGCAAAATCACCAAAATACTTGGCATAACAGTTTCATCCATGACAACTAGAGATTATTTCAAATAAAAGTAGACAATTAAGGGAGGGATCCAGTTAACTACTCTCAAATCTAAAAGCATCATCTCAAACAATGCTTCAATTAACGATAAATCAATAATGTTGTATAGATACTTGCAAAAAATGCAATAGTACAGATCAGATCTAGCCCCATCCAACCAATAATTTCAAACAAATTCAAGGAAAATCAACAATTTATTGTTAAATCACTTATTAAAAGAGAAGTTTTGAACATGTAATTAACAGAGGGAAAATAATACCAGAACTTAAACTTACAAATCTGAAGCAAGAGCATCACCTCCGGGACTGTCAATCCTGATGATAGCAGCCTTAAATTTTTTTGACTCTGAGGAGAAAAAGAACACTCATAGTGACTATAGCACAAATATAATGAGTGAAGTATACTAATGAATAACAACTAGACAAAGGTGTCATTTTTAGCAAACAGGATCATGGTTGAACACTGAAAACCATGATTATGCTTATGCTCCTAAAAGTGAATAGATAAGTGGTGCATTGCTGTTGCATACTTGCATACTTAAGTTATTAAACAGAACTAACCCATGTAATCTATATTTTGGAACACATGAATGTGGGATTCTGAAAGTTATATGTTTAATGGGTCTCTCTTGGCCTTTCTGTCTGAGATTAAGAGATCTCATAACTGATACGTCTTAGTTCTTGCAGCGTGGCTTCTACATCTAAGGCCTTGGAAGTAAAAAATTCGAAAGTAGTGTAATCTCTTGGTTTCCTTCCAATTTAATATAGGCAAATCATTGAATAATACTACTCTACTGAAAAGAAAATATCTATGGTGCATTAACTACAGCTGCTGTAATCAATGCAAATAGCCTGACAACATTCCCATGAATACATGCCAAATTCAATATTGCTCTTAGCCTCTTACACTGAAATTTCAAAGGGCAACTTATAAGATCAAGATTACCTCTGACCTCACGAATCTTCTCAATGAACTTCTCCGCAACAATGCCTGAGCTAGAGGCACTTAATTGATTCTCTACACGACTAATGCTCCCGGATGCTCGGATAACGGCTATTAGTTCTTTACCACCTGATATTCCAACTGTCCATTTCCTAACTCGAGAGTATTTCCTGTATTTAGTTGATGCAATAAAAATTTTTGATACTGTTAATATGAATTATTTGACACATTTTCTTTATCAAAAGAAGCATCTGTTAGCAACAAAAGCCAGGTAAGAAAAAGAAAGCAATGGTAAGTCACATGAAAACTGTAATTTACATAGATGCATGTTTGGGAATGATTAATTGGGGGGGGGGGGGGGGAAAATTGATTTTCTTGTCTTTAAAAATCTCACTTAGGAAGTTGTAGATAAAAAAATTATCATTTTCCCACAATTCCAAACAAACATAAGCCATAGAAAGATCCTATACCAAACAAACAGGGACAGAAATTAGAAGAAACAAAATTCAATTTCAAATGAAAATTTGTTGAATATTATATATTTTTGAAGTTGTCTACAACTTCTATATAAACCAATTGTAGATTTGTGTTCCCAAAATTTAAAATTATGGCCATATTTTGGTAAACTACTCAATCAAGCAAATTAAAGGTTACCTTATTAGAACTTATAAACAAGTTTGATTGGGAAAAACTAAGCTAGAAAGAGCTTACAGGTCATAATTATTTTCATAAGCTCAAATAAGCACTGTAGAAGTTTGTCCAAATAATACCCACTAAAATTATTCAATATATTTGTTACTTCTACTTTTTATTTGTACCAAACTCTATTTTAAAAATAGATAGAACCATGGGAAAGCCAAAAAGGTAACCCCCATTAGTAGTTAGTTATAATGTGTTAGCTAAGTACCTATTAGTAGTTAGTTACAATATAGTAGTTAGCCCTGAATTAGTAGTCGGCACTTGACAGGCTGAGATTGTACAAGAAACACAGCATATTGCCTCTATAGAAAAGAGGGGGGTAGAGAGAGAGAATCTATTCATTTGTGAGAGGAAATTAGGGCCATTTGGCAGAGGTGCACACCCTCAAAGTTATGCATTGTTTGTGTTCTCTACTCTATAAGAACTTGGTATCTTTATTAGAAAGAAGTGGGGAAAGAACCTTATAATTTGCAGAACATAATACACACAGTGCAGAAGTTTGAGGGTCTGCACCTTCCAATGCCACAAGGCCCTAATTTTCTCCCAGAAGTCACATGGTATTCCTCTCTAGTCTTCCCTCTTGTTTTTTTGACAAACATGCGTGATTTAAACTAATGTAACTAAATAATGGGTAACCAAGAAACTTATTTTAACTAACTATTAATGGAGTTAACAGTACTCCCCCCCCCCCCCCCCCCCTAAACACTCACTTTGTCCTCTAGGTGAATAGCTATTGCAACTGCAAAAGAAAGTTGTATCAGAGTTCTGTTTGATTGAAGCATTATGATTAAGCCAACCCTATTACTACAGCCCCAAATTAGCCTCAAGCCCTCCTGGGTCAAACACAAACAACTGTTGGAATCAATTTCCTCCAATGCTTTGTTTTCTTTAATATTTTTTTACCTAAAATAGAGCACCATTTCCTCTGCAAGTGTATTGAGAACCCAAGGTTTTCTAAGCAAATCACGGTTCATTGTCATCCTTTCTTTATTACCCAAATGATGCTGCATGTGTTTCTCCATCTACAACTCAAAAGATGGTCTCCTTCCAAAGAAGCAAAGCTTATTTTCAGACCTGACAACACCCAATTGTCTCTCAATCTCGACTACTTGCTCCAATCCATTTAGGTCTTCCATTTTTGGTTCTTGACCCAAAATGTGAACTTGTTCCGATCGAATTTCCTCCTCTGTCTTTGGTTCCATGATTTCTGGTTTCCATGACTTTTGTTCATTTTCTTGGACAATTGCATATTTTTCTACATTTGTTTTTGGTCTCCAAGCTTCTGGTTCTTTTCTACTTTCTTGAACCCAAGTTTCTTGTTTCTCATCCTCAGATGATGCAAATAATTCTGAATCATATTCAGGTTGAAATCTCTTCAGCACTGCTTTCACCAAAGTCGACCAGTCTGCATATTGTTGCACCATCTCCAAGTTAGACACCAATTAAGATTATCACCTTAGAGCCTTTGATAGCTTCTCTTCCTCTGGCATTCTAGTGGGTTCAAAATACTGCTCAACCGGGATAAGCCACCAATAGGCAATATTGCAATCATCTTCAAGAAATCAATATCCACAGCTCCAATATCAGAACTCTAATACCAGTGATAGAAACTTTGTATCTTTTTCAAAATGAAATGGGGAAAGTACTCAACAAATCACAACAGAACATAATACACACACAGTGCAAAACTTTAGGGTCTACACCTCCCAATGCCAAAAGGCCCTAATTTCTTTTCGCAAATCATATGACATACCTCGCTAATATTCCCTCTTATTTATAGGCAACATGCTTGATTCAACATGCTAGTCATTGTAGGTAGGACATACCTTGCCTTCCCATACTAAAATCCCATATTTCTAATGTAGGATTCAAGTTTCATTCCATGCAATTACATCGCAACATCATACCACGCTTAATGACCCTAGTGCCCATGAGGGTTGGCTATGCACTAGCTTTTTCACTAATCTTGGGTGAAAATTACAATGTTGGGTGTTAATACTTTCGCAGCTCATTTGTATTTGAGAGACATGGTGAAAAGCTTTAATATCAAATTGATAAGAAAATTAGGAGAATCACTCCACAAAAGTAGAAGCATGGTTATGGTGAGTTGAGACACATTTATAATGAATGTTTGAGGCATTTAGACCTAGCCATGACAATATGATTTTGAGCATAATTCATGAAAGACACTTATTTGAAACTCTTATCATGAGAATGCAATGAAATTAAGTGAATGTTGTGATTGAGGTTTCCACACAAGGATGAGAATTTGAACCTGTTAGAATCTATTAGAATCTTATAAATACAATAACTGTATATTTTGTAATTATGTACTCTTCCTTATAAATTTAAATAACTCCATTGTGCCCTAAAACACATGGATTCAATATTTTCTCTCTCAACATGGTATCTAGAGCCTAGAGAGGAAACCCTAATCCATTTTTTTTCCCAGTGGACCCACTGGTCATTGGTGCCATTTTTTTTCTGGCGCCGCAACCACCGTCCACCACTGTTCTGGTGCTGCCGAACCCCGCTGACCACGCCTTCACTGAGTCCTCATTCGCCGCCTTCTCCTCTATCGGTTTTCTCACTTACCACCTTTTCTCTCCACGCGTGATGGCGCGTTCGGCGTCCTTTCCTAACACCGTCGACTGGGGTTTGCTCACCCCTCTCTCCTCTACGTATATTTGGTCTCGGTTAGGTGTTTAGACATCTATTCGGCCTTGTTTTGCCTTTTTTGCTGTTGTTTGAGCATTTTCTCTCTCTTCTCGCTGACCAATGGCTACCTCCAGCACTCCAAAAGCTGACACTCAGATTTTTACCAACCATGTCACTGCACCTCTCTTTTGAGCAATTGGATGGTACACACTACTCCTGGACTTCTCACATTGAACTTTGGCTTGTTGGACAGGGTTATGAGACACATCTCACCCAAACAGCAGACGATGTTCAGGAGGTCGACCGTCCTCTATAGAAAAAAGTTGACGCTCAGCTATGCTGTATCATCCAAGCCACCATTCACCCATTTCTTCGTAATGTCTTTCGCACCCACAAAACCTGCAAAGTTGTTTGGACACAGACCCAACAATTCTCGGCGACTCTACCAAGTTTGTGAAGACCTCATGACTATTCTTAGTGTTCATCAGATTAAGGATTCTATGTCGAACTATCTTGGCTCAGTATCTAGCCTTCTTTGTGAGTTCAATGAATTGCTTCCTCCCGCTGCCACTCCAAATGCGAAACTTGACAATCGCAAGAAGATTTTCACGTCCTTGGCTCTATACAGTCTGCTCCCAGAATATTCTCATGTTCATGGTCAGATCCTAGGGAGCCTCACAGAAGCTACTATGAACAGCACCTAGGCGACCCTCCTTTGTGTCCCCCCCAAAACCTCTTCTGAGTCTTTGCTCCCTACTCCAATTGACTCTCCTCGGTCTCATAAGTGTGTTTTCCTCAGATACCCACGCTCTAAAAAAGGATACAAGTGTTATTCTCCTACTCTTCACAGGTATTTCATCTCTGCTGATGTTATTTTCTGAGTCCATTCCATTCTGAGCTTAGAACATCTACATCCGAGTATTCCCTATCCATGGTTGCCCCTGTTTCAATCCTTTTCTGTCCTCCAAAGGAGTCTTTATCCCCTCCACACCCATCTCCTCCACCTTTGCAGGTATATTAGCGTCGTACTCACCTCTAGAGCCACCTCTTTTGCCTCATTTTTCGGTCCCGTCCTCTGAACCTGACATTCCCATTGCTCTTCGAAAAGGTATACGTTCTACTCGTAATCCTTCTCCTCACTATATTTCTTTAAGTTATCATTTGTGTTTCTCCTTCCTATTATTCTTGCCTTTCTTCTTTGTCCTCTGTTTCTATTCCTAAGAGTGCAGGCGATGCATTTGTCCATCCAGGATAGCAACAAGTTATGCTAGATGAGATGTGTACATTACAGAACAGTAGCACTTGGGACCTCGTTCCTCTACCACTAGGGAAGTCAGTTGTTGGTTGTCGATGGGTGTATACGGTCAAGGTTGGTCCAGACAGCAAGGTTGACTGGCTTAAAGCCCGTCTCATCGCCAAAGGCTATACTCAAATCTTTGGATTGGACTATAGCGACACTTTCTCTCCTATGGCCAAATTGCCCTTTGTGCAACTATTCCTATCCATTGCTGCCATACATCATTGGCCTCTCTATTAGTTGGATATCAAGAATGCTTTCTTACATGGTGATCTGCTCGAGGAAGTCTACATGGAGCAACCTCCTTGCTTTGTTGCTCAGGAGGAGTCTTCTAGTCTTGTATGTTGACTGCGGAAATCTTTATATGGCCTCATGCAGTCACCCAAAGCATGGTTCAGCAGATTCAGTACTGTGATTCAACAGGTTGGCATGACTCGGAGTAAGGCTAACCATTTTGTCTTCTATCGTCACTCACCTACCGGTTGCATCTACCTAGTTGTTTATGTTGATGACATTGTCATCACGGATAGTGATCATCGTGGCATTGCACAGGTAAAGCAGCATCTCTTCAAACATTTTCAGACAAAGGATCTTAGCAAACTCAAATATTTTATGGAAATAAAAGTAACACAGTCCAAAAATGGAATCATCATTTCCCAAAGGAAGTATGCAATGGATATTTTAGAAGAAACAGGAATGTTAACTTCCAAGCCAGTTGACACTCATATGGATCCCAATGTCAAGCTCCTGCCAAATTAGGGGGAGCTTCTTCTAGATCCTGGAAGGTACAGACGATTAGTAGGAAAGCTAAACTACCTCACTATTACCCGTCCAAATATCTCATTCGCAGTGAGCGTAGTAAGTCAATTCCTCAACTCTCCATGTAAGGAACATTGGAATGCAGTGACTTGCATTGTTCGATACATCAAAGAAGCTCTAGGAAAGGGTCTTTTGTACAAAGACAAAGGACACACTCGAGTTGTGGGGTATTACGATGCAGATTGGGCAAGATCTCCCATAGATAGAAGGTCCACCTCTAGATTCTATATATTTGTCAAAGATAACCTTATCTCTTGGAAAAGTAAGAAGCAAAATGTTGTGGTCCGGTCCAATGTGGAAGCTGAGTATCGAGCTATGGCTATAGCGAGTTAGAAGCTTATATGGCTCAAATAGTTACTTCAAGAACTAAAGTTTGGAGAGGTCACACATATGTCACTTATATGTGGTAATCAAGCCTCAAATCCAGTATTCCATGAAAGAACAAAGCACATTGAAATTGATTGCCACTTTGTCAGAGAGAAAGTCATGTCCGAGGAAATATCTACTAGTTTTGTCAATTCCCATGATCAACTAGCAGACATATTTACTAAGTCACTAAGGGGTCCTCAGATTAACTTAATATATAACAAGCTTAGTGCATGACCTATATGCTCTACCTTGAGGGGAAGTGTTAGAATCTATTAGAATATTGTAAATACAGTAACTATATATTTTGTAATTATGTATTCTTCCTTATAAATTTGAATAACTCCGCTGCATTCTAAAAGACACGGATTCAATATTTTCTCTCTCAACAGAACCTTTGATGAATTAATATTGGGATGAGAAAGATAAGTACTTTTGTTCTGCAATATTTCATGATTATTGGTACATTTGCCTTTTCCACCTCTTTGATTTCTTTTGATTCATGATCACATAAACTTGTAAAGAAAATGAAGAACTTACCCATGACTATGTTTAGCATAATAATGCATATGGACGAGAATGGAACATGGTTCCATAATGAAATGAGTAACATTACCGCTTACTGAGAATGGAGTCATGGAAAATAGTTTCCATTATGATTAGGAAGAGAAAAACATGAAATTACTACGTAAATTATGTGTCTTATCAAGCTAAGAATGTAGTATCAGTAATACCTTGGCTTTTGTTTTGAAAAACTATGCATGATGTATACTACTGGTTGAAGTTTCTTTTCCTTTTCACATGTAAGTTTTTGTTGATTTAATAGGACCACATGTAATATATAATTCTATAAGTAATCAACATGTTGAAAATAATAATATTTGTACATTGAAGAAACTTTAAGGAAAAGATTTTTAATAAACTTGGAATGCCACAATGATTAATAAAAATTCAAGGCATTATCATATAAAATAAAGTGTGAATTGCGGAGTGTTACATTATTTGGTACCAGAGAGATTTAGAATAATATGTTGAGAATTATGTGTTACATAGAGAGGGGAAATCCAAGATTCAAAACAAATGAAAAACTAGTCATTGATTTGAGAGATTCTCTTAGCAGGGAAATTTGAGTTGAATTTGTGAGACTATGAATTGAGAATTCCTTAGTCAAATATTTCTTTAGCTAACATTTATCTACTCCAAATAAGTAGCATAGACCATAGTACATTCTTAAAGCCTCTAGAAATTGCCACCTGTAATCCACCATAGGCAGATCTTTATTTGATTTCACTCCAAGTCTCTCCTTCAGCATGGCAATAACCTGCAAAACATTTAATGTTTTGATCCTTTTAAACATCTTTGATTAGATGCAGTCACATCCTTCCAAAATATTCATTAACCATTGTTAATTATCGATATACATACATACACCCGACTGTGAAGACAGTAGGAATGTTGGATCCACAATTTAGTTATAAGAAGAAGCACCAAAACCAACAAACACTTAATGAGCAGGACAAACACTATCAGGATTTTCCATTCAAAAGTATCCAGTATCAACCACTAGTTACTAGATGTGATCCACCTTACACTCTCAACTTGATTATAATAGTAAAGATGACAAACTACATATACAAAAAGTCTTTGACAGTGGTTGGTTGCATTGGGATTCAATTGTGACCCCAGGCAAACTTTGCCAGTAATTTTAGTCTTTGAAATCCCTAGAGTCTGCCATTTCAGCAAGGGTAAACTTTAACTAACCACAACCATTAGCCTGAGGTTTAGTTTCACAGCTATGCCTAGGAAGATACATGATCAAAGACCAAAATGGCAGTTTATATAAGACATTGGGAAATAATTATGTACCTCATCATCATAGACTATATTTGATATGAGTCCCTCTTCTTTAAGCTTGTCTACTTGGTAAACACCTTCATTTATGAAGTTCACAATATCTTCTTTTCTCTTTCCTATATTAAATTAGCAGAAGTCCAAACGTTAACTTAATAAGTCAATATTCCACTAAAACAACAAATGGAAATGTACCTTTGGCATAAGAGACCTTGTCTAGCCAATTTTCATAGATATTGTCAAGCAATGCAGTCAGCATCTCACAATTTTCTTCAGACATGGTTCTTCGAGCTAGTTGATCTCCTGCACTTTTGTATTTGCCAATCCTTTCCACCTGTGGTTCAATTCCTATGTTATCTAAAATACCTGAAAAGAATTAATAAATTATGTAAAATAATGTTATAGGTTTATTTAAAGCCATCGTAGGATTTAAATTTTTTAAATAATTTATCAATAAATTGCTGATACACATCCGCAACATGTGCATAAGAGCATAGAACACTTATCCAGAACCAAAAAATGATTTGAGATATTAAGCATTTGAATAAAAAGATGCAATGATGTTTGGAGGAACAAATTGAAGTTTTACACTTTAATGACCTATATTTTAAAAATAAAAAGATGCTGTCAGAAAAGAAAAAATTCAAGACTGAGTCCAATTTGTAAAAATGCAAGGGAAGTCATCTTACCTCTAAGGAACGAAGCTTGAACAGTCAATCCAAACAAAGAAAAGTAAGCACTTGGAGGGGCGTATATCTCCTCACATGCACATGCAAGGTAATACTCTTTTTCTTGACATGAAGGGACATAAGCTACAACAAACTTTCCTACAGCCATAACCAACTATGAGCATGTCATTCATAAGTACGAAAGACCTTTAGTATAGGCCAATATAAGAATGAAATAAAAAAGGCCAGGGAGACATTCAAATATCATTATCACCATATTTACTTCAAAATACAAGTTTGCAGAGTGTCCAAAAATCACTTATAATTTGGCATTTTGAAGGTGCGTAACCATAGAAGACATCAGTAAGTACATTTACTTGTTACTTGGTTATATAAGTGTACTAAATTTCTTGATAAACTCTTCACCAGTTCATTGGACCCAAATATAAGTTTCTACAAAACAACATACAACATGAAAAATTGTTTTCATATCGCATGTCTCCTCATTTCTCTTTCTTCCATTTATAAGCTGTAACACAAGTCCAGAGTTTTACCTGATTTTTTGAAATCGAATATGTGCCTTCGAATTTCTTCTACTTTAGCCCATCCACAATTTAAACCATCAATATGGAGATAGATCCCAGAAATACGAGGATCATACGCTGCTTTCAAAAAATTCTCACAAATTTGAGGTAGAGAAAGTCCTGGAGAAAACCTACTCTTCAATTGATCCGATATCTGAACATGTGAAACAACGTAATATTTTGAACTCAAACATATCAAATATATATGCTATTCATAAAACAAAATAATCAAAGCTGGTTACAGTTACTTATTTAGCCTAAGAAATATTTTTTTTTCAAAAGTAGTTATAAAACCTTTACCATATTTTTATTTTATTTTATTTTATTGTTATCCTCTTTATACAAACATGTATAAAACAAATTAAAAAAAAAGCGTTTGAAAATACAAAATAATAATACATTCACTATAACACACAATTTATAATTTATTAAAATTTATAAAAAAATTACAAAACTAATTATAATGGTAATTTCTTATAAAGAATATTTCAGAAAAATGTAATAAGACGTGTATTATTAATATTCCTCTTTCATAGTTATCCGATTGAGTAAAAAATAAAAAAAGAGCAAACCTGGCCACGAAGCTTCATTGTGAGGACGCTGCCCTTGCGAACCCGCTCCCAAGGGAACGCAACGAGCATCTTAAGCTTCACGAGGAAGCTTCTCCATCCGGTAATTGGTTCGAATTCAAACTCTCCATTGGGATACTCCTCATCAGTCATTCTAACACTCTGATTATTAACGCCACCTTCATTATTCTTTTCTTCTTCATCGCTTTTGGTTTCGGAAGAAGAATCGAAGGCTTGAAGGGAAAGGTGTCTTCGTCTACGCATGTGGGAACGGAAGGGAGCGAGAGTGAGAGGGTGGGGATGAGAGAGATACGAAAGGGAAAATGGGCATTGAAATTGAAGGGAAGAAGCAAAGCATAATGTGTTGCGGAAGTGGTGAATGGAGGTGGTGAGGTGAGACTGAGAAGTAGGTAGAGGCAGCTTCGACATTTTTGGAAGGAGTGGGCAGGAAACGGATGGAATGAAGGGGTAGCAACGAAGCCCGTGATACGACAAGGTTCACGTTACACCACGTCGTCGTTGGAGAACATAAAACAATAATATAAGATAGTTTTATTCTATTTTATTTATGATATTTGTTTAATTAAAATATATGATAAATATATTTTACGAATTCATTTTATTTTTTAAAAGTAATTTTATTGTATAAAATAATCGAATTGAAAAAATGTATATAACATTTTAACTTATCCAATTTATTATTTTATTATATCAATAGATTATTTTTCACATTTTATTCCATCCTTTTATGACATATTACTAAACAAAGTAAGTACATTTTTATTTTAAATTAAAATAGTTAATTCTAATAAAACAATTTTTAAAAAAATTAAATTTTTAACTTTATTATAAAATCATAAACTTAGATTAATTTATAAATAAATTAAATAATTACGTTATTTATAAATATATAAATATTTAAAAATTATAAAATCTTATATAAATGAAAGATACATGTGATTAGTTGACATCGATAGACTCTTTAATTCATGATGCATATTTCGATTGGCCACTTTGTATAACACTTAATCATATTACCATATTTTTTATGACATTAATCAAATTATTATATTTTTTTAAGTTAATTTTTAATTTTTATCTATTAATTTTAAATAGTAAGAACAAAAAAATAAAAATAAAAATTGTAACACCCTTAATTTTATTACTCTTATATGAAAAAAATAAGAATTTTTGGTGCAAAATTTCTCGCTCAAGTGAAATAGGTCTTGCTTAAGCGAGATAAAACTTTTTTTTTAAAATGACACTCTGGAGCTTTCTCGCTCAAGCGAAAAAATGCAAGGTTGATCTAACTATCCTCTCGCCCAAGCGAGAAGGAATCTCGCATAGGCAAGAAGGAATCTCGCATAGGCGAGAAGCAGCTCGTCTATACGAGATAAAACTCACCTAGGCGAGAAGTCGTAGGAAAAATAGGATGCTCTCTAGACTTAATCTCGCTCAGGCGAGGTAGACCTCACTCAGGTAAGATTGTATCTAGCTCAAGCGTAAAGAGCAGAAAAATAAGTAGTTTTGCTTTCTCGTTGTTTTGCCCAGGCGAGGGTTGTAACACCTTATTTTTATATTCTATTTATACAAAAATTTCAAAAATAATAAGGGAAAAGAATGAAAGAATCTTGAAAATATTTTCAAATGCGAAATAATTTAAAAACAACTCAATTTAAAAATACAAAGTATCATTATAAAAGGCTTTCATAAACAATATTTCTAGTGTTTTTGCTAAAGATTCAAGTAATAAATATTATTACAAATTATTACTCAAAATGAATGCTATAGAACTTTCAATAATACATATTTCAAACACCGCTAAGTTCTATAGCAGTTCTCTATCCATTACAGCTCACAAAGTTGAGTGTTGATCGTCCTTGTTCCCTATGTAAGGGTGAGTCTCTACCCTACCACACATACATCACATAGAATCACCTTGGCACATAACACATATTTTCTTATGATAGAACACTTATCATTTTATCATAAATTTCTACATCCTATCACAGTTTCTCACATGTGGCAACGTGTATATATATAATATAACAACTTCATCATAAAAATTTATATCACAAATTCCATCACATGTACACTCACTGCACATTTAATTTCACACATGTGCGCTCATTGCACGTCTAGCCACGCTCACTGTGGTACTGTGATCACAGTTTCACCAATGTCCTAACCTCGAGTCTTACACAGTTTCAATCCTGTAAATAGTTATCGGTTGAGCCTCACATCACGGATACAACGTGTGCAATCACGACTCCCTTAGCAAAGGTAATGGTCAGAGGCAAAGTCAGGAAAAGTGTGTGTGGCCGTATAATGCATCCACACTCACTGTTGATGTCACCGCCACCCATCTTTTCTTCAAGAAATTTCACATCGCCTCCATCTTCCACAACCCTAGTGTATCATTGTAACTATTTACAGCTCAACTATTTTCAATTTCTTTTCAATCACAATCACAATTACGTATGCCATACCATATTTTTCACATATATTTCTCATCATATTCATATCAACCATGGCATATTTACACTTTCTTTCATTATTTCAATAACATATCTCAATATTATTACAATAAATCTCATTATATTCTCAGTAATCATAGCAAATCACACGTATATCTTGTTCTCATCTTTTATTTTCATCAAACTCATCATAATAATCACAACAGGATCAAATAACACACATTCCACCGATTAAAAGTATTTTTCACCGTTTATTTTCATGGAAACAACACAACATCATTAACTATATCAAATATAAGCATATTTCACCGATTAAAATCATGTTTTATAGATTAAAATCTCATCAAATCAACAAGTATTTCATATACAACCTCAAATATACCTAGATCTATAAGAATACACCTAGATCTACTAGAATACAACCAGATCTACCAAAAAATAAGTAGTTCACATAGGAAAATGATAAAGTAGAGCCTTTTGCCTCAAAATAGAGCTTTTACAAAGATTTAACCGAAGATTTAACTCTAGAACAGAGTTTTTCCTAAGAACATCATGAACATCTATAAGAAAAAGAAGAAGAGGAGAAACAAACAGTAAATCTAACTTCAAATTTAAAGAAACTTACTTGAAATCCTTTAGAACGGACGTAGAATCACAGATCTGAAAGGAAATCTAAGTTTATGAGGGTTTAGTATGAGAGAAAATGGTGAGATATAGCCTTGAAACCTTTGAGAACCTTGGATAGGAGTGAAGAAATGAAAATTTCGTGTGCAGCCCCCCTTTTTATAGAAATTTTTTTAAAATTTACTGTTCACCGCCGGAAATACATAGTCACTATTCATGCCGAAAATACTATTCATAGTCACTATTCATGCCAGAAACAATGTGCACACATATTACGTCAGGCTAGAGATTTATCATTGAGTAATCTATAATATTTTATACTTGTTCAATGTTAATTGAAAGATTATTTGGTATTGGAATAGATTTAGATGGAGTTTGAAATTATTTATTAAAAAAAAAAAAGTGAACAGTACTGTATGAACAGTGTCAGATGAACAGTAAAATCGCCTATGAACAGTGCAAACCGCGTATGTACAGTGACTGCTGACATCATCAGTGATGTCATGGCTGACGTCACATACGCGTACAGTACACGTGCACAGTATTTTCCGGCGTGAATAGTGCCCTAGATAGTGTTTCCGGCGTGAACAGTAAGGCGGTGAATAGTGTTTCCGGCGGTGAACAATAAATTTTGAAAATTTTCTATAAAAAGGGGGCTTCACATGAAATTTTCATTTCTTCACCCCTATCCAAGGTTCTAAGGCCAAATACCACCATTTCTCTCATACTAAACCTTCCTAAACTTAGATTTCTTGTCAGATCTGAGATTCTACGTCTATTCTGAAGGATTTGAAGAGAAACTTCGTTCTAAAGCCGAATCTTCGGTGAATCTTGCATTAAAACAAGTAATATTCGGTAGATCTAGTGTGAATTATCTTTCTGAGGTAAGGGGAGTTTACTTTAACCTATGAACTACGTTTTGAACGGTTTAATATGCTATTTCAAGATATTTTGATATGATTTTGTTAGATCTACTGAATAAAAGATATTTTCTAAGCTGTAACTGCTGTTAATTGATTTAAAATGCTGAGATTTTGGCTGATCTATTATAAACTTGCTTTAGTTGAGCTGTTAAAATAACTTTGGCGGTGTGCATCATGTTGAGATATATATTTTACATCATTATAGAGCCAAGTTACATGTTTAGGTGGGTAGACATGTAACGGTAAGTTCATGCTAAGCTGCTGTGCTGTGCTGTCTGGATCCAGATACCGGAATGAGTCGCTCCCAGACCGACTCGGTTCCTTCTGGATTACTTAGACTGTGAAACCAGTTGGAAACCGTTTTCATGCTGTGCATTAGATGGGCTGGAAATGCATGGGATTATTGCTGTGAGAAATATTTTGCTCTATATATATGATTTTATTTTAAGTTTGGTAAGCTCACCCTTGCATTTCTTTCTATGTCGTTATGTGCATGTGTACTGCGATGATCGTACGGTGGTACGTGAGCAGATGTAACAGGTGTTGCATCTACTTCACAGGCTGAGGGGCCAGTGAAGAAATGTTAGAAGCTGGGGTCAAGTAATATTGCATCAAAGTCCTTTTTCCCTTATATTTTGAGACCTCATATAGAGGGAGCTACGTAGTATAATTTTAGGTATTTTGAATATTATGAACTAAATATAATATTGTGTTGTTTTATTGGATATTTGTTGTAAGAAACTCTGTTTTATTTTGAATGAGAAGAGAATTTCATACTTATATTCTCTATACTTTATTTATTTTGAATAAGTTTGTGATGTAGAAACAATGTTCTCGGTTCCTTATAAAAGGGGTCGTGACATTATACGCGTATGTGATGTCAGCATGATGTCAAGGTGACGTTACATACCACTAAATTGAGACGTCCCCGTTATTATTAACAGTTTCATACCAATTATTCTGTTACTATGTTCAACTTAGAGACTCTAATAAATTTAACATGTTCAATAAACATAGATGAAGGCATATATCCCACACATAATGCACATCTACATATATATAGAGCTGTTGTTCAACAGTAGATAATTTAATACAAACCTCCTACCTTTCCTAGGTTATTCAAGTATTTTACAAACTAAAAAAAAATGAAGGTCAGACGAAAAGATCCTAAGCACTCATAATTTAAATATACCCCATTGTTGACTATTTTTTTTTTTACGAGCAGATCTCTCTTCTAGTCATCTAATCCATCTGGAGGAGGATCAGCATGAATGCCCAGGTAAGCTGCTGCACAATACATGGGGTAGGGAATCTCAACTCTAACAGGACTCTGCATAATTATGGGAGCAATATGTGGGTTGTTAATGGTAGTAATAGTTAGTATCACACAACCCGTAAAGATAATAGTTTAATTAGCATTATTATGGCTCCACGTTCCTGACCCCATACTAAAAGTCATGTTCTGCTCAGGAATAGGAATACTCCCAGCACTCATTTTGCATTCATAACACAGTTAATAGACACAAACAAAGAAAGGGTGAGTAAATCATTCATAAATTATTTCATAAGGCAATACTAATTGCTGAATAAAAATAACCACTACATAACTTATGAATAAGCGTCTCATAGTATTTTATTCATATTATTTCTTTCCTCCATAGAGTAATTAATTGTTCATTTAATTTTCTGGGTTGAAGATTGGAAGTTTTGTGCCCGCAATCCAGATAGTGCCATAAGTACAACATCCTAAATAGGGAACCGAGCAACCATGCTCAAATTCTATTATGGTCACTCATAGCGGCTCACCCTCTAACCAATCTTGGTATGCTCTAGTGCTTATCAGGATAGTTTAGCATATTTCCCACTGCCTGCGACACAAATTAGCTAGGTTTGGTCTCTTGCTAGGACTTGGGTACCTTACTATCCCCTATGGTAAAACCAACACTATTTGCCCCTCGCCTGTACTTGGCGTTTTCAACCACTGTCCCTATGAACTGTTTCATAATCTCAAAATGAATCCTAGCCATTAATCTACCCATTGGATACACACTATCAAAATCATTCATCTCTTAAAACAAGAGAATCATTCATTTTATGGACATGGCTATTTTTCAGATTTCATGCATCAATTTGTAAAATTCATAACTAATTCAGTACAAATCCAAAATTCATGAAATCACCTAGGTTTTCTTTCTTTAAGTGTCTACTTTTCAACAAAAATATACACATAAATAATTTTTACACAGAAAGTAACATTTAACTTAGTTTCTTTCTACTGCTCACATGATGCCACTTTTAGAATCCAGTAAATTGTAAAATTTGTAATAAATTCAATTTTATTTCAATTCCAAATAAAGTGAAATTAGTGAGAATAGTTTCATTAATAAGTCTATTTTTATACAAAAATAAAGATAAAATAACGCCACATAGAGATATTAAAACAAAATTGAATCAAGGCATACTGCCCCCAGAATACTATTTTCATGTAGCAGAATTTTAGAAAAAATCATAACTAATACAATATAAATCCAAACAAAGTAAAACTAGTGGGAAAAGTTTTGAAATTTAACTGGAAAAAGTTTTGAAATTTAACTATCTACATGAATAAAATACTAACAAAAATTTTTGCAAAGATTTTCTCATATGTTACATTATTTGCAGTTTAGTCCTTTTTTCAAAACTTTAAGAAGTCAGGTTGTTGAGCACGTTTTTTCTTTTCCTCTAAGTCATTGTCCAGGTCTTAATATGGTCAAAAACATTCCTTTGGTCCTACTACTCATGTGATTAATTATTTTAAACTTCTTGAAGTTCATTTATGGTCCAATCATAGTATTTTCTCATCTAAAGGTCCAATCCTTCAAATTGAATTTCATATCTTGGTCAATATTCGTATGATTCTTATACTTCACAGGTTCCAAAAACTGTCCAAGAGTCCCTAGCTTATTTCTTAGTAATTTCTCCAGTTTTAAATCATTTTCCCTTTTCCTTTTCATTCAAAATCTTTAAAAATACATTTAAAATATTATTTCAAGTCAAGATAAATCCAAAATATGAAGAATACTATGATAATACAAGCTAATATCTTAGGAGAATTATCGTGATTTTAAAAAAATCTGAAAAATAAAAACCAACACAAAAACAGTTGTTACTATCTTAGAACCATAAATCTTTTTAAAAATTTAGGAAAATTCATTTTTATGTTCTACTAAAGCCTAATCACGAAATTTTCACTAAGTTTATAGTATTTATGCCATATAAAACTTAAACAAAAACTTAGAACTCAGATCATACATCAAAAGAATATTTACAGAAATAGTAAACAATTTCTGACAGAAAACTCCTGATTATAAACGAAAACTTTAACAAAACCCTCAATCAATTTCAGAGCATGGATTCACATATAATCAGCCTAATATCATAACAATAACACATAACAAGCAAAGTCATCAATAAAATTCCCTCAAAATACCCACTTACAGTTGGTTAAGACTTTTCTGCAGAATTTTCTGTTTTCGCTGTTTTTAACGTTTTTCTTGGATTTTCTTGTGCAAGTAAATTTTGTTTCCATATATCAACGAAATTTTCATTTAATATAAAGGGTTAAGGGTTCCCCTTGGCTCAAAATTAATTAGCAAAAGTATTCCCCTAATTTATGAACTATACTCCCCTCCCTTACTTGATTTTGTCTTTGCCTTTTTGGGTGAGGTTGCAAGGGTGTTTTGATCTCCTCTTTCTCTTCTTTTTCTTGGTCTGGTTTGAGCCGCTTTACTGCCCGTCCAAGTTAGCTTTGAGCTTGTCCAAAAAGGTCCTCAAATGTTGAAGTTCTTTTACTAAATTTGGTGGTGGGGTTATTTGGTGTTTTTAGAGTTTTTCTACTTTGTTGGCTTGGAGAGTGACATGTCTGAGTGGTGGGGTTTATTTTTAGCATGTGTTGGATGTGATCAGGTGAATAAAAGAGTTTGGTTTAGCTGGATTAAGGAATTTTGGCTAGATATTCCAATTTCCTCTATTTACACGTGAATTTAGGCCTTGTATTTGGGGAATGCTTTTTAATTTTTTTTCTTGGTTTTATGGGACAGAGGGTGCACAACCATTTAGATAGGTTAAAGTGGAGTAACTTTGCTGTTGGAGGCTTTCCCAAATTCAGATTTTATCAAGGTGAAAAGTGGTCCCTAATAATTATGCTCAAAGTGGATATTTTGGACCCTTGTGATGTCATCTAGTTGGCCTAAGTGTTTCTTGTTAGTTTGCCTTTAGTTCCTGGTTTCTAATTTTAGATTTTAACCACTCACATAACACTATTTTTGGCTAAGTTTGGTTGGGTTTAGTTGGCATTTGGTTAGGCTCCATGGTTAGGGATTGAACCATTGACCCTATGTCATCATCAAGGAATTTTAGTAAATCAAGTCTTCTTTCTTATTGGTTTCCTTCACTTCAGCTGATATTTTGCCCAATTATTGACAAATTTAGTCTATTTTTTTGTGCCAAAACTGATGAGAATCAAGGAAGGCCCATTGAAGACAAAGACTTGAAGGCATTGGAAGAGCTTCAAGGACCAATGACAAGGGCAAGGGCAAAAAGAATAAATGGAGACTTAGAAAAGATTGTTGCTATCTTATTTGAAAGGGAGCTCAATTTAGAGTTAGAAAAGCCCAAGATAATTAATTACATATGCTTAGAGGATTTGAACCCTAACAAGTTTTATTAGGATTTAATTATTATGTTTAGTTTATTTATTTTAATATTAGTCATTACTTATTTTGAGTTTTTATTTAGGATAAAATCTTGTTATTTTATTTAGTTTTTTTGAATTTAGGCTTGTTGGTACAAGAAGCCCATTAGGGTTTGCGTTAGTATTAGTTTACAAGCATTAGGCATATATAAGCTCTTGTAAACACACTTTTAACTAGTTTTGAATATAATTTGAGATTGAACACTCTTGTGAGAGCGTGTGACTCTAGGTTCTTGAGTGAGCCAATTTTCTTTGATCTTATCAAGAGACCAAAACTCTTGTGGCGATCGTTCCTTGGCTTATCAATCTTGTGATTGTGGCGCCATTTTCCATCTCTATTCTATTTTTACTTTTTATTAATTTTCTTCTTATTTCAATTCTTATTTGTGTCGTAATAATTCTATTTTTTTTTGTACCAAAACCGTGCCAATTGGGTTGGGTGAGATAGGATTACAAAATTGGAAGTTTTGGTCCATTTGCCTAGCCCTTTTCACACCACTTTGAGTGCTGAATTTTAACAAATTGGTTTGAATTTTCTAGTTGAGGTTTAGGTATGGTTCTTGAACGAATACAACCTCATTTGGGCCAATAATTTGCCATAAAAATTTCTGAATTTTTCATTATCATTTCCTTATCTAACTTGGGTCTTCATTCTTGGCTTAATCCAAGGGTATTTTGGTCTTTTTGGCCAATGTTGTAACCTATTTTTTTTATTTTCTATATTTATTCACCAAAATTGATTATAAATTTTGCAATACATAATTAAGATAGTATAAATTTATAAAAACAAAACTTTTGTTTAGGTAATTATTTTTATAAAAATTAGATTACACATTATAATTCGTTACCCGGTTTTTCCTTAATTCGTCTGTTTTTCCGATAAATCTGACTAAGTGTGTTTTAATTTCTAACTATATATATATGATCTAATTCTAATTTATTTATATTGATACAATTAGTAATTAACCTAAAAGTAAGGAAATTATGGGGTGTGACATCATCTTTTTTTTTTAAATGTAAATTCCATTCAAATCTATTCCAATTATACTTTAATAAATCTCATTTTATTTAAATCAAAGTGCAGGATGTTACAAGGGTGAAGCTTGCTCTAGCAGCACCCTTCATTGACTCTCCCTCTTGCATGTCCAAAATGTAAAAGTTAGCTGAGAAGATGAGATCATTCACTTTGACTAGTACATCTTCAACAATCCCAGCTGGGTTTGTTATGTTTCTGTTGGCTAACTGAATAACCACACCTGTAGGCTGCAGAGGGCCAAGAGACAGTGAAGTAAAAATTGACAATGGCATGACATTTATAGATGCTCCTAAATCTAGCATGACATTCTCAATTCTATTATTACCAATAATGCATGGGATAGTGAATGTTCCGGGGTCCTTACATTTTTCAGGCATTTTAGACTTTTGTTTATCAAAGAGTGCAGAAACATTCCTACCTATATTTACCTTTTCATTACCCTTAAGTCGCCTCCTGTAAGTATACAAATCTTTCAAAAACTTGGCGTACTTAGGTATTTGCTTGATTGCATCTAGTAGAGGTATATTCACCTCTACCTTCCTGAAGGTCTCAAAAATCTCTTTCTCAATCTCTTCAATCTTTTTGCGTGGCTGGATAACTCTCTGAGGGAATGGTAGAGGAATTGACCTTTCAACATTTTCTGCCACCTTTTGTTGGGCAGGTATAGGTTCTGGCTGTTCTTGGGTCATTTCCTCTCCATTTTGACCAACTGTAGCTGGAGTACAGCTTGAGTCTTCCTTCTCCTTGGGCATTGTGGGCTCTTGCATCACTTTTCCAGATCTTAGGGTGATTACACTTACATTTTTGGGATTTACAACAGTTTGTGTAGGGAGGTTCCCTGAGCCTTGAGATTGCATCTGGTTTAGAGAGAAAGCTAACTGTCCCATTTGATTCTCCAAAGTTTTGATACTAGCCTCAGTTCTCTGCTGGAAAGTGATGTTGTTTATGGTCAATTACTTCATGAGTTCCTCCAATGATGGTTCATTTTTCTAGGATGCACTTAGTTGTGAAGAAGATGGTTGATGATGGTGTTGGGCTTGTTGTGGTTGATGTTGAGATTGATGGGATCTATTTGGGCTGCAACATGATGTGCTTGATATTGAGTGCCTTGCTGCTGGTTGTGCTGTTGAGAATTGCTCCCCCATCTCAAATTTGGATGGTTCGTCTAGCTTGGGTTGTATCTATTGGAAGATAGATCCCAATTGGGTTGTTGCTGCGAATTTGGAAAAGGAAATTTATTAGTGTAAATATTTGCAGCATAAGCCTGAGGATTAGCTTCTAGAGTGTCAGACTCTTGTAGTATAGGACAGCTATCAGTGTAATGGTCTGTAGCTGAGCAAATCCCACACAACATGGCTGGAACAGATGGTGGAGAAGGTGAAGATGCAACATCACTCTTTTGATGGAAGCTAATTGCTTCACCATGGATGCTAATTGATGAATCTATATTTTGACTCATATTTTAGTGTAATTCTAACCCATTTGATAAGGAAAACATGTAAGAAACAATAGAAAAATTAGAAAAATAGAATGATTGAAGGTTTTCTTTTATTATGTAGTTAGCTTAAAATTTGTGAAATTTATGCTTGTTTTTGTAGGAATAATCTGAGCAAGGTTCGTGGAAATGGAATATCAATGGAAAGGAAGAGGAAGAATGGCAGTTCTGGACTCCAAAACACAAGAACAATGGAATGCAGGCTGAGCGTGATCACTATTGTCAATGAAAGTGATCACTCCAAAGCTCAAGGAAGAAGTGAAATATGGGCGCAACCACTTTTATCAGCAAAAGTGAGCATTCCAGAGAAGACAGAATTTTAGCGAGCTTTGCGTGATCACTTCTGCCAGCGAAAGTGAGCATTCCAGATAAGGCAAAATTTCAGAGTATTCTGCGTAACCACTTTTATCATTGAAAGTGGATGTTCCAGAGAGCCCTCAACTTGACAAGTTGTGCGTGACCACTTTTACTCATAAAAGTGATTACACACAACATCTTGACCTCTTGCGTTGCTACTCTTAGCAGCGAAAGTGATAGTTCCAGTTTCCAGAAACCACATGAGTGTCTGCGTGGCCACTCTTATCAGCAAGAGTGACAACGCACATAATCGGGATTTCTATAAATACATGTTATAAGCTCAGAACTCGGGATCTTTGGTTCATTTTCCATTTTTTCTGTTAGATTCTCGTTGGGAGAGAGTGAGAGAAAAGACTGGGGTCGAACCTCGAAGCTTCAAGAAGAGGGATTGGATTGGACCTCGTGGCTATGGCTTTTCAGAGTTTTTTCTCTTCTTCTCCTTCTTTCTCCTTCTCTGTTACAATGTCTGTGTAATTCTCCATGGTTAGGAGTTTATGGAACTCGAATTGATGTATTGATTTGATTCTTGCTTCTAATATTTAAGTTTTTGGATTAATTGAGTTGTTAATTCTACACTTTACATTATCTTTGAATGGGAATTCATTTGATTGATCAAAGAGGAACATTTGCCAATGGGAATTGAGATTGATTCTCTGATATGAATTAAGAACCAGAATTAGGCGTTTCTTAGGGAAAGTACACTTAATTTTGCAATCCTACGGTTCTAAGTCTTAATGCAACATGAAATTGAACTTCACCTAAGGGATTAGGGGGGTTTAGTGGATTTTTAGGGTCAATGAGTTAAAGGATTAACCTTTGACTAGTTATATATGAAACTGATTGTCAATTAACCAATTGCTTGAATATTCAGAAGTATAATTGAATTAATATTGACATTCTTGTGAAGTAAATTCCTAAATATTCTTCATTCCTATCTCATTTCATCACAGCTTTCAAATTCTGTTTTTACTGCACGTTTAATTCTTTGTATTGTTCTGGTTCATTGCTTTCATATGTTACATCCTTTCCAAATTCGTATGGCTCAAATGGTGATTGTTCTGTGAATTGGTAATTGAATTCCTAATTCCCTATGGAGACGATATTCTGATATTAAATTTACTCATTACTTGCTGTAATTCCTAGTGCACTTGCTAGTGTTTAGAATTGTTAACAACAAGTTTTTGGCGCCATTGCTGAGGAATTTGAGTTTTAATATCATTAGTAACAGAAAAATTGCTAGATTGAGTATTTGTTTTCTTAATTTTTCTTGGTAGTTAGTATTATATTCAAGTACTTTGTTCTGATTTTTAAAGATAAGTGTAGGATACCAGTAGAAAAATTCTGCATGATTCTGAAATTCTGCAGTTGTTAGACTTGAATTTGATATGTTTTTGCTGATATTTTTCTGCATAATCTGTATTAGTGTATGTCTTACTAATGAATTTTAGTTTAACTTGTTAATTTTGATTTGTATATGCGAGGGAAAAACAAAAATAAAGCCACTTTGGTATTCGATCCAGACATAGACCAAACTCTAAGGAGGTTAAGAAGTGAAGCAAGATTTAAGCAAATTCAAAGAGAGAAACACGAAAGTTCTACACCACCACCTCAACCCAATCAGATTCCAAGATAACTAAAGATGGGAGAACAACCAAGACTGAGAACACTAGGGGACTATGCAGTTCCTAATTTACAAGGATTCAGTTTTTCTATTATGAGACCTACAATTCAGCCCAACCACTTTAATATAAAACCTGCACTTCTAAATCTAGTACAACAAGACCAATTTGCTGGACACAATTCAAAAGATCCAAATCTGCACATCTCCAATTTCTTGCAACTTTGTGACACAATCAGAATTAATGGGGTAAGTGAGGATGCAATCAGACTTAGATTATTCCTATTCTCATTGAGGGATAAGGCCAAGTGTTAGCTTCAAGCCCAGCCATAAGGGAGTATATCAACATGGGCTAATTACATCTTTTGTTCAGCAAGATGAAGAGCCTTTGTATGAGGCATGGGAAAGATACAAGGAGTTATTAAGGAAATGTCCTCATCACTGCATACCTGAGTGGATGCAACTTGAAACATTCTATAATGGAATGACTGCTGCAACTAAAACCATGATAGATGCAGCAGCTGGTGGTTCATTGAGTTCAAAGACTTTGGAAGAAGCCCAGCAAATCATAGAAATGATGGCATCTTTGATGTATCAGAATATGAATGAAAGACAAGTTTCAAGGAGAGGAGGATATGATGTAAAATGTCACAACCCCTTTTATAAGGAACCGAGAACATTGTTTCTACATCACAAACTTATTTAAAATAAATAAAGTATAGAGAATATAAATATGAAATTCTCTCCTCATTCAAAATAAAACAGAGTTTCTTACAACAAATATCTAATAAAACAACACAATATTACATTTAGTTCATAATATTCAAAATACCCAAAATTATACTACGTAGCTCCCTCTACATGAGGTCTCAAAATATAAGGAAAAAGGACTTTGATGCAATATTACTCGACCCCAGCTTCAATCATTTCTTCACTGGCCCCTCAGCCTGTGAAGTAGATGCAACACCTGCTACATCTGCTCACGTACCACCGTACGATCATTGCAGTACACACGCACACAACGACATAGAAAGAAATGCAAGGGTGAGCTTACCAAACTTAAAATAAAATCATATATATATAGAGCAAAATATTTCTCACAGCAATAATCCCATGCAGTTCCAGCCCATCTAATGCTCAGCATGAAAACGGTTTCCAACTGGTTTCACAGCCTAAGTAATCCAGAATGAACCGATCCAGTCCGGGAGCGACCCATTCCGGTATTTGGATCCAGACAGCACAACACAGCAGCTCAGCATGAACTTACCGTTACATGTCTACCCACCTAAACATGTAACTCAGCTCTATAATGATGTAAAATATATATCGCAGCATGATGCACACCGCCAAACTTATTTTAACAGCTCAACTAAAGCAAGTTTATAATAGATCAGCCAAAATCTCAGCATTTTAAATCAATTAACAACAGTTACAGCTTAGAAAATAGCTTTTATTCAAAAGATCTAACAAAATCATATCAAAACATCTTGAAATAGCATATTAAACCGTTCAAAATGTAGTTCATAGGTTAAAGTAAACTCCTCTTACCTCAGAAAGATGATTCACATTAGATCTACCGAATATTACTTGTTTTAATGCAAGATTCACCGAAGATTCGGCTTTAGAACAAAGTTTCTCCTAAGAACACCATGAACTTCTATGAGAAAGAGAAGGAGAAGATAAACGAACGGTAAATCTAGCTTCAAACTTAAAGCAACTTACTTCAAATCCTTCAGAATAGACGTAGAATCTCAGATCTGGCGAGAAATCTAAGTTTAGGAAGGTTTAGTATAAGAGAAATGGTGGTATTTGGCCTTAGAACCTTTGAGAACCTTGGATAGGGGTGAAGAAATGAAAATTTCGTGTGAAGCTCCCTTTTTATAGAAAATTTTTGAAATTTACTGTTCACCGCCGGAATTTACTGTTCTACGCCGAAAACACTGTTCACCGCCTTACTGTTCACACTGGAAACACTGTTCAGGGCACTATTCACGCCAGAAAATACTGTGCACGCGTACTGTACGCGTTTTAGCCATGACGTCATGATGATGTCACTGATGACGTCAGCAGTCGCTGTACATACGTAGTTTGCACTGTTCATATGCGGTTTGCACTGTTCATAGGCGGTTTTACTGTTCATCTGACACTGTTCATACGATACTGTTCACTTTTTTTTTTTTTTATAAATAATTTCAAACTCCATCTAAATCTATTCCAATACCAAATAATCCTTCAATTAACATTGAACAAGTATAAAATATTATAGATTACTCAATAATAAATCTCTAGCCTGACAATTCTCCCCTCGAAAATAAATTTTCGTCCTCGAAAATTTCATCAGTCAGAGAAAAGATGAGGGTACAACTTTCTTATTCTTTCCTCTAACTCCCATGTGGCATCACCAGTTACTGGGTCCCAAACAACTTTTACTAACCGAATAGATTTGCCTCTAAGTTCCTTAACTCTAGTTTCCTCGATACGAGCAGCTGGGACCTCGACAGACAAATCATCTCGTAACTCCATAACATCAGGCTCAATTACATGAGATGAATCCGGAACATACTTTCTTAGCTACGACACATGGAAAACATTATGTAGTCCTGACAACTGAGGTAGTAACGCTAATTCATAGGCTACTGGTCCTTTACGATGTAATATCTGATATGGTCCTATGAATTTAGGTGTTAACTACTTAGCTCTTAAGGCTCGCCCCACACCTGTAGTGCGTGATACTCTCAAGAATACGTGATCACCAACCTCAAATTCTAGAGGTCTTCTGCGTCGGTCAGCATAAGATTTCTACCGACTCTGGGTAGCTCTCAGCTTTTCTCTAATAAGTTCAACTTTCTCCTTAGTTTCTTGCAGCATTTCAGGTCCAACCATCAAATGTACTCCATCTTGGAACCAACAGATAGGGGTTCTACACCTTCTACCATACAGAGCTTCAAATGGTGCCATATCTATACTCGAATGGTAGCTATTATTATAAGTGAATTCTACCAAAGGAAGCATATCCTCCCAATTACTCTTCTGCTCTACAATACAAGTCCGCAATAAGTCCTCTAAGGTCTGAATAGTACGCTCAGATTGACCATCTATCTGCGGATGATATGCAGAACTCAACCTCAACTGTGTGCCCATAGCTTCTTGGAAACTCTGCCAAAACTGGAAAGTGAATCGAGGATCCCTATCAGAGATAATACTAGAAGGTACTCCATGTAACCTGACAATCTCTCTAATGTACAATTCTGCTAATTTCTCCAAGCTAAAGGTCATGTTAATTGGCAAGAAATGCGCACTCTTGGTTAGCCTATCAACTATGACCCATACGGCATCATGATTTTTAACTGTTCTAGGTAGATGGGACACAAAGTCTATAGTCACATGGTCCTACTTCCACTCTGGAATTTCCATCGTCTGCAACTCTCCTGGAGGGCTTTGGTGCTCCGCCTTTGCCTTCTGGCAAGTCAAACAAGCTTTAACAAATTCAGCTATCTCTCACTTCATGCCTGGCCACCAAAACATCTGCTTTAGATCTTGATACATCTTGGTAACACCAGGATGAATGTTGAGATTACTTTTATGTCCTTCTTCTAGAATTGCTTTCTTTAATTCAGTATCTCTAGGGACACAAACTCGACCTTGGCATTTGAGAATACCATCAGCACTTTTACTAAAACCCTTTGCTTTATCTGTCTTTAATTTCCTATAAGAAATTATTAGTCACCACAATTCGGCTACAACTAATCTTTTCAGGTGATAAGTCCACATGTATGTTCAGGTGTTGGAATTGTGTTGCAGCAGCGGCTTGGTTTGCAGCTTGCTGCTGTTGAATCATATCTAGACTCTGCCTAACAGTGGCTGCCATGGCCTCCATGGCGTGAGCCATTTGGTTCACGTCAGCAGAAGGAGGAGGGTTTGTAGCAGCTCTTCTTGGTCTAGCCATCCTAATATATAGACTAGCTTAGTTTACTAACGTTTAATACATTCAGCAATACCATCACATAACTATATTCACTGATTCAGCTTATAGTGATATATTCATATTTAGTATATCATAACAATTTAATCAGTTTAGCACTGAGGATAACATTATATCAGCATTCACACAGCATAGCAAACACACTTATCTCAGCAATCATTTTCAACTTATCTCAACAGCCTCTTATTCACATAGTATGACTCACCTATAGCTCACCCCAGTATCATATACCAAAATTTTCTACATCTATCGTGTCTGAGAACCGAGGTGATCAAGCTCGTTCCCTCACAACCTGATGATTAGAAATTATGATATATGATTCACAGCTAAAATTCACATGTCTAATATGCACAACTAACGTCTAACAACCTCACCCCGTAGGTTTACCTAGACCATGCTCTGATACCACTAAAATGTCACGACCCCTTTTATAAGGAACCGAGAACATTGTTTCTACATCACAAACTTATTTAAAATAAATAAAGTATAGAGAATATAAATATGAAATTCTCTTCTCATTCAAAATAAAACAGAGTTTCTTACAACAAATATCTAATAAAACAACACAATATTACATTTAGTTCATAATATTCAAAATACCCAAAATTATACTACGTAGCTCCCTCTACATGAGGTCTCAAAATATAAGGAAAAAGGACTTTGATGCAATATTACTCGACCCCAGCTTCAATCATTTCTTCACTGGCCCCTCAGCCTGTGAAGTAGATGCAACACCTGCTACATCTGCTCACGTACCACCGTACGATCATTGCAGTACACACGCACACAACGACATAGAAAGAAATGCAAGGGTGAGCTTACCAAACTTAAAATAAAATCATATATATATAGAGCAAAATATTTCTCACAGCAATAATCCCATGCAGTTCCAGCCCATCTAATGCTCAGCATGAAAACGGTTTCCAACTAGTTTCACAGCCTAAGTAATCCAGAAGGAACCGAGCCGGTCCGGGAGCGACCCATTCCGGTATCTGGATCCAGACAGCACAACACAGCAGCTCAGCATGAACTTACCGTTACATGTCTACCCACCTAAACATGTAACTCAGCTCTATAATGATGCAAAATATATATCGCAGCACGATGCACACCGCCAAAGTTATTTTAACAGCTCAACTAAAGCAAGTTTATAATAGATCAGCCAAAATCTCAGCATTTTAAATCAATTAACAGCAGTTACAGCTTAGAAAATAGCTTTTATTCAAAAGATCTAACAAAATCATATCAAAACATCTTGAAATAGCATTCTTAAACCGTTCAAAATGTAGTTCATAGGTTAAAGTAAACTCCCCTTACCTCAGAAAGATAATTCATACTAGATCTACCGAATATTACTTGTTTTAATGCAAGATTCACCGAAGATTCAGCTTTAGAACGAAGTTTCTCCTAAGAACACCATGAACTTCTATGAGAAAGAGAAGGAGAAGAGAAACGAACGGTAAATCTAGCTTCAAACTTAAAGCAACTTACTTCAAATCCTTCAGAATAGACGTAGAATCTCAGATCTGGCGAGAAATCTAAGTTTAGGAAGGTTTAGTATGAGAGAAATGGTGGTATTTGCCGGAAACACTGTTCAGGGCACTATTCACGCCCGAAAATACAGTGCACGCGTACTGTACACATTTGTGACGTCAGCAGTCACTGTACATACGCGGTTTGCACTGTTCATAGGCGGTTTTACTGTTCATCTGACACTGTTCATACGGTACTGTTCACTTTTTTTTTTTTTTTTTAATAAATAATTTCAAACTCCATCTAAATCTATTCCAATACCAAATAATCCTTCAATTAACATTGAACAAGTATAAAATATTATAGATTACTCAATAATAAATCTCTAGCTTGACATAAAATCCATAGAAGCCATGTTTGCTCAAAATCAACTTCAGAATCAACAATTTTCTGAATAGCTTGCTGCCTTGACTCAACAAATAAGTAACATGCAGATTGGTGTGGTTCAAAATTCACAGTTGAGTTGTGATTTCTGTGGTGGCAACCATGTGAATGGAGCTTGTGATCCCACAAATATGGAACAACCTGATGAAGTCAACTATATGCGCAATTATCAAAGGCCACAACAACCATATCCACTTGGTTTCCAGCTAAATAACAATAGCGGACAATAGTTTTCTAAGTGGAATCCACATAATTCTACTGCAAGAGGAAATACAGCTACTGCACCTTTCCAAAGTGCATCTTCTTAAGTCCAGCAACAATATTTTCAAGGAAGTTCTTCTGCACAATTTTAGAAAAACCAAGGGTATTCAAATTTAAGACCCTTGAGTGAGAAAGTGAATGGAATTGAAGAGACACTATTGCAGTTTATGAAGGTGACAGAAACTAATTTCAAAAATCAAGAAAGTTCTATAAAGAAGTTGGAAACACAAATTGGGCAGTTGGCTGAGCAACTTGCAAATAGAGATGAAGGAAGGTTCCCTAGTAGCACAATAGTGAATCCAAAGGAGCAATGCCAAGCTATAACCACTAGAAGTGGAGCAATAGTTTCCAGCCCAAGAAAGAAAGATGAAGCCACCAATTCAAAGGAAGAAATTGAGCTGAAACAAGAGGATTTTGAAAGTGGGAAATATACTATGTTAAAGAGAGGAGATGATGACGAAAATTGCAAAAATAAGCAAGAAAAAAGGGGCAAGAAACAGAGATTTGAGCAGGCCTACAAACCTGTTAATGAAGAGTAATACAAGAGATTACCTTTTTCAAAAAGAGTACAAGATCCTAGACAAGAAAAGCAGTTTGAAAGGTTTATTGATATGTTCAAGAGGCTACAAATTAATATACCATTTGCAGAGGCATTAGAACAAATGCCTTCATATGCAAAGTTTATGAAAGAACTATTGTCTAAAAAGAGGAAGCTGGACATGAAAAAATTGGTACCACTCATTGAAGAGTGCAATGCCATTTTGCAGAGAAAACTGCCTCAAAAGTTGAAAGATCCAGGGTTATTTAGCATACGCTGCTCTATTGGAAATTGCACAATAGGAAAAGCTCTTTGTGACTTGGGAGCCAGCATAAATTTAATGCCTTTAGCCATTATGAAGAAGCTGGGAATTGAGGAGGTGAAGCCAACCGGGATTACATTACAATTGGCTGATAGATCATATATGTATCCCTATGGAGTAGTGGAAGACCTCTTAGTCAAGGTGGACAAGTTTATATTCCTTGCAGATTTTGTTATACTTTATATGGAGGTAGATGTGGATATCCCTCTCATATTAGGAAGGCCATTCTTAGCCACAGGGAGAGCCTTAATAGATGTGCAAAAAGGTGAATTAATGCTAAGAGTACAAGAGGAGAAAGTCATTTTTAATGTATTTAAGGCCATCAAACATCCAAGTGATGATATGAGCTGCATGAAGATTGATGTAATAGATGTTGTGATACCACATTCATTCAAGAAAAATGATGAAAGTGTGGTCTTGGAAAGCACATTAGCTGCAGCAAAATGTAGTATTCATGAAGAGCAAGATGCGGAAGTGAAAGACTGCATTCTACAATTAGATTCCCTTCCCTGTATGAACAAGGAAATAAACCAACTCAAGGAAGAACTACATCATGAAGAAGAGAAGAAAGATGAGCCAAAAGTGGAGCTTAAGCAATTACCTTCTCATTTGAGGTATGTGTTTCTTGAAGAGGGCCACAACAAACCTGTAATAATAAACAGGAATCTGCAGAAAGATCAAGAAGAAAAGCTCTTAAGAGTGTTAAGAGAGCACAAATCTGCACTAGGATGGCAGATTTTAGATTTGAAAGGTATAGATCCTTCTTTTTGCATGCACATAATTTTATTTGAAGAAAATTGCAAGCCTGTTGTCCAACCCCTAAGAAGACTTAATCCAACTATGAAGGAGGTAGTGAGGTAAGAGGTGATGAAAGTACTAGATGCAGGAGTTATTTATCCAATTTCAGATAGTTCATGGGTAAGTCTGGTTCATGTGGTGCCTAAGAAAGGAGGTACAACTGTTGTTCCAAATGAAAAAAATGAATTAATACCTACTAGGATAGTAACCGGATGGCGAATGTGCATAGATTATAGGAAGTTGAATGATGCATCAAGGAAAGATTATTTTCCTTTTCCATTTGCTGACCAAATGCTGGAGAGATTGGCTGGGTTTGACTACTATTGTTTCCTAGATGGATATTCTGGTTATAACCAGATTGCAGTTGACCCAAGAGACCAAGAAAAGACAACATTCACTTGTCCTTTTGGAGTCTTTGCATATAGAAGAATGCCATTTGGGCTGTGCAATGCTCCAGCCACTTTTCAAAGGTGTATGCTGTCCATTTTTTTTGATATGATTGAAAGAATTATAGAAGTTTTTATGGATGACTTTTCTATATTTGGTAATTTTTTTGATCAGTGTCTAGCTAATTTATCTCTTGTTTAGCAGCATTGCTAAGACTCAAACCTTGTTCTCAATGGGGAAAAATGCCATTTTATGGTACAAGAAGGGATAGTCTTAGGACATAAGATTTCAGCAAGGGGAATGGAAGTGGATCCTGCAAAAGTAGAAGTAATTGAGAAGCTTCCTCAACCTGTAAATGTTAGAGGAGTAAGATGCTTTTTGGGACATGTTGGATTCTATCGCAGGTTCATTAAAGACTTTTCTCAAATTGCCAAGCCATTAAGTGAGTTGCTGGGTAAGGATGCAGAATTTGTTTTTGATGATAAGTGTTTAGTAGCTTTTAATACTTTGAAAGAGAAATTGATTTCTGCACATGTACTTGTTAAGCCAGATTGGGAATTACCTTTTGAGCTGATGTGTGATGCTAGTGATGTAGTTATAGGAGCAGTTTTAGGCCAAAGAAAAGACAAGAAACTGCATGTTATTCATTATGCTAGTAGAGTTCTTAACCCTGCACAAATTAATTACACTACTACTGAAAAAGAACTCTTAGCTATAGTCTTTGCATTTGACAAGTTTCAATCTTATTTGATAGGGTCCAAGGTTATAGTTTACACTGACCATGCTGCTCTTAAGTATCTTTTGTCAAAGCAGGATGCCAAGCCCAGATTATTAAGGTAGATTTTACTCCTTCAAGAATTCGAGTTGGAGATCAAAGACAAGAAAGGGAAGGAGAATGGAGTTGCTGACCACTTGTCAAGATTACCACTTGAAGCAATACCATTTGAAGTAGAGCAAATAAAAGAAGAGTTTCCAGATGAGAGCTTATTCAAGATTGACTCCCAGCCTTGATTTGCTGATATGGCCAATTTTAAAGCTACAAATCATGTTCCAAATTGGATGAGTTGGCAGCAGAGAAAGAAATTCTTCCATGACAGCAAATATTATGTACGGGGAAGATCCTTTGCTGTTTAAAATTGGAATAGATGGGCTGCTGAGAAGGTGTATACTAGAGGAAGAGCAGAAAGATGTTTTGTGGCATTGTCATAGTTCAGAATATAGAGGACACCATGGTAGTTCAAGGACAACAGCCAAGGTTTTGCAATCTGGTCTTTTCTTGCCAACATTGTTTAAGGATGCTAAGAAATATGTGGAGAGATGTGATAGATGCCAGAGAATGGGAAATATTTACAGGAAAAATGAGATGCTACTACAAAACATACTTGAGGTAGAGCTATTTGACATGTAGGGAATAGACTTCATGGGTCCTTTCCCTACTTCATTCTCGAATGAGTACATGTTAGTAGTAGTGGACTATGTGTCCAAATGGGTGGAAGCAATTCCTACCAGATCCAATGATGCAAGGACTGTTATTTCATTCATCAAAAAGAACATTTTCTCAAGATTTGGAGTTCCCAGAATTCTGATAAGTGATGGAGGAAGCCATTTCTACAACAAATATCTAGAATCAGTCTTAGAGAAGTATGGAGTCAAGCATAGAATAGCTACACCCTATCACCCTCAAACAAGTGGTCAATTGGAGGTTTCTAACAGAGAAATAAAATAGATTTTGGAGAAGGTGGTGAGTAATTCAAGGAAGGACTGGTCCAAGCAGGTGGATGATGCTCTATGGGCATACTGGACAGCCTTTAAGACACTAATTGGCATGTCTCCTTATCAGCTACTGTATGGAAAGGCCTGCCACTTACTAGTGAAGGTAGAACATAAAGCCTTTTGGGCTGTAAAATGGTTGAATTTTGACCAAGCTAGTGCAGGAAACAAAAGACTGCTACAACTGCATGAATTGGATGAGTTCAGACTCAATGCATATGAAAATGCTAAAATATACAAGGAAAGGAACAAAAAGCTGCATGACAGATTTATTCTGAAAAGGGATATTAAACCTGGACACTTTGTGTTACTTTTTAATTCAAGGTTGAGATTGTTTCCAGGGAAGTTAAAATCTAAGTGGTCTAGAGCTTTTGTGGTGAAAGAAGTCTCACCATATGGTGCTGTACTGATAGCAGATCCCAAGGATGGCAGAGAATTCAAGGTGAATGGGCAAATCTACCTTGGAGGTCAAATTGAGAAAGCCCGAGTGTGTTTGAAATTGGTCCCTCTTGAATGAGGACTATTTAACATCAAGCTAGTGACATTAAAGAAGCGCTTTGCGAGAGACAACTCACATTTCTAAAATTTCTGCACATATACTATTGCATCTGGTTTTTTGAAGTGAATACCATAATTGATTAAGAGATTTGAGGTTGTGAGAAGTAAATTGAAGGATTAGAGTGTGAGAAGTGAGTTAATTGAGGTTTTAGAGACATTTGATTAATGAAAGGAGTCACTATTTTGAGGATCTCTGATGGAACAATCACTTTTACTGACAAAAGTGATCACGCAGAGGCAGATGAGAAAAAAATACTCTTTGGAACGCTCACTTTCCCTGGCAAAAGTGGTTATGCACAGGTAAGTTTGATTTCTCTTATGTGCGTTACTCCTTTTTGTGAAAAAAGTTGCAACACAGCTTACGCGTTATCACTTTGCCCAGCAATAATGATAACGCGCCCCTCACCCAGAAAATTTAACTCTCTGGAACGTTCACTCTAATAAGATAAAGTAACCATGCTGAGTGTCTTAAATGCTATAACGTTCACTTTTCTTGCTTAAAGTTGTCACGTGCCCACGCGTGACTATAAATATAAACACCAGTGAACACGCACAAACCTTTGCACCTAAAAATTCCTCTTATCTCTGAACGTTCTCTACGATTTCACTCCTTGTGCATAACAACCTAGTAGCAACAAGCTTTTCCCCATATTTCTACATCCTTTTCGTCAGGTATGCGATCCTCTTCTCTCTGAAATAGCAGATTAGGGTTTTCTGTGTTAATATTTTGGGGTAAATGAAAAAGGGAGCAATAGGAAATTATTTTAAGGTTATTTGACTCAATAAAAGCATGGACAATACACTGAATAAGTTTCCCTGTCATTTAAATTTTTTTTTAGAAGATTCGAATCTGTATTACTTTGATTGAATCATTTTTGCTGAAAATGATTGGGTTGAAAAACCATGTTTGAAAATTAGTTGAAACCTGAACATATTGCTCTCTACTACCTTGTTTCGTTGTAATAGTGAATGCATTCCGAACTTTCAAATTAGGAATCTTTAAATTTCTCTGAATCTGGTTGTTTAAGGTTGTGCATCTGTATGTTTTCTGGTTTTAAAGTTAGAAGAAAATCTCGAATGAGTAATGAGACATTGTTCTGATATGATTTGATTCAACAATAGAAATGGGCAAGGCTTTGAATAAGTTTTCACTGTTGTTTATGATTTTATTGGAAAATTTAAACCTGCATTATTCAATGGTGGACATTATGTGAACAAAATTTCTGCAGAAATTAGGTTGACATAATAAGACTTTAGTGAAAATGGTTGAAGTGAAATTGTTGAGTGTGATTATCTGAAGGAATATGTTTCTCTGAAATAGAATTGAATGCTTGAAAAATGTTATGATAATCAACTCTGTAGTATGATGATAAAATAGCTCTTTACTGACATTGTGTGAGTTGAAGAACTGTGTTTAAAAATTTGTTGAGACTTGTGAATCTTCTTCTGCATTACCATAAATTTCTGTGAAAGTGTGCATTTTGAATTTACAAAATTAGGAAGATCAGTTTAAAATTCTTTAAATATGGTTGTTCAAATCTGTGCACTTGTACTTTTCTATCTGCATACTGATATGCCCTGTTCTGTTTTCTGCGTTAACATGAAATGATCTAAGAGTGTGCACGCTGACTTTATACATTAGGAGTTAACATTTTCTGGTTATCAATGCTTAATAATGTGCAGTGGTGCTTATGTATAGTATGTTAACTCATCATTAGAGTAGAATACATGTTATGCTGTTAGAAGAAGGGAGTTTTTGTAAATGGTTTGATTGAAAATTCTTCAATACATAACTTTATACTTAGGCAACTGGTGTTTTGCAAGAAGTTAACTTTCATATTTTTATTGTGCATTGTAGCAACTAAAAATGGCCAAAACCTCTTTGAACACAACAGTGGGATCTTCTAGGAAGAATCAAGCTGGATCTTCCAGCAACACTCCAAAAAGAAGATCCAACAGGAACATTCAAGCTGGAACCTCCAAAAATACTCCTAAATCAAAGAAGGCCAGAACAGATGGTGCATCAGCTTCATCTCCAATTGAAGTCTGTGATCCAAGGTTCAGAAGTATTGCCCATGAGAACTTTTTCAAGGTAAATATTCTAAGGAGGAAGATTGTCCCAGACAGAGCTTTTGAAATAGCTGGAGACAATTACCCAGAATACAAGGAAGAAATTCAGAAGAGGGATTAGTAATCCTTCTGTTCTTTAGCTGGAATGGGTTGGAGGGAAATAACCCAGGAGTTTTATACCAATGCTGTTAGGTTTAAAGGAGACAAATTTCCTAAGTTCAACACAATGGTGAAGGGGATGAGAGTGGACTTCACTCCTGCAAACATAAACAAAGTGTTGAATATAAATTCTGCACAACAACCTGGACAGCTGGAGTTTAATGTCTTTAAGAATAGCCCTGACAAGGGCTATATGGAAATTCTGCAAAGAATTGGGCGGCCAAGAACAAATTTGAAGTTGAACCAGTCCAAGAAGCCCAAATGCATTGTCACCAAACAACTACTACCATTTGCCAAAGTGTGGAGCACTTTCATTCTGAACTCCTTTATGTCAGTCAAACACAGTTCAACATTGGTTGTGAAAAGGGCAAAACTTCTTTTTGCAATAGTCAATGATTTGTATATTGATGTGGGAGAGGTCATCAGTGAATGTATTTTAAATATTCTTAAAACCAAGAGAGATTTACTTGCTTTTCCTTCATTAATAACATTACTTTGTGAGGATTCAGGGGTCGAGGTTGGAGATTACCAAGAAAGAATTAGGTCTACACCTCCCATTTCTGTCTCTATGGTGAAAGAAATATATACTACCACTTCCTGCACTGCAACAGATCCAATTCCCTCTCAATTTAAAAAGGAGAAGCCAATGGTGATGAAGAAGACCTTGAAGCTGATGGCTGAAAGACAGAATCAATTAGCTGAGAGACAAACTGAGCTGCATAGCAGTGTCAAAGCTGGCATAATGCTATTAGAGTGTGTGATGCTAAATATTGGTCAGAAAATGAGGATGAACAAGGATGAAATGTATCACCCTCCAAAATTAGCAGAGAATGCTCAGTGTCTACAGTCTTCAGTTTTCAAGGATCTGCCAATCTACAAGACCTATTTCCCACAAGAAGCTTATGAAGAGGTAGTAGAGGAAGAAGATGACGAGGAGGAGGAAGATGATGAAGAAGAGGAAGAAGACTCCTCAGATGCTGAAGATGCAGCAGATGAATAGTTTAGGAATTTATTTTCTGTCATTAGGAATTTTGTAGATCCCTGTAATTAAGTTTCAAACCTTTTTGGGGTTGTAATTACAATTTGGTTTAATTTTCACAACTCTGTTCTACATAACTGTTAGCTTTCCAATTAATTGCCTTTTTACTTGCCAATTGATAAATTTTTGGTGTTTTGTACAGCGAATGTCACAGTCACAACACTCACACACAATGGATGTTCACACATGCACAAGCTGCCATGAAAGGGGGTTATTCTTTACCTCTTGATTCATGAGTTAGCTACACAATACACTACAATTTTACTAATAGTAGAATACATATTGAACTGTCTTCTATGAAACAATTGCTTTTTAATTAATAATTCTGTGAATTCTGATTTATTTTTTTAAGTTATTTTTCCCATTCTCACAATGAAATCACTCTTGTATTTTCAAAATGAGGCAGGATTGCCACTAGGTGCATATAAATCTGAAAAGTGAAATGTGAGTTCATTGATTAACATGTCACTTACACAACCCTAGTGAGACTTGAGCTGCATGCTTCTTTTTCATGTGTGATTAATCATAATTTGCTACACCCTCTAGAACTTGTCTAGTTTCTTGATTGAATATGCCATTTACAGTTTTCACATAAATGATGGAGGCCATGTTTGACTATGCCTAGTTAGCCTAAATGCCTTCCTTGTGCTTAATTGTCTTAGTCACTCCTTTGAGCTTAATATCCCTTTTCTTGAAATTACCTCATTATAAGCCTTGCTGAAAAACCAATTTTACCGTTCAAATGAAAAGAGGCATAGTGAGTTTAATCAAGAATGAGTTTTAAAACTAAGTTTGGGGTGGCATCCACATTTGAATTGCTTGGGCACAAGTAATGTTCTAAGTTTGGGGTGGGGAATAGCAAGCTATCTAAGTTTTGAGTGGGAAGTAATATACAGCAAAGAAAGAGCAAAAGTGTTGCAGAAAAATATGCAGCAAAAGTGTGAAAAGAGCAAAATATGAATTCAAAAGAAGAATATGCAGCAAAGTACTACAGAAAAAGGAATGAAAAGGAAAATAGTGAATGAAAGCAAGAAAAGAAAGAAAGGAAAAGTAGAATTACTGCACGAATGAAGCTGTGTGCTACATAATTGAGAGAATTAGTGAGAAATAGTGCAGTCCCATGCTAGTTTTAAAGTCATTCACTCAAAATGCCTCTGATCTTTTGAAATTGCATATATTGTTTCCCATTTTGTTCAACACCTACCTTGACCTTAGCCATGTTATAACCTAAAAAAGTCCTCTGGATGTGTGATTAACTGTATTAAGCAGAGGAGATTGAGAATATGGGCAAGAATATGATAAAGTGTAATGAAATTGATGATTTAGAGAGAAAACAGTACCCAAACACTGTTGAGTGATGAGAGAAACACTTCCAAGTGAGCTGTGATCATGTTTATTAATTATGCTCACATGAATTTTGATGAAATATATGAACTTAGATAGCAATTCTCACTCAATGATGATTATGCAGTATGAATATCATGATGAGTATTTGGATGAACAACTTGATTGAAAATTTTGCAGAAAACATAGAATTAGAAATTGGAAAAATTCTAAATAAGTGGTTTGTGAATTTTGAAAATGGAGGAACTTACTCTTGGTTAGTTTGATTTGCTTGAGGACAAGCAAAAATTCAAGTTTGGGATAGTGATGAATCCATATTTTGACTTATATTTTAGTGTAATTCTAACCCATTTGATAAGGAAAACATGTAAGAAACAGTAGAAAAATTAGAAAAATAGAATGATTGAAGGTTTTCTTTTATTATGTAGTTAGCTTAAAATTTGTGAAATTTATGCTTGTTTTTGTAGGAATAATTTGAGCAAGGTTCATGGAAATGGAATATCAATGGAAAGGAAGAGGAAGAATGGCAGTTCAGGACTCCAAAACACAAGAACAATGGAATGCAGGTTGGGCGTGATTATTATTGTCAATGAAAGTGATCACTCCAAAGCTCAAGGAAGAAGTGAAGTCTGGGCGTAACCACTTTTATCAGCGAAAGTGAGCATTCCAGAGAAGGCAGAATTTCAGCGAGCTTTGCGTGGTCACTCTTGCAGCGAAAGTGAGCGTTCCAGAGAAGGCAAAATTTCAGAGTATTCTGCGTAACCACTTTTATCATTGAAAGTGGATGTTCCAGAGAGCCCTCAACTTGACAAGTTGTGCGTGACCACTTTTACTCATAAAAGTGATTACGCACAACATCTCGACCTCCTACGTCGCTACTCTTAGCAGTGAAAGTGATAGTTCAAGTTTCCAAAAACCACATGAGCGTCTGCGTGGCCACTCTTATCAGCAAGAGTGACAATGTACAGAAACGAGATTTCTATGAATACATGTTGTAAGCTCAGAACTCGGGATCTTTGGTTCATTTTCTGTTTTTTCTGTTAGATTCTCGTTGGGAGAGAGTGAGAGAGAAGACTGGGGTCGAACCTCGAAGCTTCAAGAAGAGGGATTAGATTGGAGCTCATGGCTATGGCTTTTCTGAGTTTTTTCTCTTCTTCTCCTTCTTTCTCCTTCTCTGTTACAATGTTTGTGTAATTCTCCATAGTTAGGAGTTTATGGAACTTGAATTGATGTATTGATTTGATTCTTGCTTTTGTAATTGAGTTGTTAATTCTGCACTTTACATGATCTTTGAATGGGAATTCATTTGATTGATCAAAGAGGAACATTTGCCAATAGGATTTGGGATTGATTCTTTGATCTGAATTAAGAACCAGAATTAGGGGTTTCTTAAGGATAAGTACACTTAATTCTACAATCCTACAGTTCTAAGTCTTAATGCAACATGAAATTGAACTTCACCTAAGGGATTAGGGGGGTTTAGTGGATTGTTAGGGTCAATGAGTTAAGGGATTAACCTTTGACTAGTAATATGTGAAACTGATTGTCAATTAACCAATTGCTTGAATATTCAGAAGTATAATTGAATTAATATTGACATTCTTGTGAAGTAAATTCTTAACTATTCTTCATTCCTATCTCATTTCATCACAACTTTCAAATTCTGTTTTTACTGCAAGTTTAATTCTTTGTATTGTTCTAGTTCATTGCTTTCATATGTTACATCCTTTCCAAATTCGTATAGCTCAAATGGTTATTTTCTGTGAATTGGTAATTGAATTCCTAATTACCTGTGGAGATGATATTCTGATATTAAATTTACTCATTACTTGCTGCAATTCCTAGTGCACATGCTAGTGTTTAGAATTGTTAACAACACTAATTCATCAAGCTTGTGTTCCAGCTTACTAGATTCAGCAACTTGTACTTCACTCACATTTCTAGTAACACAAGAATTTTGCCTTGTTGCAAACTGTTGGGAGTTGGCAGCCATGTTCTCAATCAAGTTGCGGGTTGCAACCGGAGTTTTGTCAACCAACGCCCCTCCACTTGCGGCATCTATCATGCTTCGGTCCATAGGGTGCAGTCCCTCATAAAAATATTGTATCAACAATTGATCACTAATTTAGTGATGGGGGCAGCAAGCACATAGTGTCTTGAATCTTTCCCAATATTCATAAAGGGTTTCTCTTTCTAGCTGCCTTATCCCACATATTTCCTTTCTTATGGACACAGCTCCTGATGCTGGGAAAAATTTCTCCAGGAAAAGTCTTTTCAAGTTATCCCAATTAGTAATAGATCTTGGAGGAAGATAGTAGAGCCAATCCTTAGCTGCATCCATAAGAGAGAACATAAAAGCTTTTAATTTGACATGCTCCTCAGGCACACCTTGTGGCCTCATGGTTGAACAAACAATGTGAAACTCCTTGAGGTGTTTGTGCGGATCCTCACTTGCAAGGCCATGAAATCTTGGCAACAAGTGTATTAGTCCAGTCTTAAGTACATCTGGTGCAGCCAGTTCCTTTAATGTTCTTTCATTGTCAGCCATTTGTTCAAATTTAGATTCTAAAGAATGAGGTGATGAATAGATAGATGAAGGAGATGAAGGTTGCTCAAAATGTTCAGAATTATGTCTATGTAATGTAATGCTACTATGAAATGTCCTATCAATCTCTGGGTCAAGTGGATACAAGTCTCCAGGATTCGATCTGGTCATGCACTAGAAACTAACTATGAGGAATGAAAAGAAGTAAGCTAAATGAAACAACAAAAATGCAGAAAAATTCAGATGACAATTATGCAGAAAAACCAATATCTAAGTGCAGTAAAATGAAGCATTAACACTAAACAGCAAAATAGAAAAAAAATTGCAAACATATGGCACGAAAATATGCAACACACTAGCACAAATTCTGCAGAATTATGCAACAAAAATAGAGCAAAGTGCAGGAAAATTAAAAACAGACACACTAAAACAGAGTAACTAACAAGTTCAAAGCAAAATTAACACCAAAGTCCCCAGCAACGGCGCCAATTTGATGAACGACAATTTTTGTTTGCAAAAAGATTTGTCGTCAACCTTCATCAAAATATGCAGAAAAATTTATGTAGTCTAGGATGCAAGCCTAGGTTGTCTCCAATGACTTTGGTTTGTAACATACATTGAACATGTTGTAAACATTTACTATAAAAGCAATTTAAACAAGGGAGTTTTGTGTGATTCCAATTTTAATGTAAAGGCAAGTGATGAAATTAATGAGTCCAATCAATGAAATGCACAATCCTTAGCTTGTTCATGTAATTCTATCCCTATCCCTCGCAAGATTCAATACTTTTCCTCTTCCTCTGAATTAGGGTAACTCAACAAATAAGAATTAACCTTAAAATCCCATATGAATTAAGCAATTTTAATGGGCTCCAACCTTTTTCCCTAAGATTATGCAACCTTAGATATTAACTTAGGATTAAGCAAACCAAGTTAAGAATTTCATTAAAAAAAATTAGGGTTAATTAAGCAATGTCTCCCTCATTCAACCATTAATTCAATTCAAAGAGTTGAGAAATGTAAATTCATGAAGAAAAGGGAATTATATTGACATTCATACCCAGGAATTCAAGAATCCATGCATTCACTAAGGATTACAAGAAAGTTTAGCCCTCCATAAGGATGGGTCTTACAAATTCAAGATGAAAACAAAGGGAAATCAATATCATTAATGCAAGAATAAAGGAAAATGAAGAGAAATTGTAAATCAAACCCTAAGATTGGCCTTGGCTATCACCCAAGGATCCTAAGCTCTACGAAATGCTCCCAAAGTGGCAAAAGAATCTAAAGTTATGTAAAAGAAACTTTGTACCCTAATTGCTTAAATTTTACTTATAGTGTAAATTTTTTTTCCCAAAGTAACTACTATGGTTTCATAGTGATAACGCGCAGTGCTCCATAGTAGTTGCAACATCCTATACTTTGATTTAAATAAAATTAGGTCTGTTAAAGTATAATTGGAATAGATTTGGATAGAATTTATATTTTTTTTTTAAAAAAGGTGAACAGTAAAACTGCCTATGAACAATGTCAATGAACAGTAAAACTGCGTATGAACAGTAAACCGTGTATGAACAGTGAAACCGCCTATGTACAGTGACGATAACGTCATCAATGACATTAGCATGACGTCATGGCTGACGTCACATCCGCGTACAGTCCGTGTACAATACGTGTGCACAGTGTTTCCCAGGGTGAACAGTGACCGCGAACAGTGCTTTCGGCGATGAACAGTAAATTCCAACGGTGAACAGTAACTTTCAAAAATTTTCTATCAAAAGGGAGTTTCACATGAAATTTTCATTTCTTCACTCCTATCCAAGGTTCTCAAAGGTTCTAAGGCTATATCTCACCATTTTCTCCCATACTAAACCTCCTAAACTTATATTTTTCTTCAGATCTGTGATTCTACGTCCGTTCTAAAGGATTTCAAGTAAGTTTCTCTAAGTTTGAAGTTAGATTTACCGTTCGTTTCTCTTCTTCTTCTTCTTCTTATAGATGTTCATGATGTTCTTAGGAAAAACTCCGTTCTAGAGTTCAAATCTTCGATTAAATCTTTGTAAAAGCTCTGTTTTGAGGTAAGGGGGCTCTACTTTATCTTTTTGTTATGTTTATTACTTGTATTCTCATAGATCTTGTCATGTATGTGATTATATGTGGAATAATCCCTCTTTTATGAGAAATAATCGGAGAAAAGTGAGAATAATTAGCTGTTTATGTGATTTTATGATGAATACATGGTGAAAATGTGATATTATGTTCAAATAGGGCATGATAAGGTATATTGAGGATGGTTGATATGATTTTATGATTTTGTGATATGAAATATACAAAGAGATGGATGTTTCATGTTTGAATATATTGTGTTTCATGTAAAAATGATGTGTATTGTTAATATGCCATGGTTTGATGTATATGATGAAAAGTATGTGGAAATATAATGAAAAATATGTGTGCACATGATAAATGGCATTTGTGAACATGTGAATATACTTGAAAGAGTATAAGATGGAAAAGGATATGATGTAAATAGTTACAGAGATACACTAGGAGAGTGGAAGATGGAGACGATATGGTATATCTTGGGGAAATGTAGGGTGGTGAGTGACATTCGGGATTGTGCATAGAATATTGTGTTCAAATGCACCACATGGCCACACACTCGTTTCCCGACTTGACTCCTGACCATTACCTTTGCTATGGGGCTGTCTATTGCATGTGTTGTATCCGTATTGCATTGGGCCATCCGACGACTATTTACGTGGATGTGTAAGACCTCAGAATAGAAACATCAGATAACTGTGGCCACAGGGCGTGGTAAGCGCGGATAAAAGTAAAAGAAATGGTGAATCTGTGGAATGTAATATGTGTTGAGATGAGAATATGCTTTATATGACACTGTGATATGTAATGCCATGATGTTTTCTTTAATCGTGATAAGATGTGTTTTGTGATGAATATGTGTAATGTATGAGTGGTAGGGTAGAGACTCACCCTTACACAACATTTTTCAGGAAACCAAGATGAATAGTACCAGGCTCACAGTGCATGGATGGATGAGAACTGCTATAGGACTTAGTTATTTTGAGTTATGTAATGAATATTTTCAGTTCTATAGCATTCTTTTGAAACAGTTGTAAAACTACTATTTCTTTTTGTTGCTGATGAAAATTTTAGAATCTTTGTTTTTTTTAAAAAACTTTTATGAACCTTATATCATTTCATCTTTTCTTTCTCATTAGAAAGTTTTTGAAAGAACATTTACTTTACCATTTAAATATTTATGAAAATTTATCGTATATTGAGGAAAGAAATAAAAGGTGTTACAGTAGTTACTATCGCTTCATAGTGGTTATGCGCAAGTCTTATGATTTAGGCCTCTCTGGAGTTATCACTTTGGCATCATAGTGATAACACGCAGTGTTCCATAGTAGTTACTCTCGCCTTATAGTAGCCACGCACAAGTCATGTGGTTTTGGCCTCTCTGGAGTTGATACACAATTTGAGAACTAACTAGCAGGTGTACTAGGTAGTTGTAGCAAGTAATAAAATTTGGAAATCAATGTGAGTCCCAAGTATCGTCCTCAGGGATTAAGTCTATCAATTACCACTTCATAAATCAATAACTAGTTGAGCCAAATGAATTTAAAGTGTTTTGAATCATTTAACAAACAAGATCAATAAAGTGGAGAAATATGAAAAATACAGCAAAATAAAAGTATGAATTTATAAATGAAACGATATATAAATGAAGTTAGGATTGATTTCACCTCTTTATCAATTGCCAAATTAAAGTAGATTTGAACTCTAAGTTCCTTAATTGATTGATGATCAATTTCACTAGATTAATCAAAGGACAATTCCTTGCCTCATTGATCCTAATATCTAACTAAACTACCCTAATTCCTTAGGTGTAATTCAATCAAACATTGCATTAGGCATTAGAAATTAAGAGATCACAAGATCACAAATTCTTATCCCTAAGATATCCATAACCTTGACATTTAATTCAAATCTGAGAAATAAACTCAATTTCCATTGATGAAGATTTCTCTAAGTTCAATTGAATGAAGGATTAGTTCACAATTGCATTAAGAACATAATTAAATGTTCAATACAATTAAGATCTTAAAATCTAGATCCACAATCAATTTACAATATCAAAATCGGATCCATCAATCCATAACAAAAAGAAATCAGAACATGTTCCTAAAAGAAAAAAAGAAAGAAAGAGTAGGAGAAGAGGAGCAGCAAAATTTCTTTATAAATCCAATCCCCAGCCTGATTCCTCAAGGTCCTGTTGTTCGCAATCTAACACTAGCAAGTGCACTAGGATTGCAGCAAGTGATGAGTAAATTTAAGATCCAAATATCGTCTCCACAGGAAATTTAGGTTTCAAATACCACTTCATAGAATTATAACCATTTAAGCTTTTTCAAAATTGTAAGGAGAGTGGTAACATGTAATAACAGCAAACTAGAACAATTAAAAGTAAAATGAACTTGCAGAAAACAGAACAATGAACACACAGTTATGTGATCACAGAGGAAGAAACCATAGCTAGGGAATTGCTTCACCAAAACTCCAATGTTTAATCAATAAAGTTCTGAATTAACAAGCAATTGGAAAGAATGACAATCAGTTTCAAATTGTATTATTTAGAGGTTAATTCCATAACTCAGTGAACCTAACATTAAATTAAACTATTCTAATTCCTTAGATCTGATTCAATTCAATATTGCTTTAAGTGTAAGAAACCAAAAGATTGCAAGATCAAAGTTCCTTATCCCTAAGAAAACTATAATCTCGGTGATTGGTTCAGATCTGAAGAACAAACTCAATTTCCATTGACAAGAGTTCCTCTGAATTTAGTTAATCAAATTTCCATTCAATTTCCACGTGAAGTTCAGAATCAATCACTCAATCTAATCCAAAGCTTGAAATTCAGATCCAAATCAATTCAACATGTTCATTTTAGATCTACAATCCCTAACTATGAACGAATTACACAACCATGGCAATAGAGAAAAGAAAAGAAAGAGAAGAAGAGAAGAAGAAACTCAGAAACGCCATGGAAGCTTGCTCCACTCCAATTCCTCTTCATGAAGCTCCAAGATTCGAATCCCCACTCCTATCTCTCACTTCCTCTAACAAGAAGCTAACTAAAAAAACTGAAAATGAACAGAATCCCCCCATTTCCGGATCGTTTTTGGTATTTATAAAATTTCCCAGATTTTCACGTTATCACTTTTATGAGAAATAGTAGTTACGTAGAGAGTTTTTGGTTGCGCGTTAACACTTTTCCCAGAAATAGTGGCCATGCGCATTTTCCTGATATTAAGGGCTCTCTGGAACTATCACTCTTGATGATAAAAGTGACAATGCAGAGCCAAGGTAGTTGCGCGTTATAACTATTGTTGATAAAAGTGACTACGCGCAACTCGCCAAGTTGAAGACTCTCTGGAACGATCACTTTTGATGACAATAGTGGTTACGCAGAGCTTTCCTTCTTCTTGGAGCTCTGAAGTGATCACTTTCACTGATAATAGTGATCACGCCCAGTCTGCAATTTCTTATTGTTGAGTTTTTGGAGTCCAGATTTGCTTCTTTCCTCTTCCTTATCATCAAACCTCTATGGATATGATCCTTGCTCAATTTATTCCTTCAAAAACAAGATTAAAAACTTAATTCCTAAGCAAAAATTTCACAATTGCTAAAATAACTACAAATTTAAACAAGTAAATCAAATGTGGATAGAATTATGCTAAAATATTAGTCAAAATATGGATTCATCACTACCCCAAACTTGAATTTTTGCTTGTCCTCAAGTAAATCAAACTAAACCAAGGGTAATTCTTCCACTTTTCAGAACCCAATTCACAACTGCTATACCAGAATTTTCCAATTTGTAATTCTGTGTTTTCTGCCAAATTTTCAATCAAGATGTTCATCCAATTACTCATCATTGCAATCACAATGCATTCATCAAATTTTAAGCAAGAATTGCTATCTAAGTGAATATATATCAGCCAAGTTCATGTGAGAAACATTAAAATCATGATCACTTCTCACTGGACAGTGTTTCCCTCAATTCTCAGCAGTGTTTAGGTACTGTTTTCTCTCTTTAATCATCAATTCAGCTACACTCTACCATATGCTTGCCCAATTTCTCTATCTCCTCTGCTTAGTACAGCCAATCACACATCAAGAGGACTTTTTACAGTTTATAACAGGGATTAGGTTAAGGTAGATACTGAACAAAATAAGAAACAAGTTGCAATTTCAAAAGATCAGAAGCATTTTGAGTGAATGACTTTAAAACTAGTCTGGTTTAGCATCAATTCACATTAAATCCCTCAATTATGCAGCAAACTAATTGTTTTTGTGCAGCAGAATTTTTATTTTCCTTTTTCTTCTTCTTTGCAACAGTTTACTGCTAATTTCTTCTTTTTGATCTCCATTTTGCTCTTTTCAACTCAGATTCTATTTTTGAACTCATGTTTAACTCTTCCATAGTTTTGCTGCATAATTTTTAATTTTTCTGCAGCACTTTTGTTCTTTCGTTCTGACTTTTTGAACTCAAACTTAGATAGCTTGCTACTCCCCTACCCCAAATTTAAAATTTTGCTTGTCCTCAAGCAACTTAATTGGATGCTACCCCAAACTTAGTTTTAAAACTCATTCTTGATTAAACTCACAATGCCTTTGATCAATTTGAATGGTAAATTTGATTTTTCAGCAAGGCGTGTAATGAAGTTAACTCAAGAAAAGGGAATATTAAGCTCAAAAGGGGTAAACTAGGGCAATTAATCATAAGGGAAGGCATTTTATGCTAACTAAGTATATCAAACATGGCCTCTATCATGTGTGTGAGAACTGTAACATGCATATTCAATTAAGAACAAGGGCAAGTTCTAGAGAATGAAGTAAAATCTGATTAATCACACAAGGAAAGAAGTAGGTAGCTCAAGTCTCACTAGGCATTTATAAGTGATCATGTGGATTAATGAAAACACAATGCACTTTTCAGAAATATATGCACCTAGTGGCAACTGCCTCATTTTTGAAAATACAAGTGTGATCTCATTTTAAGAATGGGAAAAACAACTTAAAAAGAAATTCACACAGAATTCACAGCCAGCAGTTTATTATCTATTCTAGTATTTTGGTGTTTTTCAACAACAATTCAGTGTAATGTGAGGCTACACATGAATAAGAGGTAGAGAATGAAACCCCCCTTTCATGGCAGCTTGTGCAAGAGTCACCATCCAATGTGTGTGAGTGTTGTGTGTGTGATATTCTCTGCACAAAAACACCAGAATTCCATTAACTCGCAGCAAGAGAAAGGTGATTAGTTAAGAAGCTAATATAATTGCAAAATAGGTAAGTGAAAATTAAACTAAATTGTACCAATTAGTGATTACGACCCAAAAAGTTTTAAACTACCAGAATTTTACAGAAATCTAATAATAGAAATTAAATTCCTAAACTAATCTTCTGCTGCATCTTCTTCCTCTGAGCTTTCCTTTTCAGAACCTTCTTCTTCTTCTTCTTCTTCTTCTTCCACTACCTCTTCAAATGGTGGCTGAGGAAAGTGGGTTCTGTATATTGGCATATTCTTGAAAATAGAAGAACGAAGGCACTGGGCATTCTCTGCTAAGTCTGGAGTATGATACATTTCTTCTTTGGTCATTCCCAATTTCTGACCAATATTCAGCATAATACATTCCATTAACATGACTCCAGCTTTGAGGCTATTATGCAGCTCAGTCTGCCTTTCAGCAAGTTGATTCTGCCCTTCAGCTAGCTACTTCAGAGTATCCTTCATCATCATTGGTTTCTCTTTCTTGAATTGTGAAGGAATTGGGGCTGCAGAGGTGCAGGAAACAGTTGCATAAATCTCTTTGATCAGAGTTGTAGAAATGGATGGTGCAGCTCTGATTTTCTCTTGATAATCACCAAACTCTACTCCTGCGTCTTCACAAAGTAGTGTAATTACTGAAGGAAAGGCTAATGAATCCCTTTTTGTCTTCAGTATTCCCAAGATACATTCACTTATTACCTCTCCCACATCTATGTAGATGTCGGAGACTATGGCAAAAAGCAGAGCAACCCTCTTCACAGCTAGTGTGGAGCTATGTTTGACAGGCATGAAAGAATTTAAAATAAACATGCTCCATACTTTGGCAAAGGGCAGAAGATTCTTGGTGACAATATGCTTTGGCTTCTTAGATTGGTTGAGCTCCCATGTGGTGCCTGGTTTATCCTTTCCAGAATTTGGACAAAATCAATATCTGGACTTTCCTTAAATGTTTTGAAGTCCAGCTGTGCAACATGTTGTGCAGAATTAATTTCCAGCACCCTGTTGATATTTGCTGGTGAGAAGTCAATTCTCATGCCCTTGACCATGGAGCTGAACTTAGGGGTTCCTTTCCCTTTAAACCTCATGGCATTGGCATAGAATTCCTGAGTTATTTCCCTCCAACCCAGGCCAGCTGTTGCACAGAAGAATTCCCAGCCTCTTTTCTGGATTTCCTCCTTAAATTCAGGGTAGTTGTTCCTAGCTATTTGGAATGCTCTATCAGGAACAATTTTTCTTCTTAGAATATTGGCTCTGAAAAATTTTTCATGAGCCAAACTTCTGAATCTCGGATCATGTGTGGCTGGTGGTGAGGATCCTGAGGGTACAGCTGTTCTTGGTAGGGGTGATGGTGTATGTGAGGGTGCAGGTGCAGGAGATCTTGTTGAAGGTGGTGGAGAAGGTGAAAGTTCAGATGTAGGTGTAGATGATCTTGTCTGAGGTGAGGGAGAAGGTGAGGGTTCAGAGATCTGAATAGGTGAAGAGCTTGAGACACCATCAGTTCTGGCCCTCTTTGATGCAACAGCTTGGAGATTACTGCTGGATCTTCTTGTTGGAGTTGTGGAATATGCAGCTCGTTTCTTCTTAGGAGTGGTAGAAGATGCAGCTTGCCTCTTCTTAGGAGTGGTAGAAGATGCAGCTTGCTTCTTCTTAGGAGGACCTACAGGTGTGTTGAATGAAGTCCTAACCATTTTGGAATTTTCTGCATGGAAGGAGTAATTGTTAGTTTAAAATTTTAGAATCAAAGAATAATCCTATACTGCAGAAAATTCAATCAAGCAGTTTGCAGAAATTAAAATTTTCTAATACTTCTCATCATGCAATCTGCTAATAGTACCAACACCCAATTGTACAACTTATTCAAAACATGCAAAATCTAACAGTAGAATTTCAGAGTGCACACTCTTATCAATTATCAGGGTAACGCAGAAAAATAATTACATGTCTTGACCAAAATTTCAAACTGATTTTGCGCTGACAGCCAAAATTCTCAAGTTGTATTCATTTTGCAATCAAGCATGCATTTCAGATAGTCCCAATTTAATGTCTAACTCAATTTCAGCACAGCTATGTATTCTAATTTTCAATTCTACAGTTTCAGAAAGTTCTGTTGCTATCAGTTCAGATTCTGCAGAAATGTGGTTCATATAATATGCAATGTAATTTCAACTATCCCATCAAACTAACATACATGACAGAGAACAACTATCTGAAGTATTATCCATTCTATTTTGAACCAAATAGCCTCAGAATTTGAAATTAAGTTTGCTTTCAGAACATGTATTATACATATGCACAGAATAGATGCTCAACATTAATTCATCACATTCAGAGAAATTTAGATATTTCTAAGTTGAAAATTCAAGATGTGTTCACTATCATTAAAAATTAGGGTAGCGCAGAGCAATATTTTCAAGTTTCAACCAATTTTCAAACATAATTTGCAACCCAATCATTCTCAGCAAAAAGATATTCCATCAAAGTAGTGCAGAATTACTTGTTCTGGTATTTTCCTAACATTCGATTGCATTACATGCAGTGTATGGTTGCAATTAATCTCATTCAACAGTCTTAGCTCAAACAACTTTTCACTGAATTCTTTTTAGGTCATCCCAATTTTTGCAGAACTTTTATTCAATTATGTACAATGCAGATTCGAATGCTCCATAAATAACAGGAAAGACTTCTTTAGTGTATTGCTCCTATAGTGCCCCAGTACCCTATTCTACATTTTTCCAAGTTTGTAAACACAGAAAACCCTAGCTATAGTTACAGAGGGATGAGAGTAAGTGTACCTTGTTTGTGGATGGTATGGAGTAGCAACCTTATGCTTCACACCATATTTCATTAATACAGCTTCAAGATACTTGTTGCAGAAGTGAGTACCTCCATCACTTATCAGCACTCTAGGCACACCAAATCTTGAAAAAATGTTCTTTCTTATAAAAGAAATCACTACCTTTGCATCATTTGATCTGGTGGGAATTGCTTCTACCCATTTAGACACATAATCCACTGCCACTGGAATATATTCGTGTGCAAATGATGGGGAAAATGGTCCCATGAAATCAATCCCCCATACATCAAATAATTCCACTTCTAAGATGTTGGTTAATGGCAGCTCATGTCTTCTTGATATATTTCCAGTTCTTTGACATTTGTCACAGTTTTCTACATATCTCTTGGCATCTTTGAAGAGTGTAGGCCAAAAGAAACCTGCTTGCAAAACTTTTGCAGCAGTTCTTGAACTTGCATGGTGGCCTCCATATTCTGAATTATGACAATGCCATAATATCTCAGCTTGCTCACTTTGTGGAATGCATCTTCTAAGTAACCCATCTACTCCAATTTTGAACAGGTATGGGTCTTCCCACACATAGAATTTGCTGTCATGTAAGAACTTCTTCTTTTGCTGCCAAGTAAACCTCTTTGGAATGACTTAAGTGGCTTTAAAATTTGCAATGTCAGCAAACCAAGGCATGTTATCTACTGCAAACAGCTTTTCATCTGGAAATTCTTCATTTATTTCCAATGATTCAGTGGTTGAACTCTCCAAAGGTAATCTGGATAAGTGGTCAGCAACACTGTTCTCTTTCCCCTTCTTGTCTTTGATCTCTAGCTCAAATTCTTGGAGGAGTAGAATCCATCTTAATAATCTGGGCTTTGCATCCTATTTTATCAAGAGATATTTAAGAGCAGCATGATCAGTGTATACAATCACTTTTGAACCCATTAAATATGATCTGAACTTATCAAAAGCATATACAACAGCTAAAAGTTCTTTTTCTGTTGTTGTGTAATTCACTTGTGCAGGATTTAACACTTTGCTTGAATAATAGATAGCATGTAATTTCCTATCTTTCCTCTGTCCTAAAACAGCACCCACTGCACTATCACTTGCATCACACATGAGTTCAAAAGGTAGTTTCCAATCTGGTTTTGCAAGAATAGGTGCAGAAATCAGTTTCTCTTTTAAAACAGAAAATGCATGCAAACAATTATCATCAAATATGAAATTTGCATCCTTTATAAGTAAATTACTCAAGGGTTTAGCAATCTTGGAAAAATCTTTTATGAATCTTCTATAAAAACCAGCATGTCCTAAAAAACTTCTAACTCCCTTAACATTGATAGGTTGAGGCAATTTACTAATGACTTCTATTTTAGCTTGGTCCACCTCCATTCCTTTCTCTGAAATTTTGTGACCAAGGACAATGCCTTCTTGTACCATGAAATGACACTTTTCCCAATTTAACACATGATTAGTGTCTTGACATCTCTGCAAAACAGTGGATAGATTAACTAAACAATCATCAAAAGAATCACAAAAAACAGAGAAATCATCCATGAACACTTCTATGATGTTTTCTACCAAATCAGAAAAAATAGAAAGCATGCATCTTTGGAAAGTGGCAGGGGCATTACACAAACCAAATGGCATTCTCCTATATGCAAAGACTCCAAATGGACATGTAAATGCAGTTTTCTCTTGATCTAAAGGATCTACAACTATTTGATTATATCCTGAATACCCATCAAGAAAACAATAAAATGAATGTCCAGCAAGTCTTTCTAGCATTTGATCTGCAAATGGTAGTGGGAAATGATCTTTTCTGGTTGCATCATTTAATTTCCTATAGTCTATGCACATTCTCCATCCAGTCACAGTCCTAGTAGGGACAAGTTCATTCTTTTCATTAGGTATAACTGTTATACCACCTTTCTTTGGAACAACTTGGACTGGACTTACCCAATTGCTGTCAGAAATAGGGTATATTATTCCTGCATCTAACAGCTTAATAACTTCTTTTTTAACTACCTCTTTCATGGCTGGGTTTAACCTCCTTTGTGGCTGCACAACAGGTTTAAAATTTTCTTCAAATAAAATTCTGTGCTTACAAAATGAAGGATTTATACCTTTCAAATCTGCAATACTCCATCCAATTGCAGATTTGTGTTCTCTCAAAATTTTGAGCAATTTTTCCTCTTGTTCTTTCTTAAGTACATTATTGATGATGACTGGATTTTCATGTTTCTAATCCAGAAATGCATACCGCAGGTGTGAAGGGAGTTGTTTCAGTTCTAGCCTTTGCTTTTCCTCTTCTTTATCATCCTTTTCTAGCTTCTTCTTCACTGAATTTTCTGCAGATTTTTGAATTGGCAGAGCTTCTAGTTGCTGCTGCACTTCCATAATGTATTCTTCATGCAGAAGTTCAGATTTGTTGCTCCCTGCAGATATTATTTCTTCTAACACAGCAAGTTCATCAATTTCATTAATATGGCGTTGTGTAATGAAAGCATCCAGTATATCTACCTTCATACATGTGCTATCTTCAATTGGATATTTTAAAGCTTCAAACACATTAAACACTACCTTCTCATCTTGAACTCTAAGCATAAGTTCACCTTTCTGCACATCTATTAAAGCTCTCCCGGTTGCAAGAAATGGTCTCCCTAGGATCAAAGGAATGTTAGAATCTACCTCCATGTCCAGAATTACAAAATCTGCAGGAAAAATGAACTTGTCAACTTTAACTAATAAATCTTCAACAACTCCATATGGATAAGTGTATGATCTATCAGCTAGCTGCAGTGTAATGTTGGTGGGCTTCACTTCCTTTATGCCAAGTTTCTGCAGAACAGCCATTGGCATCAGATTTATGCTTGCTCCTAAGTCACACAATGCTCTTCCCACAGTGCAGTTTCCTATTTCACAAGGAATGCTAAATGATCCAGGATCTTTCAGCTTTTGAGGAAGCTTTCTCTTAAGAATGGCACTGCACTCCTCTGTCAAAGGTACTATTTTATCATGCTCTAGCTTTCTTTTTCTGGAAAGTAGTTCTTTCATGAACTTTGCATATGAAGGCATTTGCTCCAAAGCTTCTGCAAAAGGAATGTTGATTTGTAATTTCTTAAAGACATTCATAAACCTTTCAAATTGTTCCTCTTGTTTAGGATTTTGGACTCTTTGAGGATAGGGCAGCCTCTTGTATTTTTCTGGGTCTATTGGCTTACAAGCTTCCTCAAAGAGTTGTTTTTTGGTTTTCCTTTCAGAATTCATAGGAACATCTACTTTTTCTTCTGAATGGTCTTTCTTCAATAGCTTAAAATTTTCTTGTTGCAGATCTTGTTCAATTTTTCTCTCTGCTGCATCATTCACTTTCTTTTCTGCTGGTTTAGGGCTTGCAACTACAGCTCCACTCCTTGTAGTTATGGCTTGACATTGTTCTTTAGGATTGATTACTGTATTGCTTGGAAATCTTCCTTCATCCCTGCTGGATAGTTGTTCAGCTAATTGTCCGATCTGTGTTTCTAGTTTCTTCATGGAGGCTTCTTGGTTTTTAAAGCTTGTTTGAGTCACCTTCATGAATTGCAACATAGTCTCTTCCATCTCAGTCAACCTCTTATTCATAGGTCTGGAAAATTTTTGATTTCCTTGAGGTTGAGTGGATGAATTCCTCTGAAAATAAGGTTGTTGTGTTGCTGGACCTGCATTAGAAAAAGGCAAAGTTGAGTTAGAATTCTTTGCAGCAGAATATTGATTATTCCAATTAGAATACTGCTGAGTTCTATTATTCAAAAATTGAAATCCAGGGGGATATGATGGTTGTTGTCTCTGAAAATTATTCATATAATTCACTTGCTCTTGTGGTTCACTTGTGGATGCCTCACATGCACCATTTGCATGGTTTCCTCCACAAAAATCACAACTTAGCTGACTGGTAGGCATACTCCCTGTTTGCAGATTGTTGATTTGTTGTGTTAAGGCAGCTAATTATTCTGAAAACATTTGATTTTGTAGCTGATTTTGTGCAAGAAAAGTTTCCAGAACCTTAGCTTCATGACCAGAGTTTCTTCCTTGATTCCTTGAGTTTGAATTCTGATACATTGAAGATGCCATCATGTCAATGATCCTCTCAGCTTCTTCCAAGGACTTTGTATTTAATGAACCTCTAGCAGCAGCATCAACCATTGTTCTTGTTACTGCATTCATCCCATTATAAAAAGTCTCCAATTGCATCCAATCTGGAATACAATGATGTGGACACCTTCTAAGCAGTTCTTTGTATCTTTCCCATGCTTCATACAATGATTCTCCTTCTTGCTGCACAATGGATGTAATTTCTCCTCTCAACTTAGCAGCTTTGGATGGAGGGAAGTACTTAGTTAAAAACTTATTCACAAGTTCTGTCTAGGTTGTGATGCTTCCTTGTGGTTGAGCTTGTAACCAACATTTTGCTCTATCTCTCAAGGAAAAAGGAAATAGTCTTAATCTGATAGCTTCTTCACTAACTCCATTCATTCTTATGGTGTCACATAGCTGCAGAAAATTTGAAATATGCAGGTTAGGATCATCAGAATTTCCTCCAGCAAACTGATCCTGTTGGACTAAATGTAGTAGGGCAGGTTTAATCTCAAAATGGTTGGCTTGAATAGTTGGCCTAATTATAGAAGAGTTAAAACCTTGCATGTTAGGAATAGCATAGTCCCCTAATGTTCTAAATCTGTTCTATTCTGCCATTTCTATTGCTGGATTTGGTTGTCTCAAGGGTGTAGATGTTCTTTTCAGTCTAGAATTACTCTGAGATTCTGGAGAATGGACAGCTTCTAACTCACTATCACTCCCTATGGCTTTTTCTGCCCTAGACTCTTTTCTCAATCTTCTCAAAGTTATGTCTATGTCAGGATCAAAGACCAGAATTGATTTATTCTTGTTTTTACCACGCATATACAAATCAGTTTGAAGCAAAATTAGACTACAATTGATACTCAGAAATATACAACAGAATTCATGCAAAATCTATCAGTAAAAGCATATAGAAACTTAAATCTAGTAGTTGCAGAATTGTAAAATCATGTACAAATATGCAGAATGGCAATTACAACTATGAAGAACAATGAAAACTGAAATTATGCAGATAACAAAGATGTAAAAATTCTATGCAGCAGACAGAAATATTATGCAGAATATTACACAAGGTGCAGTAAAATTATGCAGAAAACAATTTGAAAGCAAAGCAACAGAATAAATGCTCAATCTAGTTACTTTTCTACTACTAATGATATTGAAATGCAAAATTCCCCGGCAACGGCGCCAAAAACTTGTTGTTCGCAATCTAACACTAGCAAGTGCACTAGAATTGCAGCAAGTGATGAGTAAATTTAAGATCCAAATATCGTCTCCACAGGGAATTTAGATTCAAGTATCACTTCATAGAATTATAACCATTTAAGCGTTTTCGAATTTGTAAGGAGAGTGGTAACATGTAGTAACAGAAAACTAGAACAATTAGAAGTAAAATGAACTTGCCGAAACAGAATAATGAACACACAATTATGTGATAATAGAGGAAGAAACCATAGCTAGGGAATTGCTTCACCAAAACTCCAATGTTTAAACAATAAAGTTCTGAATTAACAAGCAATTGGAAAGAATGACAATCAGTTTCACATTATACTATTCAGAGGTTAATTCCTTAACTCAGTGAACCTAATCATTCAATTAAACCATTCTAATTCCTTAGATCTGATTCAATTCAATGTTGTTTTAAGTGTAAGAAACCAAAAGATTGCAAGATCAAAGTTCCTTATCCCTAAGAAAACTAAAATCTCGGTGATTGGTTCAGATCTGAAAAACAAATTCAATTTCCATTGACAAAGGTTCCTCTGAATTTAGTTAATCAAATTTCCATTCAATTTCCACGTGAAGTTCAGAATCAATCACTCAATCTATTCCAAAGCTTGAAATTCAGATCCAAATCAATTCAACATGTTCATTTCAGATCTACAATCCCTAACTATGAACGAATTACACAGCCATGGCAGCAGAAGAAGAAAAAGAAAGAGAAGAAGAGAAGAAGAAACTCAGAAACGCCATGGAAGCTTGCTCCACTCCAATTCCTCTTCGTGAAGCTCCAAGATCGGAATCCCCACTCCTCTCTCTCACTTCCTCTAACCAGAAACTAACTAAAAAAATTGAAAATGAACAGAATCCCTTTTTTCTGGATCGTTTCTGGTATTTATAAAATTTTCCAGATTTTCACGTCATCACTTTTATGAGAAATAGTAGTTACGCAGAGAGTTTTTGGTTGCGCGTTAACACTTTTCCCAGAAATAGTGGCCACGCGTATTTTCCTGATATTGAGAGCTCTCTGGAACTATCACTCTTGATGATAAAAGTGACAACGCAGAGCCAAGGTAGTTGCGCGTTGTCACTTTTGCTGATAAAAATGACTACGCGGAGCTCGCCAAGTTGAAGACTCTCTGGAACGATCACTTTTGATGACAATAGTGGTTACGCAGAGCTTTCCTGATATTTTGCCTCTCTGGAACTATCACTTTTAATGATAAAAGTGGTAACGCCCAGGCTTCACTTCTTCTTTGAGCTCTGAAGTGATCACTTTCACTGACAATAGTGATCACGCCCAATCTGCAATTTCTTATTCTTGAGTTTTTGGAGTCCAGACTTGGTTCTTTCCTCTTCCTTGTCATCAAACTTCCATGAATATGATCCTTGCTCAATTTATTCCTACAAAAACAAGATTAAAAACTTAATTCCTAAGCAAAAATTTCACAATTGCTAAAATAACTACAAATGTAAACAAAATTCAATTCCTTCTCTTTTTCTAAGTTTTTCTGCTTTCTTTATATATTTTTCTTATCATTTGTTTTAGAATTATGCTAAAATATCTGTCAAAATATGGATTCATCAACAACCTTACAACTTTTCTTTGAATCACAATAAAAAATGGGTCTTAGAGACACCATCTCTCATCTCTTTGTTGTGAAAGACTGATTTCCATGTAGGGGAAGTTGATCCCAAACCCTAACTTCTATTTATGTTCTTTTGCTTTAAAAACCCCAATTATTTCTTATTTTGAATCATATAACTCTAATATTTTCTTAAAACCTCAGCGTTAAGAATGAAATTTTGGGCATGAAAAATCTATAGTTGTTTTCAGAACTATAGAAATTCCATGATTTTACTATTAATCATTATGTATGTACAGTTAATGTAACAACTTAAATTTTCATTTGTATTTTTTTTGTTTTTAAAATGGAAGAGTTTAAAAAAATTAAAAAAAAGAGAATATTCCTTTTAGCTTAAAAAATATTCTTTTTATCTCAAGCAAAAACTCCTTGCTTAAGTGAAAATGAATCAAACTTAGTAAGGGCTGCATCAACTGTTTCTATTCTTTTCAATCACAGTTTAAATTTTTGCAAAATTATCTACCAATTTCCGTTTCCTTTTTGATTTTCTGATTTCTTTTTATTTCTTTTTCATTTTTCTATTTTTACTTGCAGCTTTTTACTTCTTTTTCATATTTTCTTTGCATGACTTTTTCTAACTTTCTTAATTCATTTCAATCCTTTTCTCAATCCTTTCTACCCCAAACTTAGAACATTGCTTGTCCTCAAGTAATGCACTAGAAACATGATGTTACCCCAAACTTAGTTTTAAAACTTATCTTTGATTCAACTCAATTTGCCTCTTTTCTATTTGAATAGGTAAAATGGTTTTTCTAGAAAAGCTTGTATTGAGGTTAATCAAAGAAAGGCTATCAGCTCAAAGGGGCTAACTAGGGCATTCAAGAATGAAAGGTAGTCTATTTGGCTCACTAGGTAAATCTGAATAATGGCCTCCATCCTTTATGTGATTAGTGCAAAACAACATATTCAGTTAAGAAACAAAGCAAGTTCTAGAGAGTGAATTAGAATTTGAGATCAGTCACAGATCAATGAATGAAAAGGTTCAAGTCTCACCAAGGAAGTAAATGGATAATATTTATCAATTCAGTTCACTATTTACTTCAAGAATTTGCATGAATAAAATGAGTTCTAATCTACTCTTCATCTTCTTCCTCATCCTCATCTTCCAAATCATCCTCTTCATCATCATCTTCTTCCTCTTCTGCAGCAGCTGCTGGTGGAGGGAAATGAGTTCTGTAGATGGGGAGGTCTTTGAAGACAGTTGACCTCAGGCATTGGGCATTCTCTGCTTGATCTGGAGTGTAGTATAAGTCTTCTTTGGTCATGCCCATCTTTTGACCAATGTTCATGAGAACACCTTCCAGAAGCATGATGCCAGCCTTCAAACTGCTGTGTAATTCATTCTGCCTCTCAGCTAAGAAGTTTTCTCCTTCAGCCATGAAGGCTATCTTCTCCTTCATTGTGGTTGGATTCTCTCTTTTATACTGGGAGGGAATTGGGGCTGCTGATGTGCAAGAGACAGTAGCATAAATTTCCTTCACCATAGCTACTGTAATTGGAGGTGTAGCTCTAATTTTGATTTGATAATCTTCAATTTCAATACCTGCATCCTCATAAAGAACAGTTATTAAAGAAGGGAAAGCTAGAGAATCTCTTTTTCTCTTGAGGATGTCCAGAATGCATCCACTAATCACTTCTCCTACATCTATATAAATATCGTTAACTATAGCTGTTGTTTGCAATCTAAACACTAGCAAGTGCACTAGGATTGCAGCAAGTAATGAGTAAATTTAAGATCCAAGTATCGTCTCCACAGGGAATTAGGAACTCAATTATCACTTCACAGAAAAATAACCATTTGAGCCATACAAATTTGGGAAGAGAGTTGTATCATATAAAAGCAATAATCAGAGTAATCAAAAGTAAAGAACTTGCAGAAAAACAGAGTATAAGATTTGTGATGAAATGAAATAGCAATGAAGGATAGTTAGGAATTTACTTCACAAGAATATCAATATCAATCCAATTAAATCCTCTGAACATTCAAGTAATTGTATAATTGACAATCAGTTTCACATATACCTAGCCAAAGGTTAATTCCTTAACTCATTGACCCTAACAATCCACTAAATCTCCCTAATCCCTTAGGTGAGATTCAATTTCAGGTTGCATTAAGAATTAGAACTATAAGATTGCAGAATTAGGTCTCCTTATCCCTAAGAAATCCCTAAACTCTGGTTGCCAAGTCAGATCGGAGCAAACAATCCAATTCCCATTGGTAAAGATTCCTCTTGATTAATCAAATGAATTTCCATTCAAAGATTGCATGAAAAGCAGAATTAACAACTCAATTAATCCAAGAACTTAAAGTTCAGAAGATAAAGTCGAATCAATACATCAATTCGAGTTCCATAAACCCCTAACTATGGGAAATTAAGCACACATTGCAACAAAAACAGAGAAAGAAGAAGAAGACGATGAAGAAGAAGAATGCAGAGCAGCCATGGCCACGAGCTCCAATCTGATCCCTCTTCTTGGAGCTTCAAGCTTCGACCCCAATCTTCTCTCCACTCTCTCTCAACGAGAATCTAACTAACAAAACAGAAAATGAGCAAAAGATTCCTAGTTTCGCGCTTCAATCATGTATTTATAGAAACCCCAGTTCTGCGCGTTGTCACTTTTCTTCACAAGAGTAACCACGCAGAAGCTTTATGTAGTGCACGTGTTCACTTTCAAGAGCAAGAGTAACCACGCGCAACTTGCAGTGTTGAAGGCTTCTCTGGAACATTCACTTTAATTCATAAGAGTGGCAATGCAGGAGGTCGAGGGCTGCGCGTGATCACTTTCGTGAGTAATAGTAACCACGCGCAAGCTGTCCTGATACAAGTGCCTCTGGAACGCTCACTTTCGTTGGTGAAAGTGACAACGCGCAGCTCATCAGGAATGAAGTCTCTCTGGAACGTTCACTTTCGTTGGCGAAAGTGATAACGCACACTGGCAACGCTCACTCTTGTAAATAAAAGTGATTATGCACAGGCTCCTCTTCTCATTTAGGCTCTGGAATGATCACTTTCACTAACAATAGTGATCACGCCCAGCCTGCATCCTATAATTCTTGTATTTTGGAGTCCAACATTGCCATTCTTCCTCTTCCTTTCCATTGATAATCCATTTCCATGACTTTTGCTCAGATTATTCCTTCAAAAACAAGATAAATTCCTTAAGAACTAAGCATAAATTCTACAAATGCGAAAATAACTACAAATTGAAATAAAACTTTCAATCATTCTTTTTTTCTGAGTTTTTCTGCTTTCTTCATATATTTTCCTTATTAAATGAGCTAGAATTATGTTAAAATATCAGTAAAAATATGGATTCATCACCACCCCAAACTTGAATTTTTGCTTGTCCTCAAGCAAATCAAACTAAACCAAGGGTAAGTTCCTCCATTTTCAAATTCAGTTCATAAACTGCTTATTTCAGATTTTTCTAATTTCTAATTCTGTGTTTTCTACAAAATTTTCAATCAAGTTGTTCATCCAAATACTCATCATGGTATTCCTACTGCATAATCATCATTGAGTAAGAATTGCTATCTAAGTTTATATATTTCATCAAAATTCATGTGAGTACAATTAATCAACATGATCACAGCTCACTTGGAAGTGTTTCTCTCATCACTCAACAGTGTTTAGGTGTTGTTTTCACTCTAAATCATCAATTTCACTGCACTCTACCATATGCTTGCCCATATTCTCAATCTCCTCTGCCTAATACATGTAATCACACATCTAGAGGACTTTTTCAGGTTATAACAAGGCTAAGGTTAAGGTAGGTATTAAAGAAAATGAAAAACAATACATGCAATTTCAAAAGATCAGAGGCATTTTGAGTGATTTGTTTTAAAACTAGCCTGGATCTGCATTATTCCTCCTTAATTCTCTCACTTATGCAGCAAACAAAATTTTTCTTGCAGCAGAATTTTCATGTCTTTTCTTCTTTTCTTGCTTTCAATCACTATCTTCTTTTCGTTGATATTCTTTTTCTTTTTCTGTAGCAGTTTGTTGCATTTCTTTTCTTTTGAACTCACATTTTTGTTCTTTTCACAGCTTTGCTTCGTAAATTTTTCATTTTGTTGCAGCACTTTTGTTCTTTCTTTCTGGCTTGTTGAACTCAAACTTAGATAGCATGTTATTTCCCACCCCAAACTTAGAACATTGCTTGTCCTCAAGCAATTAAAATCTAGATGCCACCCCAAACTTAGTTTTAAAACTCATTCTTGATTAAACTCATTATGCCTCGGATTAATTGAATGGTAAAATTAGTTTTTCAACAAGGCTTATAATGAGGTAATTTCAAGAAAAGGGATATTAAGCTCAAAGGGGTGAACTAAGATATTCAATCATAAAGGAAGGCATTTAGGCTGACTAGGTATAATCAAACATGGCCTCCATCATATATGTGAAAACTGTAAATTGCATATTCAACCAAGAAACAAGGCAAGTTCTAGAGAATGCAGCAAAATATGATCAATCACACATAAAAAGAAGGATGCAGCTCAAGCCTCACTAGGGATTTGTAAGTGACATGCTAATCAATGAACTCACAATTCACTTTTCAGAATTATATACACCTAGTGGCAAGACTGCCTCATTTTGAAAATACAAGTGTGATTTCATTTTGAGAATGGGAAAAACAACTTAAAAAGAACAATTTCAAACCCAATTCACAGAATTATCAATTAGCTTCATTTGATTCACAACTAGCAGTTTAATATCTTATTATAATATTTTGGTGTTTTCCAGAAATAATTTCAGTGTAATGTGAAGCTAACACATGAACAAGAGGTAAGAATAAAACCCCCTTTCATGGAAGCTTGTGCAAGTGTCATCATCCATTGTGTGTGAGTGTTGTGTGAAAGTGACAACTTCTGCACAAAACACCAAAAATTTATCAATTAGTAAGTAAAAAGGCAATTAATTGGAAAACTAGTAGATATTCAAAACAAAAATGTGAAAATTAAACCAAAATGTACCAAATTGTAATTACATCCCCAAAGGTCTGATATTTAATTACAACTATCTACACAAATTCTAAAAGACAGAAATTTTAAAAGTCCTAAGCTATTCATCTGCTTCATCTTCATCTAAGGTTTCTTCTTCTTCTTCTCCACTTCTGGCTATGGGAAATGAGTTTTATAGATTGACAGGTTTTTTAAAAACTGAGGAGCGCAGGCACTGAGCATTTTCTGCCAAATCTGGAGTATACTACATCTTATCCTTGGTTATTCCCATTTTCTAACCAACGTTCAGCAGAACACACTCTAGCAGCATGACTATAGCTTTGACACTGCTATGGAGTTCATTCTGCCTCTCAGCCAGCTGGTTTTGTCTTTCAGCAATCAAATTTAGAGTGTCCTTCATCTTCATTGACTTGTCTTTCTTGAATTGAGAGGGAATGGTGGGTGCTGAGGTGCAAGAGGTGGTGGCATAGATCTCTTTCACCATGAATACAGAAATAGAGGGAACAAATCTGATCCTCTCTTGATAGTCTCCAAACTCTACCCCTGCATTCTCACAAAGTAAAGTTATTAATGAAGGAAAGGCTAGTGAATCTCTCTTTGTTTTCAAATTATTTAGGATACATTCACTGATGACCTCTCCCACATCAATATACATCTCATTGACAATAGCAAAAAGAAGTTCTGCCCTTTTTACTGCCAGTGTTGAGTTGTGCTTGACTGACATAAAAGAATTCAGACTCCAACTTTGGCAAATGGTAGCAGTTATTTGGTAACAATTTCTGGTTGATCCAGCTTGGATGTTTTTGCTGGATCTCCTTCTTAGAGTGTTGCTCGCAGATCCAGCCTGGTTCTTCCTGGAGGAGCCAACTGGTGTATTCATAGAGGTTCTGGCCATTTTTCAGTTTCTGCAAAGATAATAAAAGAAATGTGCAAGTTAACTCCTAGCAGAATACAATTGCCTAAGTATAAAGTTCTGTACTGAAGAATTTTCAATCAAACAATTTACAGAAACTCCCTTCTTCTAAAAACATAACATGCATTCTGCTATCATGATGAGTTAACATATTATACACAAGCACATTTGCACATTATTAAGCATTGACAACCAGAACATGTTAACTACTAATATATAAGTTCAAAATGCAAACTTTCAGAATATCTCATGTTAATGCAGAGGGATCATTTCAGGCTATCAATCACTTTTTAACAAAATCTGTAATTTCAGTAGAAAACTATTTTATCAGAACAGGACATATCAGTATGCAGACAGAACAACACAGATGCACAAAATTGAACAACCCTATTCACAGAGTTTTAAATTGATATCCCTAATTTTGTAAGTTTTGAGTGCACACTTTGTCAGAAAAATAGGGTAATGGAGAGGGATATTTACAGATTGTTAATCAAAATTTAACACAGTTATATACTCCAATCATCAATTCAACCTTTTCAAAGAACTTGGTTTATGTCAACTCAGGTTCTGCAGAGATTTGGTTCATATAATGTGCAATGAAATTTCAACTATCCAAAAAAAAAAAAAAAACATGACATGAAACACTTATTCAGAGTATTGTTCATTTTATTGTTGAATCAATTAATATCAGATAGTTCCCCAAATACCCCATTCGACATTTTTTTTATTGCATCCCTAAAAGGCAACTTCATTATGTATTTACTATCAAAGCATCTCAGAGTAACGCAGAGACCTAGAGCAAATTCATCAATTAAATTCAAGCATTCACTTTCAACAATTATTATTTCAAACTTGTTCACTGAAGTCTTTTTAGGTCAAGGTAGTTTCTGCAGCAAATTTATTCATGTAAATGGCACAATGCAGATTTGCATCCTCTAAAAAAAAAATAATATAGATTACAGCAAAAATCTAATCTCATTATTTTGCAGTTACAATGTTGAATCAAATAACTCAGAACATTCCCAGTTACCCTCTTTGACATCTTCCTCACAACATTAAAACACATCCCAAAACCCAATCAGAGATTTCAGAAATAAGGATAAATGTACCTGGGATGGAGATGCAGAATATGTAAACTCGAGTAGGGTGAGAAGAATGTCTTTCTGGGTCACAATGCAGAGAGTGAGGGTTAGAGAGTAAGCAGAGAGAAAAAGGATTTTTAGGTTGAAGAGTGTGTACGTGTTCACTTTCAACTATATTTATAGCCACGCATGAGCACGTGACTACTCTTAGTAAACAAAGTGAATGTTACAGCATTTAAGATGTTCAGCGTGGTCACTATTTTTAATTAGAGTGAACGTTCCAAAGAGTTAGATTTTTCAGAGTTAGAGGCGCGTTATCACTATTGCTGGGCAAAGTGATAACGGGCAACTATGTTGCAACTTTTATTGATAAAAATAACGCACAAAGGTCCAGGTTATACTTACCTGTCCGAGGCTACTTTTTCCAGGGAAAGTGAGCACTCTTGTGATGATGTTTCCCCATCTGCCTCTACGTGATCACTCTCATCAGTGAAAGTGATAGTTCCAGAGGAGTATGTCACCATAATGCTTCTGCGTGATCACTTTTATCAGTAAAAGTAATCGCTCCAGAAGATTACTTCAAAATTCATTCTCTGTGAAACTCACTCCCTACAACATAATGACTCTTTTCATTAGTCCATTTCCTCTAAAACCTCAATTAACTCAATTGTCACTCTCTAATCCATCAAATACACACTCTAAACATTGAATCTCAATTCAAGTATCTCAAATGTACCTCAGAAGATAGATTTAGCATATTTTTATTGCAGAAATTACAGAAATTTAACTAACATGAACAATGAAAATTCTAAAACAAAATAGGAAGCTTAAAATGGGTTAGAAAGTGGATGTTCTAGCAATTATAATAGTCCTTGCAGACCCTTTCAGCTTATGCTTAACCATATTTTTAGGCTCAAAGTGGAAGTTCCAGCAAACTACCAGTTTCACTGTCAAAGCAATTGCAAAGCAACCAGAACTCAGATCATGAAGAAAAATAAAACTAAAAACCAGAAATTAACAAAATTTAAAGGGAAAAAATTGTGAGTTGCCTCTCACAGAGCGCTCTTTTAACGTCACTAGCTTGACGTTATTGATCTTTGATTCTAAGAGATGATTTTGCAGATAATGGCTCTTGCTCTATACTTACACATTTCCCCTTTTTCTTATCAACTTGCAGCTTTTCATTTAATTCAGAACATGGTTGAAATAATAGTGGAGGAACTTCTAGCAACTTGATATACTTATTAATTTTCTTTCCCTCCTTTTCATTGTCTTTATATGTTACTCCAGCAAGTATTTCTCTTGTAACAGAATCATCCTTCTGTTTTTCATGCTTAAAATTCTGCCCTCCTTGAAGAAATCGAAACTTCTTGTGTTTAGCTTCATCTATTAGCTCAGGTGCATCTTCAAACAACCGTTTTTTTTTGTTCCTTTCTCAGGTGGTGTCTTGCTGCTGTCCTTTGGTTCTTTTTTTTCCTCCTCTTCTTGATGTAATTCTTCTTGTAGTTGGTTCACTGCATTATTAACACAGGGAAGAGAGTCTAGTTGCAGAATGCATTCTTTCACTACCTCATCTTGCTCTTCATGAACACTATAATCTGCTGCAACTATTGTGCTTTCCAAGACTGCAATTTCATTATTTTTCTCCAAGGGTGGTGGTATCACAACATCTATTATATCAATCTTCATGCAGCTCATATCATCACTTGGATGTTTAATGGCTTCAAATACATTGAAAATGACTTTTTCCTCTTGTTGCTTATCTTGAATCTTGTTTTCTTCATATTTTTCTAATGCTCTCTCTCTTTTTCAGCAGCCTTTGGACTTGAAATTTCTACCTCACTCCTTGTGAAAGCAACTTGGCATTGCTCTATTGAGTCCATTATGGTATTGCTAGGTAATCTCTCATCATTCCTTTTTAACAATTGTTCTGAAATTTGTCCTATTTGTATCTCCATCTTCTCCATGGATGCTTCTTGATTCTTGAAACTTGACTGAGAAAATTTCATGAATTGGAATAAAGTTTCTTCAAGTTCATTCATTCTTTTTGAAGAAGTTTGTGAAGGTTGCAGTCCTCCTTGAGGTTGAGAATATGACACTTGAGAATAAGGTTGTGAAGAATGAGGATTAAAGAATGGTGTTGTTGCAACTAACATTTGTTGATTCCAATCATAATATGTCTGACTTTTGTTAGCTTGATATTGATATTCATGAGGAAAGGTATATTCAGATCTTTGAAAATTTCCTCCAAAATTGATTTCTTCTTGAAATTCTAGTGCAGCCACATCATATGTTTCATTCAAATCATTTTCACTGTAAAAATCACACACCAAAGGGTTAGTTTGGGCAACTCTAGCTTGAAAATTAGTAATTAAACCTTCAAAAGCATTTGCTTCATAAGCTCCTGTTCTTGCAACATGGCTTTGATGGAAATTCTTATACATGCTGGTTGTTGTCAAACAATAGAGCAACTTTATTTTTTCTTTGTTTTTTTTTCTTGTATACAAAAAGAAAGAACACAAAAGTCAAATCAAATTTGTAACTAGGAAAAATGAAATATGAAATTATGCAAAAAATTACAAAACATAACATGCAGCAAATATAGAAAATTATGCAGAAAAATAAAAAAACAAGATTATGTAGAAAAATGCAAAAGAAAACAGAAAAGCTACAAAACAAAATATGTAGAAAACACAGAAATTTATGCAGAACAAAAATTAAAATTATGCAGAAGAATGAAAAACAAAATTATGTAGAAAATACAGTGTTAATTCTATCAGAATCAGAAATTCATGAATCCAAAAAACATAGAAATTATGCAGAATGAAGTTTACAATTATGCAGAAACATGAAAAATGAGATTATGCAGAAAATGCAAAAGAATGCAAAAACTTTATGCAAAAGACAGCAGAACTTATGCAGAAATCTACACAAGATGTAGAGAAATTATGGAGAAAAACTTGAAAGCAAAACAACAACAAAAATAAATGCTCAATCTAGTTACTTTTCTGCTACTAATGATATTGAAATTCAAAATTCCCCGGCAACGGCGCCAAAAACTTGTTGTTTGCAATCTAAACACTAGCAAGTGCACTAGGATTGCAGCAAGTAATGAGTAAATTTAAGATCCAAGTATCGTCTCAACAGGGAATTAGGAACTCAATTATCACTTCACAAAAAAATAACCATTTGAGCCATACGAATTTGGGAAGAGAGTTGTATCATATAAAAGCAATAATCAGAGTAATCAAAAGTAAAGAACTTGCAGAAAAACAGAGTATAAGATTTGTGATGAAATGAAATAGCAATGAAGGATAGTTAGGAATTTACTTCACAAGAATATCAATATCAATCCAATTAAATCCTCTGAACATTCAAGTAATTGTATAATTGACAATCAGTTTCACATATACCTAGCCAAAGGTTAATTCCTTAACTCATTAACCCTAACAATCCACTAAACCTCCCTAATCCCTTAGGTGAGATTCAATTTCAGGTAGCATTAAGAATTAGAACTATAAGATTGCAGAATTAGGTCTCCTTATCCCTAAGAAATCCCTAAACTCTGGTTGCCAAGTCAGATCGGAGCAAACAATCCAATTCCCATTGGTAAAGATTCCTCTTGATTAATCAAATGAATTTCCATTCAAAGATTGCATGAAAAGCAGAATTAACAACTCAATTAATCCAAGAACTTAAAGTTCAGAAGATAAAGTCGAATCAATACATCAATTCGAGTTCCATAAACCCCTAACTATGGGAAATTAAGCACACATTGCAACAAAAACAGAGAAAGAAGAAGAAGAAGATGAAGAAGAAGAATGCAGAGCAGCCATGGCCACGAGCTCCAATCTGATCCCTCTTCTTGGAGCTTCAAGCTTCGACCCCAATCTTCTCTCCACTCTCTCTCAACGAGAATCTAACTAACAAAACAGAAAATGAGCAAAAGATTCCTAGTTTCGCGCTTCAATCATGTATTTATAGAAACCCCAGTTCTGCGCGTTGTCACTTTTCTTCACAAGAGTAACCATGCAAAAGCTTTATGTAGTGCGCGTGTTCACTTTCAAGAGCAAGAGTAACCACGCGCAACTTGCAGAGTTGAAGGCTTCTCTGGAACATTCACTTTAATTCATAAGAGTGGCAACGCAGGAGGTCGAGGGCTGCGCGTGATCACTTTCGTGAGTAATAGTAACCACGCGCAAGCTGTCCTGATACAAGTGCCTCTGGAACGCTCACTTTCGTTGGTGAAAGTGACAACGCGCAGCTCATCAGGAATGAAGTCTCTCTGGAACGTTCACTTTCGTTGGCGAAAGTGATAACGCACACTGGCAACGCTCACTCTTGTAAATAAAAGTGATTACGCACAGGCTCCTCTTCTCATTTAGGCTCTGGAATGATCACTTTCACTAACAATAGTGATCACGCCCAGCCTGCATCCCATAATTCTTGTATTTTGGAGTCCAACATTGCCATTCTTCCTCTTCCTTTCCATTGATAATCCATTTCCATGACTTTTGCTTAGATTATTCCTTCAAAAACAAGATAAATTCCTTAAGAACTAAGCATAAATTCTACAAATGCGAAAATAACTACAAATTGAAATAAAACTTTCAATCATTCTCTTTTTCTGAGTTTTTCTGCTTTCTTCATATATTTTCCTTATTAAATGAGCTAGAATTATGTTAAAATATCAGTAAAAATATGGATTCATCAATAGCATATATGAGTTTAGCTCTCTTCACTGCTAGAGTGGAGCTATGCCTAACAGGCATGAATGAACTTAAAATAAATGTGCTCCACACTTTTGCAAAGGGCAAAAGGTTCTTGGTAGTGATGCATTTGGGCTTTTCTGATAGATTCAGCTCCCAAGTAGTCCCTGGTTTCCCAATCCTCTCAAGGACTTGAACATAGTCCTTATCTTCAGCATCCCTGAACGCTTTAAAGTCTTGCTGCCCAGGTTGTTTTTTACTCTTAATGTTGAGGACTCTATTGATGTTAGCAGTAGAAAAATCAACTATTGTCCCCTTGACCATTGAATGGTATTTAGGCAGCTGATCTCCCTTGAATCTCATGGCATTGGCATAAAATTCTTGTGTAATGTCTCTCTAGCCAATGCCAGCCATCATGCAGAAGGATTCCCATTCTCTTTTCTGAATTTCCTCCTTGTATTCTGGATAATGGTCTTCAGCTATCTCAATTGCTCTATCTTGGACAATCTTTCTTCTCAAGATATTAGCTCTGAAATAATTCTCATGAGCTATGCTCCTGAACCTTGGATCATGTTGAGGATTTGGCCTTGATGAAGAGGCTCCTACTAATCTTCCTCTCTTTGCTCTAGAAGTACCTCTAGAAGAGCCAACTGGAGTGTTGTCTGATGTCCTTACCATTTTTTTTTAAAAAAAAAATATTTCCTGCATAAAAAGAATATTTCAATACACTGAAAGACATGAATGCAATGCAATGCAGGACATTTTCAATTTCAGAATAGCAGAATAGAAATAATGCAGAACATAAGAATATCATAACAATGCAGAATATGGTTCCTTAAAGCATTTAAACTCAGATATTCATGATTTTGAATGCAAAATGCTAGAGTTCAAGAGTTATATTTATGCAGAAATTTCTTCCTAACTATTTTTCACTTTAAGTCCTAAGGTTAACTCATACAATCTGTCAATGTAGGTCTTTTTCCATCTAAAAATCTTTCAATTGAAGTGAGAATTACTCTACGTTGCCTTGTAATTGCATGTTCAGATTAGTTATTAACAAGAAAATTTCTATTTTTCCATTACTCAGTGTTATCCCCAATTTTGCAAAATGAAGAACCCTAATTTCTAAATCAGAGAAGTAGAATACTGACCTGGATTTGGAGAAATGTGCAGAATGAACTTCAATTGATTGCTTAGAAACAAATTTCGTTCAGCAAAAGGTCAGAAAGATCAAGAATTTGAGAAATGAGATGAAGAAATGAAGATTTGAGATTCTGAAAATGGCTCTGCGTGGTTCCTTTTATGCATTTTAATGGACACGCTTACTGCACGTGGCCACTTTTTTGAGAAAAAATGGAAGTTGTACAGATGATGCTGTGTGCGTGTTCACTTTTTCTGGTAAAGGTGAACACTTTGAGGGTAAATAGCATGTGCGTGTTCACTATTGCTAGAAATAGTGAACGTTCCAGAGGGCTTTGCATTGAGTAATTTGAAATGAATTGCGCGTGTTCACTTTTTCCAGAAAAAGTGATCACGCGCAAGTAATATCCTTCTGCATGATTACTATTACTAGAAAAAGTGGTAACGCGCATCAACTTTAACTTGAAACTACACATAACTCATGCGCGTGATCACTATTATTAGAAAAAGTAACTACGCGCATCACATACCTCTATTTAAGCCTGGGCGTGGTTACTTTCACTGGGAAAAGTGATTGTTCCAGAGAAGGGTGTCTTCCAAAGGGTTCTGCGTGTTCACTTTCATCAGCAAAAGTGATTGTTCCAGAGAAGGGTGTCGTTCCTTGCTCCTCTGCGTGATCACTTTTCTACAAAATAGTGACTCCTTTTGTTATTCAAAGCTCCTTAGAAACTTAATTGCCTCATGCATTCAATTTCAATCATCTCATTTATGCATCCACAGTATGAGCCTTCATTGAATCAACACATTATTCCTAAAACACACATAAAACAGAATCTAAAATCAGAAAATTGCTGAAATTGAAATAAAGAATTAACAAAAGTTTAAGTAAATTACAAATAGAGTAAAAATGGTTCAGAAATGTGAATTGCCTCTCACAAAGCGCTCTTTTAATGTCACTAGCTTGACGTTAAATGTTTCTCACTGCTGAGAAACCAAGTTAATGCAAAAAGCGTTCCTATTGAATTCTCCTCCATTGTAAATCTTCAGTCTTTGGCCATTGACTTTAAACTCTCTCCCTTCTCTTTGATCTTCAAGTAACACAGCACCAAAGGGAGATACTTCTTTTACCATAAAAGGTCCTGACCATCTAGACTTGAGTTTTCCAGGAAACAACTTCAATCTAGAATTGAATAGTAGAACTAACTGCCCTGGTCTGAATTCTCTCTGCAAGATGAATCTGTCATGTATTCTTTTAGTCCTTTCTTTATACAGTTTTGCATTTTCATATGCAATTTGTCTTAATTCCTCCAGTTCATGTAGTTGTAACACTCTCTTTTCTCCAGCCTTGGTTGAATCAAAATTCAGCCATTTAGTAGCCCAATATGCTCTATGTTCAAGTTCCATAGGAAGATGACATGATTTCCCAAACACTAATTGATATGGTGACATACCAATTGGTGTTTTGAATGCAGTTCTGTATGCCCATAATGTATCATCAAGCTTCCTTGACCAATCTTTTCTTGAGTTACTGACTACTTTCTCTAATATCTTCTTGATTTCTCTATTTTAAATTTCCACTTGTCCGCTTGTTTGAGGATGATAAGGAGTTGCTACTCTGTGTTTTACTCCATACTTATCCAGAACATTATCAAGGTATTTATTGCAGAAGTGTGATCCTCCATCACTAATCAGAATTCTTGGCACTCCAAATCTTGAAAAAATATTTTTCTTTATAAAGGAAATCACCACTTTGGCTTCGTTTGTTCTGGTTGGTATAGCTTCCACCCATTTAGACACATAATCCACTGCCACAAGTATGTATTCATGAGAAAAAGAAGTTGGAAAGGGTCCCATAAAGTCTATTCCCCATACATCAAACAGTTCCACCTCCAAGATATTGTTCAAAGGCATCTCATGTCTTCTAGAAATGTTACCAACTCTTTGGCATTTATCACAGTTTTCTACATGAATTTTTGCATCTCTGAACAATGTAGGCAAGAAAAATCTAGCTTGTAATACTTTGGCAGCTGTTCTTGATTCACCATGATGGCCTCCACAATCTGAATTGTGGCAATGCCATAGGATATTAGCTTGTTCTTTCTGTGAAATACATCTTCTCAAAATGCCATCTACTCCAATTTTGAATAGATGAGGATCTTCCCAAATATAGAACTTGCTGTCATGAAGAAATTTCTTTCTTTGCTGCCAATTCATTCTCTTTGGAATGTGCTAAGTGGCCTTAAAATTTGCTATATCAGCAAACCAAGGTACTTCATCCACAGTTAGCAGCTTTTCATCAGGAAATTCTTCATTAATATCCAAGTAATCTGATGACATTGTATCCAATGGAATTCTGGATAGATGGTCTGCAACACCATTCTCTTTTCCTTTCTTATCTCGAATTTCTAACTCAAATTCTTGAAGTAGTAGAATCCATCTCAGCAGTCTTGGTTTAGCATCCTGCTTAGAAAACAAATATTTTAGAGCAGCATGGTCAGTATATACCACAACCTTGGACCCTACTAAATAAGACCTGAATTTATCAAAAGCAAATACTATAGTAAGCAACTCTTTTTCAGTGGTTGTGTAATTAATCTGTGCAGAGTTTAGGACTCTACTAGCATAGTAAATCACATGTAGTCTTTTATCTTTTCTTTGTCCTAATACAACACCCACTGCATTGTCACTTGCATCACACATTAGCTCAAATGGTATAGTCCAGTCAGGTTTAACAAGAATTGGAGCAGAAATCAGTTTTTCTTTTAAGATAGTAAAAGCATGCATACAAGATTCATCAAATACAAATGCTGCATCCTTTACAAGCAAGTCACTCAGAGGTTTGGTAATTTGAGAAAAATCTTTAATAAACCTCCTATAAAACCCAGCATGGCCTAAGAAACTTCTAATTCCTTTCACATTCACTGGTGGAGGTAATTTACTAATCACTTCTATTTTAGCTTGATCAACCTCCATCCCTCTAATTGAAATCTTATGGCCAAGCACTATTCCTTCTTGCACCATAAAGTGACATTTCTCCCAATTTAACACCAAGTTAGTGTCTTGACATCTCTGCAAAACAATGGACAAGTTAGATAAACAATCATCAAATGAATTCTCAAAAACAGAAAAGTCGTCCATGAATACCTCAATTGTTTTCTCAACCAAGTCAGAAAAAATAGCTAACATGCACCTTTGAAATGTAGCTGGAGCATTACACAGCCCAAAAGGCATTCTTCTATATGCAAATATTCCAAAGGGACAAGTAAAAGCAATTTTTTCTTGATCAATTGGATCTACAGCAATTTGGTTATAGCCTGAATATCCATCTACAAAGTAGTAAAATGCATGTCCAGCTAACCTTTCTAGCATTTGGTCTGCAAAAGGTAGAGCAAAATGATCTTTTCTGGTTGCATCATTCAGCTTTCTATAATCTATACACATCCTCCATCTTGTGACAGTCCTTGTGGGTATCAACTCATTCTTTTCATTTGGTACTACAGTCATTCCACCCTTTTTAGGTACCACTTGCATAGGACTTACCCAATTGCTGTCTGAAATAGGATATATGATCCCTGCATCTAATAGTTTAATGATTTCCTTCCTTACCACTTCCTTCATGGCAGGGTTTAATCTTCTTTGAGGCTGCACAACTGGTTTAAAATTTTCTTCAAATAAAATTCTGTGCTTACAAAAGGATGGATTTATACCTTTCAAATCTGAGATGCTTCACCCTATTGCTGATTTATGGGTTCTCAAAATTCTCAGCAACTTCTCCTCCTCTTCTTCCTTGAGTTCATTGCTTATGATAACTGGATTTTCATGTTTATAATCTAAGAATGCATATCTCAAGTGAGATGGAAGTTGCTTTAATTCCAGCTTCTGACTTATCTCTTCTTCTCCTTCATTTTTCAACTCCTCTTTGATTGATTCTTCTGCAGGTATTAAAGTAGGTAGAGTTTCCAATTGCTGCTCCATTTCAAATACGTTTTCATCTTCAAAATGCAGAGATTTAGTATTTCCTGCAGCTATGGTTTCTCTCAACACAGAAATTTCGTCAAATCCATTTAAAGAATAAGGAGTGATCATAGAATCCAATGTATTTACTCTCATACATGTGTTATCATCAATTGGATATTTCAAAGCTTCAAATACATTAAATATTACCTTTTCCTTTTGAACTCTAAGCATTAACTCTCCTTTTTGCACATCAATGAGAGCTCGTCCAGTTGCAAGGAAAGGTCTGCCCAAGATTAATGGTATGTTTGCATCTACCTCCATGTCCAATATGACAAAATCTGCAGGAAAAATAAATTTGTCAACCTTAACCAACAAATCCTCTACTACTCCATATGGATAAGTATATGATCTATCAGCTAATTGCAATGTAATGTTGGTTGGTTTCACTTCCTCTATCCCCAATTTCTTCATAATGGCTAATGGCATCAAATTAATGCTTGCCCCTAAATCACACAATGCTTTTCCCACAGTACAATTTCCTATTTCACAAGGTATGCTAAAGGATCCTGGGTCTTTTAATTTTTGAGGAAGTTTTCTTCTAAGAATAGCACTGCACTCCTCTGTCAAGGGTACCGTCTTATCATGTTCTTACTTCCTTTTCTTGGAGAGTAGTTCCTTCATGAATTTGGCATAGGATGGCATTTGCTCCAAAGCTTTAGCAAATGGAATGTTAATTTGCAGCTTTTTGAACACATTTAGAAACCTCTCATACTGCTCCTCTTGCTTAGGATTTTGCACTCTTTGAGGATAAGGCAGTCTCTTATATTTTTTCCAGATCAATTGGCTTGTAAGTGTCCTCAAATAATTGCTTCTTTGTCTTTCTTTCAGGACTTTTATGAACTTCTTCATTCTTTTCTGAATGTTCTCTCTTTAGTAGCTTGAAGTTTCCTTGCTGCAATTCTTCTTTTAAATTTCTTTCCTCTGCTGTATTTTCTACTTGCTTTTCTGCTGCAACATTATTCAGTTTCTTTTTAGCTAGTTTTGGACTGGCTACAACAGCTCCACTTCTTGTAACTATAGCTTGACATTGTTCCTTTGGATTCACTACTGTGTTACTTGGAAATCTTCCTTCATCTCTGCTTGTTAATTGTTTAGCCAGCTGTCCAATTTGAGTTTCTAACTTCTTCATAGAAGCTTCTTGATTCTTGATGTTGGATTGGGTGACTTTCATGAATTGTAACATTGTTTCCTCAATCTCGTTCATTCTTTCACTCATTGGTCTAGCTGAATGTTGACTCCTTTGAGGTTGAGTAGAAGAATTTCCTTGAAAGTACTACTTTTGTTGGTGATTTCCTGCATTTGAAAATGGAAGAGATGTATTAGTGCTTTTCATTGTAGAATTCTGAGGATTCCAATTATAAAATTGTTGATTCCTATTATTAGAATACTGAAATCCAGGAGGAAATGATTGTTGAGGATAAGATTGTTGCTTTCTTTGATAATTCCCCATATAATTGACTTACTCTTGCGGTTCAGGGGTAGGTACATCACATGCACCATTAGCATGATTCCCTCCACAAAAATCTCATGTCAACTGACTTGTTACCACATTTCCAGTCTGCAAATTATTAATCTGCTGAGTCAAAGCTGCTATTTGATCAGAAAATAATTGGTTCTACAGCTGATTCTGTGCAAGAAAAGTTTCCATCATCTTTGCTTCGTATTCATTGCCTCTTCTTGTATTCCTCAAGTTGGAATTCTGATACATGGATGAAGCCATCATCTCAATGATTCTTTGGGCTTTTTCCAAGGATTTCATACTCAAAGATCCTCCTGCAGCTGCATCAATCATAGTTCTAGTTACTACATTCATTCCATTATAAAAAGTTTCCAGCTGCATCCATTCTGGAATACAATGATGTGGACATCTTCTCAGCAACTCTTTATATCTTTCCTATGCTTCATAAAGTGATTCTCCTTCCTACTGCACAAAAGATGTTATTTCTCCTCTCAGCTTAGCAGCTTTTGAGGGAGGAAAATATTTTGTTAGAAATTTATTCACAAGTTCAGTCCATGTGGTGATACTTCCCTGAGGCTGTGCTTGTAACCAACATTTGGCTTTGTCTCTTAAAGAAAATAGAAATAGCCTCAGTCTTATAGAATCTTCACTTACTCCATTCATCCTTATAGTATCACACAACTGCAGAAAATTAGAAATATGCAGATTAGGATCATCAGAAATTCCACCAGAAAATTGGTCCTGCTGCACTAGGTGAAGTAAGGCTGGTTTTATCTCAAAATGATTGGCTTGAATGGTTGGTCTAACAATTGAAGAATTATAGCCTTGCATATCTAGAATTGCATAATCTCCTAGTGTTCTCATTCTCTGTTGTTTTGCCATTTCAACTTTTGGAGTTGGTTGTCTAAAAGGTGAATGTTTCCTCTTTGCAAAAGGAGTGACTTGAAATTCTGGAGAATGTATAACCTCTAGATCACTGTCACTTCCTACAGATCTCTCTGCTCTAGTCTCTTTTCTTAATCTCCTAAGAGTTCTATCAATGTCAGCATCAAAGACAAGAGTAGATTTATTTTTGTTTTTCCCACGCATATACAACTAAACACAGATATAGTATAATGAAAACAGAAAACTGCATATGTAATGTAATATTTGAAGAAAATTTAAAGAAACAAATGCTCAATCTAGTTATTTTCCTATTACTAATGATATTGAAACAAATTATTCCCCGGCAATGGCGCCAAAAACTTGTCACAATCTTTACAACTGCTGTTGCATTGAAGGTAAACTGACTAGCAAGTGTACTAGTGTTGTTGTAGCAAGTTATAAAAAATCTTAGAATTAAATTGAGTTCCAAGTATCGTCCTCAGGGAATAAAGTTCTCAATTACCACTTCACAAGATCAGAATTAGTTGAGCTTTACAAATTTCAGATGGATTTGGTATGAATGTATAAAAAATGAAATTAGAAAGTAAAATAGAACAGTTAGTACAAAAGTATATAGTAAACAGATGTAGAAAGAGTAGTTAGGAAATTGTTTCACCAAAACTTCAACATTGAATCAATAAAGTTTTGAACTTTTAAGCATTTAGATGGAATGACAATCAGTTTCACGTTATATTAATCAAAGGACAATCCCTTGCCTCAATGAATCTAACATCTGATCAAATCACTCTAATCCCTTAGATCTAATCCAATCAAATGCTGCATTAAGTTTGAGAAACCAAAAGATTGCAAGATTAAGATATCTTATCCCTAAGAAACCAATAACGTTGGCAATTAATTCAGATCTGAGAAACAAATTCAATTCCCATTGATAAGAGTTCCTCTATGATTAGTTGATCAAATTTCCATTCACTACTTTAACAGCAGAATCAATCACTCAATCCAATCCAAAACTCAAAGTTCAGATCCAAAATCAATTCAACATTTCCATTTCAGATTCACAGTTCCTAACCACAAAGAGTTTAAGCAAACATTACAAAAAGAGAAGAGAAGAGAAGAGAAGAGGAGAAGAGAATGAACAAAGAAGAAACATCTTCAAGCCAATCTCTGATCCCTCAAGAAATGAAGCTTGGTGTTCGTCCTCAATCTCCCTCTCTGACTCTCTCAACAACAAAAACAAATGTAAAATGAAAAATGAACAAAAAATTCAAAATTCCTGAGCTAACTGCCTTTTATAGAATTCCCACTCTGCTGGCGTGATCACTTTTTCCAGCAATAGTAATCACGCAGAGGCTAATTCTTCATTTCCACTTGCGCGTGTTCACTTTTGCTGGTGATAGTAGCCACGCGCACTTCAAAGTGTTCACTTTTGTTGAAAATAGTAGCCACGTAGAAGCTTCCTTTGCTAATGTCATGCGCGTGTTCACTTCTGCTAGAAATAGTGAACACGCAGAAGCTCCTTTCTTGCGCGTGTTCACTTCTGCTGGAAATAGTGAACACGCGCAGCTACTCTTCTTGGAGGACTCTCTGGAATGCTCACTTTTTCTAGAAAAAGTGATTACGCAGAAGCTCTTCTCATTGCAACCTCTCTGGAACGATCACTTTTGCCAGTAAAAGTGATTACGCAGAAGCTCTTCTCCATTTTATGGTTCTGGAGTGATCACTTTCACCAGCGAAAGTGATCACTCAGAGGCTGTTCTTCAATTATCAACTTCTTTCCTCCAATTTTTGCTACTTTTCTTCTATTTTTCCTTTGATCATCCAATCCTCATGAACTTAGCTCAGAATTCCCTACAAAGGCATACTTGAAATGTCACTTTTTACGTAGAAAATCAATGAATTTTAAAATAATTATGTTTAAAAGTGACATGCAACATTTTATTAATTTTTTAAGGGTTTTCTACTATTTCTAGCATGTTTTCTTTATTAATTGCACTAAAAACTATTGTAAAATACTAGTAAAATATGGATTCATCAATCATATGCATTATTATTAGGGATGGTTGAATGCTTGTGAAATTGACTATGATTGTGATTACATTTATCTCCCTATTATATGCTTGAACTTTGTATGATGCTGAGTGAGAATGGTTGAATGAATTTATGACTATGATGCCACCTTCCTTGGGGTTTGGCTGTGATTGTTGTTTGTGTTTGGAGAACTCACCCCTGTGTTTGTGTTGTTCGTATCGCTTTTCTTTTATTTATATAGATGAACAGGAACAAGGTAAAGGTGTTCATCCTTTCTTCTGAGGATGACATATGGGTGTTTGACTTCGCGGCCTAGCAGAGTGTTTTCCGCGGAGTTGCCCGAGTGATTCATGGAGTTGATAGTGGAGGCTCATAGATTACCCAGTATACTGCCGACACACCCATCGAGATTATCTTTTTTGTACCTCCTGGTGACACTCAGTTACCTTATCCCGCCTTGTTTGCTTCTCCCACACCCATGTCTGTAGACCCCCGTACACCTACTGCGAGACCTACTACTGCACCTGCACTATTCTCTTTTATGTCCCCCACTTCTCCACCTGTGCCAATGGAGAGGGATATCCATGTGGTGGAATCCTCCATTAGGTATACCACCATGCCCTCTTACATGCACCCCACACACCCATCTACTTTGGTTCCACCTGCTGTTACCCGTTCATCCCCTCACCCTGTTGGATGGATAGAGAAGGATAGTGGAGATTCTGTGGCTGCAACTCCTAGTTCCGCTTCCCCGACATCATCTGAAGAGTTTGACCCTATTGAGGATTATTCGCCTCTTGATTGATGTTATTTTTAGTTATGTTGTAGTGGAACTGCTCTTCGCGAGTTGAGTCTATTTCTATCTTACTTATGTTGTACTTGAACCATGTTGACCATACTGTTGAACTATGAACCTATTGTTTCCGCACATTATATTTAATATATTTGAGGTATCTTCTGATGATGAGTTGTGATGATTTTGATATTAGTAAATTATTGATAGTAAGTTATAGATTGATGAGATGAGAAGATGTATGCATGTTAACTCTTCTCTTGAAAGAGAACTATTATTGCAAGTTGTGTATGTGTGAAAAAAAAAAATAATGACCAGATTTTGGTGTTTTCTGAATTATCATGTTATAAAGTAGTTATCAACAATGTAGTGAAATAGGTCGCTACAGTTGCGCGTAATCACTATTATTCATAAGAGTGATCACGCGCAACCACTTGAGCTTTGCGCAATCACTTTTATCAACAAGAGTGATAGTTCCAGAGAGCCTTCAATATCAGGAAAGTTGCGCGTGGTCACTTTTTCTCATAAAAGTGTTAACGCGCAACCATAAACCTTCTGCGTGGCTACTATTTCTCATAAAAGTGATAACGCACAAATCTGGAAAATTCTATAAATAACAGAAACGTGCAGATTTTTGGGAGTTCAGTTTTATTTTCTATTTTTCTGTTAAATTGTCGTTGAGAGAGATTAAGAGAGAAGATTGGGGTTAAGTCTTGAAGCTTCCACAAAGAGGAATCGGATTGGAGCTTCCGGCTATGGCTTCTTGGAGTTTTTTTTCTTCTTCTTCTTCTTCTTTCTCTTCTCCCATGTCTGAGTAGTTTTCTTGTAGTTAGGGGTTTATGGAACTTGAATTGATGTATTAATTTGACTCTTGCTTCTGAATTTTGAGTTCTTGGATTAATTGAATTGTGAATTCTGTTTTTCTTGCAATCTATGAATGGAAATTCATTTGATTCATCTTAGAGGAACAATTACCAATGGAAGTTGGATTTGCTTCTCTGATCTGAGTTAGCAATCAGAATTTGGGGATTTCTTAGGGATAAGGAGACCTAATTCTGCAATCTTAAGGTTCTAAGTCTTAATGCAACTTGGAATTGAACTTCACCTAAGGGATTAGGGTGGTTTAGTTGCTTGTTAGGGTCAATGAGTTAAGGAATTAACCTTTGGCTATTGCTATGCGAAACTGATTGTCAATTAACCAAGTTCTTGAATGTTCAGAGGCATAATTGAATTAATACTGATATTCTTGTGTAAGTAAATTCCTAACTATTCTTCATTCCTGTCTCATTTCATTACATACTCTATTTTTCTGCAAGTTCTTTGCTTTAATTGCTTTGGTTTACTGCTATTATATGTTACAAATCTCATTCCAAAATTCGTATGGCTCAAATGGTTATAATTCTGTGAAGTGGGTCTTGAAACCTAAATTCCCTGTGGAGACAATATTCTGATCGTAAATTTACTCATCACTTGCTGCAATCCTAGTGCACTTGCTAGTGTTAGATTGTGAACAACAGAAACGTTCTGGACTATCTAAGAATTACCAAAAAGATTGAGAAAAGGACTTTTTTGCAATTAACATAAAGTAACATGACTAAACTGCAAATAATGTAACATGAGAGAAAACCTTTGCAAAATTTTTTTTCAGTATTTTATTCCTGTGTATAATTATATTTTGAAACTTTTCCCACTAGTTTTACTTTTTTTGGATTTAAATTGATTTATTTATGATTTTTCTAAGTTTCTGCTACATGAAAATAGTATTCCGGGAGCAATGTTCTTTGATTCAATTTCGTTTTGATTTATCTCTGTGGCATTATTTTATCTCTATTTTTTTATAGAAATAGACTTACTAATGGAACTTTTCTCACTGGTTTCATTTGATTTGGATTTGAAACAAAATAGATATGAATTTTTGAATATTATGATGTGTGTGAATGATTTCCTGAGAACAGCTCACTATAAGTTCTCTTTGTCTTAAGTTCCATCCATAATATTATTTTATTTATATTTTTTTACAAAATTATACTTCATAGGTAAAATATTTGCTCTGAGTTTGCATAAATTGAAGTTAAATTTAAATACTTATGATTTTCTCAATATGCTCTTGTACTAGAGTAACGTTTTGTGCATGCTACTGAGAAATCTATTTTAGTTTTAAAATTTATAAGTAGTGTTATTTTATTATTATTTTTTATGAAAACAGAGACTATAAGAGAAATATTCCCACTGGTTTGATGAATTTTGGACTTAAAATAAAATAGTTATGACTTTTCTATTTGACTGATTCTGAGAAGTATGTTACTAAGAGTGACAGAGAATGTTTAGGGTTTTTTTTGGAATATGGAAGCCATAAATTTTTAATTACATTTTTATAGGAAACTAGATAACCAAAGTGAAAGAATGCCACTGATTTCATGAGATTTTATGATGAATTGAATAACTTATGATTTTTCCAATATCTCCCTATGGAGACGATACTCTGATCTTAAAATTACTCAATACTTGCTGCAATTCCTAGTGCACTTGCTAGTGTTTAGAATTGTAACAAGTTTTTGGTGCCGTTGCTAGGGAGTTTGAGTTTCAATATCATTAGTAACAGAAAAATTGCTAGATTGAGTTCTTGTTGTCTTAATTTTTCTCTGTAGTTAGTATTACATTCAAGTTACTCTGTTCTGTTTTTAATAGATAAGTGTAGAATAATAGTAGAGAATTTCTGCATCATTCTGCAATTGTTAGACTTGCATTTCACATGTATTTGCTAATATTTTTCTACATAATCTTTGTTAGTGTATATCTTACTATTGAATTTTAGTTTAACTTTGTTAATTTTTTGTTTGTATATGCGAGGGAAAAACAAAAATAAAGCAACTTTGGTATTTGATCCAGACATAGACCAAACTCTAAGGAGGTTGAGAAGTGAAGCAAGATTTAAGCAAATTCAAATAGAGGAGCAAGAGAGTTTTACATCTTCACCTCAACCTAGTCAGATTCCCAGACAAAGAAAGATGGTAGAGCCACACAAACTGAGAACATTAGGGGACTATGCAGTTCCTAATTTACAAGGGTTCAGCTTTACTATTTTGAGACCTACAATTCAGGACAACCACTTTGAGATAAAACCTGCACTTTTAAATTTTAAAACCTGTACTTTTAAATTTGGTACAGCAAGACCAATTTGCAGGAGGCCATTCAGATAATCCAAATTTGCACATATCAAAATTTTTTCAACTTTGTGACACAATCAAAACTAATGGGGTGAGTGAAGATGCAATTAGACTCAGATTATTCCCATTTTCATTGAGAGACAAAGCCAAGTGCTGGCTTCAAGCTCAGCCACAAGGTAGCATACATGGGCTGATTCGGTGAACAAGTTGCTAATCAAGTATTTTCCTCCTTCTAAAGCTGCAAAAATCAGAGGGGAAATCACATCATTTGTTTAGCAAGATGGAGAGCTATTGTATGAGGCATGGGAAAGATACAAAGAGTTATTAAGGAAATGTCCTCATCACTGCATACCTGAATGGATGTAACTTGAAACAATCTATAATGGAATGATTGCAGCAACTAAAACCATGATAGATGCAACAACTGGAGCTTTATTGAGTTCAAAAACCTTGGAAGAAGCATAGCAAATTATAGAGATGATGGCTTCTTCGATGTATCAAAATCTTAATAAAAGACAAGCTTCAAGGAGAGGAGGTTATCAGATCAAATCCATAGAAGCCTTGCTTGCTCAAAACCAACTACAGAATCAACAATTCTCTGAACAACTTGCTGCGTTAACTCAAAAAATAAGTAACATGCAGACTAGTGTTGTTCAAAATTCACAACTGAGTTGTGATTTCTGTGGTGGCAACCATGTGAATGGAGCTTGTGTTCCCACAGTTATAGAACAACCTGATCAAGTCAACTATATGGAGAAACTAGTACCACTCACTGAGGAGTGCAGTGCAATTTTACAGAGGAAATTGCCTCAAAAGTTGAAGGATTCATGGTCATTCAGCATACCCTGCTCCATTGGAAATTGCACAGTTGGAAAAGCCTTGTGTGATTTGGGGGCCAGCATAAATCTAATGCCCTTAGCCATTATGAAGAAGCTGGGAATTGAAGAGGTGAAGCCAATAGGGATAACATTACAATTAGCTGACAAATCATATACATATCCCTATGGAGTAGTAGAAGACCTATTAGTCAAGGTAGACAAGTTTATATTCCCTGCAAACTTTGTTATACTAGATATGGAGGTAGATGTGGATATACCTCTCATTCTAGGAAGGCCATTTTTAGCCACAGGGAGAGCCTTGATTGATGTGCAGAAAGGTGAATTAATGCTAAAAGTACAAGAGGAAAAAGTCATATTCAATGTATTTGAAGCCATTAAACATCCAATTGATGATATGAGCTGCATGAGGATTGATGTAATAGATGCTGTGATAGCACCATCCTTGGAGAAAAATGATGAACGTGCAGTCTTGGATAGTACAATAGCTGCAGCAAAATGTAATATTCATGAGGAGAAAGATGAGGTAGTGAAAGAATGTATTTTGCAACTAGATTCTCTTGCATGTGTTAACAATGCAGTGAACCAACTCAAGGAAGAATTACATCAAGAAGAGGAGAAGAAAAAAGAGCCCAAAGTGGAGCTCAAGCAATCACCCTCTAACTTGAAGTATGCATTTCTTGATAAAGGGCATGATAAACCTGTAATAATAAATAGCAATCTGAAGAAAGACCAAGAAGAAAAGCTCTTGAGAGTGTTGAGAGAGCATAAATTTGCACTAGGTTGGCAAATTTCTGATTTGAAAGGTATAGATCCTTCCTTTTGCATGCATAGGATATTATTTGAGAACAATTGCAAGCCTGTTGTCCAACCTCAAAGAAGACTTAATCCAACTATGAAAGAGGTAGTGAGGCAAGAGGTGATGAAATTATTAGATGCAGGGGTTATTTATCCTATTTCAGATAGTGAATGGGTCAGTTCGGTTCATGTAGTACCTAACAAAGGAGGTATAACTGTTGTGCCAAATGAAAGAAACGAGTTAATACCTACTAGAACAGTAACCGGATGGCGGATGTGCATTGATTATAGAAAATTGAATGATGCATCAAGAAAGGATCATTTTCCTCTTCCATTTGCTGACCAAATATTGGAGAGATTAGTTGCGTATGACTACTACTGTTTCCTAGATGGATTTTCTGGTTACAACCAGATTGCAGTCGACCCAAGGGACCAAGAAAAGATAGTATTCATTTGTCCTTTTGGAGTTTTTGCATACCGGAGGATGCCATTTGGACTATGCAACGTTCCAGCTACATTTCAAAGGTGTATGTTGTCCATTTTTTCTGATATGATTGAAAGAATTATAGAGGTTTTTATGGATGAATTTTCAGTATTTGGTAATTCTTTTGATCAATGTCTAGCTAATTTATCCCTTGTTTTGCGGCGTTGTCAAGACTCAAACCTTGTGCTTAACTAGGAAAAGCGCCATTTTATGGTACAAGAAGGAATAGTCTTAGGACATAAGATTTCAGCAAGAGAAATGGAAGTGGACCCTACAAAAGTAGAAGTGATAGAGAAGCTGCCACCACCTATAAATGTTAGAGGAGTAAGAAGTTTCTTAGGACATGCAAGATTCTATCGCAGGTTCATTAAAGATTTCTCTCAAATTGCAAAGCCATTAAGTGAGTTATTGAGTAAGGATGTAGATTTTGTTTTTGATGATATGTGTTTAGCATCTTTCAACAATTTGAAAGAGAAATTAATTTTTGCACCTATACTTGTTAAACCAGATTGGGAATTGCCTTTTGAGCTAATATGTGATGCTAGTGATGTAGCTATAGGAGCAGTTTTAGGCCAAAGAAAAGACCAGAAACTGCATGTTATTCATTATGCTAGTAGAGTCCTTAACACTGCACAAATTAATTACACTATTACTGAAAAAGAACTCTTAGCTATAGTTTTTGCATTTGACAAGTTTCGGTCTTATTAGATAGGGTCCAAGTTTATAGTATACACTGACCATGCTGCTCTTAAGTATCTTTTGTCAAAGTAGGATGCTAAACCTAGATTATTAAGGTGGATCTTACTTCTCCAAGAATTTGAGTTAGAGATAAAGGAGAAGAAAGGGAAGGAGAATGGAGTTGCTGACCACTTGTCAAGATTACCACTTGAGGCCATACCATTTGAAGTGGAGCAAATAAAAGAAGAGTTTCCAGATGAGAGGTTATTCAAGATTGAATCACAACCATGGTTTGCTATTATGGCCAACTTTAAGGCTACACATCATGTTCCAAATTGGATGAGTTGGCAGCAGAGAAAAAAATTCTTCCATGACAGCAAATACTATGTATGGGAAGATCCATTGCTGTTCAAAATTGGAATAGATGGGCTGTTGAGAAGGTGCATACCAGAGGAAGAATAGGAAGATGTCTTGTGGCACTGTCATAGTTCAGAATGTGGAGGACATCATGAAAGCTCAAGAACAACAGCCAAAGTCTTGCAATCTGGTCTTTTCTGGCCAACATTGTTCAAGGCTGCCAAGAATTATGTGGAGAGATGTGACAGATGCCAGAGAATGGGAAATATACCTAAGAGACATGAGATGCCACTGCAAAACATACTTGAGGTAGAGCTATTTGACATGTAAGGAATAGACTTCATGGGTCCTTTTCCTAGCTCATTTTCGAATGAATATATGTTAGTAGCAGTAGACTATATGTCCAAATGGGTGGAAGCAATTCCTACCAGATCCAATGATGCAAGGACTGTGGTTTCATTCATCAAAAAGAACATTTTCTAAAGGTTTGGAGTGCCCAGAATTTTGATAAGTGATGGAGAAAGCCATTTCTGCAACAAGTATCTGGAATCAGTCCTAGAGAAGTATGGAGTAAAGCATAGAATAGCTACACCCTACCACCCTCAAACAAGTGGCCAAGTAGAGATTTCCAACAGGGAAATAAAATAGATTTTAGAGAAGGTGATAAGCACTTCAAGGAAGGATTAATCTAAGAAAGTGGATGATGCTTTGTGGGCATATAGGACAGCGTTCAAGACACCAATTGGGATGTCTCCTTATCAGCTAGTGTATGGAAAGTGTAACGACCCAAATCCACACATTGCAGAAACATATCTCTGATATTGCACATACAGAAAACACCAAAATCTGAGACTGTTTTTTTTTTTTTTTTTTTTTACATGGTAAAAGTTCTTTTGCAAGATGAGAGAGTTAACGTGCACAACGTCATTTCAACCAACACATTCTCTCCTCATTAGAGGTTCGCTACTTTAGATCACAGTAATTGAGTTAAAGAGAAATCATGCCAACATATCTCTAGTATTAAGCTACCTCCCCAGTAAATAGAAGCGAAATGATTCAACAAAGTTAGTCATAGAACTTAAAGCATAGCATGAAGTAAATAGTAGAATCTAAAATTTCAAAACATAACATAGTCGACTCCCTAAGAGCAGTTCCCTAACAATAACAGATAAACTATCCCAAATCAATCGAGAGGGGAATAATCCTCTATAGGATTAGACTCCTCGAATGAGGTAGGTGAAGCAAACATAGCAGCAGCAGCAGCAGGTTCTCCATCACTGTCCTCAATCCAACCGGCAGTGCTAGAAGGCGAGCGAGAGGAAACAAAAGGGGAATGGGGCGATCGGTAGGTGGGTGACATGTAAGATGGTCTAGCTCCACACCTCACTGAGGATTCCACCACATGGACATCCTTCTCAGCAGGTGCAGGTGGGGAGCCAGTGTGGAAAGGAGGGAATGGTACAGGCTGGGGAGTAGGTCTAGGGGTAGGAGAACGGTCGACAGACATAGGTGAGGGGGTAGTATTCAAAGCGGGATAGGGTAACTGTGTATCACCAGGGGGTATAGAGAAAACAATCTCAATAGGAGTATCGGCTACAAGATGGGTCAACCAAGAGCCTTCACTTTCTTGTCCATAGCTGAGGCGAGCGAAGCCACGAAATATACTCAGCTGGGTCGTGGCGTCATACACCCACATGTCTTCCTCAGAGGGAATGATCAGCATCTGTGCACTATTCCTAGCCATCTAAACATATAGAAAGAACACAGACAACAACGAACCAAGGGGTGAGTTCTCCAAATACAAACAACAAGCAATTGCCATGCCCTAAGGAAGGCGGCATCTCAGACATAATCAGTTTTAGTCACCACGACAAGTACTATTTCTAGGATATTCAAGACATGACCACATACGATGTGCATGAAACAATATAGATTTATTTCGAAGAGTCTCAATCACGATCATGCACAATCAATTCATTTTCTAAAGGTAATGCAAATGATGCATGATGCAAGTTTCAACCTCACAGAGGTTGCCTCTCATGTTTCAATCATATGCACATGGAATGCATGGGGATCCCATCCTCTATGACTGGCGACTCTCCCAGTTGTACCATAGAGTTAGACAATTCAAGTCGGAAAGGCGATCGGAGGACTCCATTCCCTGCATCGTTCTGCACAACAGTATAAAATTTATACATATATCGGATGCGCTCAGCATCAAAGAACACCAGTGGTGTTTGGCCCCTCAGTGGGTCTCTTCGGGAATGGACCTCGACGACCATAGAATGCGCGGTCCTTGTCGGGTTTGGCTAAGGTCTGCAGGTGGATCATGACTCGGCTGCAGGCGCGCCTCTTACCTGTTACCACTTGAGTCTCCAGATCCCTTTTCACCACCCCCAGTAGGTCAACCATGGGACCGAACCTACCACACCTTCAAGTTGTGCGTTTGTAATTGCCTTTGAGTCGTTTCACACAATGACATGATGCATGAAGTGACATCCTCAATTTTATTCAATAGCTTTCTCATTTCAAAAGAATTAAGCACAACAACCCAGCATCGTATGGAAAGAATATAACGATGCAAGTTTCCAGTCAAATGACTTAGAGACATGGATAGATTCCATGGTTTCAAACATCTTTGTGGATAGGTTCCACTTCTCACAATTCTTAGGGTAGGGCATTATTGAGTATATCAAGACTCAGTGGCTTATTACATTCACCATTCCTTTGTTAAATCCACATCCTCTCTCTCTCTCTTCTATATTTTAGTTCAAGTGTTCTTGTTGCCCGTTACCTTTCCCATCTTGACTTTCTCATTATGTTAACCTCTAATTTCTTTTTAAATTATTAACTCACTTTCATTGAATCATACTTTCACTTAGGTTTCTCTTCTTGGTTTTGCTCTCTTTAGTTAGGGAATCTCTATTTATATTATTTTTTTTCTTTTTGCCTAGCTTCCACCTAATCTTTTGTTTTAAGTATGTTTCCTCACATGAATACAAACTACCTATTCTCTCGGCTTCCCATTTTAATTTTGAAGTTTGGACTTAACTTAGTTACTTCTAATCCTTCACACGTTCTGAACCTTCTTACCACACACTCCTAGTATTCTCTCTTGGTTTTCTTTCTTTTCTTACAAGTTATTCACACCATTTACCTCCTTACACTCTCAGTTCCTTACTTGCCACAAGCCATCCATTTACCAAGCCACAAGTTCATTTTGGATTACAAAATCCCAAGAGTAACTTAACTTATCAACATCATAAATCTAGAGTCAAAGGTTGCACCATATTTATTTCATCAGATTCTTGTCTTATTAGAATACCATGATGCATGAACACTCCAAATTGATTAACACATCACCAATCCATCACAAGGGCATATCATTCATCAATTTCCAGCCACATATATTTTCATGTTCTGGGTCTTTCATGCGTTCATGCTTCACGTTTGTCCATTCAAAATCACACACACAAGTAGTGACGCACATTACACACCATTCACACATTTTTCAGCACCTAGATCATAGGCAATTCAACATTTTCACACACCTATTCACGGCCAAACTCATGAGCATATAACCAACATTCACATGGGGCTACCCTTAGAGTTATAAGCACTTCCACATATTCATTCACACATTCCAGCGCCATTTTTCATAAGGTAAAAATAAATTGAAACCTTTTTTTTTTAACAAAAAGTCTTAATTTGAACTAAGGCGTATTAAGGCAATTTTTCCAAACCTTAGAGGTTACTTTAACAAGTTTTTAAAGGTAAAACTAAGGCTGTCCAAATAATTTTCATTAAGGAATTTCACCACACTTATACTCTTTGTTTAAAACGATTTTTCCTACCATTTCTTTTTATGAAACTTTGTTCTTGAACACTTTTCCAATTCTGTCCAGCGCCTTAACTCAATGATTTCCAAAGTTCTTAACACATGTACTTTTGAAAACAACAAGCAACACTTTCCCTTAAACTCACATAATATTTCCCCAATGTCACCACATCAAATTTCACAAAGGAAACACTCTTTTTATGTCAAAGTCCCAAACTGTCCAGCCCCTAAACTCATCCAATTTCCTTTAATTTTCTACCCTTACGCCCTCTTAAAATGTACATCCAATCGCTTCCTAACATCGTCCAAGTGTCAAGGGTCACACAAGCTGAAATTCTTAGAGAAACCACAAACATTCAACACTTTAAGGTAGAAATGCCTTTGTACAAGATTTTGGACTTTTAACTACCAAAAATCGAGGCCAAACACAAGGAAATTTCACATGCAATGGTCAAAATAAGAACTTTCAATGAGGTTGATGCATGCAAGGCCAAAGATCAAAGCTTTTAGATTAACAAATCAACATGCAAGAGTGGGTTTTTTGTACACACACTCACGGTCCATCACTTTAACACAAGAGGAACAATTTAAATAGAAGTCTAGCAAGGGACAATTGAAAACCAAGGCAAGTGATAAGGCAAAATAAACACGTAATGCTTAAAAATGAGAACTTTGAAGGGGTAACACACATGCAAGAATAGAATTTAAGGTTTCAAGCAAGAAAGGTCTCGAAATCAACATGCATGGAACTCATTCACAATACAAAGAGATTTTCAAGGAGCAAAACATTTATTTTTCATAGAGAAATCACGAAAACAGCCAAGGGTAAGCAAATAGACAAGAAAAGAGTGAGAACTCCCCCTTGCCTTAAGTGTAGCACGAAAATGAAGAGAGGAAGGTAGCCTGAGCTTGAACTCTCCAAACGCAAGGTTGGATCCGAGAAGGAGTTGCTCCAAGAGCTTCAAAATCTTCCACTAAAATATCCTTTGAAACCATCAAACTCAAGGGAATAAGAAGGAGAATACTTGGACAAAACTCCGAAAGGTTTGAACGAAAAAAGAAAGAGAGAAAGGGCTATGAGTTTCTCGGTTACCTTGAGAGAATGAGTGAAAAATGGATGAAATCGGAAGTGTTGATCCTCTTGGTTTGCTTCAAATGAACAAAGGAAGGGTGGGAGGATTTTGAGTGGAGCTTGAGAGCTTACAAGCTCTCGATTTTCTTGAAGAAATAAGGGGAAAATGAGAGTGTTTGAGTGAAAAGTGGTGGAGTTTTGGGACTTGAGGGCTCTCGGTCTTGTTTGGGCAATTTGAGAGAAAAAGATAGTGTTGGAAAGGTAAGGCTTCACGGTTGCATACAAGAGAATGAGAGAATGAGATTGTGTGTGATGATGGAATGGTTGAGTGAAGAGAGTGAGATGGGAGGGGTGCTTCTCGGTTAGGGAGAAAGGAGAGTGAATTAGAGGAGATTTTTGTGAGAAAGTGTCTTGGTGTGTGGCTGGCCAACCGAGGTAGTTACCTTGCTGATTTTGGTTTGGTGTTTATCAAATTTTGCATGTTTTCCATAAGACAATGAGTGATGTGAAGGGAGAGTGATTCAAAAGAGTTGGTTGGCACAAAATTTTAAATGAAATAGTAACCTAGGACTTTCCAATTTTTGAAAACATCCACACGGTTCCTATCACCCCAAAAGCAAGGAAAAATGTGTTGATTTTGTGTGCAACATAGTAAAAATCATGCACGGTTCCAATGGCACGAGAAGGAATGAAAAAGAAAGAAAGGTGTTCTAAGAAAGTGGCACAAAATAGTTGTTTTAAAGCTTTGTAAAAAAATTGAAAGTGTGTGCACGGTTTTTTTTTTTTTTTTGCGAGTCAAATTAGGGTAGAACAAACAAATTTGGCAAGAAATAAGTGTGAGATTGTCAGCTACCAAAAATGGAAATCGGCTAAGGTTGGTACAATGTCTCGTACACGAATCGAGGGTCCAAACTTTTAGGTTGCACGAGTTTTGATAGGAAGTAAGTTTGCATGAAATATGATTGGCCGTAATAAATGCGACGAGACTCGGTGCAATTTTCGGAAAAGATAAAATTTATGATGGCGGCTTCTCGAAAAACACCAAAGGAGGTTCAAAATTCAAGGCGTCCTTGAATGAGAAACGAGGATACTTGCATGAAATGTAATTGGCCGAAACTAGATTTTGGAAGATTTGGGTAATCACGATGTTCTCGCTTTAGGGAACAAAATCGGGTGCATGAATTTTGATTGGTCGGCACTAAATCCGAGGAGGTCTAACGCATTAATTGCGACGGCTAAGTAATGATTAAAGTAAAAAGGTGTAATAATTGCGGCGGCTAAGCAATCATTACTAAATCTAGGGAATGATTAATGAATCTCACGTCTTTTTAGGCAAAAAGTGACCTTTCGAAAAAGTAAAAAGTAAAGATACTTTTTGGCACAGTTTTCAAGGCACTTTCTCGAAATTCACAACGGAAAAAAATTAGGGATTTTTTTGGACGATGTCGGGACCGAGTATCATGCGTGCAGTCATTCTAAAATGCAGGGCTCTCTACGAATTGAGACGATCGATTCGAGTCTAATATCTAGCTATCTATTCTGACAGTGGCAGGTCAGAACTGCGAGAAATTCACGACTCTATCAGATAACAGTTAGGCTACAAAAATCGGGGCGTTACAGAAAGGCTTGCCACTTACCAGTGGAGCTAGAACATAAAGCCTTTTGGGCTGTGAAATGGCTAAATTTTGACCAACTTAGTGCAAGAGACAAAAGACTGCTACAACTACATGAATTGGATGAGTTGAGACTCAATGCTTATGAAAATGCCAAATTATACAAGGAAAGGACCAAGAAGTCACCTGACAGATTTATTCTAAAAAGGGATATTAAACCTGGGCAATTTGTTTTACTTTTCAATTCAAGGTTGAGGTTGTTTCCAGGGAAATTAAAATCCAAGTGGTCTGGACCTTTTGTGGTGAAAGAGGTATCACCATATGGTGCTGTACTGATAACAGATCCAAAGGATGGCAGAGAATTCAAGGTGAATGGGCAAAGACTAAAAATCTACCTTGGAGGTCAAGTGGAGAAGGCCAATGTGTGCATGAAACTGGTTCCTCTTAAGTGAAGAACATTTAACGTTAAGCTACTGATGTTAAAAGAGCGCTTTGTGAGAGGCAACTCACATTTCTAAGCCATTTTAAGCATTCTGTTTTATTTTAGAATTGTCATTGTTTATGTTTTTGAAAATTCTGCAATTCCTACAATAGGATTCTGTTGCATCTGGTTTTCTGAGATGAATTTTGTACATGAAGTGAGATTTGATATTGGGACAATGAATTGAAAGGATTAGAGTGAGATAAGTGAGTTGAGGTTTTAGAGAAATGTGATTGATGGGAGTAGTCACTATTTTGCAAGAAAAGAGCTACGCAGAGAAGGCATTTTGAGGTTCCGCTCTGGAATAATCACTCTCACTGATGAGAGTGATCACACAGAGGTAGGAAGACTCACACACTCCTCTGGAATGCTCACTCTCACTAATGAAAGTGATCATGCAGAGGCAGATGGGAAAACAATCGCTCTAGAATGTTCACTTTCCCTAGAAAAAGTGGCTACGCACAAGTAAGTATAACCTTGACCTCTGTGCGTTATCCCTTTTACTTAAAAAGTTGTCATGTAGCTGCGCTTTATCACTTTGCCCAGCAATAGTGATAATGCACACTTCACCCATAAATATCTAACTCTCTGGAACGCTCACTTTAATTAAAAAAAGTGACAATGCTGGGAGCATTTAATGTCATAACGTTCACTTTTCTTTTTGAAATTGGTCACGTGCTCACGCGTGGCTATAAAAATATATAAGAGTGAACACGCACACACACCTTTACCCTAAAAATCTTCTTTCCCTCTGAGCATTCTCTGCAATCTCAATCCTGTGTGCGTTGACCTAATAGCAGCAAGCATTTCCCATATATTTCTGCATCTCTTTGCAAGGTACTTACCCCCATCTCTCTGAAACTGTGGATTAGGGTTTTTTTTGTGTTTGATGTTTTGGAAAATGTCGAATGGGGTAATGGGGCATTGTTCTGAGTTTATTTGGTTCAGCAATAGAGAGAATAAGACTCTGAAAAAGTTTTCCCTGTCATGTATGAATTTTTCTAAGAGATTAGAATTTGCATTGTGCTATTTCTCTCAATAAAATCTACAGAAATTGACCAACCTAAATAGACTTCAGTGAAATATTTGACTTGCAAATTGTTGAATGTAAATTTGTGATATTAGTGGATGAATGGTATTAGACTACATATTTGAAAAATGTTGAATGAAAAGGGGGCACTGTTCTGAGGCTATTTGGTTCAATAATAGAATGGACAACACTCTGAATAGGTTTTCTCTGTCAATTATGATATTTTTGTTCAGATAGTTAAACCTACAATGCACTATATGAACCAAATCTATGTAGAACCTGAGTTGACCTAAACAAAATTCTCTGAAAAGGTTGAATTAATAATTAGAGTGCATAACTGTGATGAAATTTAGTTACAAATTATGCTGGGAAGGATTGGAGTTCATATCTGTGTTGAAAATTGGTTAAGACTTGTAATGATCCCTCTGCATTAACCTGATATGCTCTGAGAGTGTGCACTTTGAACTTATCTATTAGGATTTAACATGCTCTGACTGTGAATGCTTAATACTGTGCAGTTGTGCTTTTGTATTATACGTTGACTTATCTTGACAGCAAACTGCATGTTATGTTGTTAGAAGAATTTAATTTCTATAAATTGCTTGATTGAATCTTCTTCAGTACAAAAATTTATACTTTTGCAGCTGTGTATTACAATATTAAAATGTCCAAGTGGTTCTTTATTGCAGAAAACTGAAAAATGGTCAGAACTTCATGAATACACCAGTTGGATCTTCCAGGAAAACTCAAGCTAGATCCTCCAACAACACCCCAAGGAGATATTCCAGAAACACTCAAGCTGGATCTTCCAAGAACACTCCAAGATCAAAGAAGGCTAGAATGGATGGAGCTTCAGTCTCCAGACCAATTGAAGTATGTGATCCCAGATTTAGAAGTATTGCTCATGAGAACTTCTTCAAGGCTAATATTCTAAGAAGAAAGATTGTCCCTGACAGAGCATTTGAAATTGTTGGGGACAATTACCCAGAATACAAGGAAGAAACTTAGAAGAGGGATTGGGAATCCTTCTGTTCTTTAGCTGGCATGGGCTAGAGGGAGATTACTCAAGAATTTTATGCCAATGCTATGCGATTCAAAGGAGATCAAATCCCTAAATTTCATACAATGGTAAAGGGAATGAGAGTAGACTTCACCCCTGCCAACATAAATAGGGTACTGAACATCAACTCTACAAATCACCCTGCACAGCTGGAGTTTAGCTCATTTAAAAATTGTCCTAATATAGACTATGTGCAGATCTTGGAAAAGATTGGAAGGCCAGGAACAACTTGGAAGCTGAACCAAGAAATGAAGCCAAAGTGTATAGTCACTAAAAACCTACTGCCTTTTGCCAAAGTATGGAGCACCTTCATCCTGAATTCCTTCATGCCAGTCAAACACAGCTCAACATTCACAGATACGTACATAGATGTGGGGGAAATCATTAATGAATGCATAGTTAACATCCTGAAGACCAAGAGGGAAGAATTTAAAATAAAGACTTTTTGAATTTTGAAAAATAATGAGCGGGAAAAAAAATAAGGATTCGTACATGGAGTCATAACCTCTATTTAAAGATAAATAATTGGGCTTACTTAAGGCCCAACTCCCTAATGAGGTTCCTAAACACCTAACTAAGTAAAATCAACGATACAATAAAATTCTGAAAATTTCAGTGCAGGGCCGCAACATTGTGACGCAATTTTGGACCTGAAGATGCTCGAATTGGGATTTTCTCCCAACAGAGAAGTTGTAGATCTCTGTCTTATCTTTCCAAGGACACCAATTTTGTCCCATTCCGAGTAGTGTAGCTTCAGATATGGTCTTTGCAAGAAACTGTGTCAAAATAATAAATTATGGCGGGAATTAAGAAAGATTTATATTTAAATCCTAAATTACTTACTAACACAAATCTAAACTAACAAATCAAAATAATGCATTAATGAAGCTCAATTAAACCAAAAACATGGAGAGAAAGATGTACTAAAATATGACTATCATTTGGCGAGTACCAGGAAAGGATAAGATTTGTACCTCCTATTTATGTGTCCATGGTGAAGGAAATATATGCTACCACTTCCTGCGCTGTAGCAAATCCCATTCCTTCTTAATTCAGAAAGGAGAAGCCAATGATGATTGTTGTTTGCAATCTAAACACTAGCAAGTGCACTAGGATTGCAGCAAGTAATGAGTAAATTTAAGATCCGAGTTTCCTCTCCACAGGGAATTAGGAACTCAATTATCACTTCACAGAAAAATAACCATTTGAGCCATACGAATTTGGGAAGAGAGTTGTATCATATAAAAGCAATAATCAGAGCAATCAAAAGTAAAGAACTTGCAGAAAAACATAATCATTCCAATACACACTCACCATATAAAATACCTATTTCCCTCATCATGTTCACCCTTAATTACATATGCAACATTCATCCAAGGCTGAATTCTGCAGAATTTCTGCAGAACATGTATTCACTCCCTACTTATGCAGTTTTGACTTTTACATTACACACTCCTATCATGAACTCTCAATTCATTCATCATTTTCGCTCTAAATTACAGATGCAACAAACATCACAGTTGAATTCTGCAAAATTTCTACTTAACATATTCACAATGCAATTCTGACTTTTCCATAACAATTATAGCATGAAGTCCAATTGCATTTATCAGATTCGCTACAAATGACAGATTTAGCATGCTTCAAACTTTACCTTTTGCATCAAAATTATAGAATATGATGAGTATGATGCAGAACTTTGTATTTTGCAGAGAATTTGCATAATTTGATAACTATTATTCAGATTGTACAAGAACTTTAAGCATTCTAATTAATTCCAGTTTGCATTCTTGTTTCAGCCACCAGATTTATTCCAAACATCAAATTCCGCAAGGTAACCAAGATGAAAAGTTCAGACTTTGACTTTTATGAACAATGTTAATTCAAAAATAATGCAGAAAACTTAAATTGGGTTAGAAATGTGAGTTGCCTCTCACAAAGCGCTTCTTTAATGTCATTAGCTTGACATTAAATGTTTCTCACTCAAGAGAAACCAGTTTCATGCATGATATGTTCCTTGTAAACTCCGCTCCATGATAGATCTTCAATCTTTGGCCATTGACCTTGAATTCTCTCCCTGTTTTCAGATCTTCTATAAGAATTGCTCCAAAGGGAGAAGTTTCCTTAATTAAAAACGGTCCAGACCATCTAGATTTCAGTTTCCCTGGAAACAATTTTAATCTTGAATTGAATAATAGTACTTGCTGGCCAGGTCTGAAATCTTTTTACAGAATAAATTTGTCATGGATCCTCTTGGTTCTTTCTTTGTACAACTTTGCATTCTCATAAGCTTGTCTGAATTCTTCCAATTCATGCAACTGTAAAACTCTCTTCTTTCCAGCACTTGACAAATCAAAGTTAAGCCACTTGGTAGTCCAATATGCTCTGTGCTCCAGCTCTAGAGGTAAGTGACAAGCCTTTCCAAATACTAGCTAATATGGAGACATACCAATTGGAGTTTTAAAAGCAGTTCTATATACCCACAGTGAGTCATCCAGTTTCTTTGACCAATCCTTCCTTGAACAGTTCACTACTTTCTCTAGAATTTGCTTGATCTCTCTATTTGAAACCTCCACTTGTCCACTTGTTTGTGGATGGTATGGAGTATCAACCTTATGCTTCACACCATATTTCATTAATACAGCTTCAAGATACTTGTTGCAGAAGTGAGTACCTCCATCACTTATCAGCACTCTAAGCACACCAAATCTTGAAAAAATGTTCTTTCTTATAAAAGAAATCACTACCTTTGCATCATTTGATCTGGTGGGAATTGCTTCTACCCATTTAGACACATAATCCACTGCAACTAGAATGTATTCGTGTGAAAATGATGGGGGAAATGGTCCCATGAAATCAATCCCCCATACATCAAATGGTTCCACTTCTAGGATGTTGGTTAATGGCAGCTCATGTCTTCTTGAAATATTTCCAGTTCTTTGACATTTATCACAGTTTTCTACATACTTCTTGGCATCTTTGAAGAGTGTAGGCCAAAAGAAACCTGCTTGCAAAACTTTTGCAGCAGTCCTTGAACTTGCATGGTGGCCTCCATATTCTGAATTGTGACAATGCCATAGTATCTCAGCTTGCTCACTTTGCGGAATGCATCTTCTAATTAACCCATCTATTCCAATTTTGAACAGATATGGGTCTTCCCACACATAGAATTTGCTGTCATGTAAGAACTTCTTCTTTTGCTGCCAAGTAAACCTCTTTGGAATGAATTGAGTGGCTTTAAAATTTGCAATGTCAGCAAACCAAGGCATGTTTTCCACTGCAAATAGCTTTTCATCTGGAAATTTTTCATTTATTTCCAATGATTCAGTGGTTAAACTCTCCAAAGGAAGTCTGGATAAGTGGTCTGCTACATTGTTTTCTTTCCCTTTCTTGTCTTTGATCTCTAGCTCAAATTCTTGGAGGAGTAGAATCCATCTTAATAATCTGGGCTTTGCATCCTGTTTTGTCAAAAGATATTTAAGAGCAGCATGATCAGTGTATACAATCACTTTTGAACCCTTTAAATATGATCTAAACTTATCAAAAGCATGTACAACAGCTAAAAGTTCTTTTTCTGTTGTTGTGTAATTCACTTGTGCAGGATTTAACACTTTGCTTGAATAATAGATAGCATGTAATTTCCTATCTTTTCTCTGTCCTAACACAGCACCCACTGCACTATCACTTGCATCACACATGAGTTCAAAAGGTAATTTCCAATCTGGTTTTGCAAGAATAGGTGCAGAAATCAGTTTCTCTTTTAAAACAGAAAATGCATGGAAACAATTATCATCAAATATGAAATCTGCATCTTTTACAAGTAAATTACTCAAGGGTTTAGCAATCTTGAAAAAATCTTTTATGAATCTTCTATAAAAACCAGCATGTCCTAAAAAACTTCTAACTCCCTTAACATTGATAGGTTGAGGCAATTTACTAATGACTTCTATTTTAGCTTGGTCCACCTCCATTCCTTTCTCTGAAATTTTGTGACCAAGGACAATGCCTTCTTGTACCACGAAATGGCACTTCTCCCAATTTAACATAAGGTTAGTATCTTGACATCTCTGCAAAACAGTGGATAGATTAGCTAAACAATCATCAAAAGAATCACCAAAAATAGAGAAATCATCCATGAACACTTCTATGATGTTTTCTACCAAATTAGAAAAAATAGAAACCATGCATCTTTGGAAAGTGGTAGGGGCATTACACAAACCAAATGGCATTCTCCTATATGCAAAGACTCCAAATGGACATGTAAATGCAGTTTTCTCTTGATCTAAAGGATCCACAACTATTTGATTATATCCTGAATACCCATCAAGAAAACAATAAAATGAATGTCCAGCAAGTCTTTCTAGCATTTGATCTGCAAATGGTAGTGGGAAATGATCTTTTCTGTTTGCATTATTTAATTTCCTATAGTCTATGCACATTCTCCATCCAGTCACAGTCCTAGTAGGGACAAGTTCATTCTTTTCATTAGGTACAACTGTCATACCACCTTTCTTTGGAACAACTTAGACTGGACTTACCCAATTGCTGTCAGAAATAGGGTATATTATTCCTGCATCTAACAGCTCTATGACCTCTTTTTTAACTACCTCTTTCATGGCTGGGTTTAACCTCCTTTGTGGCTGCACAACAGGCTTAAAATTCTCTTCAAATAAAATTCTGTGCTTACAAAATGAGGGTTTTGTACCTTTCAGATCTGCAATACTCCAGCCAATTGCAGATTTGTGTTCTCTTAAGATTCTTAACAATTTTTCCTCTTGTTCTTCCTTAAGTTCATTGTTGATGATGACTGGATTTTCATGTTTCTCATCCATAAATGCATACCGTAGGTGTGAAGGGAGTTGTTTCAGTTCTAGCTTTTGCTTTTCCTCTTCTTTATCGTCCTTTTTCAGCTCTTCTTTCACCAAATTTTCTGCAGGTTTTTGAATTGGCAGAGCTTCCAATTGCTGCTGTATTTCCATGATATCTTCTTCATTCAGAGTTTCAGATTTGTCATTCCCTGCAGATATTATTTCTTCTAACACAGCAGTTTCATCAAATTCTTTCATATGGTGTTGTGTAATAAAAGCATCCAGTATATCTACCTTCATACATGTATTATCTTCAACTGGATATTTTAAAGCTTCAAACACATTAAATATTACCTTCTCATCTTGAACTCGAAGCATAAGTTCACCTTTTTGCACATCTATTAAAGCTCTCCCGGTTGCAAGAAATGGCCTCCCTAGGATCAAAGGAATGTTAGAATCCACTTCCATGTCCAGAATTACAAAATCTGCAGGAAAGATGAACTTATCAACTTTAACTAATAAATCTTCAACAACTCCATATGGATAAGTGTATGATCTATCAGCTAGCTGCAGTGTAATGTTGGTAGGCTTCACTTCCTCTATGCCAAGTTTCTGTAGAACAGCTAATGGCATCAGATTTATGCTTGCTCCCAAGTCACACAATGCTCTTCCCACAGTGCAGTTTCCTATTTCACAAGGAATGCTAAATGATCCAGGATCTTTCAACTTTTGAGGAAGCTTTCTCTTGAGAATGGCACTGCACTCCTCTGTCAAAGGTACTGTTTTGTCATGCTCTAGCTTCCTTTTTCTGGAAAGTAGTTCTTTCATGAACTTTGCATATGAAGGCATTTGCTCCAAAGCTTCTGCAAAAGGAATGTTAATTTGTAATTTCTTAAAGACATTAATAAACCTTTCAAATTGTTCCTCTTGTTTAGGATTTTGGACTCTCTGAGGATAGGACAGCCTCTTGTATTTTTCTGGGTCTATTGGCTTACAAGCTTCCTCAAAGAGTTGCTTTTTGGTTTTCCTTTCAAAATTCGTAGGCATATCTACTTTTTCTTCTGAATGGTCTTTCTTCAATAGCTTAAAATTTCCTTGTTGCAGATCTTGTTCAATGTTTCTTTCTGCTGCATCATTCACTTTCTTTTCTGCTGGTTTAGGGCTTGCAACTACAGCTCCACTCGTTGTAGTTATGGCTTGACATTGCTCTTTAGGATTGATTACTGTATTGCTTGGAAATCTTCCTTCATCCCTGCTGGATAGTTGTTCAGCTAATTGTCCAATCTGTGTCTCTAGTTTCTTCATGGAAGCTTCTTGGTTTTTGAAGCTTGTTTGAGTCACCTTCATGAATTGCAGCATAGTTTCTTCCATCTCAGTCAACCTCTCATTCATAGGTCTGGAAAATTTCTGATTTCCTTGAGGTTGAGTGGATGAATTCCTCTGAAAATAAGGCTGTTGTGTTGCTGGACCTGTATTAGAAAAAGGCAAATTTGAGTTAGAATTCTTTGCAGCAGAATATTGATTATTCCAATTAGAATACTGCTGAGTTCTATTATTCAAAAATTGAAATCCAGGGGGATATAATGGCTGTTGTCTCTGAAAATTATTAATATAATTCACTTGCTCTTATGGTTCACTTGTGGATGCCTCACATGCACCATTTGCATGGTTTCCTCCACAAAAATCACAACTTAGCTGACTGGTAGGCATACTCCCTGTTTGCAGATTGTTGATTTGTTGTGTTAAGGCAGCTAATTGTTCTGAAAACATTTGATTTTGTAGCTGATTTTGTGCAAGAAAAGTTTCCAGAACCTTAGCTTCATGACCAGAGTTTCTTCCTTGATTCCTTGAGTTTGAATTCTGATACATTGAAGATGCCATCATGTCAATAATCCTCTGAGCTTCTTCCAAGGACTTTGTATTTAATGAACCTCCAGCAGCAGCATCAACCATTGTTCTTGTTACTGCATTCATCCCATTATAAAAAGTTTCCAATTGCATCCAATCTGGAATACAATGATGTGGACACCTTCTAAGCAGTTCTTTGTATCTTTCCCAAGCTTCATACAATGATTCTCCATCTTCCTGAGCAAAGGATGTAATTTCTCCTCTCAGTTTAGCAGCTTTGGATGGAGGGAAGTACTTGGTTAAAAACTTATTCACAAGTTCTGTCCAGGTTGTGATGCTTCCTTGTGGTTGAGCTTGTAACCAGCATTTTGCTCTATCTCTCAAGGAAAAAGGAAATAGTCTCAGTCTGATGGCTTCTTCACTAACCCCATTTATTCTTATGGTGTCACATAGCTATAGAAAATTTGAAATATGTAGGTTAGGATCATCAGAATTTCCACCAAAAAACTGATCTTGTTGGACTAAGTGTAATAAAGCAGGTTTAATCTCAAAATGGTTGGCTTGAATAGTTGGCCTGATTATAGAAGAGTTAAAACCTTGCATGTTAGGAATAGCATAGTCCCCTAATGTTCTAATTCTATTTTGTTCTGCCATCTCTATTTCTGAATTTAGTTGTCTCAAAGATGTAGGTGTTCTTTTCACTCTAAGATTACTCTGAGATTCTGGAGAATGGACAGCTTCTAATTCACTATCACTCCCTATGACTTTTTCTGCTCTAGACTCTTTTCTCAATCTCTTTAAGGTTATGTCTATGTCAGGATCAAAGACTAGAGTTGATTTGTTTTTGTTTTTGCCACGCATATGCAAATCAAAATGAAGCAAAAGTAAACTACAAGTTAGTATTCAGAACTGCACCACGAAAATTATGCAGTAATTATTAGTAAAAGTAATTGAAACACAAGTTAAAAAGTTACAGAATTATGCAGAATGGACAAAATGTCTAACTACAGACTACTACTATAGAAATTCAGAGAACAAAATACTCAATCTAGCTATTCTTATGTTACTAATGATATTGAAACTCTAATTTCCCCGGCAACGGCGCCAAAAACTTGTTATTTGCAATCTAACACTAGCAAGTGCACTAGGATTGCAGCAAGTGATGAGTAAATTTAAGATCAGAATATCGTCTCCACAGGGAATTTAGGTTTCAAGTACCACTTCACAGAATTATAACCATTTGAGCCATACGAATTTTTGAAGGAGATTTGTAACATATAACAGCAATAAACCAAAGCAATTAAAGCAAAGAACTTGCAGAGAAACAGAGATAAGATTTGTGATGAAATGAAATAGCAATGAAGGATAGTTAGGAATTTACTTCACAAGAATATCAATATCAATCCAATTAAATCCTCTGAACATTCAAGCAATTGAATAATTGACAATCAGTTTCACATATATCTAGCCAAAGGTTAATTCCTTAACTCATTGACCCTAACAATCCACTAAACCTCCCTAATCCCTTAGGTGAGATTCAATTTCAGGTTGCATTAAGAATTAGAACTATAAGATTGCAGAATTAGGTCTCCTTATCCCTAAGAAATCCCTAAACTCTGGTTGCCAATTCAGATCGGAGCAAACAATCCAATTCCCATTGGTAAAGATTCCTCTTGATTAATCAAATGAATTTCCATTCAGAGATTGCATGAAAAGCAGAATTAACAACTCAATTAATCCAAGAACTTAAAGTTCAGAAGATAAAGTCGAATCAATACATCAATTCGAGTTCCATAAACCCCTAACTATGGGAAATTAAGCACACATTGCAACAAAAACAGAGAAAGAAGAAGAAGAAGAAGAAGATGAAGAAGAATGCAAAGCAGCCATGGCCACGAGCTCCAATCCGATCCCTCTTCTTGGAGCTTCAAGCTTCGACCCCAGTCTTCTCTCCACTCTCTCTCAACGAGACTCTAACTAACAAAACAGAAAATGAGCAACCGATCCCGGTTTTCGCGCTTCAATCATGTATATATAGAAACCCCACTTCTGCATGTTGTCACTTTTCTTCACAAGAGTAACCACGCAGAAGCTTTATGTAGTGCGCGTGTTCACTTTCAAGAGCAAGAGTAACCACGCGCAACTTGCAGGGTTGAAGGCTTCTCTGGAACATTCACTTTTATTCAGAATAGTGGCAACGTAGGAGGTCAAGGGATGCGCGTGATCACTTTCGTGAGTAATAGTAACCACGCGCAAGCTGTCCTGATACAAGTGCCTCTGGAACGCTCACTTTCGCTGGCGAGAGTGACAACGCGCAGCTCCTTAGGAATAGAGTCTTCTCTGGAACGTTCACTTTCGCTGGCGAAAGTGATAACGCACACTGGCAACGCTCACTCTTGTAACTAAAAGTGATTACGCACAGGCTCCTCTTCTCATTTAGGCTCTGGAATGATCACTTTCACTAACAATAGTGATCACGCCCAGCCTACATCCCATCATTCTTGTATTTTGGAGTCCAACATTGCCATTCTTCCTCTTCCTTTCCATTGATGATCCATTTCCATGACTTTTGCTCAGCTTATTCCTTCAAAACAAGATAAATTCCTTAAGAACTAAGCATAAATTCTACAAATGCGAAAATAACTACAAATTGAATTAAAACTTTCAATCATTCTCTTTTTCTGAGTTTTTCCTGCTTTCTTCATATATTTTCCTTATTAAATGAGCTAGAATTATGCTAAAATATCAGTAAAAATATGGATTCATCACATATGGTAGAGTGTAGCTGAATTGATGATTTAAGAGAGAAAATAGTACCTAAACACTGCTGAGAAATGAGGGAAACACTGTCCAGTGAGAAGTGATCATGATTTTTAATGTTTCTCACATGAACTTGGCTGATATATATTCATTTAGATAGCAATTCTTGCTTAAAATTTGATGAATGCATTGTGATTGCAATGATGAGTAATTGGATGAACATCTTGATTGAAAATTTTGCAAAAAACACAGAATTGGAAATTGAAAAGTCTGAGAAAAGCAGTTTGCTAATTGGTTTTTGAAAAGTGGAAGAATTACCCTTGGTTTAGTTTGACTGATATTTTAGCATAATTCTAACACATTTGATAAGAAAAATATATAAAGAAAGCAGAAAAACTCAGAAAAAGAGAAGGAATTGAAGTTTTGTTTAAATTTGTAGTTATTTTAGCAATTGTGAAATTTTTGCTTAGGAATTAAGTTTTTAATCTTGTTTTTGAAGGAATAAATTAAGCAAGGATCATATCCATGGAGGTTTGATGACAAGGAAGAGGAAAGAAGCAAGTCGGGACTCCAAAAACACAAGAATAAGAAATTGCAGACTGGGCGTGATCACTATTGTCAGTGAAAGTGATCACTTCAGAGAGGAAAAATATCAGGAAAGCTCTGCGTAACCACTATTGTCATCAAAAGTGATCGTTCCAGAGAGTCTTCAACTTGGCGAGTTACGCTAGTCACTTTTATCAGCAATAGTGATAACGCGCAACTACCTTGGCTCTGCGTTGTCACTTTTATCATCAAGAGTGATAGTTCCAGAGAGCTCTCAATATCAGGAAGTTGCGCGTGGCCACTATTTCTGGGAAAAGTGTTAACGCGCAACCAAAAACTCTCTGCGTAACTACTATTTCTCATAAAAGTGATGACGTGAAAATCTGGGAAATTCTATAAATACCAGAAACGATCTGGAAAAAGGGGATTCTGTTCATTTTCAGTTTTTTTTAGTTACATTCTCGTTAGAGGAAGTGAGAGAGAGGAGGGGGGATTCGAATCTTGGAGCTTCACGAAGAGGATTTGGAGTGGAGCAAGCTTCCATGGCATTTATGAGTTTCTTCTTCTCTTCTTCTCTTTCTTTTCTTTTCTCTGCTGCCATGGCTGTGTAATTCATTCATAGTTAGGGATTGTAGATCTGAAACGAACATGTTGAATTGATTTGGATCTGAATTTCAAGCTTTGAAATAGATTGAGTGATTGATTCTGAACTTCACGTGAAAATTGAATGGAAATTTGATTAACTAAATTCAGAGGAACTCTTGTCAATGGAAATTGAATTTGTTCTTTAGATCTGAACAAATCACCGAGATTATAGTTTTCTTAGGGATAAGAGGCTTTGATTTTGCAATCTTCTGGTTTCTTACACTTAAAGCAATATTGAATTGAATCAGATCTAAGGAATTAGAATGGTTTAATTGAATGTTAGGTTCACTAAGTTAAGGAATTAACCTCTGAATAATATAATGTGAAACTGATTGTCATTCTTTCCAATTGCTTGTTAATTCATAACTTTATTGATTAAACATTGGAGTTTTGGTGAAGCAATTCCCTAGCTATGGTTTCTTCCTCTGTTATCACATAACTGTGTGTTCATTGTTCTATTTTCTGCAAGTCATTTTACTTTTAATTGTTCTAGTTTGCTGTTGTTACATGTTATTACTCTCCTTCCAATTCGAAAAAGCTTAAATGGTTATAATTCTATGAAGTGGTATTTGAAACCTAAATTCCCTGTGGAGACGATATTTGGATCTTAAATTTACTCATTACTTGCTGCAATCCTAGTGCACTTGCTAGTGTTAGATTGCGAACAATAGCCTGTAATTCACAACTCCACTATTTCCATCAAGAGAGCAGAATTGATCTTTGCAATAGTGGATGACTTCTTTGTGGATGTTGGGAAGGTGATTAACAGCAGCATTAAGGCAATTTTAAAATCAAAGGCTGATTCTCTAGCCTTTCCAGGACTGTTAGCTTTGCTGTGCAAGGATGCTGGAGTGGATTTTGCAGATTTCAGAGAACAACTTAAGGCCACTCCTCCTATAACAGCTGCTATGATCAAAGAAATATACACCAACACTCCTGTCACTGCTGCCTCACCTCTTCCAACTAAATTCAAAAAGGAATCTCCTTTGAAGATAAAGTCTCAACTGCAGAGAATTCTGGATAGGCAAGAATCTTTGGCTGCAAGGCAGGATGCTCTCCTTGAAAGTCATAAATCTGGACTTCTTTTGATGGACACTATGATGATGAACACAGGAAAGAAGCTAGGAATGACAAAGAAGCAGTTGTATGAGTCTGAAGTTCAAAATGTGTCATATCTAAGGGCAACTACATTTAACAATCTGCCATTGTTCACTCCTGGCATGCACACTCCTCTAAGAGAAAATGAAGAAAATGAAGAGGAAGAAGAGGAAATCAGTTCAGAGGAAGAAGAGAAAGATGAAGCATAGATTAGGAGTTATTTTGCTTTATTTTACAACTATAAAAGTTTTAGTACTCAGAACAATTTATATTTTGTATAATTCAATGAGCACCTTTGAATGCTGAGAACATTTTAAATCCTTTTCAGTTGTAATGCAATTTGTTTTTAATTACTTTAAATTTCTACAGTACTTATTTCATGCAATTCCTTTAAACTGCTGATGATTTGAATTTCGTTTATGCAGAACACTTCACAATTGCACACAGCACTCACACTTGGACTGCACACTTGCACAAGTTTCATAGAAGGGGGGTGAAATTCTATACTTTTACTTCATGATTTTAAGTTGAAAACACTTCCTGAAAAACACACAAATAATTGAAAAAGAATAATTAAACTGCATTTTTTTAAAAAAATAACTGAAAATAGTGAGATTCTGTGAATTCTGAATTTCAAATTCTTTTAAGTTGTTTTTCCTATTCTCACATGATTGTCACACTTATCATTTTCAAAATGAGGCAGTCTTTCCATTTTGTACATTCAATTCAATTCTGAAAAAGTAGATTGTGAGCTTAATTGTTTAATATTTTCACTTTAATTCCTTGGTGAGACTTGAGCCTTATGCATAACAATTTTTTGATGTGTGAAATGGATCTCATATTTTGCTACACCTCTAGAACATGCATTGTTCTTGATTGAATTTATAATATGTTACAATCACATATATGATGGATGCCTTCCTTGTATATGCTTAAAGCCTAAATAAACCTCCCTTGTATACGCTTAGAGCTTGAAGTGGCGGCTTACCACCACACCTATTGTTCAGCCACCTGATTGGGAGCTTCCTTTCGAGCTCATGTGCGACGCATCCAACTTTGCACTTGGAGCTGTTCTAGCTCAGCGGGTTGGGAGGCTTTCTCATGTAATAGCTTATGCTTCTCGCATATTAGATGCAACTCAAGTTAATTACACCACTACTGAAAAAGAGCTTCTAGCTATTGTATTTGCTTTAGATAAATTTTGTTCATATTTGCTAGGCTCTAGGATTATTGTATATTCTGACCATGCAGCTTTGAAATTCCTGTTGAAGAAGCCCGATGCTAAACCCAGATTGATCAGATGGATGCTTCTCCTTCAGGAGTTTGATATTGAGATCAGAGATAGGAGTGGCGCAGAGAATTTGGTAGCAGACCACTTGAGTAGGATTGAAGGGGGGAATGTTGATCCCTTTCCGATTAGAGATGATTTTCCTGAGGAGCAGTTGATGCAGTTACATGATATTACTTGGTTTGTTGATATTGTGAATTACCTGGTTGCAGGTGTCTTTCCTACAGATGTGTCTTGAGCACAGATAGCTAAACTGAAAAGTGAGGCTAAATATTATGTTTGGGATGACCCTTATTTGTGGAGATTTTGCAGTGACCAGGTGATTCGCAGGTTGATAAATCCATATTTTACCATGTTTTTAGCATAGCTTTTGGTTAATAATTAGGAAAATAGTTCTAAAATAAACTTGAAAAGATCACAAAAATTAAATAATTAGTATAAATTGTTGTTTTGTTGAAATATTAAAAATTGTTTAGATTTTTTGTAGGAGTTCATGCAAAAGATAGAAAGTTGTTGAAAGTGCTTAAAGGAAGGATTAAAAGCTGAAATTAAAGAAGAAAAGTCAAAGAATCAAGCTTGAAGAAATCCTAAGAGCTGGGCGTTACAACTCCAAGTGATTGGCGTTTGAACGTGGATAACTAACTTTCAGAATTCCAAGGGTTAAGTCAAAGAATTAGAGGAACTCTATAAATAGGAATTAGAAACTTAGAAAAAGGGCTTTTTGTCATTTTTTTAGTTTTTGGTATTCAGTTGTAACCGTTTTAACTTCCAAGGGAAGTTAGAGGGAAAAGAGAGGAGCGACTTTTGTTCTTCTTTGCTAGAGGAATCTGGGAGAAGACAAGGTTATGGAGATGGCTCTCTGCTTTTCATCTTCTTTTCTTCTTGCTTCTCTTCATTTCATTGTAATGTGTTTCTAACTCTTTTTGTTAGGGATTTATGGATCTAGAATTGATATATTGATTTCGTTTTGACTCTGAACTTTGAGTATTTGATTTGACTGAGGAATTAATTCTGTGTTTACTTGATCTTTGAATGGAAATTCAATTGATTAATCAGAAAGTAACCTTCACTAATGGAAATTGGGTTTGTTGCTTGGATCTGAATTAATTCCCAAAACTATTGATTTTCTTAGGAATAAGTGATCTTAGTTTTGCAATCTTTTGGTTCTAATTCGTAATGCAATATTGAGCTAAATTTGGCCTAAGGAATTAGGGAGATTTGTTTAAATATTAGGACCAATGAATTGAGGAATCAATCTTTAGTTATTGTAAAGAGAAACCGATTATCAATCAATCAATTGCTTGAATGTTCAGAGGCATAACTGAATTGATATTGATATTTTAGTGAAATAAATTCTTAACTTTTCTTCCTTTCGTAATTCATTCAAATATTACAAATTAACATTCTGTTTTTAACAATATCTCATTTCTTTAATTCTGAAATTTAATTTCTTGCATATTGAAATCTGTTCAATGAATTGTTTGGTGCAAATGGTTATTATCTTGTGAATTGGTGATTAAAAATAAGATCCTAGAGGACGATACTTGGGACTCAATCTGATTTCCACATTTTATAACTTGCTACAACTACCTAGTACACTTGCTAGTAGTGAATTACACCATTTAAGTACTATGATATAGAAAAAGTGTAACAACCCCAAACTTAGTTTCTTGCACTCAATCTTGAGTCAACTCAAAAGAAATACCTCTTTTAAGGAAAGGGAATTATTTTTGTTGACTAAGTTTGGCAAAAGCAAGAAGTGGGGAACAAGGAAATGAAGTGCAAGGGTGGGGGGAAGGTATGTGCAAAGAAGGCCTCAATCATCTAGATGGAAAATTGCACAATGCATATTTAATTAAGAAACAAGGCAAGTTCTAGAAGATGAATGCAAAAATACATGTAATATGCACACAGAAAAGAAGTAAAAGGCCTAATTCACCCGACAAGAAAATATGTTCAAAATGGTAGGGACAGTAAATATGTACAAAAATGAGAATGAGTAAGAGTTGGATGGGAAATGCAATCAGAGCATAAAAGCAAAATTACAAAAGGGAACTAGATTAAAAGGAAAAGAGAAGAAATGAAATGAGGAAAATATTTTTGTATTTTATCTAGTACGATGCAGGAAAAGTAAGCTACAAATAAATGCAAAACAGGGACAAAGAGTTCACCCCCCTTTTATTGATGATGTACTCAAAGTCAGGGGCACAATGATGCTCCTCTTGATGGAACTGAGGTCATCTAAGAAGAGAAAGAAAAGAAAACACAAAAGGTGGACTAAGTGGCATCTTCATCAGAGGTGGATGAGGTGGCACCTTCATCTTCCTCTGCTTCTTCTGCTTCCTCTGAGGAATTGGAGCTGGGGGTAGTGGGATTGAATGGAGGCAGGTCATTCTGAACAGCAGCTCTGAGGAAAGGGGCAGGGGAAATGGGAGCATAATAGATCTAGTCTGAAGTCATCCCCATCTTCTTGCCAATGTTCATCATCATAGTCTCCAAGAGGAGGAGCATGTTGTTCTGACCAGAGTGGATGGCAGCCTGCCTCTTTGCTATTTGCTGCAGCTGCTCCCTGATTGTTGCAGGGGTCTCCTTCCTGTATTCCGCTGGCAGAGTGAGGCTTGGGTCTGAAGACTTCTTTGGCTTAAATAGGTCCTTCACCAAGGCAGTGGAAATGGAGGGGAGTGCTCTAACTCTCTACTGGTAGTCTCCAAAATCAACACCTGCATCCTGGCACAACGTAGTGATTAGAGAGGGAAAAGCTAGAGAATATCTGCTCCTTTTAAGGACTTCCAGCATGGCGCTGTTGATGACCTCCCCAACATGGATGGGCATGCCAGTGAGAATAGCATAGATGAGTTTTGCCCTCTTCACTGTAATGGTGAAGGTGTGGATGATTGGCATGAATGAGCTGACAACGAAGATACTCCACACCATGGCAGCAGGGAGAAGGTGTTTGGTGGTCAGATTCTTGGGCTGCATTTTACAATCAAATTCCCAATTTTCTCCTTCAATGCAGATTGTTTGAAGTATAGGATGGTAATCTTTTTCCTTCTGTTTGCAGAATACAGTGAAATCCAGTTGGCCAGGTTGCTTCTGTAAAGGAGGGATGTTTAAAACCCTATGGATGGTGGTTAGAGTGAAACTAACTTGCTTACCCCTGACCATGGTGTGCCTGGGGGCGTAAGTGTCAGCTTCAAGGTGCAGGGCATTAGCATAAAATTCCTGGGTGATGTCCTTCCACCCATTGCCTGCACAGGAAGTGAAAAGTCCCCAGCCACGCCTGTCTATTTCCTCCTAAAACTGTTGAAATGTCTCCTGCTGGATTTCAAAATTCCTGTCCTGGACAATCTGGCGCTGCAGGATGTTCTCCTTGAAATATTGCTCGTGCTCTAAGGACCTGAACCTGGGGTCATGGGTAGGAGCGGGCTGAGATGAAGAGGCTTCAGCTGTCCTGCTCCTCTTGGTTCTGGGGGTGTTCCTTCTAGGAGTGCTAGACATTATCCTTGAGCCAAAGTGACCACTATGGCCTATGAGAGTGGCCACTTTCACAAAGAACGAATTGTACCGAGCATGAATGAGTACCCAAAGTTTTTGCTACTGTCAAAGTCCCTGCAAAAATTCTGAGTCTACAAAAAAAATAAATTATTTACATAAAATTGAAGTGTATCAGAGATCTCTCTACTCATCACAGCTCAAATGAAAACAAAAATTTAATTGAAAGAATGCAAAGGGAAAGAACAAAATTTCTTACTCATGACAGGGGCCTTGGTTGAAGGAAATGATGGGGGAGTACATATCCACCTCTTCAATCTCCTCCAAGGGAACTGAGTTCTCCAAAAAATGCTTCGGGCGATGTCCATTCACTATGAAACATTTACTAGTGGAGTCACTCTTGATTTCCACTGCACCATTAGGAAACACTTGTGTGACTATAAATGGACCAATCCACCTTGAGAGAAGCTTTCCAGGCATAAATTTGAGGCGAGAATTGAACAAGAGCACCTTTTGACCAACACAAAATTCTTTCTTGGCTATCAACTTGTCATGGTACCTCTTGGTTTTCTCCTTATAAATTCTGGCATTTTCATATGCCTCTAGATGTAACTCTTCCAGCTCTTGCAATTGAAGCTTTCTTTGCTCTCCAGCTGAGTCATAGTGCAGATTACAAGCCTTCACTGCCCAGTACGCCTTGTGCTCTATCTCCATTGGTAAATGGCAAGCTTTGCCAAAGACTATTCTATAAGGAGACATGCCCAAAGGTGCTTTGAATGCAGTCCTGTATGCCCACAAGGCATCATCTAGCCTGCGACTCCAATCTTTTCTGTGGGGCTGCACAACTCTTTCAAGTATTTTCTTAATTTCTCTATTGGAGAGTTCAACCTGGCCATTTGTTTGAGGGTGGTAGGCTATGGAAACTTTGTGCAGAACTCCATATTTTCTCAGCAAAACTTTCATTGTCTTGTTGCAAAAATGACTTCCTTGGTCACTAATGATGGCACGTGAGATGCCAAACCTGCAAAATAAGTTGGAACGAACAAATTCTGCAACAACTCTAGCATCATTAGTCTTGGTGGCTTTAGCTTCTACCCATTTTGAAACATAGTCAACAACAAGTAAAATGTACAAGAAACCAAAAGAAGAGGGAAAGGGACCCATGAAGTCAATACCCCAGACATCAAAGATGTCATTGTATAGGATAGGTTGCTGAGGCATTTCCTATCTCTTGGTGATCATTCTCCTGACTTCTGGCAGCTTTCACAGACAGAGTATGTTTGCCAAGAGTCTTTGAAAATGGAGGGCCAGTACAATCTTGAGTCCAACACCTTTCTTGCTGTTCTTTGAGGTCCAAGGTGTCCTCCCACAACCGAATTGTGGCAAAACTGCAATATGGATGGGATCTCTTCATCAGGGACACATCTTCTGATCACTTGATCATTACAGAACTTCCATAAGTAAGGGTCGTCCCACACATAGTGCTTGGCATCGCTCTTGATCTTGTCCCTTTGAATTTTTGATGCATTTGTTGGGAAAACTCCTGCAACCAAAAAATTAACCAAATCAGCATACCAAGGTACATGTGATGTGCACAACTCTAAGAGTTGTTCATTAGGAAAATCATCTTTGAGGGGAATGAGTTCAGGGACTCCCTCTATTCTGCTTAAATGGTCTGCTACCAAGTTTTGTGCTCCACTTCTGTCTTTAATCTCCAAGTCAAATTCTTGAAGTAAGAGCATCCACCTTATTAGCCTGGGTTTAGAATCTGTCTTTTTTAACAAAAACTTCAAAGCAGAATGATCAGTGAACACCACAACTTTTGATCCTAACAGATATGATTTGAATTTATCTAATGCAAACACTATGGCCAACAATTCCTTTTCAGTTGTGGTGTAATTGGATTGTGCAGTGTCTAAGGTCCTAGAAGCATAATAAATGACATGAGGGACCTTACCAACCTGCTGTGCAAGGACAGCTCCCACTGCATAATTTGAGGCATCACACCTCAGCTCAAAGGGTATTGACCAATCTGGAGGTTGGATAATTGGTGTGGTGGTTAAGGCTTTTTTAAGGAAGTTGAAAGCCTCCTTGCAGTCCTCATCAAAGTTGAATTCAACATCTTTTTGCAGCAGCTTTGAAAGAGGAATTGCAATCTTGGAGAAATTCTGGATGAACCTCCTGTAAAATCCTGCATGGCCCAAAAAAGAACGAACCTCCCTCATGCATGAGGGGTAAGGAAGCTATGAAATAACATCCAATTTTGCAAGATCAACCACAATGCCTTTTTCAGAGATTATGTGGCCTAAAACTACACCCTGCTCTACCATGAAATGGCATTTCTCAAAGTTAAGTACGAGGTTAGTTTCAATACACCTCTTCAAGACTTTTTCTAAATTGACTAAACATGCATGAAAGGATGTGCCATAAACTATGCAGTCGTCCATGAAGACCTCTATGCAATGCTCCACTAAATCAGAAAAAATACTCAACATGCATCTCTGGAATGTGCCAGGAGCATTACATAGGCCAAAAGGCATTCTTCGATAAGCGAAGGTGCCAAAGGGACATGTAAATGTGGTTTTCTCCTGGTCTTGAGGGGCAATACATATTTGGAAATAACCAGAGTAACCATCTAAAAAGCAATAGTGGGACTTACCTGCCAATCTTTCAAGCATTTGATCAATGAAGGGTAGTGGAAAGTGGTCTTTCCTTGTTGCCTGGTTCAGCCGCCTGTAGTCTATGCAGACTCTCTAACTATTCTGGACTCTAGTAGATATCATTTCATTCTTCTCATTCCTGACCACAGTAAGTCCAGATTTCTTTGGGACAACTTGCACAGGGCTAACCCAGGTGCTATCAGAGATTGGGTATATGATCCCAGCTTGAAGCAACTTGGTGACTTCCTTCTTCACCACATCTAGGATAATGGGATTCACCCTCCTTTGAGGTTGTCTCACCAGTTTAGCATCCTCTTCCAACGAAATTCTGTGCATGCACATGGAGGGGCTAATTCTTGGTATATCAGCAAGTGTCCACCCAATGGCTCTTTTGTGCTTCTTGATCACGTCTAGCAACTTCTCTTGATCACTATCAAGCTTGGTGGAGATGATAACTGGGAGCTTCTCATTTGGTTCCAAATAGACATATTTCAGATGCTCCGATAGAGGCTTTAACTCCAATGTGGGAGGTTGCTCTATAGAGGGAAGTGATTTAGCATTTTCATTTGACAAAATCTCTGCAACATTCAAATCAAAGGGGTTAGATTCAACTGTACTTGCTAAATCCAATACTTCACATTCTACCCCTATGGAATTATCAACTTCATTGATAACCACATCGCAATGGTATCAAACAAACTAGATTTTCTTAAAAAATTTACAATACAAGGAGTAAACCTAGGTCATCTCACAAGGACATAAGATACATTCTGTTTCTGGTTCCATCATGTGATTTTAGATTAGCTTAGAGAAGGATTGTTTTGAATTAAATTGTAAACAACAGAAAGAAAAAAACAAGGAATAATTATAACGAAACAAAATATGAAATTCAACCAAATCAAGATCTCAATCACTACAACGCAATTCTCATTGTTACACGAATATAATTCCAACGAATTTCCAATCAACACTAATTCAATACGACATTAATAACCCCAAATCTAAATCTAGATTATGAATTTCATCAAAACAAGAACTGCAATCGGAAATCCAATGCTTTAACAAAATTCAAAATAATTGATTTATTGAATTAGGTGAATTCATTTATTTCAAATCTGAAATTCTCATTCTCTGTTTATAATGCAAAAAAAAAATTAATATCTTGAAAAACGTAATTATCCTAATCAGAAAAGAGGAGGAAAAGTGCGAATTCGATTGAACCTAACCCGAAACTCAAATGCAATGTTGTTCTTGAAACTTTGAACCGATTGATGGATTAGCCTTGCTTCATGATTATGTTTGCTTCGGCTAAAACTAGAAAAGATGGAAGGTAGAGAGACGAAAATAAAGGAAAGAATTTAAAATAAAGACTTTTGTAATTCTGAAAAATTGCAGGAAAAGAAAAACAAGGATTCATACATAGAGTCATAACCTCTATTTAAAGATAAAATAATTGGTCTTAATTAAGGCCTAACTCCCTAATTAAGTAAAATCAACAATACAATCAAATTCTAAAAATTTTAGTGCAGGGCCGCAACATTGTGACACAATTTTGGACTTGAAGATGCTCGAACTGGGATTTTCTCCCAACAAAGAAGTTGTAGATCTCTGTCTTATCTTTCCAGGGACCCTAATTTTGTCCAATTCCAAGTGGTGTAGCTCCAGATATGTTCTTTGCAAGAAACTGTATCAAAATAAGAAATTATGGCGGGAATTAAGAAAGATTTATATTTAAATCCTAAATTACTTACTAACACAAATCTAAACTAACACATCAAAATAATGCACTAATGAAGCACAATTAAACCAAAAACATGGAGAGAAAGATGTACTAACATATGATCTAGCAACTTCTCCTCTTGATCACTATCAAGCTTGGTGGAGATGATAACTGGGAGCTTCTCATTTGGTTCCAAATAAACATATTTCAGATGCTTCGATAGTGGCTTTAACTCCAATGTGGGAGGTTGCTCTATAGAAGGAAGTGATTTAGCATTTTCATTTGACAAAATCTATGCAACATTCAAATCAAAGGGGTTAGATTCAACTGTACTTGCTAAATCCAATACTTCACATTCTACCCCTATGGAATTATCAACTTCATCAACATTAAAAATTTCAGAACTTTCGTTCAAATAATCAGAATTTTCAGCATAAGTATCATACAAAGAATTTTCATATAATTCACAAACAAAAGCATCTACACAATGGGAAAAGTTAAGGAAAGAAATTCTCAAAATTTCGGTCCAGCTCTCATCCACTAATGCATCAAATACATCAATATGGAAGACAAAATGTTCTTCAATTGGATGCTTCATGGCATCCAATATGTTGAAGCGCACAATGCTCTCCCCAAATTCCATGGTGAGTGAACCGGCATGTACACCAATCTTCGTTCTTGCAGTCTTCAAGAATGGGCTTCCCAAAATGATTGGTGCAGAATTTTTGAGTGACTCCTCTTCTTGCATGTCAAGGATGTAGAAGTCAGCTGGGAAGATGAGGTCATTCACCTTCACTAACACATTTTCAACAAGTCCAGCTGGATGTGTTGTGCTTCTATTGGCCAACTGAATTACTACACCTGTGGGCTGCAAGGGACCAAGAGATAGAGAGGTAAAAATAGACAATGGCATAACATTAATGGATGCTCCTAGATCTAACATGACATTGTCTATCCTATTATTACCAATGATACATGGAATAGTAAATGTTCCTGGGTCTTTACACTTCTCAGGCATTGTGGTTCTCTGTTTCTCAAAAAGTGCAGAAACATTCCTACCCATGTTGACCCTCTCATTACCCTTCAGACGCCTTCTATGTGTACACAAATCTTTCAAGAACTTGGCGTACTTGGGTATTTGTTTAATTGCCTCCAGCAAGGGTATATTCACCTCAACCTTTCTGAAGGTGTCCAAGATTTCTTTGTCACTCTCCTCAGCTTTCTTACTTGGTTTAGTGACCATAACCCTTTGAGGAAAAGGTGGTGGAATTGCCCTTTCAGCTTCTTCTACCACTTCTTGAGTGGTGGGTGCATTTTCTTCCTCCCTTTCATCAACCAAGGGGCGTGGGATCTCCTTCTCCCTAGGCATTTCAGGCTCTTGTATTACCTTCCCAGACTGCAGAGTAATTGCACTGACATTCTTTGGGTTTGTGACTGTCTGTGCTGGGAGGTTGCTTGAACCTTGGGACTGAATCTAATTTATAGAGGAAGCCAACTATCCCATCTAGTTCTCAATTGTTCTGATACTGGCCTCTGTTCGCTGTTGACAGTTAATGTTGCTCGTGGCCATCTGCTTCACAAGCTCCTCCAATGAAGGCTTTTTCTTCTGACAGGAAGAGGCTTGGGATGAGGACGCTTGCTGCTGTTGGTGAGGCTGTTGCCCATGTTGTTGATCATTCCATTGGCATGACTGATGTGGCCTGCTTTGACCAGCTTGATAGTTGTTGCTTTGCTGATTTTGCTGGTTGGAATTTCCTACCCATCTCAAGTTTGGATGATTTCTCCAGCCTAGGTTATACCAGTTTGAAGAAAGATCCTAGCTTGGTTGTTGCTGCGGCTGCTGAAAAGGAAATTTCTTAGTGTAAAGATTTGCAGCATAGGCTTGGGGGTTACCTTAAGGAGTGTCTAACTCCTGCAATGTAGGGCAGCTATCTGTGTAATGATCCGCAGCTGAGCATATTCCACAAAGCATAGCTGAAACTGGTGGTAGAGGTGTTGCAAAGACAGCACTCTTTTGCATTGCAGCCAATTCCTTTACCATGGAGGCTGTAACGACCAAAATCCACACATTTCAGAAACATATCTCTGAAATCGCACATACAGAAAACACCAAAATCTGAGCCCATTTTTTTTTTTTTTTTTTTTTTTTTTACATGGTAAAAGTTCTTTTGCAAGGTGAGAGAGTTAACATGCACAACGTCATTTCAACCAACACATTCTTTCCTCATCAGAGGTTCGCTACTTTAGATCACAGTAATTGAGTTAAAGAGAAATCATGCCAACATATCTCTAGTATTAAGCTACTTCCCCAGTAAACAAAAGCGAAATGATTCAACAAGGTCAGTCATAGAACATAAAGCATAGCAGGAAGTAAATAGCAGAATCTGAAATTACAAAACATAACATAGTCGACTCCCTAAGAGCAGTTCCCTAACAATAACAGATAAACGATCCCAAATCAATCAAGAGGGGAATAATCCTCTATAGGATCAGACTCCTCGGACGAGGTAGGTGAAGCAGACATAGCAGCAGCAGCAGCAGGTTCTCCATCACTGTCCTCAATCCAACCGGCAGTGCTAGGAGGTGAGCGAGAGGAAACAAAAAGGGGAATGGGGCGATCGGTAGGTGGGTAACATGTAAGATGGTCTAGCTCCACACCTCACTGAGGATTCCACCACATGGACATCCTTCTCAGCAGGTGCAGGTGGGGAGTCAGTGTGGAAAGGAGGGAATGGTACAGGCTGGGGAGTAAGTCCAGCGGTAGGAGAACAGTCGACAGACATAGGTGAGGGGGTAGTATTCAAAGCGGGATAGGGTAACTGTGTATCACCAGGGGGTATAGAGAAAACAATCTCAATACTAGTATCGGCTACAAAATGGGTCAACCAAGAGCCTTCACTTTCTTGTCCATAGCTGAGGCGAGCGAAGCCACGAAATATACTCTGCTGGGCCGTGGCGTCATACACCCACATGTCTTCCTCAGAGAGAATGATCAGCATCTGTGCACTATTCCTGGCCATCTAAACATATAGAAAGAACATAGACAACAACGAACCAAGGGGTGAGTTCTCCAAATACAAACAACAAGCAATTGCCATGCCCCAAGGAAGGCGGCATCTCAGACATAATCAGTTTCAGTCACCACGGCAAGTACTATTTCTAGGATATTCAAGACATGACCACATACGATGTGCATGAAACAACATAGATTTATTTCGAAGAGTCTCAATCATGATCATGCACAATCAATTCATTTTCTAAAGGTAATGCAAATGATGTATGATGCAAGTTTCAGCCTCACAGAGGTTGCCTCTCATGTTTCAATCATATGCACATGGAATGCATGGGGATCCCATCCTCTATGACTGGCGACTCTCCCAGTTGTACCATAGAGTTAGACAATTCGAGTCGGAAAGGCGATCAGAGGACTCTATTCCCTGCATCGTTCTGCACAATAGTATAAAATTTATACATATATCGGATGCGCTCAGCATCAAAGAACACCAATGGTGTTTGGCCCCTCAGTGGGTCTCTTCGGGAATGGACCTCGACGACCATAGAATGCGTGGTCCTTGTTGGGTTTGGCTAAGGTCTGCAGGTGGATCATGACTCGGCTGCAGGCGCGCCTCTTACCTCTTACCACTTGAGTCTCTAGATCCCCTTTCACCACCCCCAGGAGGTCAACCATGGGACCGAAACTACCACACCTTCAAGTTGTGCGTTTGTAATTGCCTTCGAGTCATTTCACACAATGACATGATGCATGAAGTGACATCCGCAATTTTATTCAATAGTTTTCTCATTTCAAAAGAATTAAGCACAACAACCCAGCATCGTATGGAAAGAATATAACGACGCAAGTTTCCAGTCAATCGACTTAGAGACATGGATAGATTCCATGGTTTCAAACATCTTCGTGGATAGGTTCCACTTCTCACAATTCTTAGGGTAGAGCATTATTGAGTATATCAAGACTCAGTGGCTTATTACATTCACCATTCCTTTGTTAAATCCACATCCTCTCTTTCTCTTCTATATTTTAGTTCAAGTGTTCTTGTTGCCCGCTACTTTTCCCATCTTGACTTTTTCATTAAGTTAACCTCTAATTTCTTTTTAAATTATTAACTCACACTCCTAGTATTCTCTCTTGGTTTTCTTTCTTTTCTTACAAGTTATTCACACCATTTACCTCCTTACACTCTCGGTTCCTTACTTACCACAAGCCATCCATTTACCAAGCCACAAGTTCATTTTGGATTACAAAATCCCAAGAGTAACTTAATTTATCAACATCATAAATCTAGAGTCAAAGGTTACACCATATTTATTTCATCAAATTCTTGTCTTATTAGAATACCATGATGCATGAACACTCCAAATTGATTAACACATCACCAATCCATCACAAGGGCATATCATTCATCAATTTCCAGCCACATATATTTTCATGTTTTTGGTCTTTCATGCGTTCGTGCTTCACGTTTGTCCATTCAAAATCACACACACAAGTAGTGACGCACATTACACACTATTCACACATTTTTCAGCACCTAGATCATAGGCAATTCGACATTTTCACACACACCTATTCACGGCCAAACTCATGAGCATATAACCAACATTCATTCACACATTCCAACGCCATTTTTCTTAAGGTAAAAATAAATTGAAACCTTTTCTTTTTAACAAAAAGTCTTAATTTGAACTAAGGCGTATCAAGGCAATTTTTCCAAACCTTAGGGGTTACTTTAACAAGTTTTTAAAGGTAAAACTAAGGCTGTCCAAATAATTTTCAGCAAGGAATTTCACCACACTTTTACTCTTTGTTTAAAACGATTTTTCCTACCATTTCTTTTTATGAAACTTTGTTCTTGAACACGTTTCCAATTCTGTCCAGCGCCTTATCTCAATGATTTCCAAAGTTCTCAACACATGTACTTTTGAAAACAACAAGCAACACTTTCCCTTAAACTCACATAATATTTCCCCAATGTCACCACATCAAATTTCACAAAGGAAACACTCTTTTTATGTCAAAGTCCCAAACTGTCCAGCCCCTAATGTAACATCCCAAATTTCGGTCTACATGGCAGAGAGTGTTAATTATTAATTAGTGACTCTTTTGTTTGATTTTTAGTACTCTAGTTCAATTCTTGCTACAACTGTTTAATCATATTATGTTTCCTGCTTGCATAATTATTTCTCCCAGGGTGTGTTTAGTTAATTTCGTATGTGTATGTCTATATGATTATGTGATGAAGTTACCTTGACTTAACCCAAGGTTAGTGAGATTAGCCTGGGGGCGAGATAGTCTTTGAGTCAGATGAATGGACCCTATTTCTTTCATTCCCCTGATGATTGTTATTAATGTTACATAGTTCTTTTAATTCTTATTATTTGATTGTGTGATGTGCTTCTTAAATTTAAGTGGAACTGCACGTGTAACTTTCTTTATTTATATTGAATGTTCATTAGGTTCTAATAGTGGATGTACTTAAGTCTTCCAGTATTCTGGTACCATGCACACTAAGTTAGACCATTAATGAGAGCCATCATCTATTTTTTTTTTTTTTACCCTAGAAGTCACGTGTACTACAAAGGACCCAAGAGGCAAGTTTTAATCTTTCCTTATTTAGTGCTAGTAACCAAAAATTCATTCATGTCCAGGGGGGGAGAATCGAATTTAATAGCCTAGGATTCTAGCCCAAATTAAGTATACTTAATGCAATTCCATTGTTCCAGGTTACCCTAAATAAATACAGCCGGCCACCTCTTGGACTGCCATATTTTGATTGGATCTTATTTAAAAACTTTCCTTTTTTTTTATATATATATATAGTGCAACCGAAAATTTAAAGCCCCAATCCTCTTCTAGAAGGAAACTTTCCATATTCTCGACACTTACACATAATTGCCACCCTATTCATTAATGCGCCTCATGATTTTATTTAATACCCCTCTTTTAAATAAGGTAATCAGATTTTCGTTATTTGTTTATGTAGGAAAGAGAAAGACACTGGCCATAATGACCTAGATTCTGAGCCTAAATAATTGCACTTAATACAATTATCAATTCTCTAGTTACTCTAATTAGGTGTAGACGAGGATGGAGTTCTATTCCTTTCCTTAATTATAAACTTTCCATATTCTCGTGCACATTTAATTAAGGTAGGTTATTAATCATAAATTAGCGAGAATCTTGTAGTTAATTAGAGAAGATACCCTTGCCTTTCCATTTACTCGAAGAAACCCCCCATTTCCTCATTTAACCGCCATAAAACTCCCTTAATTACCCACCTACATTAAATACCATAGGGGAGTAAAAAGGCGCCTGCTTGATTCCCTCCACATTAATCCAATCGGTTACATGCATTTAGTGGGCGTGCCAATCAGCTTGAAACGTTCCACTTGAGGCAATTAATTCCCCAGAACCGTGCCTGACATCAACTATATATATTCCTTCCTTAATTACCTTGTATTTATGGTAAAACCCTAGGGAGATTTGTGTGAATGCATGGCCAAAAGTGGCGCCACCTTCCATCAGAAAATTTAAGTAGCCACCCTGCATTAATTGCATGGCATTACTGAAAACAATCAATCATTCACATTATTTTGTTCCTAATAACCATGTTTCAAATTGCTTAAAACCGAGGGGCCTCTCTTGCCTCATTTAAACCATCATTCAAGTTACCTAATTTACTTCTTAACCGCATTTAACCTCACGAGAAAAGCAAAGGAAAAACCTACTCAACTTCCTTCTAGAGTTGACCTAGCTGCCAGCCTGCACTTAATGTATAACCAAAAACTTAGCAACATTTATTCTGGAAATTATGCTCCATTAATCACATGCAATTATTTCCTATTTTATGACACTAGCCACATGTCCAAGGCAAACAGAAAGGCACCACTTTTTCACTAACCACTCAAAATAACATCACCCTTTTCAATTTGTGGGACACGAAGGGTTTGAACCCGCTTCCCTCCACAACAAACCCTAGCCGCCAACGTGCATTAATTACCCACTCTTACCTAGGTCAAACCCCCATTTCGGTTACTCCATCATGATGAATGACGTGTGGAGATGTGTGGATCATCTACGGCTTGCTTCTTTTACACTCTGTGCATTGAATGCTCTTGAGAAGGCGCATCACCTGCACCTGGACACCATGAGACGTGACTATTCAAGTGAGAAGGCGAAATGGTGTGTCACTTCGCCTAACCTAACCCTAAAACCCTTCTTGTGCAACTCACCGCCAGCCTTTGGAAGACGAATGGGCAAAGCTTTAAGCCACACTATATAAGAACACCTTCTAATCCTCACGCGCCCTTTTTCCCTTATTTTCCAAAAACACTCTCAATCTCACCACTTCTCTTCTCTCTCGACACATTCTCACCCTCTCACAAAACCTCTACTCACCTTTTTCTCTAGTGGACAACACACTCCATCACCAACCTCAAGGAGGCGACAAAACACCAAGGACTCAAGTCGTGATCAAGATTCTGCTAGTACCAAGACCAAGCCTTCCATTCTATCTCTCTTTCTCATACCAAACAAGGTTAGGAGAGCTCTTGTTTGCGCTTGAATGCATGTGGTTGTTCGTTAACTTGTAAACTCTGCATGCACTCTCTTCTTCTTGTTTTCGTCTCCGATCTTCATCAATAAAATTTACATGCAAACCATTTTCTTCATCTCGTGGTGATTTTATTTGGTTAGTATTTTAAAAATCCATGTTTTGTAACTTGCGTGAACTTGATTGAAGCTGAAATAGTTTTGCATGTTGATAATATTGAAATCTTTGTATGAATCCTTGTGTTCTTTTCGGTTTTCATCGACTACCCTTCTTCCTTTTTGTTTTAACTGAGAAATTACTCACCTTTTTCTCTCGGTTTGATTCTGTATGACTAAGGAACGGTTTTTCTTAACTATGAAAGAATTCTCCTACCACCTAATCACTATTTTACGAAAAATTCGTGGTAGAAATAAGTTGCATGTGTGATTAAACTTGCGGTTATTTCCATGATTCTTTGATGATTATTTTGTTTGTGAAGGTACATTTCGACTATGATATTTTAACGAAATTTTATAACTATCTCCATCTTCTCTCCTTTTCTTTTATTCTCGGACTGTGGATGAATGGTTCTTCTTTTCTTTGAACGTGCTAGCTCTTATAAGCATGGATTTAGTTATGTGGTTTGTGACCTTTGGGAATTTAATGTGCATTCAAAAATGGTGTAAGGAGGATGCGGTTACGAAACTCTTTATGTGCATGATATGGAGGATGGAGAGTCAAGGTCACAGTTTAGCACGTCGTTATCGAAACCTCCACTAATCCTGACGCGAGCAAGCATTACGAGGATCGTGGAAGGGCTCGTTCCTGAGGAACCGAAATGGTTAAGTTGGGAGAATATTCTTGGTGGATTACATACAATGTGTGCTTGTAGGGAACGAGGGCCTCCGATCACCTTGACTAGAGGAATAGTGGGAACAAACTGAAGAAGTAGTAACGTTTCAAATACCTTGAGTATAATTATGTTATGAGGAACTCATTCACTTTATTTGCGTTGTGGCTGTTTGATGAATATTATGTTATGATAATGTGATTATTGAACTATGAGTCAGTAGGTTCGTTACTATTATGCTGATTTTCTTACTTATTCGATTTTTGATAATTAAATGTATTGAGCTCACCCTTTCTGTTCCGTTTTTGTCTGGTGTTGCGTCTTGTCTTGCTGTTGTTGTGTGTCGCATGAATGCATGGTAGATGGACCCACTCCGAGCGAGGATTTGGGGAGAGGATTTGGGAGGAAAGGAGGGATGGATCTACGACCCAGCAACACGCTGCTTGACGTACCAGGGAATGGTCTCCATGTCCATGGGACCTCTCACTGAAGGCGAATGGAAGCCCAACTGGATGGACCACATTTTTGCCGAAATCTCCGTGCCCCTACCACCCGAACGGAGTATCATCATTCATACACCTCCCTCTTCTCCACCGTCTCATGAACCTCCCACCAAACGTCTTAACACTTTTGTGGATAAAGGTAAAACTATCATTGACCTTGACCCTGAACCCAACCCCTGTCCTAGCCCTACTCCTGCGCCCGCACCTGAATGGAAAGTCATTGGAGTGGTTGCGTCTTCCGTCAGGCCAGTCCCTCGTCAACCTCTCGATATTCAGGCGCCACCTTTCGACGAAGCTGGACCTTCCACCCGACACCCTTCTCCACCACTGCCACCCACCTCAAGATCGCCACCGCCTACCATCGGTTAGATTGACAGCGACCCGGACGACTTGCCACCCTCCCCTCGCCCTCAGCCCGTGGATGCTGCACCTGATTCTGATGGAATGGAATCTGATCCTAGTGAGGATTCCTTTCCACTAGAGTTTTATATGTAGATGTTTTATTTTTTTTTGTCATGGATGAACACTGCTCTTAAGTTTTATACTTTCCTTTCTTTTTGGGGGCTGTTTATAATTAATTTTGAAATACTGAACCATGAGGTCTTCTCTTTTGTTCGTTTTATGATGGTTTACCTTGAACCGTTTACACTAGGGACGTATATGCACAAAATCAAAATTTTCTCCCTATTTACATGTCTCCCATTATGATTTCAGAATTCCATTCCACGAGGCATGTGATGTTGAGCACTCACCTTTATCTCTTTCATAAAAAGAAATTAATTTGAAGAAATTTCAAGTACACTAGTAAAACGTAATACAATATGCATGATTTGGTAACGAACAGATTGAATGAAGAAATGAAGGATAATGTACCCTCACCTATGAATTAAATTGTGAAATTGTTGTTTAGTTCCACACTAATGTCGAATGAATAATTCCTTGTTCATGTTCAATTGGGTACACAATCTTAGGGGAGTCTAAATACATACATTTTTAGGAGATAGGATCTTGGTAGTAATTTAGGTGTTACACCTAAACTCATCCAATTTCCTTTAATTTTCTACCCTTACGCCCTCTTAAAATGTACATGCAATCGCTTCCTAACATCGTCCAAGTGTCAAGGGTCACACAAGCTGAAATTCTTAGAGAAACCACAAACATTCAACACGTTAAGATAGAAATGCCTTTGTACAAGATTTTGGACTTTTAACTAGCAAAAACCGAGGCCAAACACAAGGAAATTTCACATGCAATGGTCAAAATAAGAACTTTCAAGGAGGTTGATGCATGCAAGGCCAAAGATCAAAGCTTTTAGATTAACAAATCAATATGCAAGAGTGGGATTTTTGTACACACACTCACGGTCCATCACTTTAACACAAGAGGAACAATTTAAATAGAAGTCCAGCAAGGGACAATTGAAAACCAAGGCAAGTGATAAGGCAAAATAAACATGTAATGCTTAAAAATGAGAACTTTGAAGGGGTAACACACATGCAAGAACAGAATTTAAGGTTTCAAGCAAGAAAGGTCTCGAAATCAACATGCATGGAACTCATTCACAATACAAAGAGATTTTCAAGGAGCAAAACATTTATTTTTCATAGAGAAATCACGAAAACAGCCAAGGGTAAGCAAATAGACAAGAAAAGAGTGAGAACTCCCCCTTGCCTTAAGTGTAGCACGAAAATGAAGAGAGGAAGGTAGCTTGAGCTTGAACTCTCCAAACGAAAGGTTGGATCCGAGAAGGAGTTGCTCCAAGAGCTTCAAAATCTTCCACTAAAATATCCTTTGAAACCATCAAGCTCAAGGGAATAAGAAGGAGAATACTTGGACAAAACTCCGAAAGGTTTGAACAAAAAAAGAAAGAGAGAAAGGGCTATGAGTTTCTCGGTTACCTTGAGAGAATGAGTGAAAAATGGATGAAATCGGAAGTGTTGATCCTCTTGGTTTGCTTGAAATGAACAAAGGAAGGGTGGGAGGATTTTGAGTGGAGCTTGAGAGCTTACAAGCTCTCGGTTTTCTTGAAGAAATAAGGGGAAAATGAGAGTGTTTGAGTGAAAAGTGGTGGAGTTTTGGGACTTGAGGGCTCTCGGTCTTGTTTGGGCAATTTGAGAGAAAAAGATAGTGTTGGAAAGGTAAGGCTTCACGGTTGCATGCAAGAGAATGAGAGAATGAGATTGTGTGTGATGATGGAATGGTTGAGTGAAGAGAGTGAGATGGGAGGGGTGCTTCTCGGTTAGGGAGAAAGGAGAGTGAATTAGAGGAGATTTTTTGTGAGTAAGTGTCTTGGTGTGTGGGTGGCCAACCAAGGTAGTTACCTTGCTGATTTTGGTTTGGTGCTTATCAAATTTTGCATGTTTTCCATAAGACAATGAGTGATGTGAAGGGAGAGTGATTCAAAAGAGTTGGTTGGCACAAAATTTTAGATGAAATAGTAACATAGGACTTTGTAATTTTTGAAAACATCCACACGGTTCCTATTACCCCAAAAGCAAGGAAAAATATAGTAATTTTGTGTACAAAATGGTGAAAGGTGTGCACGGTTCCAATAGCATGAAAAAGAAAGGGATTTGTTCCAAAAGTGACACAAAAACTCAAGTGAAATAGTAACTTAGGGTCTTAAAATCCTTGAAACTACTCACACGGTTCTTAGCATTCAAAGGCAAGGAGAAATGTGTTGATTTTGTGTACAACATAGTAAAAATCATGCACGAATTTTGATAGGAAGTAAGTTTGCAGGAAATATGATTGGCCGTAATAAATGCGACGAGACTCAGTGCAATTTTCGGAAAAGATAAAATTTATGATGGCGGCTTCTCGAAAAACACCAAAGGAGGTTCAAAATTCAAGGCGTCCTCGAATCGGGAAACGAGGATACTTGCATCAAATGTAATTGGCCAGAACTAGATTTTGGAAGATTCGGGTAATCACGATGTTCTCGCTTTAGGGAACAAAATCGGGTAGATGAATTTTGATTGGTCGGCACTAAATGCGAGGAGGTCTAATGCATTAATTGCGACGGCTAAGTAATGATTAAAGTAAAATGTGTAATAATTGCGGCGGCTAAGCAATCATTACTAAATCTAGGAAATGATTAATGAATCTCACATCTTTTTAGGCAAAAAGTGACTTTTCAGAAAAGTAAAAAGTAAAGATACTTTTTGGCACAGTTTTCGAGGCACTTTCTCAAAATTCACAACGGAACAAGATTAGGGATTTTTGGACGATGTCAGGACCGAGTATCATGCATGCAGTCATTCTAAAATGCAGGGCTCTCTACGAATTGAGACGATCGATTCGAGTCTAATATCTAACTATCTATTCCGACAGTGGCAGGTCAGAACTGCGAGAAATTCACGACTCTATCAGATAACAGTTAGGCTACGAAAATCGGGGCGTTACAGAGGCAAGCTCATCAATCTTGTGCTCCAATTTGTTTGGTTCTGCAGCTTGAACTTCATGCACACCTCTAGTAACACAGGAATTCTGTCTAGTTACAAATTGCTGGGAGTTGGCAACCATGTTTTCTATCAAGTTCTTGGCTGCCACAGCGGTCTTGTCTACCAAGGCTCCTCCACTCGCTGCATCGATCATACTCCTATCCATTAGGTGTAATCCCTCATAGAAGTACTAGATCAGCAATTGATCATTGATTTGGTGGTGGGGGCAGCTGGCACATAGTCTTTTGAACCTCTCCTAGTATTCATAGAGAGTTTTTCTTTCTAGCTGTCTAATTCCACAAATTTCCTTTCTTATGGATGCAGCTCAGGAGGCTGGAAAGAACTTCTCTAGAAAGAGTCTTTTGAGGTTGTCCCAACTTGTAATAAATCCGGGAGGAAGGTAGTAGAGCCAATCCTTCGCGGTGTCCATTAATGAGAAAGGGAAAGCCTTCAATTTGACATGCTCCTCCGGAACACCTTGAGGTCTCATGGTGGAACATACAATGTGAAACTCCTTCAAGTGTTTGTGAGGATCTTCACCTGCAAAACCATGGAATTTCGGTAGAAGGTGAATTAATCCAGTTTTCAAAACAAAAGGGGCATCCACATCTGGATATTGGATGCACAATGTTTGGTATGTGACATCCGGTGCAGTTGGCTCCTTAAGAGTCCTCTCATCATCTGCCATTGCTCCAAAACTAGAGTCAAGTGAAAATGTAGAAGAGTAAACAGAAATTGGTGTCACAGATTGCAAAGATGCAGTAGGAGATGATGATGGTTCAGAGTGTTCAGAGTGATCAGAGTGATCCCTATATGTCCTAATGTTCCTATGAATAGTCCTATCAATCTCCTAGTCTAATGGCTACAAATCTCCAGTGTTTGATCAGGTCATGCAGTAATATCAACTAACTAAATTGAAAGCAAATTGAGTAAATGAAATAACAAGAACAATTTGAAATCTCTCTACAGAATTCTGTAGAATTATGCACCAAAAGTGCAGAAAAACAGAGTATAATGCAGCAAAATAAGTGCAGAAAATTGAAAGTGAGTAATTGAAAAATTACAGCACTTGAATGAAGGAAATGATGTAGAAAATCTTGCAACAACAATGCAGAAACAGACCACAAAATTCATATGGCTATCAACACAATACAAAAACTCAAAAATGAAACAAACACACTAACATGCAAAACACAAAAACAAAGCACCAATCATGTTCAACATAAGTTCAGCACCAAAAATTCCCCGACAACGGCACCAATTTGATGAATGATAAGTTTTGCTACTCGTTATGCACAAAGATTATCGTTAATCCTCATCAAATATGCAAAGAAATGAATGCAATACTAGGGTGTTGTCCTAGGTCGTCTCCAAGGAATTTTTGGTTGGGAACATACATCGAACAAGTGTAAACATAGATTTTAAAGCAAGTAAATTGGGGGAAGGTTTGTTAATTTCCAGATTTTAATCAAGAGCAAAATGTAAACTAATGAAATTCAATCAATTAAGAAGAGTAATCCCTAGTCAATCAATGAGTTCTATCCCTATTCTTTCAAATGATTCAATAATCCCTTTTTTTTCCCCTTGAATTAAGTTAATCTAACAAGCGAAAATTAACTTTAGCATCCCAATTAAAATTAAGCATCTTAATGGGCTCCAATCTCTATCCCTAAGATTAAGCAATCTCAAAGATTAATCAAAATTAAGCAATTTTGGATTAGAATTTCATTTGGGTAATTTAGGGTTCATTAAGCAATGTTCCCCTCATGCAAATTTCATTTCATTCAGAATTGGGGTTAATAAATTCAAGGAAAGAAAGAGTAATATTGCCATTAAACCCAAGAATTCAAGAACCATGTGAGGTGACTAGGAATTACAAGAGAATTTAGCCTTCTATATGGATGGGCTTCACAAATGAAAGAAGGGAATGTAAAAACGTAAACAACATTAATGTAAAATCAATGAGAATCAAAGGGAAATGAGAAATTAAAACCTATAATGGACCCCTGGCTGTCACCCAAGGCTCCAAAGCTCTGGGAAAATTGTCTTAATTTGGCAAAGGAAATGAAAGAAATGTCAAAAACAAGTTCATACCCTAATTCCTAAAATCTATTTATAGTGGAGGACATGTCAGCAAAGTGCCCACTTTTACCTTTGAATGTGTCCACTTTGGCTCTTAAGAGTGTCCACGCGCATCTACGTTGGCTTGCAAATTCTCTGGAGTTGCCACTTTTCATGTTGAAAGTAGCTACTTTGGACGCGCGTAGCTACTAATCATTCTGCCTTGAAGTATTTGCTAAGAAAGATAGATTATAAGCCCAGGATGATAAGATGAATGCTCTTACTTCAAGAGTTTGATTTAGAGAACAAGGATAGAAGTGGAACTTAGAATCTGGTAGCTGGCCACCTGAGCAGAATAAAGGGAGTTCTTAACCCTATTCCTCTTTTAGATGATTTTCTTGAAGAACAACTCTTAGAGTTGTGTGCTTCACAGGCACCCTGGTATGCTGATATTGCTAACTTTCTTGTTGTAGGGGCCTTTCCAGCAGATGCACCAAGAGCTAAAAGGGAAAAGATAAGGAGTGATGCCAAACACTACGTTTGGAATGACCCTTATTTATGGAAATTTTGCAGCGGTCAAGTCATCAGAAGGTGTATACCTGATAAGGAGATTCTATCCATACTACAGTTCTGTCATGCCTCAGCTATAGGAGGTTATCAAGGACCTCAGAGGACAGCAATGAAATTGCTAGATGCGAGACTATATTGGCCTTCAATTTTCAAGGACTCATGGCAAGCATATTCCACCTGTGAAAGATGCCAAAGAGCGGGAAGAGTGATTACTTGAAGACAGGAGATGCCCGAACAGCCCATCCTCTATTGTGACATCTTTGATGTCTAGGGTCTTGACTTTATAGGACCCTTCCCTTCATCTTTTAGTTTTCTTTATATACTTCTTGCTGTTGATTATGTCTTAAAATGGGTGGAAGCTAAGGCTACCAGGACTAATGATCTCAGAGTTGTTGCAGATTTTGTCCATAACAACTTATTTTGTACGTTTGGAATCCCTAGAGCCATTATTAGTGATCAAGGAAGTCATTTCTGCAATAGGACTTTAGAAGTCTTGTTAAAGAAATATGGAGTTGTACACAAAGTTTCCACTTCCTATCGTCCACAAATGAATGGATAGGCTGAGCTCTCTAATAGAGAAATCAAGAAAATACTTGAGAGAGTAGTGCAGCCACATAGGAAAGACTAGAGCTGCAGGCTTGATGATGCCTTATAGGCGCACAGAACTGCATTCAAGACACCCTTAGGAATGTCACCATATAGGATGGTCTATGGAAAATCTTGGCATTTGCCAATTAAGGTGGAACACAAGGCTTACTGGGTAGTGAAGACTTGTAATATCGATTATGACTCAGTTAGAGAACAAAGGAAGTTATAGCTGCTAGAGTTGGAGTAGCTACGTCTAGAGGCCTATGAGAACTCCATAATTTACAAAGAAAAGACCAAGAGGTACCATGACAAGATCATCTCAAGAAAAGCATTCTACATTGGTCAAAAGGTCCTCTTGTTCAATTCTCGCCTCAAACTCATGCCCGAAAAGCTCAAATCAAGATGGATTAGACCTTTCACAATCACAATGGTGTTCCCTCATGGTGCAGTGGAAATCCAAAGTGACTCCACAAGCAAAAGCTTTATGGTGAATGGACATCGCTTGAAGCCATTCTTGCAAAACTCAGCCATCTTGGAAGAAGTTGAGGAGATTGACGTGCAATCACCATGCATAAACTTTCATCCCAACCCTTGGCTTGCATAACTCACTTCATACGTCAAGTTAGTGACGTTAAAGAAGCGTTGTGTGAGAGGCAACTCACAAGTTGATTAAGAAATTTTGTTATTCTTTACATTCAATAAGCATTTTTATATTTGAGCTGTGCTATATGTGATGAATTTGACATGATTTTCCTGCATAATCTTAAATTTTTACAGTAGACAATTGTAAATCTTGAACTTGATTCAAGCATAAATCAAGGGAAGTTTAAGTGTACAGAGACATGGTCACCCTTGCAAAGTGTCAAGAAAGATCACTTTCATTTCATAGTAATCACTTTCGAAGGCTTTTAGGCTAAGGGGGTTCTCTGTAGTTGTCACTCTGATTCCATAGTAGACACTACAGAGACACCTCCTGGGCACACTTGCTGCGTATAGCTACTCCCATTTCATAGTAGTTACACGCAACTTAATCAGGTATTTTGCAAAATATGCCCTCTCTATAGTTGTCACTCCCATTCCATAGTAGTCACACGCAACATCAATTAGGAAAACACAAGTGCGCGTGTCCATAATGGTTTGAAAGTGATCAAGCCCAAATCCTATATAAATATAAAGTGAACACTCTAGCTTTCACTTTCAACTCAACCTCTGAATGCTCTCACTCTTGTCTCCAATCTCCCTGCAAATTCCTTTTCATCTCCACTATTATGTGCTAAGACCCATTCATTTCTATATTTCTGCACTAATTTCAGACTTCCATTGTTGTTTGCAATCTAACACTAGCAAGTGCACTAGGATTGCAACAAGTAATGCGTAAAATTTAAGATCCAAGTATCGTCTCCATAGGGAATTTAGATTCAAGTATCACTTTATAGAATTATAATCATTTGAGCCATGAAAATTCGGAAGAAAAGTTGTAACATGTAATAACATCAATTCAGAACAATTAAGAGTAAAGTGAACTTGCAGAAAACATAACAATGAACAAACAATTATGTGATAACAGAAAGAGAAACCATAGCTAAGGAATTGCTTCACCAAAACTCCAATGTTTAATCAATAAGGTTCTGAATTAGCAAGCAATTGGAAAGAATGACAATCAGTTTCACGTTATATTATTCAGAGGTTAATTCCTTAACTCAGTGAACCTAACATTCAATTAAGTCATTCTAATTCCTTAGATCTGATTCAATTCAATGTTGCTTTAAGTGTAAAAAACCAGAAGATTGCAAGATCAAAGTCTCTTATCCCTAAGAAAACTATAATCTCAGTGATTGGTTCAGATCTAAAGAACAACTTCAATTTCTATTGACAAGAGTTCCTCTAAAATTAGTTAATCAAATTTTCATTCAATTACTACATAAAATGCAGAATCAATCACTCAATCTATTCCAAAGCTTGAAATTCAGATCCAAAATCAATTCAACATGTTCATTTTAGATCTACAATCCCTAACTATGAACAAATTACACAGCCATGGCAGCTGAGAAAAGAAAAGAAAGAGAAGAAGAGAAGAAGAAGATCGGAATCGCCATTGCAACGTGCTCCACTCCGATGTCTCTTCGTGAAGCTCCAAGATTCGACTCCCCACTCCTTTCTCTCACTTCCTCCAATGAGAATCTAACTAACAAAACTGAAAATGAACCGAATCCCCAATTTTTGGATCATTTCTGGTATTTATAGAATTTCCCAGATTTGCGTGTCATCACTTTTATGAGAAATAGTAGCTACGCAGAGGGTTTATGGTTGCGCGTTAACACTTTTATGAGAAAAAGTGGCCACGCTCAACTTTCCTGATATTGAGAGCTCTCTGGAACTATTACTCTTGCTAATAAAAGTGACTAAGCGCAACTCGCTAAGATGAAGGCTCTCTGGAACGATCACTTTCGATGACAATAGTGGTTACGCAGGGTTTTCCTGATATTTTGCCTCTCTGGAACTATCACTTTTGCTGATAAAAGTGATAGCGCCCCGACTTTCTTCTTTCTTTGAACTCTGGAGTGATCACCTTCACTAACAATAGTGATCACACCCATTCTGCATTTTCTTGTTCTTGTGTTTTTGGAGTCCAGACTTATTTCTTTCCTCTTCCTTGTCATCAAGCCTCCATTCACATGAACCTTACTCGAATTATTCCTTCAAAAACAAGATTAAAAACTTAATTCCTAATAAAAAATTCCATAATTGCTAAAATAACTACAAATTTAAACAAAACTTCAATTCCTTCTCTTTTTCTGAGTTTTTTTTTGCTTTCTTCATATATTTTTCTTATCAAATGTGTTAGAATTATGCTAAAATATCAGTAAAAATATGGATTCATCATCCATCTAGGTAATTTTTCATTTCCCCTTTTCTTTTTGCATTAAGGTTCTTCGTTCAATAATTTGGGGGGTTTTTCATTCTGGAATTCTGTGTTGAAATTTCTTGAAGGGAATGCAATTTTTGAGCATGCGAGCCTGATTAAAAAGGATTGGGGATGTTAAATTGATTTAATTCATTGCACTTTGGTTAATCAAACCCTAGCATGACCATTGTTATTTTGGGTTTTAGTTTTAGAACTTCCTGCGTCGCAAATTTTGTGTAATTTCTACCATTTGGAATTTGATTGCTTGATTAAAATGAACTAGGGGTGTTTAATTGGGACAATTTGTGCATCTTACCATTGCTCAAACCTTAGAGTGCTCACTTTTGTTTGAGAATTTTAATTTGGGGCTTCGTAAATTGTAATTGCTGAATCCAAACTACCATGTGGAGTGTGATTGTCTAATTGAGAATGATTGCAAGTGTTTATTCTGGTAAATTTGTTGCATTCTACCATTGTCAAACCTTAGGGTGGCTACTTTCACTTGTACCAATTGCTTTCTTTGTGCATTCTAATGTAATAGAAATTATCTTGGGTCTGCACTTATAGATTCTGAGCATGATAACATAATTAAAAAGGGCTAGAAGGTTACTTTAATTCAACTCACTGTGATTTGGACGATTGAACCCTAGGGTAATTACTGTCATTTGGGGATGTTGCTTGAACATTTCATACATAGAAATTGTGGTGTAAATTCTATTATTGGAAGTGCATGTGTTTGATCAAAAGGAAATGAGAGTTGTTATCTTGGTTAGCTACTTTCAATTATGGTGGTGATTGTTTTACATGTTTTGATACAATGGCGACTGAAATAGTCTCCTCTCTGTATGAGAATCATTGTTTCACTGCAATTTGACTTGTCTTGCTTGAATTATATGGTGCTTGCCCAACTTGAATTTTGCATAACTATCATTCTAGGGTAGTCACTGTAATTACTCTGAGGTTCCTACTTGTGTTGTAAATATGAAAAAAAAAAACTAAACACCATGCTGCACTTCCTTGTGACTACTCTACATATGGACCATAAATTTTGCATCACAACAACTACTAGATTGAAATTCAAAAATAACCATTTAATTGTTTCTGAGTGCAATTGTTTGTGCATCTGTACTTTTGCTGTGATAGTCACTTGCCCCCGTAACTGCACACATGCATAATTCTCTGTTAATTACTCTCTGCAAATTGAAAATAAGCATCCTTGTTAATTGTCTGCATAGAGACTGCCCTGTGTACTCTTAAGTGATCTTTCTTGACACTTTGTTGCCATACATAGTGGCCTGTTACCACTTGTTTGATTTCTTTGCACTTATTTTCATTTTGCTGCATCACTATCTATGTCAAATTTGGTTGCCTTAATGCTGTCATGCCTAAACCATAGCTTGATCACCTTGACATTGTACCCCATCACTGATATTTTGGTTTGCTCTTTCACTGTCAGTTTAAACATTATTTTATTTGATATACATCTTTGACGCATAACATAAATGCATACCTTACACAGACTCCTTTTCTTCTCTGCAGCAAACATGGTTAACACACCTAGAAAAATCCTCCAAGGCCAAAGAAGGCCAAAACAGTTGGTGCATCCTCATCCACACCTCTACCTGCCCATGACCCAAGATTTCGGTCATTAGAGCATGAGGAGTACTTCAAAGCCAACATTCTTTGGAGGAAATTGGTGGACCGCAACTTCAAGATTCAAGAAGGTGCCTACCCACAATTCCAAGAGGAGATTTAGAAAAGAGGCTGGGACCTTTTCACTACATGTGCTGGTAACAGGTGGAAGGAAATCACCCAAGAATTCTTTGCCGACGCTGTGAGGGTCAAAGGCGACACTCTTCCCCTAGACACAACATGGTGAGGGTAAAACTGATCAACTTCACTCCCGCCAACATTCAAAGAGTTCTAAACATCCCAGCTGTACCTAAACTAGCTGGCCAACTGGACTTCACCACTTTTGGCATTCGGGAGGAAAAAGACTACAAGCCTATCCTTGAAACCATCTAAAGGAGGGTAAGAACTAGGAGTTTGATTGCAACATGCAGCCCAAGAACCTGACAACAAAGCACTTAGTCCCTACAACAAAAGTCTAGAGTGTCTTCATTCTCGGCTCCTTCATGCCAGTTATCCACTCCTCCACATTAGCAGTGAAGAGGGCACAACTGATCTATGCCATTCTGACAAGCATCCCATCCATATAGGTCAAGTGATCAGCAGCGCCATCATGGACATCTTGAGCAGAAGCAGAGACTCCATGGGTTTTGTAACACCTAAATTACTACCAAAACCCTATCTTTTAAAAATATGTTTTGAAGGCTTTCTGAAAGTGGTGTACCCAACCGAACATGAATAAGGGATTATGCACTCAATATTATTGCGAGGCTAAACTATGAACTCACAACTAACTTATAAGGAAATGTACATCATCTTTTAATCCTATATTCAAGTTTGTTCATCACCAAAACATGTATATCGTATTTCATTTTACTAGTATACTTGAAATTTTGTTATTGTTCTAAATTTCCTCAAATTAATTTCTTTTATGGAAAAGACAAAAATAAGCATTTAATGTCACATACGCCATGGAATAAAATGCTGAAATCATAACGAGAGATATGCAATTAGAAAGAAAATATGATCATGTATATATATATATCTTCTTGTTCAAATGATTCTAGGAAAAACTATCATAAGGCAAACAAAAAGAAAACCCTGTAGTTTGGTATTTCAAAAGTAATTAAAAACAGCCCCAAAAAGACTTAAGAACAGTGTTCATCCATGACAAGGCAAAAAAAAAAAAAAAGAAACATCTACAAATAGAATTCTGGTGGAAAGGAATCCTCACTAGGGTTGGATTCCATTCCATCAGAATCAGGTGAATCATCCACAGGCTGAGGGCAAGGAGAGGGTGGCAGGTCATCCGAGTCGCTATCAATCCAACCAATGGTAGGCGGTGGTGATCTTGAGGTGGATGGCGGTGGTGGTGAAGGGTGTTGGGTGGAAGGGGGTGCCTGAAGGTCAAGAGAACAACGAGGTACTGGCCTGACGGAAGACGCAACCACTCCAATGTCTTTCCATTCAGGGGCGGGCGCAGGAGCAGGGCTAGGACAGGGGCTAGGTTCAGGGTCAAGGTCAATGATAGTCTTACCTTTTTCCATGAAAGTCTTAAGACGTTTGGCAAGGGGTTCTTGAGATGATGGAGAAGAGGGAGGTGTATGAATAATAATACTCCGTTCTGGTGGTAGGGGTACAGAGATTTCAGCAACAATGTGGTCGATCTAGTTTGACTTCCATTCGCTCTCAGTGAGAGGTCCCATGGACATGGAGACCATCCCCTGGTACATTAGGTGACGTGTTGCTGGGTCGTAGACCTATCCCTCCTTTCCTCCTGAGTCCTCTCCCCAAATCCTCGCTTAGAGTGGGTCCATCTGCCATGCATTCATGCAACACAACAACAACAGCAAGACAAGACGCAACACCGAAACAAAAACAGAAACATAAAGGGTGAGTTCCAAGCAATTTCCAGTTAGAAATCAAATCAGAAAATAATTGAAATGAATTAACAGCGTTACGAAGTCAGAATTCCAGCAAACACCTAATCTCAATTTAATATCTACTAAACAGTCAAGAAACATAATTAGATTCACAGAAAATGCATTAATAATGTAGTTCACATAATGCAACTTAGAACACCACTACTTCCTCAATTTCTATCATTCCTCCAGTCAAGGCGATCGGAGACCTTCATTCCCTACAAGCACACATTGACCACAATACTCCAGGGTTATTTCTTGATATTACCAATTTTTAGTTCCTCAGGAATAAGTTTTGCCACGATCCTCGGCATTGCTTGCCCATGTCAGGATTAGTAGAGGTTTTTATGGCGACGTGTCCCGGCTGCGGTGAGCTATTCCGCGCCATTGGAGCAACCCCCCTCTATTACCCCCAAGGTTCTTCCTTTGAACCTGAACACTCAGATTTTTGAGTTAAAAATCGACAACATCCATGGTTTATTATTCAAACAAATTTCATTTTTTTTTATTTTTTTTAAACCAAAATAGGGCTCCTTGGCTCTCAGTTAAAACAAAAGAAATAGGTAGGGAGAAGAGATTGATTTCATGATAAAAGGTTTTCGAAAACAAAATGGACAACAAGAGCCGAAAAGAGAAGAAAGGTTGTATCACGAAAATTTACCATGCAAGAGATAAATCATCCAAGGTCATCATTTTTATTCAATAGTAAAGGCGAACAACCTAGAATCATGTAAGGATTTCAATATTATTAACATGCAAAACTATTTCAACCTCAATCGAGTTCACGCAAGTTACAAAACATGGATTTTTAAAACACTATCCAAATAGAATCACCACGAGATGAAAGAAAATGGTTTGCATGTAAATTTCTTTGATGAAGATCAGAGGCGAAAACAAGAAGAAGAGAGTGCATGCAGAGTTTACAAGTTAACAAACAACCACATGCATTCAAACGCAAGCAAGAGCTCCCCTAACCTTGTTTGGTTCAAAAATGAGAGGAGGAATGAAAGACTTAGCCTCAACATTGGCAAGAACTCGATCACAGCTTAGGTCTTGGATGGCGGCACAACCGTTTGGAAGAGGGGTGCAAGGTTATGTTGGAAACTCTTCAGCGTCCTTCGTATTTTCGAGGAGTGGTGTCGCTCAGGAGAAAGAGAGTGAAGGGGTTGTTTGGTGTGAGGGTGAGAGGATTTTAGAGAGAAAAGAGTGATGAGATTGAGAGTGTTTTGAAAAATGAGAAGGGAAAAGGGCGCGTGAGAAATGAAGAGGTTTTTATATAGTGTAACCTAAACCTTATGTCCATTTGTTTCCCAGAGGCTAGCGGTGAAGGGTTGGACAAGAAAAGTTTTAGGGTTAGGTTAAGGGATACACCTTTTTGCTTCTTCCTCTGAATGCTCACGTCTCTTGGTGTGCAGGTGCATGTAAAACGTCCCTTCAAGAGCATTAAATGCTTAGAGTGTAAAAGAAGCAAGCCATTAATGCTTCCCACGTCTCCATAGGCCAGCCATCATGATGGAGTGACTAAGTAGGGTTTTGACTTGGGCAAGAGTGAGCGGTTAGGGTATATTGGTGGCTAGGGTTTTGATTTGTGGAGGGAATGGGTTTAAACCCTTCGTATCCCACAAAATTGAAAAGGGTTATGTCTCTTGTGTGGCTGTGTAAATGAAAAGGCCTTTTAAGTGGAATTTAATGGTGGCACGGTTTCAAGGGAAGTGATTGCCCTAGGAATGTGGGTGACGGTTTAAGTTGTTGGGGAAGGAAATAATCATGCAACGTCTCTTTGAATTTTTCATAAAGTGACGCCTTTTTAGGGTAGTACACGCACATAATCTTGTAATGATTAGCCATAAATGCAAAGAAAGTAAGGCAAGGATACACAATTAATATCATGCACGGTTTTAGGGTTTTAAATGCATCATGGGAGAGTTTCTACGTTGACTCATGCTTATCCTTAGTGTGGTTGACGGTTCCAATCATTTGGAGGAGAAAATTGGGGTGTGTCCATACATTTTCCTCGAGGGGATTAAAGGTGAGTGGGAAGTAATTAAGACAATTGGGTGTATTTTAACGGTTAAATGAAGGGCTGGTTGTGGAAGTAATCAAGCATGATTAATTCTCTAATAAATGGTCATTGGAATAAATGTCAAATTGAATTTTTGTGGTTGGCTAATTAAGAGCACGAGAATTTGGAAGGGTTACGTTTTGGGGAAGAGATTTTGGGGCTCCTAATTTCCTTTAATTCACGACTGCACCATTAATGAGGGGGTTATAATATTTATCACACAAAAACGGCAGTCTAGGGAAAGGAAAACGGCTGCATCTAATTAGGGTAACCAGGGAACTAATAATCTCATTAAATGCAATGTTTCATGCTCCAAATCTAGGCCATTATGGCGGGTTTTTCTCTCTCCTGCATAAGCAAATCACGAAAATCTGATTACCTTATTTAAAAAAGGGGTATTGAATAAAATCATAAGGTGCATTAATGAATAGGGTAGCAATTATGTGTAAGTACCGAGAATATGGAAAGTTTTCTTAATAAAGGTTATTGGGTTTTTGCTAATCTCGAATTAGTCATAATCAAATGCATGAGAATATGGAAAGTCTATTCTTCTAGAAGAGGATTGTAGCTTCAAATTTTTGGTTGCACTATAAAAGGAAAGCTTTTAAATAAGGTCCAAATAAAAATATAGCAGTCCCAAGAGGTGGCAGCTGTATTTATTTAGGGTATGTAGGAATTATGGATTTTGCATTAAGTGCAGTCAATTGGGGTTAGAATCTAGGTTACCAAATTTGATTCTCTCCCTCCCCTGGGCATGAATGACTTTTCGGTTACTAGTACTAAATGAGGAAAGATTGAAACTTGCCTCTTGGATCCTTGGTAGTGCACGTGAGTTCTAGGGTAAAAAGGATGGTGGCTCTCATTAATAGTCTAACTTAGTGTGCATGGTACCAGAATAATGGAAAATTTAAGTACACCCATTACTAGAACCTAGTGAACATTCAATATAAGTAAAGAAAATCACATATGCAGTTCCACTTAAATTAAGAAAGCATATCACAAAATCAAATAATAAGAATTAAAAGAACTAAGTAATATTAATAACAATAATCAGGGGATAAAAAAAAAGTCTACTCATCTGACTCAAAAGACTATCTCGCCCTAGGTTAATCTCACTAACCTTGGGTTAAGTCAAGGTAACTTCATCACATAATCATATAGACATGCACACACGAAATTAACTCCACATGCCCTGGGAGAAATAATTATGCAAGCAGGGAACATAATATGATTAAATAGTTGTAGCAAGAACTGAACTAGAGTACTAAAAGTCAAATAAAAGAGTTACTAATTAATAATTAACATTCACTGTCATGCAGGCCGAAATTTGGAATGTTACAGGTTTTCTATCCATCATTACTATGCTATGTAAGGATGATGGGGTAGATTTTAGGGACTACCTGTAACATCCCAAATTTTGGCCTGCATGGCAGAAGGTATTAATTATTAATTAGTAACTATTTTATTTGATTTCTTTTTTAGTACTCTAGTTCAGTTCTTGCTACAATTGTCTGATCATATTATGTTCACAGCTTGCATAATTATTTCTCCCAGGGTATGTTTAGTTAATTTCGTATGTGCATGTCTATATGATTATATGATGAAGTTACCTTGACTTAACCTAAGGTTAGTGAGATTAACCTAGGGCGAGATAGTCTTTTGAGACAGATGAATGGACCCCATTTCTTTTTATTCCCCTGATGATTGTTATTAATATTACATAGTTCTTTTAAATATTATTATTTGATTTTGTGATTTACTGTCTTAATTTAAGTGGAACTGCACGTGTAACTTTCTTTATTTACATTGAATGTTCACTAGGTTTTAATAGTGGGTGTACTTAAGTTTTCCATTATTCTGGTTCCATGCACATTAAGTTAGACCATTGATGAGAGCCACCATCCTTTTTACCCTAGAACTCACGTGTACTACAAAGATCCAAGAGGTAAGTTTTAATCTTCCCTCATTTAGTGCTAGTAACCGAAAAGTCATTTATGTTTAGGGGAGAGAGAGAGAACCAAATTTGATAGCCTAGGATTCTAGCCCAAATTAACTATACCTAATGCAATCCCATTGTTCCAGGTTACCCTAAATAAATACAGCCGGCACCTCTTAGACTGCCATATTCTGATTGGACCTTATTTAAAAACGTTCTTTATTTTTAGTGCAACCGAAAATTTAAAACCCCAATCCTTTCTAGAAGCATAGACTTTCGATATTCTCATGCATTTGGTTATGATTAATTCGACATTAGCAAGAACCCAGCAACTTTTGTTAAGAAAAGTTTCCATATTCTCGGCACTTACACATAATTGCTACCCTATTCATTAATGCACCTTATGATTTTATTCAATACTTTTTATAAGGCAATCAGATTTTTGTTATTTATTTATGCAAGAGAGAGAAAAATTGGCCATAATGGCCTAGATTTAGAGCATAAAATATTGCATTTAATGAGATTATTAATTCCTAGTTAGCCTAATTAGATGCAGCCGTTTTCCTTTTCCTAGACTGCCGTTTTTGTGTGATAAATGTTATAACCGCCTGAAAGTGGTTATCAAAATAAGCTAGATTTTCTCAAAAATTTGTGCAATACAAGAAGCAAACCTAGGTCATCTCTCAAGGACATAAAATGCATTTTATTTTTAGTTCCATCATGCAATTTCAAATTAGATTGGGGGAGGATTTGTTTTGAATTTAAACGACAAAATAACAAAAACAAAAATTAAGGATTATGAAATTCAACCAATTCAAGATCTCAATCCCTAAAATGTAATTCTCGTCATTCACACAAATATGATCCCAACGAATTTCCAATCACACTAATTCAATGCGCATCAACAACCCTAAAATCTAAATCTAGATTATGAATTCCATCAAAACAAGAACCGCAATCGCAAACCCAATGCTTTAACAAAATTTAGAACAATTGATTGATTAAATTAGGTGAATCCAATTAATTCAAATCTGAAATTAACCTATTTTTTCTATTTAGGATGCAACGAAAATTCCATATCATGAAAAACGTAATTAACCTAATTAGAAAAGAGGAAGGAAAGGAGGAATTCGATAAAACCTATTTTGAAACTCGAATGCAATGTAGTTTTTGAAACCTTGAACCGGTTGATGAATTAGCCTTGCTTCATAATCATGTTGCTCGACCAATTAGAGAAGGGGATGAAGTTTCCAAAAATAAAAGAGAGGGAGACGAGAGGAATCCTTACGAAAGCTTTTTTTTTTAAATTCTGAAAATTAAGGCAAAAAAAAGAGGGAAGAATATCCCCACGCGAAATCATAAACCCTATTTAAAGACAAAATAATTGGGCTTAATTAAGGCCCAGCTTCCTAACGAGGTTCCTAAAACCCTAATTAAGTAATGTCAACAATAAAACCAAATTCTAAAAAATTCATTGCAGGACCGCAACATTGTGACGCAGTTTTGGGCCTGAAGATGTTCGAACTGGGATTTTCTCGCAATAGAGAAGTTGTAGATCTCTCTCTTATCTTTCCAGGGACACCAATTTTGTCCAATTCCGAGTAGTGTAGCTCCAGATATGGTCTTTCAAGAAACTGTGTCAAAACAAGAATTTATGGCGGGAATTAAGAAAGATTTAAATTTAAATCCTAAATGACTTACCAACACAAATCTAAACTAACACATCAAAATAATATACTAAAAAGACTCAATTAAATCGAAAACATAGAGAGAAAGATGTATTAAAATATGACTATCACCGCCACTCATGATGATTCCTTTTGAATATTCCCTCTTAATTGGTGCAGCCAAAAATTTGAAACTCCATTCTTCTCATTAAATGTCAAATTTCATTTTTACATGAGGGCTGACCTTCCACCTTAATTCGGTATCTAATTGTGCCTCTCACCTGAATTAATTACCAAAGGGGGAAAACGAAGAGACAACCACCCCATTCCTTCCCCAAATAAACAAAACCGCGGCGAGCATTTAATTGGCCAAACCAAGCAACACAAAACGTTTCACCTGGGGCATTTAATCCCCCTCAAATTGTGCCCAACATTCATGTTATGTTTCCCCATTTATTGGTAGTAATAATTATTTGTGGGACTCTTGCACTTGCATGGTAGTGGAGGAGGCGTCACCCTTTCCCTAGCCACCCAAAGGACTCGACGTTTCATGTGTAGGGAATGTTGAGGGTTTAAATTTATTTCTCCCCCATAGAAACTTGAAACCGCCACCTGCCCATTTAAGAGTGGCGACTTAACGTGAAAAGTTGTTATCTGGTGTAATTAAAACCCTAAAATCATGCCAACCATTAATTTCTTTCCTTAATTACTTATTCATTTAATTGCATGCTCTTGTCTCATAATTAATGGCATTCATCACTCATTATGGAGGCTTTTCCCCATGCCCACTTTTGGAAGAGGAAGCGCCACCATTGCCACGAAGTAGGTTAGAAGCCGCAACCCTTCATGTGACTAGAATGTAGAAAGTTCAAAACCTTTTTCCCCCCACCAGAAAAATTATGTAGCCGCCTTGCCTTAATTGCATAGCCTCGCGGGAACCAACTCACTAATCACGGCTGTGTTCCTCTAATGATTGATTGCTGGATAAATGTGAAGCATTAAACATTGCTTCTTTTCCCACTCTGAGCATTTAATGCTTTAATGGGACGTCTCACCTGCACCAGCGCACTAAAGGACGTGACCGTTCCAAGGAGGAGGTGAAAAGTTGTACCACTTCACTTAACCTAACCCTAAAAACTTCCCCTTGTACAGTTCGTGACCGCCAGCCCTTTGAAGAGATGAAAAGACTTGAACCTTATGCTGACACTATATAAGAACCCCTTCATTTGTCACGCGCCCTTTTCTCTTTTCATTTTTAAAAACACTCTTAACCTCATCTCTCTTTTCTCTCTCAAACATTTTCTCACCCCCACACCAAACAATCCCCTGCCTTCTTGTTCTCGTGAGCAACGTTTCTCGTCACCACCCCCTGAAGGTATGAAGAATCCTAGAGAGTTCCCAACACCGCTTGCACCTCCCTTCCAACAATTGGGCCGCCACACAAGATTCGAGCTGTGGTTGAAGTTCTTACCAACACCGAGACCAAACCTTCCATTCTTCGTCTTTTTGAACCAAACAAGGTTAGGAGAGTTCGTGATTGTGTGTGTGAATGAATGTGTTTGCTCATGTGTGCGTGATTGAACGTGATTAATATCCTTCCTCCCTATTTTCATTTTTAATAAGATTAAAAGTGACATGCAAACAACTTTCTCTTCATCTCCGTACCCTTTTATTTGAATACGACTTAAAAATGGTGTGTGGTAACTTGAATGAGTATGGATGAGTGAAAACATTGTTTGCATGTTGATAATACCGAAAACCTTGCATGATCCTTGCTTATTCGTATTGATTATTGAATGGAAATGATGATCTTGAATGATTTTATTCTTGCATGGTAGATTTTCGTGATACAGCCTTTATCTCTTCTCAGCTCTTGTTGTCCATCTTGTTTTTCGAAATCCTTTAAGATGAACCTCTTCTCCCAACCCATTTCTTCTGTTTTGACTGAGAGCCAAGGAACCCTATTTTGGTTAAAAACGAAACTTGTTTGAATAATAAAGCATGGATGTTGTCTGTTTCTAACTTCAAAATCTGAGTTTGCATATCGGATTAGGTTACGATTATGTTATAAAAATTTCATGGCACTTGTGTAGATGATGTATTTTGAGGTGTTTGGATATTTCGTGGAAGTTGTTACATTCATCTCCATCTTTCCCTATTTTCCTTTGTTTTTCCCGAGTGCGTGTGCACACCCCTCCCTTGCATGCGTGAATCCCTTTGAGTGTGCCTCAATTTCACATTATCATTGTTATTATGTGTGGATGTTTACACATGTGGTGCGGAGGATGGAGAGTCAAGGATACAGTTTGGCACCGCTGGGGAATGTGAGTGTTCAGGTTCAAAAGGAGAACCTTGGGGGTACTAGAGGGGGTTTCCCCAATGGTGCGAAATAGCTCACCGCGGCCGGGACACGTTGCCATCGAAACCTCCACTAATCTTGACGTGAGCAAGCATTACCGAGGATCGTGGAAGGACTCGTTCCTGAGGGACCGAAATGGTTAAATGGGAGAAGAATATTCCTGATAGATTACATACGATGTTTGCTTGTAGGGAACGAGGGCCTCCGATCACCTTGACTGAAGAAATGGTGGGAAAAAACTGAGGAAGTAGTGATGTTTTAAACGTTAGTGTTTAAATTATGCTGTGACGAATCTCTGTGACTCTGCCTGCATTTCGTAACTGTTTATTGGGCATTTTGTTATGACTGTGTGTTTATTAAGATGTAACTTCGCAAGTGCTTGATATTACTCTGATTTCCTTACTCATTATCTGAAATCTGATTGTATTTGGAACTCACCCTTTCTGTTCGCGTTCTATTATTGCGTGTTTGTATGTATTGTATGACTGTGTGACAGATGGACCCTCAACGAGAATGATATGGGGAGAGGACTCCGACAAGAAAGCGGTATGGAGATATGACCAGGCAACGTGTCGTCTCGTGTACCAGGGAATGGTCTCCATGACCATGGGGCTGTTTATAATTACTTTTGAAATACAGGACTATGAGGTCTTCATTTTGTTTGTCTCATGATGATTTTACCTTGGACCATTTGAACTAGAGACGTATATGCATATAATCACATTTTCGCTTTATTTACATGTCTCTCATTATGATTTCAGAATTTCAGTCCAAGAATGCATGTGATGCTGAGCGCTCACCTTTATCTTTTTCATAAAAAGAAATTAATTTGAGGAAATTTCAAGTACACTAGTAAAACGCAATACGTTATGGATGATTTGGTAACGAACAGATTGAATGAAGGATTGGAGGATAATGTACACTTATCTATGAATTAAATTGTGAATTTGTCGTTTAGTTTCACACTACTGTCGAATGAATGACTTCTTGTTCATGTTCATTTGGGTACACCATCTTAGGAAAATTATATATATATATATTTTTAGAAGATAGGATCTTGGTAGTAATTTAGGTGTTACACTACCAGCAGAGAGTCAGAGCAGCCCTTTCTATTTCCATAGCCATGGTGAAGGAGTTGTTTAAACCTAAAATGACTGTTGACCTAGGATTATCACTACTAGCTGACTACAGGAGAGACACTCCAATGAGGATGAGGGAGCAGATGAAACAGCTTGCTCTGCGGCAGGATGCCATTCATGCTGGATAGAAGGCATTCATGACACTGATAGACATGATGTTTTTGAATATAGGGAAGAAGTTGGGGATGACTACCGCACAGCTTTATGATGCCCCCACCTTCAATGCTCCTTACCTAAGAGCAGTGGTCCAAAGTGATCTTCCACCTTTTAATCTCACTGCTTCTGCCAAAGCTGATGCAGATGAAAGCAACTCCAGCTCCTCAGATGAAGAACCACCAGCAACAGTGGAGGGTGCTGCTGCTGATGATGATTCTTCCTTTTCTAGCTTTGATGAAGATGTCATTTAGCTTTAGTTTCTTTCTCATTACATCTGTTTTTCATTTACCTTTTTCCATTTCCTTGTATATATTATTAGTTACCATTTCTATGTAATTATCGTACATTACCGCTTTCATCTTTACTGTTTCACTTTCATATTCTTGCTTTTATTTTGAACAATTTAGAACACCTTCAGTTTTATATATATCATTCGTATTTAGCTTTCATATTTTCTCTTTGTACTGAATTCTATGTATATTTGTGCAGAAAATGCCCTCAATCCCATCAAGAGGAGCATGAATTTGACCCTCGAGTTGTGCATCTACTTTATATGAAAAAGGGGTGATCTCTTTGCCTTTGTTTCATATATTCTAAATTCCTTGCACATTACTAAATGAAAATACAAAAATATTTTCCTTACCATTCTCTTTTAATTTAGTGTAGTTTTGTAATTCCATAGTCATATTCTGATTGCACTTCCATTTCAACTCATGATCATTCTCTGTTTTTGAATAATTATTGTTCCTACCATACTGCACACGTTTTCATGTAAGGTGAATTGTATTCACATGTTGTTAAGTAATTATCATATTTTACCATGGTAGATACTTGAGCCTTAAATTTCTCTTCTGTGTGCATACTACATGTATTTTTGCATCTATCTTCTAGAACTTGCCCTGCTTCTTAATTGAATATGCATTATGCACTCTTCCATCTACTAGGTATATGTTTTATTGCTTTGTTTGGTTTATGAATCTGAACCTTAGGATATTCCTGCTGTCTTACCTGCTTGCGACTTACTTTTCAGAGTTTTATGGCTTGGAGACAAAGGAATGCAACTATTGATGCCTTACAAGAAAGAGTAGTGGGTATCCTGGAGAGGCAACATGAGCCAGCTTTAAACCAAGGATTGTCCGAGTTTCGTAAGAACAAGCCCTCTCATTTTCGCGGTGGGTTTGATCCAAATGGAGCCCAACTCTGGCTGGAGAAGTTGGAGAAGATATTTGAGGCCATGGCATGTACATACGACGAGGATCGCTCGCTAGCAGCTGGTAACGGATGGGACTGCCATAAATTGGCTGACCTTTCAACATAGATTCCTGGAGAAGTACTTTTCCGAGGATCTTAGGAGAAGGAAAGAGTTGGAGTTTCTGAACTTAAAGCAAGGAAGTATGAGCGTAGGAGAATACGCAGCCAAATTTGATGAATTATCGAGGTATTGTTCTTACTTCTCTCATGTTGATGACCGAGCTAGATGCTTCAAATTTGAGAGTGGACATCAACCCGACATCAAGCAAGCGATTGGGTACCAACAAATTGTGCATTTCCCAGAGTTAGTAGACAAGTGCAGAATATACAAGGATGATACCAAAGCAAGTCTGACACCAAAAACATAAGAACAAGAAAATGCAGACTGGGCGTGATCACTATTGTCAGTTAAAGTGATCACTCCAGAGTTCAAAGAAGAAGAAAGCCTGTGCGTGATCACTTTTATCAGTAAAAGTGAGCGTTCCAGAGAGGCAAAATATCAGGAAATCTCTGCGTAACCACTATTGTCGTCGAAAGTGATCATTCCAGACAGTCTTCAACCTGGCGAGTTGCGCGTAATCACTTTTATTCATAAGAGTGATCACGTGCAACCGCTTGAGCTCTGCGTAGTCACTTTTATCAGCAAGAGTGATAGTTCCAAAGAACCTTCAATATCAGGAAAGTTGCGCATGGTCACTTTTTCTCATAAAAGTGTTAACGCACAACCATAAACCTTTTGCGTGGCTACTATTTCTCATAAAAGTAATAACGTGCAAATCTGAGAAATTCTATAAATAACAGAAACGTGCAGATTTTTCGGAGTTCAGTTTTATTTTTCCATTTTTTTGTTAGATCTCGTTGAGAGAGAGGGTTAGGGTCAAGTCTTGAAGCTTCCACAAAGAGGAATCGGATTGGATCTTCTGGCCATGACTTCTTGGAGTTTTTCTTCTTCTTCTTCTTCTTTCTCTTTCTCTTCTCCCATGTCTGAGTAGTTTTCTTGTAGTTAGGGGTTTATGGAACTCGAATTGATGTATTGATTTGACTCTTGCTTCTGAATTTTGAGTTCTTGGATTAATTGAATTGTGAATTCTATTTTTCTTGCAATCTATGAATGGAAATTTGTTTGATTCATCTTAGAGGAACAATTACCAATGGAAGTTGGATTTGCTTCTCCGATCTGAGTTAGCAATCAGAATTTGGGGATTTCTTAGGGATAAGGAGACCTAATTCTGCAATCTTAAGGTTCTAAGTCTTAATGCAACTTGAAATTGAACTTCACCTAAGGGATTAGGGTGGTTTAGTTGCTTGTTAGGGTCAATGAGTTAAGGAATTAACCTTTGGCTATTGCTATGCGAAACTGATTGTCAATTAACCAAGTTCTTGAATGTTCAGAGGCATAATTGAATTAATACTGATATTCTTGTGAAGTAAATTCCTAACTATTCTTCATTCCTATCTCATTTCATTACATACTCTGTTTTTCTGCAAGTTCTTTGCTTTAATTGCTTTGGTTTACTGCTGTTATATGTTACAAATCTCATTCCAAAATTTGTATAGCTCAAATGGTTATAATTCTATGAAGTGGTACTTGAAACCTAAATTCCTTGTGCAGACGATATTCTGATCTTAAATTTACTCATCACTTGCTGCAATCCTAGTGCACTTGCTAGTGTTAGATTGCGAACAGCAAGTTTTTGGCGCCGCTGCCGGGGAATTTTGAATTTCAATATCATTAGTAGCAGAAAAGTAACTAGATTGAGCATTTATTTTTGTTGTTGTTCTGCTTTCAAGTTTTTCTGCATAATTTCTCTGCATCTTGTGTAGATTTCTGCATAAGTTCTGCTGTCTTTTGGATAAAGTTTTTGCATTCTTTTGCATTTTCTGCATAATCTCATTTTTCATGTTTCTGCATAATTGTAAACTTCATTCTGCATAATTTCTATGTTTTTTGCATTCATGAATTTCTGATTCTGATAGAAGTAACACTGTATTTTCTACATAATTTTGTTTTTCATTCTTCTGCATAATTTTAATTTTTGTTCTGCATAAATTTCTATGTTTTCTACATATTTTGTTTTGTAGATTTTCTGTTTTCTTTTGCATTTTTCTGCATAATCTTGTTTTTTCTTTTTTTGCATAATTTTCTATATTTCCTGCATGTTATGTTTTGTAATTTTTTGCATAATTTCATATTTCATTTTTCCTAGTTACAAATTTGATTTGACTTTTGTGTTCTTTCTTTTTGTATACAAGAAAAAAACAGAAAAAAAAAATAAAGTTGCTCTATTGTTTGACAACAACCAGCATGTATAAGAATTTCCATCAAAGCCATGTTGCAAGAACAGGAGCTTATGAAGCAAATGCTTTTGAAGCTTTAATTACTAATTTTCAAGCTAGAGTTGCCCAAAATAACCCCTTGGTGTGTGATTTTTACAGTGAAAATGATTTGAATGAAACATATGATGTGGCTGCACCAGAATTTCAAGAAGAAATCAATTTTGGAGGAAATTTTCAAAGATCTGAATATACCATTCCTCATGAATATCAATATCAAGCTAACATAAGTCAGACATATTATGATTGGAATCAACAAATGTTAGTTGCAACAACACCATTCTTTAATCCTCATTCTTCACAGCTTTATTCTCAAGTGTCATATTCTCAATTGGTAGTTTGCTGGAACTTCTACTTTGAGCCTAAAAATGTGGTTAAGCATAAGCTGAAAGGGTCTGCAAGGACTATTATAATTGCTGGAACATTCACTTTCTAACCCATTTTAAGCTTCCTATTTTGTTTTAGAATTTTCATTGTTCATGTTAGTTAAATTTCTGCAATTTCTGCAATTTCTGAAGTAAAATTCTGGTAAATCTGTCTTCTGAGGTACATTTGAGATACTTGAATTGAGTTCAATGTTTAGAGTGCGTATTTGACGGATTAGAGAGTGACAATTGAGTTAATTGAGGTTTTAGAGGAAATGGACTAATGAAAAGAGTCATTATGTTGTAGGGAATGAGTTTCACAGAGAATGAATTTTGAAGTAATCTTCTGGAGCGATCACTTTTACTGATAAAAGTGATCACGCAGAAGCATTATGGTGACATACTCCTCTGGAACTATCACTTTCACTGATGAGAGTGATCACTGTAACGCCCCGATTCTCCTGAGTTAGCTAGCGATCCTTGAATCGTACTTACTTGCTTTTTCTGGTTCTTTAGTACCGGAATAATTAGATAGAGGTTGAATTATTTTATTTTGATAGAATATTGATTTATTTCTAATATTAGGCATTTTAGGATAACTGTATGCAATATATAGTTTCAATATCGTCCGAGGATTTCTTTGAGTATGTTTAGCTGTACTGTCCGCAATGCCCCTGATAACTTTATCCGAAAAAGTTAAATTTTAACTTATTTAAATTGTCAAATCAAAATCATAGGGTGTGTTTGATGATAAAGAATCCTAAAAGTTGTGCTTGAAATTGTGTCAATTTTGATGAATTATGGGTGATAAGGATTGTATAATGATAGGGTGTGTTTGCTGTTTGCACCTGGATCCGTGAGTATTAAGATAAATCATGCATCATGCTCATTGCATTAGATAAGGAGTAAAATGGAAAAAAAATCAAGTGCAGCCCTTTTTGATGGAAAGTTTTCCCAAACTAAAAAGATGGTAATTAAAGGTATGAAGATGGTAATTAAGGGTCTGGACATAGTAGTTAATTGATAAAAGTCATTCTTGGAAAGATCTCACTATTAGCTACTTAATAGAACCCATCGCGTGAGGACTTAATATTAATAAACCTAAAGAGAACTAGAACTAAACTAAGTAACCTTGAATTAAATAGGTAATCGGGAATCAATATAAGTAATTAGAAAATAACCGAATGGAAAAAAAAAACTAGAGAGAAAGAGGAAAGTGGAAACAATTCATAATTAAATATGAAGTAGTATAGTTAATAGCGCGGGAAATGATAAAATGAACAATGGTGATATAGTAAATTATTATAATGGAATTGGATGAGGAAAATCTGAGTGGGTCATGTCAAATTGCTGAAACCTATGTGTTGTGAAGTAGTGGATGTGAATTGATGGGATTGGAAGCTTGTATGAAACTCCTAAACCTTGTCGTTTAATAAAATTTTGCTAGGTGAGAAAGTGAATAATGATTGAGTAGGCCTTGTAAGGGATTTGATTCTGTGCTTGAATTCCTTGTGATCCAAGATTGAGAAAACATTGGGGAGAGAAAAGAAAATCATGCTCCATGCATCATAACATTTCTTTGGAATGACTTGATGGCATAACAGAGGCACAGTTGTAGGTATTGGAGGTTCGGACCCGAGTAGACCTACGGGGGTGGCGAAAGGGGGAACAGTCGACCTAGATGGTGCAGTAGATCTCTCTGTGGCCGGGTCATGACCCTACTTGCAAGCCTTAGCCAAGCCCGACAAGAACTCCACATCCTAGGGTCGTTGAGGTCCATTCCCGAAGAGACCCAGTTTGGGGCCAGCACCAGTTTGGGTGTTTTTGAATAAATGATACAAATTCTTTTCTGTGCAATTGTGATGCAGGGAATGGAGTCTTCCGATCGCCACACGACTTGGATATGAAATTGTTAACTCTACACTAATGCTGGGCAAGTCGCTGGCAGTAGAGTAAGGGATCCCCATGCATATCATATACATTAAAATGAAAACTTGAGGGATGGATAGCGAGGAAAGAAACTTGCATTCATGCATCATGTGCATTATTAGTTTGATGAACCTAGGAATTTTCTATGAGAAGTATGAATCGACTTATATTGTACCAATGTTTGTTTTGAGATTGGATAATGATGTTGTTTGGGTGATGGTGTGAAAAGCCACCTTCCTTGGGGTACGACTATTGGATGTTTGTTTGTGTTTGGAGAACTCACCCCTGTTTGTGTGTGTTGTTGTACTTTTGTGTATGCCTTATACAGATGACCAGCTTCTGAGTGAAGGTCTGGATCCTGCCATCTGAGGAGGACGTTTGGGTGTTCGACACGGCAGCACAGCAAAGCATCTTCCATGGAATGGCACGAGTGATTCATGGACAGGATGTCGGACACTCATGGACCACCCACTTTATGGTTGACACCCCCATCGAGCTTGTTTTCTCCACCCCACCTGGAGATTCTCACCTACCTTATCTTGCCCTTACAGCTACTCCTTCTCCCATGTCTGTTGATCCTTGTACTCCCAGTTCTAGACCAGTACCTGCACCTGTACCATTCCCTACTGAGGATCCTACTCCACCCCCTGTGGCCACTGAGAGAGATGTTCATATGGCAGAACCCTCAGTAAGGAATGATGATGTACTACCCCACATACTCCCTACCTACCCAAACACCTATTCGCCCTTCACTACAGACCGTTCGCCACCTCACACTGCTGGATGGATTGAAGAGGACACTGAGGACGCTGCTTCTTCTAGCTCTGCTTCCTCGACATCATCTGAGGAGTCTAATCCCATTGAGGATTATTTACCTTATGAGTGATGTTTGCTGTTTGTTTTTGTCCTAGTAGGGACTGCTCTTAGGGCGTTTGGTTTACTTATGTTATTATTCTGTCTGATGGATTGGATTAATGTTTGTTGCTCTTGACTCTATCTGAACATTTTAATATTTCTGCCAAACTGATGTTTAAATACCTTGAGGTACCTTTATGTCATGAGTTATGTTTATCCTTATCCCACTGTGTGGTTGAAATTGGGAAGTGAAATGATGATTTTCTATGGAATACGGAATATTAATTGTGTGATTAAAACTCTCAATGAAGAGAGAGCTTATGTTTGTACAAAAAAAAAATCCTGCTATTTTTTAGGCGTCACAATCACGTAGAGGCAGATGGGGAAACATCATCATAAAAGTGCTCACTTTCCCTGGAAAAAGCAGCCTCGCACAGGTAAGTATAACCTGGACCTCTGTGCATTATTTTTATCAATAAAAGTTGCAACATAGTTGCGCGTTATCACTTTGCCCAGCAATAGTGATAATGCGCCCCTAACTCTGAAAAATCCAACTCTTTGGAACGTTCACTCTAATTAAAAGTAGTGACCATGCTAAACATCTTAAATGCTGTAACGTTCACTTTGTTTACTAAGAGTAGTCACGTGCTCATGCGTGGCTATAAATATAGTTGAAAGTGAACACGCACACACTCTTCAACCTAAAAATCCTTTTTCTCTCTGCTCACTCTCTAACCCTCACTCTCTGCATTGCGACCCAGAAAGACATTCTTCTCACCCTACTTGAGTTTACATATTCTGCATCTCCATCCCAGGTACATTTATCTTTATTTCTGAAATCTCTGATTGGGTTTTGGGATGTGTTTTAATGTTGTGGGGAAGATGTCAAAGAGGGCAACTGGGAATGTTCTGAGTTATTTGATTCAACATTGTAACTGCAAAATAATGAGATTAGATTTTTGCTGTAATCTATATTATTTTTTTTTAGAGGATGCGAATCTACATTGTGCATTTACATGAATAAATTTGCTGCAGAAACTACCTTGACCTAAAAAGACTTCAGTGAAAAAGTTTGAAATAATAATTGTTGAAAGTGAATGCTTGAATTTTATTGATGAATTTGCTCTAGCTCTCTGCGTTACTCTAAGATGCTTTGATAGTAAATACATAATGATATTAATTGATTCAACAATAAAATGAACAATACTCTGAATAAGTGTTTCATGTCATGTATTTTTTTTTTTGGGATAGTTGAAATTTCATTGCACATTATATGAACCAAATCTCTGCAGAACCTGAGTTGACATAAACCAAGTTCTTTGAAAAGGTTGAATTGATGATTAGAGTATATAACTGTGTTAAATTTTGGTTAACAATCTGTAAATATCCCTCTCCATTACCCTATTTTTCTGAAAAAGTGTGCACTCAAAACTTACAAAATTAGGGATATCAATTTAAAACTCTGTGAATATGGTTGTTCAATTTTATGCATCTGTGTTGTTCTGTCTGCATACTGATATGTCCTGTTCTGATAAAATAGTTTTCTATTGAAATTACAGATTTTGTTAAAAAGTGATTGATAGCCTGAAATGATCCCTCTGCATTAACATGATATATTCTGAAAGTGTGCATTTTGAACTTATATATTAGTAGTTAACATGTTCTGGTTGTCAATGCTTAATAATGTGCAAATGTGCTTGTGTATAATATGTTAACTCATCATGATAGCAGAATGCATGTTATGTTTTTAGAAGAAGGGAGTGTCTGTAAATTGTTTGATTGAAAATTCTTTAGTACAGAACTATATACTTAGGCAATTGTATTTTGCTAGGAGTTAACTTGCACATTTCTTTTATTAGCTTTGCAGAAACTGAACTCGAGAAGCTAATTTTTGACTCGTATAACGTTGAAAGGACCAAGGACGGAACTCGAGAAAGTCGAGGCACTCAGTATGCCCATACTCTAAGGGATGAGAAAGTTTGAATTGTTGCAATTCTTGCTACTGACGACCCTGAGGATGATTATGAGATTAGCAAGATATTTATTGTTCATGATTACCCTAAAGTCTTTCCTGAAGATGTGCTTGGACTGCCTCCTGAGAGAGAAGTCGAGTTCTCTATGGACTTGATTCCTAGCGCTGGTCCAATTTCCATGGCACCATATCGGATGTCGCCATTGGAACTAGTTAAGCTGAAGCAACAATGACGAATCCATATTTTTACTGATATTTTAGCATAATTCTAACACATTTGATAAGAAAAATATATGAAGAAAGCAGAAAAACTCAGAAAAAGAGAATGAATTGAAGTTTTCTTTAAAATTGTAGTTATCGTAGCAATTGTGGAATTTTTGCTTAGGAATTAAGTTTTTAATCTTGTTTTTGAAGAAATAATTCGAGTAAGGTTCATGAAAATAGAGGCTTGATGACAAGGAAGAGTAAAGAAGCAAGTCTGACTCCAAAAACATAAGAACAAGAAAATGCAGACTGGGCGTGATCACTATTGTCAGTGAAAGTGATCACTCCAGAGTTCAAAGAAGAAGAAAGCCTGGGCGTGATCACTTTTATCAGTAAAAGTGAGCGTTCCAGAGAGGCAAAATATCAGGAAATCTCTGCGTAACCACTATTGTCGTCGAAAGTGATCATTCCAGACAGTCTTCAACCTGGCGAGTTGCGCGTAATCACTTTTATTCATAAGAGTGATCACGTGCAACCACTTGAGCTCTGCGTAGTCGCTTTTATCAACAAGAGTGATAGTTCCAAAGAACCTTCAATATCAGGAAAGTTGCGCATGGTCACTTTTTCTCATAAAAGTGTTAACGCACAACCATAAACCTTTTGCGTGGCTACTATTTCTCATAAAAGTAATAACGTGCAAATCTGAGAAATTCTATAAATAACAAAAACGTGCAGATTTTTCGGAGTTCAGTTTTATTTTTTCGTTTTTCTGTTAGATCTCGTTGAGAGAGAAGATTGGGGTCAAGTCTTGAAGCTTCCACAAAGAGGAATTGGATTAGAGCTTCTGGCCATGACTTCTTGGAGTTTTTCTTCTTCTTCTTCTTCTTCTTTCTCTTTCTCTTCTCCCATGTCTGAGTAGTTTTCTTGTAGTTAGGGGTTTATGGAACTCGAATTGATGTATTGATTTGACTCTTGCTTCTGAATTTTGAGTTCTTGGATTAATTGAATTGTGAATTCTATTTTTCTTGCAATCTATGAATGGAAATTCGTTTGATTCATCTTAGAGGAACAATTACCAATGGAAGTTGGATTTGCTTCTCTGATCTGAGTTAGCAATCAGAATTTGGGGATTTCTTAGGGATAAGGAGACCTAATTCTTCAATCTTAAGGTTCTAAGTCTTAATGCAACTTGAAATTGAACTTCACCTAAGGGATTAGGGTGGTTTAGTTGCTTGTTAGGGTCAATGAGTTAAGGAATTAACCTTTGGCTATTGCTATGCGAAACTGATTGTCAATTAACCAAGTTCTTGAATGTTCAGAGGCATAATTGAATTAATACTGATATTCTTGTGAAGTAAATTCCTAACTATTCTTCATTCTTATCTCATTTCATTACATACTCTGTTTTTCTGCAAGTTCTTTGCTTTAATTACTTTGGTTTACTGCTGTTATATGTTACAAATCTCATTCCAAAATTCGTATGGCTCAAATGGTTATAATTCTGTGAAGTGGTACTTGAAACCTAAATTCCCTGTGGAGACGATATTCTGATCTTAAATTTACTCATCACTTGCTGCAATCCTAGTGCACTTGCTAGTGTTAGATTGCGAACAACAAACAACTAGAGAAACTACTCACGTAGCACTTTATTAGACTGAGTATATCACCATGGGGAGCCCCAGTTTTACTAGTCAAGAAGAAGGATGGAAGTATGCAACTCTGTGTAGATTACCGCCAACTTAACAAAGTAACCATCAAGAATAAATATCCATTGCCTTGGATTGATGATTTAATGGATCAACTAAGAGGAGCCTCTGTATTTTCGAAGATAGGCTTGAGGTTAGGATACCATCAAATTCGAGTCAAGAAGGACGACATTCCAAAGATGGCTTTTTGAACGCGATATGGTCACTACGAGTACCGGGTCATGCCCTTTGGCATGACTAATGCTCTAGCCGTGTTCATGGATTACATGAACCATGTATTTCACCGTTATTTGGATCGATTCGTGGTGGTCTTTATCGACGACATTCTTATCTACTCACGAAGTCCCGAAGAACATGCACAGCACTTGAGAATCGTCTTAGAACTTTTACGAAAGAGATAACTGTATGTCAAACTCTCGAAGTGTGAATTTTGGCTTAAAGAGGTAAATTTCTTAGGGCATGTCATTTCTAAGCAAGGCGTTGTAGTTGAACCATCCAAGGTGGAAACTATTTTACTTTGGGAACCGCCTAACATGGTGACTGAAGTCCATAGTTTCCTGGGACTTGCAGGATATTACTGTCGATTTATAGAAGGATTTTCGAAGATTGCCACCCCTCTTACCTGTTTAAGTCGAAAGGATCAACCTTTTGTGTGCGACCAGAAATGTGAGACTAGTTTTCAGGAATTGAAGAGAAGATTAATGTTAGCTCCTATATTGGTTCTTCCTGATCCTCAAGAGAAGTTTGAAGTATATTGTGATGCATCTCACCAAGGACTAGGGTGTGTGTTAATGCAAGCATGAAAGGTAGTGGCTTACACTTCCAGACAATTACGTCCTCATGAGAAGAACTACCCAACACACGATCTCGAACTAGCTGCAGTGGTATTCACTCTCAAGATCTGGAGACATTATCTTTATGGATCAAAGTTTGAAGTGTTCAATGATCATAAGAGTTTGAAATATCTCTTTGATCAGAAGGAGTTGAATATGCGTCAATGGAGGTGGATGAAATTTCTTTAAGATTACGAGTTTGAACTCCATTATCACCCTAGGAAGACTAATGTTGTAGCTGATGCATTGAGCCAAAAAACCCTACACGCATCAGCAATGATGGTTAAAGAATTCGAACTCCTTGAACAATTCCAAAGCCACAACTTGGATGTTCAAATAAGACCCAACAGTTTGATTTGTGGAGTACTTCGAGTGACTAACCAATTCCAAGATCAAATAAAGATTGCTTAAGGGCAAGATGAATTTCTCCAAGGAAGATTGGAAGCCAAGAAGAAGGGACGAGAACCCAACATATACGAAGATGATCGAGGATTGATAAGATATAAGGAAAGGATCTGTGTGCCAAATCAAGATGGGCTTCAGCAGATGACTCCTGAGGAGGCCTATAAGAGCCAGTTTAGCATTCATCCTGGAACGACGAAGATGTATTGGGACTTGAAGAAAGATTTTTGGTGGCCAGGAATGAAGAAAGACATTGCAAGTTTTGTAACTTCATGCTTAACCTGTCAAAAGGCCAAAATAGAGCATCAACGACCTGCTGGACAACTACAACCTCTGGAGATTCCTGAGTGGAAATGGGATGATATTGCGATGGATTTTGTATCAGGATTTTCAAGAACACCAACAGGTCATGATACGATCTGGGGGTGATATGCCGAACTAAGACGTAACCTCGTCCCCAAGGTTTGGTGTAAACTCATCCAAAACCTCGACGTAAAACGTGGATCCCGGTCAGAAACTATACTCTTAGGAATCCTGTAAACCCTACTTAGTCACTCCATCATGATGGATGGCCTATGGAGGCGTGTGAAACATTAATGGCTTGCTTCTTTTACACTATGAGCATTTAATGCTCTCGAAGGGATGTTTCGCATGCACCTGGACACCGTGAGGCACGACCTTTCAAAAATGAAGGGGAAGGCAAAAGGGTGTTTCACTTAACTTAACCCTAAAACCATTCCTATGCAACCCTGCCAACCTCTGGGAAATGAATGGACATGAGGTTTAGGTTACACTATATAAGAACCTCTTCATTTCTCATGCGCCCTTTTCCCTTCTCATTTTTTTTCAAAATATTCTCAACCTCATCTCTCTTTTCTCTCTCAAACGTTTTCTCTCCCCCACACCAAACGCCTTTCTTCACTCTCGTTCTCGTGAGCGTCACCACCCCCTTGAAGGTACGAAGAACCCTAGAGAGTTCCCAACACAGCTTGCACCCCTCTTCCAACGATTGTGCCGCCATCCCAGATTCAAGCTGTAGTTGAAGTTCTTACCAACACCGAGGCTAAACCTTCCACTTCTCATCTCTTTTTTGAACCAAACAAGGTTAGGGGAGTTCTTGATTGTGTGTAAATGAATGTGTTTGCTAATATGTGCATAATCAAAAGTGATGAATATTCTTCCTTCCTATTTTCGTTTCCAATGAGATTAAAAGTTGCATGCTGATGAATGAAATATTTTCTCATTTGCAAAAAGATTTGTCGTGAACCTTCATCAAAATATGCAGAAAAATTTATGTAGTCTAGGATGTAAGCCTAGGTCGTCTCCCATGAATCATTGGACAAGTGACCAAATATCAAACATGTAGTGTGCAATGTATTTAGAAAGCAAGTAAAAAAGGGGGGGTTTTATGATTTCAAGTTCAATCAACTTAAGTAGAAAATTAAATTGCAAAGTTCAATCGATAAAATGTAGTAACCCCTAGTTCATTCATATAAACTCTATCCCTATTCCTCTCAAGATTTAATACTCTTCCTCTCCTCCCAGAATTAGGTTGATTTAACAAGTGAAAATCAACCTTATGTTTTCATATGAATTAAGCAATCCAATGAACTCCAATCTCTCATTCCTTGATTACGCAATCTTGGAATTAAACAAGAATTAAGCAATTCAAATTTAGAATTTCCTTAAAACGAATTAGGGTTCATCACGCAATGCTCCCCTCATTCAACCATTAATTCAATTCAGGAGTTTGGGAGGAAGAAATTCATGGAAGAAAAAGATTTGCATTAACATTAAAAAAAACAAGAATTCAAGAATTCATATGAACTCACTAGAGATTACAAGAAAATTAACCCTTCATGAGGATGGGTCTCACAATTGCAAAATGAAAGTAAAGAGAAATCAATAACATCAATACAAAAATCAAAGAGAAGTAAGGAGAAAATGGAAATCAAACCCTAGGTTGGACCCTTGGCTGTCACCCAAGGCCACCCTAGGCTCTCCAAGTGTCCAAAATTTAGTAAAGAAGAGAAAAGGTACAAAAAGTGTAAGAACTTCCTACCCTAATTTGGTAAAAATCTATTTATACTAAAGCTGGCGCCGCCCAAAGTAATTACTCTCATTCTTTCATAGTAACCACGCGCAGCATCAGTTGGGTTTTTCCTCTCTGAAGTGAGTACTATGAATATTCATAGTAGTTACGCGCAGCATTGGGACATTTTGGGTCTCTGGAGTGATTATTATGAATATTCATAGTAGTTACGCGCAGCACTGGGACATTTTGGGTCTCTGGAGTGATTACTATGAATATTCATAGTAGTTACGCGCAGCACCTTCAATTTTTGCATGCTCTGGAGTGATTACTATGAATATTCATAGTAACCACGTGCAGGTTTGGTTGATTCTGGGCTGTTGTAGTTGTCACTATCAATATTGAAAGTAGTTACTTTCACCTCAAATTCCTCAAAATCCAATAATTCTTCAAAATAAGCTTGGGGATTCCTGCCATATTATTCAAATGATCAAAATATGTAAAATAAACTATCTAAATTCATGTAAATTAACAAAAAACTAAGAAACCTATATTATTTAGCCTAATTGGAATATTCATCTTATTTACACTATCTAAGTCTATTCTTTTCTATAAAAAGTAATAAATGATGTATAAAAATGTAGTAAAATGTGGATTCATCACATGCAAATGACTTTCTCTTCATCTTCTAACTTTTTTGTTCGAAGACCACAAAAAAATGGCATGTGGTAACTCGAATGGGTGTGGGTAAGTGAAATTACTGTTTGCGTGTCAATGATATTGAAAACCTTACATTTTATCATGTTTTTTACTTGTCCTTTTAGTTTTCCTTAATAGAAAAATTAGACTTATATAGTGTAAATAGTACAAAAATTACATTTTGAGTAAAAATCATAGGTTTATTAATTTTTAGTTAATTTGCATTTAATTACATAGATATAGACTACAATTTTAATTTTCTTAATAATTTTGCAAAGTCCCCAAGTTAATTTTTGAGAAATCTTGGCCCTCGGATGAAGGTTGGCTTCAGAGTAGCCACTTTCAAGAGCAAAAGTGGCAACTACAACAAGTTTGGAAATTGAAGGATCCAAAGTAGCCACTATTCCCTCTCATAGTGACCACTCCAGGGAGCTCCAGGACGCTGTTTGGGAAGCATTTCTGCGCGTGGACACTATTGGTTCTAATAGTGGCCACGCGCACTAGAGTAGCCACTTTCAGCACAAAAAGTGGCAACTCGAGAGAAGTAGCAAACTTTTCTTCCTGCGCGTGGATACTCTTTTGGCCCAAAGTGGACACTTTCAAAGCAAAAAGTGGACACTTTGCTGACATGGCATCCATTATAAATAGGTTTTAGGAATTAGGGTACGGGACTTTTACACTTTACACATTTTTCCTTTGCCAAATTGAGACAATTTCCCAGAACATTGGAGTCTTGGGTGACAGCCAAGGGTCCTTTATAGGTTTTAATTTCCAATTTTCCTTTTGATTTTTGTTGAATTTACATTAATGCTGCTTACGTTCTTGCATTTCTTTCTTTCATTTGTGAAGCCCATCCACATGAAGGGCTAAACTTCCTCGTAATTCCTTGGAAGTGGCTTGCTGTAGTTGTCACTATCAATATTGAAAGTAGTTACTTTCACCTCAAATTCCTCAAAATCCAATAATTCTTCAAAATAAGCTTGGGGATTCCTGCCATATTATTCAAATGATCAAAATATGTAAAATAAACTATCTAAATTCATGTAAATTAACAAAAAACTAAGAAACCTATATTATTTAGCCTAATTGGAATATTCATCTTATTTACACTATCTAAGTCTATTCTTTTCTATAAAAAGTAATAAATGTTGTAACACTCTCTTTTCTCCAGCCTTGGTTGAATCAAAATTCAGCCATTTAGTAGCCCAATATGCTCTATGTTCAAGTTCCACAGGAAGATGACATGATTTCCCAAACACTAATTGATATGGTGACATACCAATTGGTGTTTTGAATGCAGTTCTATATGCCCATAATGTATCATCAAGCTTCCTTGACCAATCTTTTCTTGAGTTACTGACTACTTTCTCTAATATCTTCTTGATTTCTCTGTTTGAAATTTCCACTTGTCTGCTTGTTTGAGGATGATAAGGAGTTGCTACTCTGTGTTTTACTCCATACTTATCCAGAACATTATCAAGGTATTTATTGCAAAAGTGTGATCCTCCATCACTAATCAGAATTCTTGGCACTCCAAATCTTGAAAAAATGTTTTTCTTTATAAAGGAAATCACCACTTTGGCTTTGTTTGTTCTGGTTGGTATAGCTTCCACCCATTTAGACACATAATCCACTGCCACAAGTATGTATTCATGAGAAAAAGAAGTTGGAAAGGGTCCCATAAAGTCTATTCCCCATACATCAAACAGTTCCACCTCCAAGATATTGTTCAAAGGCATCTCATGTCTTCTAGAAATGTTACCAACTCTTTGGCATTTATCACAGTTTTCTACATAAATTTTTGCATCTCTGAACAATGTAGGCCAGAAAAATCCAGCTTGTAATACTTTGGCAACTGTTCTTGATCCACCATGATGGCCTCCATAATCTGAATTGTTGCAATGCCATAGGATATCAGCTTGTTCTTTCTGTGAAATACATCTTCTCAAAATGCCATCTACTCAAATTTTGAATAGATGAGGATCTTCTCAAATATAGAACTTGCTGTCATGAAGAAATTTCTTTCTTTGCTGCCAATTCATTCTCTTTGGAATGTGCTGAGTGGCCTTAAAATTCGATATATCAGCAAATCAAGGTACTTCATCCACAGTTAGCAGCTTTTCATCAGGAAATTCTTCATTAATATCCAAGTAATCCGATGACATTGTATCCAATGGAATTCTGGATAGATGGTCTGCAACACCATTCTCTTTTCCTTTCTTATCTCGAATTTCTAACTCAAATTCTTGAAGTAATAGAATCCATCTCAGCAGTCTTGGTTTAGTATCCTGCTTAGAAAACAAATATTTCAGAGCAGCATGGTCAGTATATACCACAACCTTGGACCCTACTAAATAAGACCTGAATTTATCAAAAGCAAATACTATAGCAAGCAACTCTTTTTCAGTGGTTGTGTAATTAATCTGTGCAGAGTTTAGGACTCTACTGGCATAGTAAATCACATGTAGTCTTTTATCTTTTCTTTGTCCTAATACAGCACCCACTGCATTGTCACTTGCATCACACTTAGCTCAAATGGTATAGTCCAGTCAGGTTTAACAAGAATTGGAGCAGAAATCAGTTTTTCTTTTAAGATAGTAAAAGCATGCATACAAGATTCATCAAATACAAATGTTGCATCCTTTAAAAGCAAGTCACTCAGAGGTTTGGCAATTTTAGAAAAATCTTTAATGAACCTCCTATAAAACCCAGCATGAAATCTTATGGCCAAGCACTATTCCTTCTTGCACCATAAAGTGACATTTCTCCCAATTTAACACCAAGTTAGTGTCTTGACATCTCTGCAAAACAATGGACAAGTTAGATAAACAATCATCAAATGAATTCCCAAGAACAGAAAAATTGTCCATGAATACCTCAATTATTTTCTCAACCAAGTCAAAAAAAATAGCTAACATGCACCTTTGAAATGTAGCTGGAGCATTACACAGCCCAAAAGGCATTCTTCTATGTGAAAATATTCCAAAGGGACAAGTAAAAGCAGTTTTTTCTTGATCAATTGGATCTATAACAATTTGGTTATAGCCAGAATATCCATCTAAAAAGCAGTAAAATGCATGTCCAGCTAACCTTTCTAGCATTTGGTCTACAAAAGGTAGAGGGAAATGATCTTTTCTGGTTGCATCATTTAGGTTTCTATAATCTATACACATCCTCCATCCTGTGACAATCCTTGTGGGTATCAACTCATTCTTTTCATTTGGTACTACAGTCATTCCACCCTTTTTAGGTACCACTTGCACAATACTTACCCAATTGCTGTCTGAAATAGGATATATGATCCCTGCATCTAATAGTTTAATGACTTCCTTCCTTACCACTTCCTTCATGGCAGGGTTTAATCTTCTTTGAGGCTGCACAACTGGTTTAAAATTTTCTTCAAATTAAATTCTGTGCTTACAAAAGGATGGATTTATACCTTTCAAATCTGAGATGTTCCACCCTATTACTGATTTATGGGTTCTCAAAATTCTCAGCAACTTCTCCTCCTCTTCTTCCTTGAGTTCATTGCTTATGATAACTGGATTTTCATGTTTATGATCTAAGAATGCATATCTCAAGTGAGATGGAAGTTGCTTTAATTCCAACTTCTGACTTTTCTCTTCTTCTCCTTCATTTTTCAACTCCTCTTTGATTGATTCTTCTGCAGGTATTAAAGTAGGTAGAGTTTCCAATTGCTGCTCCATTTCAAATACGTTTTCATCTTCAAAATGCAGAGATTTAGTATTTCCTGTAGCTATGGTTTCTCTCAACACAAAAATTTCGTCAAATCCATTTAAAAAATAAGGAGTGATCATAGAATCCAATGTATCTACTCTCATACATGTGTTATCATCAATTGGATATTTCAAAGCTTCAAATACATTAAATATTACCTTTTCCTCTTGAACTCTAAGCATTAACTCTCCTTTTTGCACATCAATGAGAGCTCGTCCAGTTGCAAGGAAAGGTCTGCCCAAGATTAATGGTATGTTTGCATATACCTCCAAGTCCAATATGACAAAATCTGCAGGAAAAATAAATTTGTCAACCTTAACCAACAAATCCTCTACTACTCCATATGGATAAGTATATGATTTATAAACTAATTGCAATGTAATGTTGGTTGGTTTCACTTCCTATATCCCCAATTTCTTCATAATTGCTAATGGCATCAAATTAATGCTTGCCCCCAAATCACACAATGCTTTTCCCACAGTACAATTTCCTATTTCACAAGGTATGCTAAAGGATCCTGGGTCTTTTAATTTTTGAGAAAGTTTTCTTCTAAGAATAGCACTGCACTCCTCTGTCAAGGGTACCGTCTTATCATGTTCTAACTTCCTTTTCTTGGAGAGTAGTTCCTTCATGAATTTGGCATAAGATGGCATTTGCTCCAAAGCTTCAGCAAATGGAATGTTAATTTGCAGCTTTTTGAACACATTTAGAAACCTCTCAAATTGCTCCTCTTGCTTAGGATTTTGCACTCTTTGAGGATAAGGCAGTCTCTTATATTTTTCCAGATCAATTGGCTTGTAAGTGTCCTCAAATAATTGCTTCTTTGTCTTTCTTTCAGGACTTTTATGAACTTCTTCATTCTTTTCTGAATGTTCTCTCTTTAGTAGCTTGAAGTTTCCTTGCTGCAATTCTTCTTTTAAATTTCTTTCCTCTGCTGCATTTTCTACTTGCTTTTCTGCTGCAACATTATTCAGTTTCTTTTCAGCTGGTTTTGGACTGGCTACAACAGCTCTACTTCTTGTAACTATAGCTTGACATTGTTCCTTTGGATTCACTACTGTGTTACTTGGAAATCTTCCTTCATCTCTGCTTGTTAATTGTTCAGCCAGCTGTCCAATTTGAGTTTCTAACTTCTTCATAGAAGCTTCTTGATTCTTGATGCTGGATTGAGTGACTTTCATGAATTGTAACATTGTCTCCTCAATCTCGTTCATTCTTTCACTCATTGGTCTAGCTGAATGTTGACTCCTTTGAGGTTGAGTAGAAGAATTTCCTTGAAAGTACTGCTTTTGTTCGTGATTTCCTGCATTTGAAAATGGAAGAGATGTATTAGTGCTTTTCATTGTAGAATTCTGAGGATTCCAATTATAAAATTGTTGATTCCTATTATTAGAATACTGAAATCCAGGAGGAAATGATTGTTGAGGATAAGATTGTTGCTGTCTTTGATAATTCCCCATATAATTGACTTGCTCTTATGGTTCAGGGGTAGGTACATCACATGCACCATTAGCATGATTCCCTCCACAAAAATCGCATGTCAACTAACTTGTTACCACATTTCCAGTCTGCAAATTATTAATCTGTTGAGTCAAAGGTGCCATTTGATCAGAAAATAATTGGTTCTGCAGCTGATTCTGTGCAAGAAAAGTTTCCATCATCTTTGCTTCGTATTCATTGCCTCTTCTTGTATTCCTCAAGTTGGAATTCTGATACATGGATGAAGCCATCATCTCAATGATTCTTTGGGCTTCTTCCAAGGATTTCATGCTCAAAGATCCTCCTGCAGCTTCATAAAGTGATTCTCCTTCCTACTGCACAAAAGATGTTATTTCTCCTCTCAGCTTAGCAGCTTTTGAGGGAGGAAAATATTTTGTTAGAAATTTATTCACAAGTTTAGTCCATGTGGTGATACTTCCCTGAGGTTGTGCTTGTAACCAACATTTGGCTTTGTCTCTTAAAGAAAATGGAAATAGCCTCAGTCTTATAGCATCTTCACTTACTCCATTCATCCTTATAGTATCACACAACTGCAGAAAATTAGAAATATGCATATTAGGATCATCAGAAATTCCACCAGAAAATTGGTTCTGCTGCACTAGGTGAAGTAAGGCTGGTTTTATCTCAAAATGATTGGCTTGAATGGTTGGTCTAACAATTGAAGAATTATAGCCTTGCATATCTGGAATTGCATAATATCCTAGTGTTCTCATTCTCTGTTGTTCTGCCATTTCAACTTTTGGAGTTGGTTGTCTAAAAGGTGAATGTTTCCTATTTGCAAAAGGAGTGACTTGAAATTCTGGAGAATGTATAACCTCTAGATCTCTGTCACTTCCTACAGATCTCTCTGCTCTAGTCTCTTTTCTTAATCTCCTAAGAGTTCTATCAATGTCAGGATCAAAGACAAGAGTAGATTTATTTTTTTTTTCCCACGCATATACAACTAAACACAGATATAGTATAATGAAAATAGAAAACTGCACATGTAATGTAATATTTGCAAAAAATTTAAAGAAACAAATGCTTAATCTAGTTATTTTCCTGTTACTAATGATATTGAAACAATTTATTCCCCGGCAACGGCGCCAAAAACTTGTCACAATCTTTACAACTGCTGTTGCAATGAAGGTAAACTGACTAGCAAGTGTACTAGTGTTGTTGTAGCAAGTTATAAAAAATCTTAGAATCAAATTGGGTTCCAAGTATCGTCCTCAGGGAATAAAGTTCTCAATTACCACTTCACAAGATCACAATTAGTTGAGCTTTACAAATTTCAGATGGATTTGGTATGAATGTATCAAAAACGAAATTAGAAAGTAAAATAGAACAGTTAGTACAAAAGTATATAGTAAACAGATGTAGAAAGAGTAGTTAGGAAATTGTTTCACCAAAACTTCAACATTGAATCAATAAAGTTATGAACTTTCAAGCATTTAGATGGAATGACAATCAGTTTCACATTATATTAATCAAAGGACAATCCCTTGCCTTAATGAATCTAACATCTGATCAAATCACTCTAATCCCTTAGATCTAATCCAATCAAATGCTGCATTAAGTTTGAGAAACCAAAAGATTGCAAGATTAAGATATCTTATCCCTAAGAAACCAATAACCTTGGCAATTAATTCAGATCTGAGAAACAAATTCAATTCCCATTGATAAGAGTTCCTCTATGATTAGTTGATCAAATTTCCATTCAATCACTACTTTAACAGCGGAATCAATCACTCAATCCAATCCAAAACTCAAAGTTCAGATCCAAAATCAATTCAACATTTCCATTTCAGATTCACAGTTCCTAACCACAAAGAGTTTAAGCAAACATTACAAAAAGAGAAGAGAAGAGAAGAGGAGAAGAGAATGAACAAAGAAGAAACATCTTCAAGCCAATCTCCAATCTGATCCCTCAAGAAATGGAGCTTGGTGTTTGTCCTCAATCTGCCTCTCTGACTCTCTCAACAACAAAAACAAATGTAAAATGAAAAATGAACAAAAAACTTCAAAATTCCTGAGCTAACTGTCTTTTATAGAATTCCCGCTCTGCTGGCGTGATCACTTTTTCCAGCAACAGTAATCACGCAGAGGCTAATTCTTCATTTCCACTTGCGCGTGTTCACTTTTGCTGGTGATAGTAGCCACGCGTACTTCAAAGTGTTCACTTTTGTTGAAAATAGTAGCCACGCAGAAGCTTCCTTTGCTAATGTCATGCACGTGTTCACTTCTGCTGGAAATAGTGAACACGCAGAAGCTGCTTTCTTGCGCGTGTTCACTTTTGCTGGTAATAGTGAACACGCGCAGCTACTCTTCTTGGAGGACTCTCTGGAACGCTCACTTTTTCCAGAAAAAGTGATTACGCAGAAGCTCTTCTCATTGCAACCTCTCTGGAACGATCACTTTTGCCAGCAAAAGTGATTACACAGAAGCTCTTCTCCATTTTATGGTTTTGGAGTGATCACTTTCACCAGCGAAAGTGATCACTCAGAGGCTGTTCTTCAATTATCAACTTCTTTCCTCCAATTTTTGCTACTTTTCTTCTATTTTTCCTTTGATCATCCAATCCTCATGAACTTAGCTCAGAATTCCCTACAAAGGCATACTTGAAATGTCACTTTTTACATAGAAAATCAATGAATTTTAAAATAACTATGTTTAAAAGTGACATGCAACATTTTATTAATTTTTTAAGGGTTTTCTACTATTTCTAGCATGTTTTCTTTATTAATTGCACTAAAAACTATTGTAAAATACTAGTAAAATATGGATTCATCACCATACGAATTTGTAGTCTGTTTCTGCATTGTTATTGCAAGATATTCTACATCATTTCCTTCATTTCAGCGCTACAATTTTTCAATTACTCACTTTCAATTTTCTGTACTCATTTTGCTGCATTATACCCTATTTTTTCTGCACTTTTGCTGCAGAATTATTTCAAATTGTTCTTGTTATTTCATTTGCTTAATTTGCTTTTAATTTAGTTAGTTGATATCTAGTGCGACCCGATCAAACCCTGGAGATTTGTATACATTAGACCAAGAGATGGATAAAACTTTTCATAGGAACATTAGGACACATAGGGATCACTCTGATCATTCTGAACACTCTGAACCATTATCATCTCCTACTGCATCTTTGCAATTAGTGACACCAATTTCTGTTTACTCTTCTACATTTTCACTTCACTCTAGTTTTGGAGCAATGGCAGGTAAGGAGAGGACTCTTAAGGAGCTAGCTGCACCAGATGTCACATACCAAACATTGTGCATCCAATATCAAGATATGGACGCCCCTTTTGTTTTGAAAACTGGATTAATTCACCTTCTACCTAAATTTCATGGTTTTGTAGGTGAAGACCCTCACAAACACTTGAAGAAGTTTCACATTGTATGTTCCACCATGAGACCTCAAGGTGTTCCGAAGGAGCATGTCAAATTGAAGGCATTTCCATTCTCTCTTATGGATTTGGCTAAAGACTGGTTGTATTATCTTCCACCTGGCTCTATTACAAGTTGGGACACCCTTAAGAGATTGTTCTTGGAAAAAATTTTCCCTGCCTCGAGAGCTGCCTCAATAAGAAAAGAAATATGTGGTATTAGGCAGTTGGAAAGGGAAAGTTTGGATGAATATTGGGAGCGTTTCAAGAGACTTTGTGCTAGCTGCCCCCATCATCAGATAAGTGACCAACTCCTAATCCAATACTTCTATGAGGGCTTACACCCAATGGATAGGAGCATGATCGACGCAGCTAGTGGGGAGCCCTAGTTGACAAGACTCCCGCTGCCGCTAGAAACCTCATTGAAAATATGGCAGTTAACTCTCAACAGTTTGCTACAAGGCAAAATTCTCTCATGTCTAGGAGTGTCAATGAAATTCAAACTTCAGATTCACACAAGCTAGATGAGTTGGCTTCTATGGTAAAACAGTTGGCATCCATCCAAAATAATTCTACTGCATATACACCTCCATCTCCATCCATTTCAGCAATGCTTTGTCGGATTTGTTCATCTACGGATCACTTCACTGATAGTTGCCCCACATTGCAAGAAACTAAATCTTTGGAAGGTAATCCTCAAGCTTACGCTGCTAATATTTATGCTAATAAATTCCCTTTTCAATAGCCGTAGCAACAACAAAGCGGGGATTTATCTTCCAATAGGTATAATCCCAGTTGGAGGAACCATCCTAACTTAAGGTGGGGAGGAAATGCATAGCATCAAGGCTTTAGCCAACCATCCAACAACCATTTCCAACCGCATCAAGCTGGACAAAGCAAGCCATATTCAGCCCAACAACATCACCATCCATCATCTTCACCTCAACAGCACCATCAAACATCTCCTTCACTAGCTCCTGCGCCTCAAAAAAGTGAGTCATCTTTAGAAGACCTTGTGAAGCAACTCACCATGAGTAATCTCAATTTCCAGCAATAAAGTCAGGCCTTCCAACAACAGACTCAAGCAAGTATCAAGACCTTGGAGAATCAAATGGGTCAACTTGCTTCATCCCTAAATCAACTTCAATCTCAAGGTTCAGGCAATCTCCCTGCACAAACTGTAACAAACCCAAAAATGTGAGTGCCATTACCTTGAGATCTGGTAAGGTGATGCAAGAGCTAGAAATGCCTAAGGAGAAGGATCCTAGTTGCACTTTAGCTACAGAAGGTGAAGAAGGAGAGATTAAGAGCCAAGAGTAGCCTGCACCTATGCTCACACCATGTCAACCAAAAGTGGTAGACAAAGAGGAGAGGTCCATTCCTATTCCTTTCCCTCAAAGAATGGTTCAGCCCACCAAGAAGCAAGAAGAGGTTGATAAAGAAATTCTGGATACTTTCAAAAAAGTTGAAGTCAATATCCCCTTGTTAGATGCTATCAAGCAAATCCCAAGGTACGCCAAATTCCTTAAGGACTTGTGCACTTATAGAAGGCGGCTAAAGGGTAATGAAAGAGTGAACATGGGGAGGAATGTATCAGCTCTTTTTGAGAGGCAGAAAACTTCCATGCCTGAGAAATGCAAAGATCCAGGGACGTTTACTATTCCCTGCATTATAGGCAACAATAGGATAGATAATGCCATGCTTGATTTAGGTGCATCTATTAATGTTATGCCTTTATCTATCTTCACATCTTTGTCTCTTGGACCATTGCAGCCCACAGGTGTCATCATCTAGCTAGCAAACATGAGCACAGCACATCCAGCTGGACTTGTGGAGGATGTGTTAGTGAGGGTGAATGACCTCATTTTTCCAGCTGATTTTTACATCCTTGACATGAAAGAGTCAATGGATAGTGTTGCACCAATCATTTTGGGAAGACCGTTCTTAAAGACTGCGCGAACGAAGATTGATGTGCATGCCGAATCACTTACTATGGAGTTTGGAGACAGTGTTGTCCGCTTTAACATACTAGATGCTATGAAGCACCCAAATGAAGAACACTGTTTTCCACATTAACCATCTTGATGAATTAATAGATGATAGTTTGCCTGAATTTCTAGGAGGAGACTCTCTCCTTAATTTTTCTGATTGTGTAGATACTTACAATTGTGAATCGTGTAATAGTTCTTCTCTGTGTGACATTTGTGCTGAGATTTCTGATTATTTGAATGCAAAATCTACTACTTTCAATGTTGATGAACCTGAAAATTCCATAGGATTAGAAGGTGATGTATTGAGTACAACAAGTACAGTTGAATCTAACGCCTTTGGTTTGAATATTGCAGAGACTTTGTCAAATGAAAGTGCCAAATCACTTCCTTTTGTGGAGCAACCTCCCACATTGGAGTTAAAGCTCCCTACCAAAACATTATGAGAGCTATTGTTGGAAGTAATTAAAAGGCACAAGAGAGCTATTGGATGGACTTTAGCTGACATTCCTGGTAATAGTCCTCTCCTGTGCATGCACAAAATTCTGTTGAAAGAGGGGACTAAACTAGTGAAGCAGCTTCAGAGGAAAAGAAAGAGAAAGAGGAAGAGGAAAAGGAAGCCACAACTCCAAGAACTAGAAGCACTGGACTTAGGAGCATATGAAGACTCAAGAACCTACAAGGAGAGAACCAAGCAGTATCATAATAAATTGATAGGTAGAGGAGAGTCCTATGTAGGTCAAAAGATGCTTCTATTCAACTCATGTCTCAAGTTCATGACTGGAAGGCTGCATTCCAGGTGGATTGGTCCATTTATAGTCACACAAGTGTTTCCTAATGGTGCAGTGGAAATCAAGAGTGACTCCACTAACAAATGTTTCACAGTGAATGGACATCGCCTGATGCATTTTTTGGAGAACTCAGTTCCCTTGGAGGAGATTGAAGAGGTGGATGTGTACTCTCCCATCATTTCCTTCAACCAAGACCCCTGTCATGAGTAAATCACTTCGCACGTCAAGCTAATGACGTTAAAGAAGCGCTCTGTGAGAGGCAACTCACACGTGAATAAGGATTTTTGCTCTTTCCCTTTGCATTCTTTCAATTGAGTTTTTGTTTTTATTTGTTTTCATTTGTAGATACCATTCAATTTTATGTGAATAATTTTCTGTGGACTCAGAATTTTTGCAAGGATTATGGCAGCAGCAAACACTTTGGTTACTCATTCATGCTTGGTACAAATTATTTTTTGTGAGAGTGGTCACTTTCATAGGCCATAGTGGTCACTTTGGCTCAAGGTAAGCATATTTCTCTCTGTAGTTCCAACTTTTAAGAGTGAAAGTGGCTACTTTGCCACCCAAAAGGTCAATAGTTTGCGCGTGGACACTTTCAAATCCAATAGTAGCCACGCGCAATTCACTTTGCATTTTAGGGCTTACTGTAGTTGCCACTTTCTTCAATGAAAGTAGCCACGTGCATATGCTCACAAAAAGGAACTCTCTGAAGTTCCCACTTTGAAGCCCCATATTAGCGACGCGCAAATTCACTTTGAATTTTGGCTTACTGTAGTTGCCACTTTCTCACTTGAAAGTGGCCATGCACACTTGTCCCCCAAAGGAACCCACTGTAGTTCCCACTTTCAAACTCAATAGTAGCCACACGCAACTCACCTTGCATTTTGGCCTTACTGTACTTGCCACTTTCTCACTTGAAAGTGGCCACGCGCATATGCTCACAAAGAGGAACTCACTGTAGTTCCCACTTTCAAGTCCAAAAGTGGCCACACACACCACTCTTTAAGCCAGCCCACTGCGCGCAGCCCCTAAAATCCTTGAAAGTCACAACGCCTACTTCACGTCACTCACTACACACACCCACAAACACCCACTCAAGCACTTCACTTCACGACGCACCTCACGACACCACTCCTCCACCTCCCAAATTGAGTTTTTGCAACCCCAATCCTCACATTTTCCCTTCTGTCGCCACACCCAAAGCTCTAAGTAAGGTAAATCTCTTAACTTCTCTTAATTCATGGGTTAGGGTTCTTGGATCCCCAATTTGGGGCTTTTCAATTGTGCCCTTATATGTTGAAATTGATGTGAATTTCTTCTTTAATTAAGCATTCTTATATGAATTAGAGTGGGTGAGGTCCTTTAATTACACCCAATGACCATGTTTGGCTGCCACCATGTTCAATGTTCCCACTTTTGTCCCCAAAAGTGGCCACGCCCATTTCCATATGCTATGAATTTCATTTATTGTTTTCGTTATGCTTATTTCCCTTATTTTTATGTTCTCAAACATGCCCATTATGCCATTCCTTTTCATATTCATGCATGATGATGTCTAAATTCAGTTCATGTCCATTTACATTGAGTTCTCACCCTCCATTTTGCTGTTTTGCTTCTCAAATTACAGGGTATTTTGCTGTTACTTCACTTGATTCTCATGCTCTCTCTATAATTAGCTCTAATTGTTGACCTTTCTGGGTGTTGAACATGCTTTTCGTGACTCTAATTTCAATATTGCTGTGTTATGGCACTTAAACTTAGCAGCCACATTGTGCTCTATAGTCAATTGCTATATAAGATGAAAGTTTGCCACACCATTTATTTTGTGCTTAATTGCAATTGTATGTATCTTTTGAGCCCTATGCTTTGCCCACAGAATGTATCTTTTATGGAATGCAATGTGTTTTTACTATGTACCCTGATCAATATTGAATGCTCTTTGAGTCATATGTGGCACTACACACTCTTTATGCATACAAGTCATTTAGGATTGCATCAAAATAATTTCCAACCCCCTGGTCTAATTACTTGCTGTTGTTCGTTACCATAGAGGGTTGACCCAAATTTTTCCTGCACTACCCATTCATATACTCTTTTTTTTCTGCAGGATAATGTCTAGCACTCCCAGAAGGAATAGCTCCAGTTCCTTAGAGGAAGCAGAACAAGCAAAGGAAGATGAAGGCGCCACCTCATCCACCTCTGATGAAGATGCCACTTAGTCCACCTTTCGTGTTTTCTTTTCTTTCCCTGCTTAGATGCCCTCAGTTCCATCAGGAGGAGCATCATTATGCCCTTGAACTTTGAGTACATCATCTATAAAAGGGGGGGGGGTGAACTCTTTGTCTCTATTTTACATTTATTTGTAGCTTACTTTTCCTGCACCGTACTAGATAAAAGACAAAAATATTTTTCTTATTTCATTTCTTCTCTTTTCCTTTAAATCGAGTTCTCTTTTGTATTTTGCTTTTATGCTCTGATTGCATTTCCTATCTAACTCCTACTCATTCTCATTTTTGTACATATTTATTGTCCCTACTATTTTGAACATATTTTCTTGTCGGGTGAATTGTACTCTCATTTTCCAAGTTATTATCACTTTTACCATGGTAGTGAATTGGGCCTTTCTTCTTCTTTTTTGTGTGCATATTACATGTATTTTTGCATTCATCTTCTAGAACTTGCCTTGTTTCTTAATTAAATATGCATTGGGCAATTTTCCATCTAGATGACTGAGGCCTTCTTTGCACATACCCTTCCCCCCACCCTTGCACTTCACTTCCTTGTTCCCCACTTCTTGCTTTTGCCAAACTTAGTCAACAAAAATAATTCCCTTTCCTTAATAGAGGTATTTCTTTTGAGTTGCCCCAAGATTGAGTGCAAGAAACTAAGTTTGGGGTGTTGATTATGCTTGTAGTTGCTTGAGGACAAGCAATATCTTAAGTTTGGGGTGGTGGACAGCATACATGTTCATAATACATGTAAAAAAAAAAAAATGATTGTCAAAGTCCATGACATCACAAAAATATGAATGAATTAATGAAAAAGGAGAAAAGAAAGAAAGAAAAATATAGGAAGGCATTTGAGTTGAAAAAGGATTTCCACATAAGGCAAATTAAAAGAAAAAAAAATGTAGTGAAAGAATGCTTGAACCTCTTAAGCTACATCATTTAAGGCATTCAACTCTAGTTGTTGTACTAAATCACTCAAAAGAACTTCCTCCTCTTAAATACCCATTTGATCTTGTGACTCTCCTTGATTAAATTTGAACCTATCATAACCCCCATTTGTGACTAACAAAGCCCTCATGATAGGTGGTTCATTGTGTCTAGGCAAAGGAGATTAAGGATATGGGTAAGCCTATGGTAGGGTTAGGTAACATGCATGAATTGAGGGAAAACACTTAGCCTGAAATGTTATTGAGTGATGAGTGAAACATCACCTTGCGAGCTAGATAGTTTCCTTGCATTATGTGAGTCACATGAAGCCTTGCTTGATTCTTTTGTTTCAATTTAGTGGGACTTTGCATGAAATATTTGACATGAACGTGATTTCTCTATTGAATGAATCTATGGTTGTGAAAATTTTGGAATTGCCAATTAAAGCATGAAGTTGAAATAAAAAAATTTTGAAAAAAAAAATTTTTTTTGGATAAATCCAACTCTCCTCATTTAATTTGCTTGAGTTTTGATTTGCTTGAGGACAAGCAAAAGTTTAAGTTTGGGGTTGTGATGAATCCACATTTTATCATGTTTTTACTTGTCTTTTTAGTTTTCCTTAATAGAAAAATAGACTTATATAGTGTAAATAGTACAAAAATTACATTTTGAGTAAAAATCATAGGTTTATTAATTTTTAGTTAATTTTCATTTAATTACATAGATATAGACTTCAATTTTAATTTTCTTAATAATTTTGCAGAGTCCCCAAGTTCATTTTTGAGAAATCTTGGCCCTTTGATGAAGGTTGGCTTCAAAGTAGCCACTTTCAAGAGCAAAAGTGGCAACTACAACAAGTTTGGAAATTGAAGGATCCAAAGTAGCCACTATTGCCTCTCATAGTGACCACTCCAGGGAGCTGCAGGACGCCGTTTGGGAAGCATTTCTGCACGTGGACACTATTGGTTCTAATAGTGGCCACGCGTACCAGAGTAGCCACTTTCAGCACAAAAAGTGGCAACTCCAGAGAAGTAGCAAACTTTTCATCCTGCGCATGGACACTCTTTTGGCCCAAAGTGGACACTTTTAAAGCAAAAAGTGGACACTTTGCTGATATGGCATCCAATATAAATAGGTTTTAGGAATTAGGGTACGGGACTTTTACACTTTACACATTTTTCCTTTGTCAAAGTGAGACAATTTCCCAGAACATTGGAGTCTTGGGTGACAGCCAAGGGTCCTCTATAGGTTTTAATTTCCAATTTCCCTTTTGATTTTTGTTGAATTTACATTAATGCTGCTTACGTTTTTGTATTTCTTTCTTTCATTTGTGAAGCCCATCCACATGGAGGGCTAAACTTCCTTGTAATTCCTAGTCAATGCACATGAATCTTGAATTCTTGGGATTAATTGCAATACAAATCTTTCTTTCCTTGAATTTATTGACCCCAATCTTTGAATGAAATGGAATTTGCATAAAGGCAACATTGCTTAATGAACCCTAAATTACCTAACAAAATTCTAATTCAAAATTGCTTAATTTTGATTAATCTTTGAGGTTGCTTAATCTTAGGGATAGAGATTGGAGACCATTAAGATGCCTAATTTTAATTGGAATGTTAAAGATAATTTTCGCTTGTTAGATTAACTTAACTCAAGGGAAAGAAAGGGGATTATTGAATCATTTGAAAGAATAATGGTGGAACTCATTGATTGACTAGGAATTACTCATTTTAATTGATTGAATTTCACTAGTTTACATTTTGCTCTTGATTAAAATCTGGAAATTGACAAACCTCCCCCCAATTTACTTGCTTTAAAATATATGTTCACACTTGTTCGATGTATATTCCTAACCAAAAATTCCTTGGAGACGACCTAGGACAACACCCTAGTACTGCATTTATTTCTTTGCATATTTGATGAGGATTAACGACAATCTTTTGCATGACGAGTAGCTAAATTCGTTTCATCATGACCACCCTCTTTCCTTTTTGTTTTAACTGAAAAATTTCTCACCTTTTTCTCTCGGTTTGGTTTTGTATGAACAAGGAACCTTTTTTCTTAACCATGAAAGAATTCTCTTATTACCTAATCACTATTTTACAAAAGTTTTGTGGTAAAAATGAGTTGAATGTGTGATTAAACTTGCGGTAATTTTCATGATTCCTTAATGATCATTTTGTTTGTGAAGGTATGTTTTTTACTATGATATTTTAAAGGAATTTTTATAACTATCTCCATCTTCTTTCCTTTTTCTTTTATTCTGGGACCGTGAACGAATGGTTCTTCTCCTCTTTGAAGTACTAGTTCTTATAAGCGTGGGTTTGGTTATGTGGTTTGTGACCCTTGAGAATAAAATGCGTGCTCCAAAAATGGTGTAAGAAGGATATGGTTATGGAACTTTTTATGTACATGATATGGAGGATGGAGAGTCAAGGTCACAGTTTTGCATAGCTGAGGGATGTGAGTGTTCAGGTTCGAGGGAAGGACCTTGGGGGTAGTGGAGGGGTTGCCCCAATGGTGCGGAATAGCTCACTGCGGCCGGGACACGTCACCATCGAAACCTCTACTAATCCTAACACGAGCAAGCATTACCGAGGATCGTGGAAGGACTTGTTCCTGAGGAACCGAAAGGGTTAAATTGGGAGAATATTCTTGATGGATTACATACAATGTTTGCTTGTAGGGAACGAGGGCCTCCGATCGCCTTGATTGGAGGAATGGTGGGAACAAAATGAGGAAGTAGTGACGTTTTAGCGTTAGCGTTTAAATTATGTTGCGACGAATCTCTGTGACTCTACCTGCATTTTGTAACTGTTTATTGGGCATTTTGTTATGATTGCGTGTTTAGTGAAATGTGACTTCATAAGTGCTTGATACTACTCTGATTTTCTTACTTACTAAATATCTGATGACTAATCATTGGAGCTCACTCTTTTTGTTCGTGTTCTATTGTTGTGTGTTTGTATGTATTGCATGACTGTATGATAGATGGACCCTCAATGAGCAATGATATGGGGAGAGGACTGTGACGCCTAAAATTAGCAGGATTTTTTTTTTGTACGAATATAAGCTCTCTTTTCATAGAGAGTTTTAATCACACAATTAATATTCCGTATTCCATAGACAATCATCATTTCACTTCCCAGTTTCAACCACACAGTGGGATAAAGAGAAACATAACTCATGACATAAAGATACCTCAAGGTATTGAAACATCAGTTTGGCAGAAATAGTAAAATGTTCAGATAGCGTCGAGAGCAACAAACATTAATCCAATCCATCAAACAGAATAGCAACATAAGTAAACCAAACGCCCTACGAGCAGTCCCACTAGGACAGAAACAAACAACAAACATCACTCATAAGGTGCATAATCCTCAATGGGATCAGACTCCTCAGAAGATGTCAGGGAAGCAGAGCTAGAAGAAGCAGCGTCCTCAATGTCCTTTTCAATCCATCCAGCAGTGCGAAGTGGCGAATGGACTATAGTGAAGGGCGAATAGGTGTTTAGGTAGGTAGGGAGCATGTGGAGCAGTACATCATCATTCCTCACTGAGGGTTCTGCCATATGGACATCTCTCTCAGTGGCCACAGGGGGTGGAGTAGGATCCTCAGTACAGGTGCAGGTACTGGTCTAGAACTGGGAGTACGGGAATCAATAGACATGGGAGAAGGAGTAGCTGCAAGTGCAGGATAAGGTAGGTGAGAATCTCCAGGTGGGATGGAGAAAACAAGCTCGATGGGGGTGTCAACCATAAAGTGGGTGGTCCATGAGTGTCCGACATCCTGTCCATGAATCACTCGTGCCATTCCATGGAAGATGCTTTGCTGTGCTGCCGCGTCGAACACCCAAACGTCCTCCTCAGATGGCAGGATCCATACCTTCACTCGGAAGCTAGTCATCTGTATAAGGCATATACAAAAGTACAACAACACACACAAACAGGGGTGAGTTCTCCAAACACAAACAAACATTCAATAGCCATACCCCAAGGAAGGTAGCTTTTCACACCATCACCCAAACAACATCATTATCCAATCTCAAAACAAACATTGGTACAATATAAGTCGGTTCATACTTCTCATAGATAATTCCTAGGTTCATCAAACTAATAATGCACATGATGCATGAATGCAAGTTTCTTTTCTCGCTATCCATCCCTCAAATTTTTGTTTTAATGCATATGGTATGCATGGGGATCCCTTACTCTACTGCCAGCAACTTGTCCAGCATTTAGTGTAGAGTTAACAATTTCATATTCAAGTCGTGTGGCGATCGGAGGACTCCATTCCCTGCATCACAATTGCACAGAAAAGAATTTATATCATTATTCAAAAACACCAAAACTGGTGCTGGCCCCAAACTGGGTCTGTTCGAGAATGGACCTCAACGATCCTAGGATGTGGAGTTCTTGTCGGGCTTGGCTAAGGCTTGCAAGTAGGGTCACAACCTGGCCATAGAGAGCTCTACTCCGCCATCTAGGTCGATTGTTCTCCCTTTCGCCACCCCCGTAGGTCTACTCAGCACCGAACCTCCAATACCTACAGCTGTGCCTCTGTTATGCCATCAAGTCGTTCCAAAGAAATGTTATGATGCATGGAGCATGATTTTCTTTTCTCTCCTCAATGTTTTCTCAATCTTGGATCACATGGAATTCGAAGCACAGAATCAAAGCTCTCACAAGGCCTGCTCAATCATTATTCACTATCTTATCCAGCATAAATTCGTTAAACAACAAGGTTTAGGAATTACATACAAGCTTCCAATCCCATCAATACACATCCACTATTTCTCAACACATAAATTTCAGTAATTTTGACATAACCCACTCAGATTTTCCTCATCCAATTCCATTATAATAATTCACTATATCACCATCGCTCATTTTATCATTTCCATCGTTATTAACTATACTACTTCCTACTTCGATATGACTTGTTTCCACTTTCCTCTTTCCCTCTGGTTTTTCCATTTAGTTATTTTCTAATTACTTGTATTGATTTCCGATTACCTATTTAATTCAAGGTTACTTAGTTTAGTTCTAGCTCTCATTAGGTTTATTAATATTAAGTCCTCACGCGATGGGTTCTATTAAGTAGCTAATAGTGAGATCTTTCTAAGAATGACTTTTATCAATTAACTACTATGTCCAGACCCTTAATTACCATCTCCATACCTTTAATTACTATCTTTTTAGTTTGGGTAAACTTTCCATCAAAAAGGGCTGCACTTGATTTTTCCATTTTTACTCCTTATATAATGCAATGAACATGATGCATGATTCATCTTAATACTCACCAATCCAGGTGCAAACAGCAAACACACCCTATCATTATACGATGCTTCTCACTCATATTTCATCAAAATTAACACAAATTCAAGTACAACTTTTAGGATTCCTTATCATCAAAACGGAGAGTGAATAGTTTTCACTTTCTTGTCCACCACAAATTCCCAAAGCACCACATGCATGAAACTTTTTAAACCAAGTGGAAACATACATCACAATCAATTCAATCATCCATCATCCAAACTAGCAAGCAACCATTTTCATGCAAATCACACAAAGTCTAGCACGATTTTCAAATTCTAAAGTGTAGTTCAATATGCTAGTCTTTTTCATGAAAGGTCAAATCTGTCCAGCCTTTCCACTAGATTTTCGTCAAGTTAAAAATAGGTAACACAAAGGAAATTAACATGCAATGACATAGTTTCATCGTCCAAGTGTAGGGGCAACATTTCCAAGTGACATTCAAACTTCCAAGGGAAAACTGAAACACTTGGGGCTGAAATCAACATGCAATGGCTTCCATTTCACATGCAATCCAAGGTTTATTGATTACAAGAGTAGATCGACATTTTAAACAAAGAATCCAGCCAAACAAAAGTGAAACTGAGGCATACACAAAGGTATCCAAAGCATTTCATGGTTAAAATTCAACATGCAAGTGAAAGGATATGTTAATCGAGTTCATGGTTCATGGTTTCAAGAAAGAAATATCATTCATTCAAAGATTTCACCAAGGGAACATAAAAATTGAAACATGCACAAGGGAAAATCCACATCCACACATCAAAGTTTCATGCTTTTAAGGAACAAAGTTGATTAAGAGTGGAATCAAACTCTTTAGAATGTAACCGAGGCATGCAAACAAGGAAATCCACATACTTTTCGGATAAAATTTAACATGCAAGTTCAGATTTGAAGTTCTTCAAACATGCAGTCCAATATACACTATTTTTCAAAGGGAAAATGAGCAAAAACAGCCAAGAAATGGACATGTAAACACATCAATGGTGAGAACTCCCCCTTGCCTTGAATGTGTCAAAAATTTGTGAGCAAAAGGAGTTAATCTTGGCTGGTTCTTCAAAAGAAAGGTGCTAGACCTAGAGGATGAGTTTCAAACTTCAATCTTTCTCCTCTTGGCTAGGTTGTCTTCCTCGATTCTTTGAAGAGAAAAGGGTAAAAGCTTCAAAATGGTTAAGATTAAGTGAAAAAGGAAGTTTTAGGAGCTTTTGGTGTTAGGCCTCCATGGTTCTTCAAATCAAAGAAGGAAAAAGGATGAGAAAGCTTACCTCCTTGAAGGAATGGTCACGGTTTTGAAGAATCAAGCAAGAGAATGCAAGGGTGAAAGCTTAGAGCTCCTTGGCTTGTCTTGAAAGGTTGAGAAGATGAGAAATTTTGAAGGGATTTAGGGAGAGAGGGTCTCGGTTTCTTTGAAGAAAATGGAGAGAATAGGACTTGAAAGAATTTTGAGAGAAATAGTGGGAGGCTCACGATTTTTAGAGTGAAAAAAGAGAGGAAATAAGGTAGCTTGACCTATTTATATGAAGTGTTCAATTTTCCTTTGCCAAATGTAACTTAATACTCACGGTTTGGGCTTGTGGGACAAGATTCAAATGCCAAAACTGCACAAAATTGATTTGAAGCAATTTGGAAGTGAAATTTGGTGAAAAACTTGAATAACAAGGGTGCCACGGTTTTTATGCATGAATAGTGAATTCTTTTTGCAAACTTGCAAGTTAAGTAAATACAATTTGGCAAGCAAAATGCATGGAGGAATATGGAGGCTACATGCACACGGTTTGGCGTAGAACATTCCAAGAATTGCACAAAATTCCAAAGGCTAGATTCTAGGCTGCAAATGCATGCAATATGATTGGCTGACAAGGAATTTGATGTGACGAGATTAACTTTTGAAGGGACATTTGACATGTTACAAATTTCAAGAAAAGCATTTAATTAAAGTAATCATGATGCCGGCCTTTTAGAAGACAAGACAAGAAAGTTCCAGAATAATTATGTCTACAAATCGGGAGACAAGAATGTTTTGCATGAAATTCTAGTGGCCGATACTAGATTTGGAAATCTTTACAGTAATGATTAATAGATTTCGTGAGATTCTGTGCAGAATTTCGATTGCTAAGGAATGATTACAAAATCTTAGCAATGATTACAAAATCTCACTTTTTCAAGGCAGATAATTTTGATTTGACAATTTAAATAAGATAAAATTTAACTTTTCTGGATAAAATTATCAGGGGCATTGCGGACAGTACAGCTAAACATACTCAAAGAAATCCTTGGACGATATTGAAACCATATATTGCATGTAGTTATCCTAAAATACCGAACTTATAAATAAATCAATATTCTATCAAAATAAAATAATTTAACCTCTATCTAATTATTCTGGTACTAAAGAACCAGAATAAGCAAGTAAGTACGATTCAAAGGTCGCTAGCTAAATCAGGAGAATCAGGGCGTTACAAGGACTCTGACAAGAAAGTGACATGGAGATACGACCAGGCAACGCGCCATCTCGTGTATTAGGGGATGGTCTCCATGACCATGGGGCCTTTCACTGAAGGTGGCTGGAAGCCTAGCTGGAGTGATCACCTTTTTGCAGACCTCTCCGTACCTCTACCTTTGGAACGGAGTATTATCATCCACTCACCCCCTCCTTCTCCACCACAAGAACGGAGTATTCTCGATCGCCCCCACCCACTATCAGCTAGATTAATAGTGACTTGGACGACCTGCCACCCTCTCCTCGCCCTCAGCTAGTGGACGACTCCCACGACTCTGACGGAATGGAGTCTGAACCCAGCGAGGATTCCTTTCCGCCAGAGTTTTATTTGTAGTTGTTTTATTTTGTCATGGGTTAATACTGCTCATAGGACTTGGGTTGTTTTTATTATTTTGAAACACTGAACTTTGGGGTTATTTGGCTTTGATTTTCATTTTACCTTGAACACTTTGGTTGGATGGTTTATATATATGCTTTTCTTTTACCAACATACTCTCTATTATATTTCCATAATTTTTATCTTCAATGGTGCCGTCATTTTAGAGTCATCTTGTGAATAATCAAAGTACTTAATATAAGTGACTTGTATGTTGTTGAGATGCGGGATTAATTAAATTATATAATTTATGATGAGTGAACTCAATGCAAATACATTGTTATAATCGTTATTTTTATTTTTATTCGAGGCATTCTGATAAATCAAAGATTTGAATTGAAATGTGAATACTCTCTAATTGAGTTCTCTTACGCGTCTAATTTAGGTGTGCCATATGGTAGAGTCTTAAATTATATTATGGGTATATAGAGTTATGGTATAAATTAGGTGTTACAAAGGGAAAGCTATTTTAGAAAATTCTTCAATGAATTTCCTATAATAGTCAGCTAGTCCCAGAAAACTGCGAATTTTTATTGGATTAGTAGGCCTTGGCCATTGAGCCACTGCCTCCACCTTTACTGGATCCACCATAGTGCCATCTTTCGATACCACATGCCCTAAAAATTGGATTTATGGTAGCCAAAATTCACACATAGAGAATTTTGCATATAACTGTCTTTCCATTAATATCTGCAAAACAATTCTTAAGTGTTCTGCATGTCCTTCATGAGTCTTGGAATAAATCAGAATATCATCCATAAATACTATAACAAATTTATCCAAAAACTCATGAAAATTCTATTCATGTAGTCCTGAATACTGCAGGAGCATTAGTCACACCAAATGGCATAACTAGATACTCATAGTGGCCATAGCGAGTTCTAAATGCTATCTTGGGAATGTCCTCATTCTCAACTCTGATTTGATGGTAACTAGATTACAAATCAATCATCAAAAATAAGAAAGCTCCTCCTAACTGATCCATTAAGTCATCAATTCAAGGAAGAGGATACTTGTTCTTTATTGTTACCTTATGTTGTTTACAATCTAAACACTAGCAAGTGCACTAGGATTGCAGCAAGTAATGAGTAAATTTAAGATCCGAGTATCGTCTCCACAGGGATATAGGAACTCAATTATCACTTCACAGAAAAATAACCATTTGAGCCATACGAATTTAGGAAGAGAGTTGTATCATATAAAAGCAATAATCAGAGCAATCAAAAGTAAAGAACTTGCAGAAAAACAGAGTATAAGATTTGTGATGAAATGAAATAGCAATGAAGGATAGTTAGGAATTTACTTCACAAGAATATCAATATCAATCCAATTAAATCCTCTAAACATTCAAGCAATTGAATAATTGACAATCAGTTTCACATATACCTAGCCAAAGGTTAATTCCTTAACTCATTGACCCTAATAATCCACTAAACCTCACTAATCCCTTAGGTGAGATTCAATTTCAGGTTGCATTAAGAATTAGAACTATAAGATTGCAGAATTAGGTCTCCTTATCCCTAAGAAATCCCTAAACTCTGGTTGCCAATTCAGATCGGAGCAAACAATCCAATTCCCATTGGTAAAGATTCCTCTTGATTAATCGAATGAATTTCCATTCAAAGATTGCATGAAAAGCAGAATTAACAACTCAATTAATCCAAGAACTTAAAGTTCAGAAGATAAAGTCGAATCAATACATCAATTCGAGTTCCATGAACCCCTAACTATGGGAAATTAAGCACACATTGCGACAAAAACAAAGAAAGAAGAAGAAGAAGATGAAGAAGAATGCAGATCAGCCATGGCCACGAGCTCCAATCCGATCCCTCTTCTTGGAGCTTCAAGCTTCGACCCCAATCTTCTCTCCACTCTCTCTCAACGAGAATCTAACTAACAAAACAGAAAATGAGCAAAAGACCCCAGTTTTCGCGCTTCAATCATGTATATATAGAAACCCCAGTTCTGCGCGTTGTCACTTTTCTTCACAAGAGTAACCACGCAGAAGCTTTATGTAGTGCACGTGTTCACTTTCAAGAGCAAGAGTAACCACGCGCAACTTGCAGAGTTGAAGGCTTCTCTGGAACATTCACTTTTATTCATAATAGTGGCAACGCAGGAGGTCAAGGGCTGCGCGTGATCACTTTCGTGAGTAATAGTAACCACGCGCAAGCTGTCCTGATACAAGTGCCTCTGGAATGCTCACTTTCGTTGGCGAAAGTGACAACGCGCAGCTCATCAGGAATGGAGTCTTCTCTGGAACGCTCACTTTCGTTGGCGAAAGTGATAACGCACACTGGCAACGCTCACTCTTGTAAATAAAAGTGATTACGCACAGGCTCTTCTTCTCCTTTAGGCTCTGGAATGATCACTTTCACTAACAATAGTGATCACGCCCAGCCTGCATCCCATAATTCTTGTATTTTGGAGTTCAACATTGCCATTCTTCCCCTTCCTTTCCATTGATAATCCATTTCCATGACTTTTGCTCAGATTATTCCTTCAAAAACAAGATAAATTCCTTAAGAACTAAGCATAAATTCTACAAATGCGAAAATAACTACAAATTGAAATAAAACTTTCAATCATTCTCTTTTTCTGAGTTTTTCTGCTTTCTTCATATATTTTCCTTATTAAATGAGCTAGAATTATGCTAAAATATCAGTAAAAATATGGATTCATCACCACCCCAAACTTGAATTTTTGCTTGTCCTCAAGCAAATCAAACTAAACCAAGGGTAAGTTCCTCCATTTTCAAATTCAGTTCATAAACTGCTTATTTCAGATTTTTCTAATTTCTAATTCTGTGTTTTCTGCAAAATTTTCAATCAAGTTATTCATCCAAATACTCATCATGATATTCCTACTGCATAATCATCATTGAGTAAGAATTGCTACCTAAGTTCATATTTTTCATCAAAATTCATGTGAGTACAATTAATCAACATGATCACAGCTCACTTGGAAGTGTTTCTCTCATCACTCAACAGTGTTTAGGTGCTGTTTTCATTCTAAATCATCAATTTCACTGCACTCTACCATATGCTTGCCCAATTTCTCCATCTCCTCTGCTTAGTACAATTAATCACACATCTAGAGGACTTTTTCAGGTTATAACAAGGCTAAGGTTAAGGTAGGTATCAAAGAAAATGGAAAACAATACATGCAATTTCAAAAAATCAGAGGCATTTTGAGTGATTTGTTTTAAAACTAGCCTGAATCTGCATTATTCCTCCTTAATTCTCTCACTTATGCAGCAAACAAATTTTTTCTTGCAGCAGAATTTTCACTGATACTTTTCTTCTTTTCTTGCTTTCAGTCACTATCTTCTTTTCGTTGATATTCTTTTTCTTTTTCTACAGCACTTTGCTGCACTTCTTTTCTTTTGAACTCACATTTTTGTTCTTTTCACAGCTTTGCTTCATAAATTTTTCGTTTTGCTGCAGCATTTTTGTTCTTTCTTTCTGGTTTGTTGAACTCAAACTTAGATAGCATGCTATTTCCCACCCCAAACTTAGAACATTGCTTGTCCTCAAGCAATTCAAATCTGGATGCCACCCCAAACTTAGTTTTAAAACTCATTCTTGATTAGACTCATTATGCCTTTGATCTTTTGAATGGTAAAAATTGGTTTTTCAGCAAGGCTTATAATGAGGTAATTTCAAGAAAAGGGATATTAAGCTCAAAAGGGTGAACTAAGACATTCAATCATAAAGGAAGGCATTTAGGCTGACTAGGAGATCAATCATGGCCTCTATCATGTGGGTGAAAACTGTAACATGCATATTCAATCTAAGAACAAGGGCAAGTTCTAGAGAATGCAGCCAAATATGATTAATCACACAAGAAAAAGAATTAGACAGCTCAAATCTCACTAGGTATTCATAAGTGATCATGTGGATTAATGAAAACACAATGCACTTTTCAGAAAATATATGCACCTAGTGGCAACTGCCTCATTTTTTAAAATATAAGTGTGATCTCATTTTGAGAATGGGAAAAACAACTTAAAAAGAAATTCACACAGAATTCACAAAATTGTCAATCATTTTTATTTGATTAACAGCTAACAATTTATTATCTATTCTAGTATTTCGGTGTTTTTCAAGAATAATTTAGTGTAATGTGAAGCTAACTCATGAATAAGAGGTAGAGAATGAAACCCCCCTTTCATGGCAGCTTGTGCAAGTGTCAGCTTCCATGGTGTGTGAGTGTTGTGTGGTTGTGACATTTTCTGCACAAAACACCAAAAATTCTGTCAATTATCAAGTGAAAAGGGATTGAATTTTGCAGAATTAATGTGTGTTCAAAACATAACTGTTCAGAATTAGCATGAAACCAAAATATACCAAGTGTGCAAATTACAAACCCAAATTCTAAACTAGTCATCTTTGGCATCCTCTTCATCAGAAATTTCATCTTCATCTTCTTCCTCATCCTCCTCATCTTCTTCTTCCTCCACCACTTCTTCAGTTGGCTGTGGAAAATGAGTCTTGTAGATTGGCAAGTCTTTAAAGACTGATGAGCGTAGACATTGAGCATTCTCGGCCAAATCTGGTGTGTGATAAAGTTCATCTTTTGTCATTCCCATCTTCTGACCAAGATTCATCAACACACATTCCAATAACATAGTTCCTGCCTTCAAACTGCTGTGGAGCTCAGTTTGTCGTTCAGCCAATTGATTTTGCCTTTCAACCAAAAGATGTAGGATGTCCTTCATCTTCATTGGTTTCTCCTTTCTGAACTGGGTGGGGATAGGTGCAGCTGAAGTGCAGGAGGTGGTTGCATAGAGTTCCTTTACCATTGAGACAGAGATAGGGGGAGCAGATATGATTTTCTCTTGGTAGTCTCCAACTTCAACCCCTGCATCCTCACAAAGTAAAGTGATTAATGAGGGAAAGGCTAGTGAATCTCTTTTTGTTTTCAAAATATTTAAGATACATTCACTAATTACTTCCCCCACATCAATGTACATATCATTAACGATAGCAAACAATAATTCAGCCCTCTTTACTGCCAGGGTTGAACTATGCTTGACTGGCATGAAAGAGTTCAACAGAAAATTACTCCAGACTTTAGCAAATGGTAGCAGGTTCTTGGTGGTGATACACTTGGGTTTCTGGGCGAGGTTCAGCTGCCAAGTTGTGCCTGGCCTTCCAATTCTGTGCAGGATTTCAATATAATCCTTGTCTGGACTATTCTTAAAGTCAGTGAAGTCCATCTGCCCAGGTTGCCTTTCAGTGTAAATTTCCAACACTCGAGTGATGTTGGCAGCAGTGAAATCCACCCTCATACCCTTGACCATTGTGTGAAATTTGGGAATTTGGTCTCCCTTGAACCGCATTGCATTTGCATAAAACTCCTGTGTAATTTCTCTCCAACCATTATCAGCCAAGGAGCAGAAGTTGTCCCATCCCCTTTTCTGAATTTCTTCTGAGTACTCAGGGTAGTTTCCTTCAGCATTTTCAAAGGCTCTATCTGGGACAATCTTCCTCCTCAGAATATTTGCCTTGAAATAGTTTTCGTGAGCAATACTCCAGAATCTTGGATCATGATCAGTAGGGGTAGAGGTAGAAGGAGCATTTCTTCTGGTCAGCTGAGGTGGTGAATAGGTTGCAGGTGTGGTTACTCTTGGCTGAGGAAGGTCAGCGATTTCAATGGGTGAGGAAAGTGAGACACCATCAATTCTTGCTCTTTTTGTGGTTGGAGAATTCCTGGCTGTTCCAGCTTGTATATTCCTGATAGATCTCCTTCTTGGAGTGTTGCTGGCAGATCCAGCTTTGGTCTTCTTAGAAGGTCCAACTGGTGTATTCAAAGAAGTTCTGACCATTTTGAAGTGACTGCAAAAACAAGCAAGTAATTTGACAGTTTAAAATTCATGACACAGAATTGTGATAGTATACATCTCTTTACTAGATAAATTCAATCAATCCATGTGCAGAATTCCAATTTGCAGTATGTATCTTTTTACAATCAGTTGCTGTCATGAGAATGTAATCATATAAACACACAAGCACTATTGCAAATAAATAAGCAATCACAATCAAAATTGGTTAAACCTTTAAATTTGTAGTTTAGAGTGCACACTCTCAAAACACATCAGGTTAACGCAGAGATGCTATTATAGGTCATCAACATATTTTTTTACATGCTCTCTTAACTTTTTAGATATACCAGAACTTAGGTACAAAATTAATCAAACCATATTCAGGGGATTTTAAACTGACCTTCATAATTTGTTCCCTCAGAGTTCACAATTTCACCAAGAATGCAGAAAAAGAATCACAATTTTCAACCACATTTCAACTACTAATGGTTCCTAAAAGAATTTATCTACTGACAGTAAAATTCCATCCAGAATATTGTCTATTGTTTCTTTGAATCACATACAATTAGAACAATGCACTCATTCATTATCATCAAAGACTAAATATCAGCTTAATGCAGGACTTATTAGTATGGTATCTGTACAATCATGCAGTGCAATATACAGCAATAACTCGTTCCATACAACTCAATTCAGACATCAACATTCAAATATTGCATGCAAAGAGTATTTTCGTTGATGGCAACTGGAATATTTCTATTTCTTTCAAAGTCATGTTTAGGTTTTTTGCATAATGCAGATGTGAATATGTTAACAGAGGAGATTGAATGACTTTGAAAACCTATTCACAGTATTTAAAGTTCCTTAAATCAAATACCCTCAAGATATTTCCCCACTTGCCATTTTTGACATTTTTCCAGAGTTGCAACAAAGAAAGACCCTAAATACAATTTCGTAGAACGCAGAGAACGTACCTTGAGCTTCAGAAATGTGAATGACAGTGAAAAAGAGAGAGCAATTGCTTGCTAGTTGCTTCACGAAAGATTGAAAGTCAGAGGAATTTCAGAGGGAAATGGGATTTAGGTTTAAATGGATGTGAGCGTGGTTCCTTTATATTGAGTCTGGGATCACGCGTGTGCACGTGACCACTTTTTAAGTGAAAAGTGAACATTCCCTTATTAATAAAATTCAGCGTTATCACTCTTGTCGAACAAAGTGAGTGTTCCAGAGAGCTTGGAAATTTTGAATGCAATGCGCGTTATCACTATTGCTGGGCAAAGTGATAATGCGCAAGCTTATTGCTTGAGCGTGGTTACTTTTATCAGTAAAAGGAGTAACGCGCTATGAAATATTCCATACTTACCTGCGCGTGGTCACTCTTGACAAGGAAAGGAAGTGATCCAGAGAGTGTGTTTTTCTCATCTGCCTCTGCGTTATCACTCTCATCAGCGAGACTGATTGTTCCAGAGAGCTGTGTTTCCCAGTCAGTTTCTGCGTTATCACTCTCATCAGCGAGAGTGATTATTCCAGAGGGAAAATCTCAGAATTCCATCTCTGCGTGATTACTTTCCTGCAAAAGAGTGATTCCTTTCATCAATCCAAGTTCTCCAAACTTTAATTGGCTCACTTAACAAATCATAATCATTCCAATACACACTCACCATATACAATACCTATTTCCCTCATCATGTTCACCCTTAATTACATATGCAACATTCATCCAAGGCTGAATTCTGCAGAACATGTATTCACTCCCTACTTATGCAGTTTTGACTTTTACATTACACACTCCTATCATGAACTCTCAATTCAGTCATCATTTTCGCTCCAAATTACAGATGCAACAAACATCACAGTTGATTTCTGCAGAATTTCTGCTTAACATATTCACAATACAATTCTGACTTTTCCATAACACATTATAGCATGAAGTCCAATTGCATTTATCAGATTCGCTACAAATGACAGATTTAGCATGCTTCAAAATTTACCTTTTTCATCAAAATTACAGAATATGACGAGTATAATGCAGAACTTTGTATTTTGCAGAAAATTTGCAGAATTTGATAACTATTATTCAGACTGTACAAGAACTTTAAGCATTCTAATTAATTCCAATCTGCATTCTTGTTTCAGCCACCAGATTTATTCCAAACATCAGATTCAGCAAGGTAACCAAGATGAAAAGTTCAGACTTTGACTTCTATGAATACTGTTAATTCAAAAATAATGCAGAAAACTTAAATTAGGTTAGAAATGTGAGTTGCCTCTCACAAAGCGCTTCTTTAATGTCATTAGCTTGACATTAAATGTTTCTCACTCAAGAGAAACCAGTTTCATGCATGATATGTTCCTTGTAAACTGCTCTCCATGATAGATCTTCAATCTTTGGCCATTGACCTTGAATTCTCTCCCTGTTTTCAGATCTTCTATAAGAATTGCTCCAAAGGGAGAAGTTTCCTTAATTAAAAACGGTTCTTTCTTTGTACAACTTTGCATTCTCATAAGCTTGTTGTCTGAATTCTTCCAATTCATGCAACTGTAAAACTCTCTTCTTTCCAGCACTTGACAAATCAAAGTTAAGCCACTTGGTAGTCCAATCTGCTCTGTGCTCTAGCTCTAGAGGTAAGTGACAGGCCTTTCCAAATACTAGCTGATATGGAGACATACCAATTGCAGTTTTAAAAGCAGTTCTATATGCCCACAGTGAGTCATCCAGTTTCTTTGACCAATCCTTCCTTGAACTGTTCACTACTTTCTTTGGAATTTGCTTGATCTCTCTATTTGAAACCTCCACTTATCCACTTGTTTGTGGATGGTATGGAGTAGCAACCTTATGCTTCACACCATATTTCATTAATACAGCTTCAAGATACTTGTTGGAGAAATGAGTACCTCCATCACTTATCAGCACTCTAGGCACACCAAATCTTGAAAAAATGTTCTTTCTTATAAAAGAAATCACTACCTTTGCATCATTTGATCTGGTGGGAATTGCTTCTACCCATTTAGATACATAATCCACTGCAACTAGAATGTATTCGTGTGAGAATGATGGGGGAAATGGTCCCATGAAATCAATCCCCCATATATCAAATGGTTCCACTTCTAGGATGTTGGTTAATGGCAGCTCATGTCTTCTTGAAATATTTCCAGTTCTTTGACATTTATCACAGTTTTCCACATACTTCTTGGCATCTTTGAAGAGTGTAGGCCAAAAGAAACCTGCTTACAAGCCTTTTGCAGCAGTCCTTGAACTTGCATGGTGGCCTCCATATTCTGAATTGTGACAATGCCATAGTATCTCAGCTTGCTCACTTTGTGGAATGCATCTTCTAATTAACCCATCTATTCCAATTTTGAACAGATATGGGTCTTCCCACTCATAGAATTTGCTGTCATATAAGAACTTCTTCTTTTGCTGCCAAGTAAACCTCTTTGGAATGAATTGAGTGGCTTTAAAATTTGCAATGTCAGCAAACCAAGGCATGTTTTCCACTGCAAACAGCTTTTCATCTGGAAATTCTTCATTTATTTCCAATGATTCAGTGGTTAAACTCTCCAAAGGAAGTCTGGACAAGTGGTCTGCTACACAATTTTCTTTTCCTTTCTTGTCTTTGATTTCTAGCTTAAATTCTTGGAGTAGCAAAATCCATCTTAATAACCTGGGTTTTGTATCCTGTTTTGTCAAAAGGTATTTAAGAGCAGCATGATCAGTGTATACAATCACTTTTGAACCCATTAAATATGGTCTAAACTTATCAAAAGCATGTACAACAGCTAAAAGTTCTTTGTCTGTTGTTGTGTAATTCACTTGTGCAGGATTTAACACTTTGCTTGAATAATAGATAGCATGTAATTTCCTATCTTTTCTCTGTCCTAACACAACACCCACTGCACTATCACTTGCATCACACATAAGTTCAAAAGGTAATTTCCAATCTGGTTTTGCAAGAATAGGTGCAGAAATCAGTTTCTCTTTTAAAACAGAAAATGCATGCAAACAATTATCATCAAATATGAAATCTGCATCTTTTATAAGTAAATTACTCAAGGGTTTAGCAATCTTAGAAAAATCTTTTATGAATCTTCTATAAAAACGAGCATGTCCTAAAAAACTTCTAACTCCCTTAACATTGATAGGTGGAGGCAATTTACTAATGATTTCTATCTTAGCTTGGTCCACCTCCATTCCTTTCTCTGAAATTTTGTGACCAAGGACAATGCCTTCTTGTACCATGAAATGGCACTTCTCCCAATTCAACACAAGGTTAGTATCTTGACATCTCTGCAAAATAGTGGATAGATTAGCTAAACAATCATCAAAAGAATCACTAAAAATAGAGAAATCGTCCATGAACACTTCTATGATGTTTTCTACCAAATCAGAAAAAATAGAAAGCATGCATCTTTGGAAAGTGGCAAGGGCATTACACAGACCAAATGGCATTCTCCTATATGCAAAGACTCCAAATGGACATGTAAATGCAGTTTTCTCTTGATCCAAAGGATCCACAACTATTTGATTATATCCTGAATACCCATCAAGAAAATAGTAAAATGAATGTCCAGCAAGTCTTTCTAGCATTTGATCTGCAAATGGTAGTGGGAAATGGTCTTTTCTGGTTGCATTATTTAATTTCCAATAGTCTATGCACATTCTCCATCCAGTCACAGTCCTAGTAGGGACAAGTTCATTCTTTTCATTAGGTACAACTGTCATACCACCTTTCTTTGGAACAACTTAGACTGGACTTAACCAATTGCTGTCAGAAATAGGGTATATTATTCCTGCATCTAACAGCTTTATGACCTCTTTTTTAACTACCTCTTTCATGGCTGGGTTTAACCTCCTTTGTGGCTGCACAACAGGCTTAAAATTCTCTTCAAATAAAATTTTGTGCTTACAAAATGAGGGATTTATACCTTTTAGATCTGCAATACTCCAGCCAATTGCAGATTTGTGTTCTCTTAAGATTCTTAACAATTTTTCCTCTTGTTCTTCCTTAAGTTCATTGTTGATGATGACTGGATTTTCATGTTTCTCATCCAGAAATGCATACCGCAGGTGTGAAGGAAGTTGTTTCAGTTCTAGCTTCTGCTTTTCTTCTTCTTTAGCATCCTTTTTCAGCTCTTCTTTCACTAAATTTTCTGCAGGTTTTTGCATCGGCAGAGCTTCCAATTACTGCTGCATTTCCATGATATCTTCTTCATTCAGAGTTTCAGATTTGTCATTCCCTGCAGATATTATTTCTTCTAACATAGCAGTTTCATCAAATTCTTTCATATGGTGTTGTGTCATAAAAGCATCCAGTATATCTACCTTCATACATGTATTATCTTCAACTGGATATTTTAAAGCTTCAAACACATTAAATATTACCTTCTCATATTAAACTAGAAGCATAAGTTCACCTTTTTGCACATCTATTAAAGCTCTCCCGGTTGCAAGAAATGGCCTCCCTAGGATCAAAGGAATGTTAGAATCCACTTCCATGTCCAGAATTACAAAATCTGCAGGAAAAATGAACTTGTCAACTTTAACTAATAAATCTTCAACAACTCCATATGGATAAGTGTATGATCTATCAGCTAGCTGCAGTGTAATGTTGGTAGGCTTCACTTCCTCTATGCCAAGTTTCTGTAGAACAGCTAATGGCATCAGATTTATGCTTGCTCCCAAGTCACACAATGCTCTTCCCACAGTGCAGTTTCCTATTTCACAAGGAATGCTAAATGATCCAGGATCTTTCAACTTTTGAGGAAGTTTTCTCTTAAGAATGGCACTGCACTCCTCTGTCAAAGGTACTATTTTGTCATGCTTTAGCTTTCTTTTTCTGGAAAGTAGTTCTTTCATGAACTTTGCATATGAAGGCATTTGCTCCAAAGCTTCTGCAAAAGGAATGTTAATTTGTAATTTCTTAAAAGACATTCATAAACCTTTCAAATTGTCCCTCTTGTTTAGGATTTTGGACTCTCTGAGGATAGGGCAGCCTCTTGTATTTTTCTGGGTCTATTGGCTTATAAGCTTCCTCAAAGAGTTGCTTTTTGGTTTTCCTTTCAGAATTCATAGGCATATCTACTTTTTCTTCTGAATGGTCTTTCTTCAATAGCTTAAAATTTCCTTGTTGCAGATCTTGTTCAATGTTTCTTTCTGCTGCATCATTCACTTTCTTTTCTGCTGGTTTAGGGCTTGCAACTACAGCTCCACTCCTTGTAGTTATAGCTTGACATTGCTCTTTAGGATTGATTACTGTATTGCTTGGAAATCTTCCTTCATCCCTGCTGGATAGTTGTTCAGCTAATTGTCCAATCTGTGTCTCTAGTTTCTTCATGGAAGCTTCTTGGTTTTTGAAGCTTGTTTGAGTCACCTTCATGAATTGCAGCATAGTTTCTTCCATCTCAGTCAACCTCTCATTCATAGGTCTGGAAAATTTCTGATTTCCTTGAGGTTGAGTGGATGAATTCCTCTGAAAATAAGGCTGTTGTGTTGCTGGACTTGCATTAGAAAAAGGCAAATTTGAGTTAGAATTCTTTGCAGCAGAATATTGATTATTCCAATTAGAATACTGCTGAGTTCTATTATTCAAAAATTGAAATCCAGGGGGATATGATGGCTGTTGTCTTTGAAAGTTATTCATATAATTCACTTGCTCTTGTGGTTCACTTGTGGATGCCTCACATGCACCATTTACATGGTTTCCTCCACAAAAATCACAACTTAGCTGACTGGTAGGCATACTCCCTGTTTGCAGATTGTTGATTTGTTGTGTTAAGGCAGCTAATTGTTCTGAAAACATTTGATTTTGTAGCTGATTTTTTGCAAGAAAAGTTTCCAGAACCTTAGCTTCATGACCAGAGTTTCTTCCTTGATTCCTTGAGTTTGAATTCTGATACATTGAAGATGCCATCATGTCAATAATCCTCTGAGCTTCTTCCAAGGACTTTGTATTTAATGAACCTCCAGCAGCAGCATCAACTATTGTTCTTGTTACTGCATTCATCCCATTATAAAAAGTTTCCAATTGCATCCAATCTGGAATACAATGATGTGGACACCTTCTTAGCAATTCTTTGTATCTTTCCCAAGCTTCATACAATGATTCTCCATCTTGCTGAACAAAGGATGTAATTTCTCCTCTCAGCTTAGCAGCTTTAGATGGAGGGAAGTACTTGGTTAGAAACCTGTTCACAAGTTCTGTCCAAGTTGTAATGCTTCCTTGTGGTTGAGCTTGTAACCAGCATTTTGCTCTATCTCTCAAGGAAAAAGGAAATAGTCTCAGTCTGATGGCTTCTTCACCAACCCCATTTATTCTTATGGTGTCATATAGCTGTAGAAAATTTGAAATATGTTGGTTAGGATCATCAGAATTTCCACCAGAAAACTGATCTTGTTGGACTAAGTGTAATCAGGCAGGTTTAATCTCAAAATGGTTGGCTTGAATAGTTGGCCTGATTATAGAAGAGTTAAAACCTTGCATGTTAGGAATTGCATAGTCCCCTAATGTTCTAATTCTATTTTGTTCTGCCATCTCTATTTCTGAATTTAGTCGTCTCAAAGATGTAGGTGTTCTTTTCACTCTAGGATTGTTCTGAAATTCTGGAGAATGGACAGCTTCTAATTCACTATCACTCCCTATGACTTTTTCTGCTCTAGACTCTTTTTTCAATCTCCTTAAGATTATGTCTATGTCAGGATCAAAGACTAGAGTTGATTTGTTTTTGTTTTTGCCATGCATATACAAATCAAAATGAAGTAAAAGTAAACTACAAGTTAGTATTCAGAACTGCACCACGAAAATTATGCAGCAAATATCAGTAAAAGTAATTGAAACACAAGTTTAAAAGCTGCAAAATGATGCAGAATGGACAAAATGTCTAACTACAGACTAATACTACAGAAATTCAGAGAAATAAAATACTCAATCTAGCTATTCTCATGTTACTAATGATATTGAAACTCAAATTCCCCGGCAACGGCGTCAAAAACTTGTTGTTTGCAATCTAAACACTAGCAAGTGCACTAGGATTGCAGCAAGTAATGAGTAAATTTAAGATCCAAGTATCGTCTCCACAGGGAATTAGGAACTCAATTATCACTTCACAGAAAAATAACCATTTGAGCCATACGAATTTGGGAAGAGAGTTGTATCATATAAAAGCAATAATCAGAGCAATCAAAAGAAAAGAACTTGGAGAAAAATAGAGTATAAGATTTGTGATGAAATGAAATAGCAATGAAGGATAGTTAGGAATTTACTTCACAAGAATATCAATATCAATCCAATTAAATCCTCTGAACATTCAAGCAATTGAATAATTGACAATCAATTTCACATATACCTAGCCAAAGGTTAATTCCTTAACTCATTGACCCTAACAATCCACTAAACCTCCCTAATCCCTTAAGTGAGATTCAATTTCAGGTTGCATTAAGAATTAGAACTATAAGATTGCAGAATTAGGTCTCCTTATCCCTAAGAAATCCCTAAACTCTGGTTGCCAATTCAGATCGGAGCAAACAATCCAATTCCCATTGGTAAAGATTCCTCTTGATTAATCAAATGAATTTCCATTCAAAGATTGCATGAAAAGCAGAATTAACAACTCAATTAATCCAAGAACTTAAAGTTCAGAAGATAAAGTCGAATCAATACATCAATTCGAGTTCCATAAACCCCTAACTATGGGAAATTAAGCACACATTGCAACAAAAACAGAGAAAGAAGAAGATGAAGATGAAGAAGGATGCAGAGCAGCCATGGCCACGAGCTCCAATCCGATCCCTCTTCTTGGAGCTTCAAGCTTCAACCCTAATCTTCTCTCCACTCTCTCTCAACGAGAATCTAACTAACAAAATAGAAAATGAGCAAAAAGATCCCAGTTTCGCGCTTCAATCATGTATTTATAGAAACCTCAGTTCTGCGTGTTGTCACTTTTCTTCACAAGAGTAACCACGCAGAAGCTTTATGTAATGTGCGTGTTCACTTTCAAGAGCAAGAGTAACCACGCGCAACTTGCAGAGTTGAAGGCTTCTCTGGAACATTCACTTTAATTCATAAGAGTGGCAACGCAGGAGGTTGAGGGCTGCGCGTTGTCACTTTCGTGAGTAATATAGTAACCACGCGCAAGCTATCCTGATACAAGTGCCTCTGGAACGCTCACTTTCGTTGGCGAAAGTGACAATGCGCAGCTCATCAGGAATGAAGTCTCTCTGGAACGTTCACTTTTGTTGGCGAAAGTGATAACGCACACTGGCCACGCTCACTCTTGTAAATAAAAGTTATTACGCACAGGCTCCTCTTCTCATTTAGGCTCTGAAATGATCACTTTCACTAACAATAGTGATCACGCCCAGCCTGCATCCCATAATTCTTGTATTTTGGAGTCCAACATTGCCATTCTTCCTCTTCCTTTCTATTGATAATCCATTTCCATGACTTTTGCTCAGATTCTTCCTTCAAAAACAAGATAAATTCCTTAAGAACTAAGCATAAGAAGCCTTCGTATCTTAATGCATGTATTTAATTTATTCGGAGCTATTAGAGCGGGATCTACTTTTTGGGGAATATGAGTCGAAGCAATAACAAGAATATTACAAATTGAAATAAAACTTTCAATCATTCTCTCTTTCTGAGTTTTTCTGCTTTCTTCATATATTTTCCTTATTAAATGAGCTAGAATTATGCTAAAATATCAGTAAAAATATGGATTCATCATTTCCCTCATCACTCAACAATGTTTAGGTATTGTTTTCTCTCTAAATCATCAATTTAACTACACTCTACCATATGCTTGCCCATATTCTCAATCTCCTCTGCTTAATATAGTCAATCACACATCTAGAAGATTTTATGTAGGTTATAACAGGGCTAAGGTCAAGGTAGGTATTGAACAAAATAGAAAACAATTCATGCAATTTCAAAAGATCAGAAGCATTTTGAGTGAATAATTTTAAAACTAGCCTAGAACTGCATTATTTCCCATTAATTCTCTCAACACACAGATTCTTCGTGCAGCAAGATTCTAGTTTTCTTCTTTCTTTCTTGCTTCCATTCACTATCTTCCTTTTCATTGGATTTTGTTTTCTTTTTATGCAGCACTTTGCTGCAATTCTTTCTTTTGAACTTACATTTTGCTCTTTTCACAACTTTGCTGCATATTTTTCATTTTTGTGCAGCTTTTTCCTATTTCTTTCTGTCTTTTTGAACACAAAACCTAGATAGTTTGCTATTCCCCACCCTAAACTTAGAACATTGCTTGTCCTCAAGCAATTAAAATGTGGATGTCACCCCAAACTTAGTTTTAAAACTCATTCTTGAGTAGACTCACTATGCCTTTTTTCATTTGAATGGTAAAATTGGTTTTTCAGCAAGGCTTATAATGAGGTAAGTTCAAGAAAAGGGATATTAAGCTCAAAGGGATGACTAAGACATTCAATCATAAAGGAAGGCATTTAGGCTGACTAGGCATAATCAAACATGGCCTCCATCATATATGTGAAAACTGTAAAATGCATATTCAATCAAGAAACAAGGCAAGTTCTAGAGAATGCAGCAAAACGTGATGAATCACACATGAAAAAGAATGTAGCTCAAGTCTCATTAGGGTTTTGTAAGTGAACATGTTAATCAATGAACTCACAATTCACTTTTCAGAATTATATGCACCTAGTGGCAAGATTGCCTCATTTTGAAAATACAAGTGTGATCTCATTTCGAGAATGGGAAAAATAACTTTAAAAGAATAAAATCAAACAGAATTCACAAAATTATCAATTAGCTTCATTTGATTCATAACCAGCAATTTAATATCTATTTTACTATTTTAGTGTTTTTCAAAAACAATTTAGTGTAATGTGAAGCTAACAAATGAACAAGAGGTAGAGAATAAAACCCTCCTTTTCATGGTAACTTGTCCAAGTGTGAGCATCCATTGTGTGTGAGTACTGTGTGATTGTGACATTTTCTGCATAAAAACACCAAAAATTTATCAATCATCAGAAAATAAGGTAATTGAAATTTCAGAATTATAAAACTAAGAGAAATTGAACTTCATTACAACTGAAAAGTGTTAAAATTATTCTGAACAACTACTGCATTTACAGAAACAAAAATCCTAATTGTTTAAATTTACATAAATAGAAATTAAAAACAAACAAAATTAAAAATCCTAATTCTTCTACTGCATCCTCATCCTCTGAAGTTTCTTCTTCTTCTTCTTCCTCATCTTCCTCTTACTCCTCCACTACTTCTTCAGCTGGCTGTGGAAAATGGGTTTTGTAGATTGGTAGATCTTTGAAAACTGAGGAGCGAAGGCACTGGGCATTCTCTGCCAAGTCTAGAGTGTGATACATTTCATCTTTGGTCATTCGTATTTTTTGACCAATATTAAGCCTAACATGTTCCAGCGGCATAATCCCAAACTTGATACTTCTGTGCAGCTCAGTCTGCCTCTCTGCTAACTGGTTTTTGTCTCTCAGCCATTAGCTTCAAGGAGTCCTTCATCATCATTGGTTTTTCCTTTCTGAATTGAGAAGGAATGGGATCTGCTGCAGTGCATGATATGGTAGCATATATTTCTTTCACCATGGAGACAGAGATGGGAGGCACATATCTAATCCTCTCTTGGTAATCTCCAACTTCAACCCTTGCATCCTTACAAAGTAAGGTTATTAATGAAGGAAAGGCAAGTGAATCTCTCTTTGTTTTCAGAATATTTAAAATGCATTCACTGATGACCTCTCCCACATCAATATACAAATCATTAACTATTGGAAAAAAAAGTTCTTCCCTTTTCACAGCCAATGTTGAACTATGCTTGACTGGCATAAAGGAGTTCAAAATGAAAGTGCTCCACACTTTGGCAAATGGCAGCAATTGTTTGGTGACAATGCATTTGGGCTTCTTGGACTGGTTCATCTTTCAAGTTGTTCCTGGCCGCCCAATTCTTTGCAGAATTTTCACATAGTCCTTGTCACAGCTATTCTTAAAGACATTGAACTCCAGCTGTCCAGGCTGCTGTGCAGAATTTATGTTCAACACTCTATTTATGTTTGCAAGAGTGAAGTCCACTCTCATCCCCTTTACCATTGTGTTGAACTTAGGGAATTTGTCTCCTTTGAACCTCACAGTACTGGTATAAAACTCCTGGGTTATTTCCCTCTAACCCATTCCAGCTAGGGAGCAGAAGGATTCCCAATCCCTCTTCTGAATTTCTTCCTTGTATTTTGGGTAATTGTCCCTAGCTATTTCAAAAGCTCTATCTAGGACAATCTTTCTCCTCAGAATATTTGCCTTGAAGAAGTTCTCATAGGCAATACTTCTAAACCTTGGATCACATACTTTAATTGGTGAGGAGGCTGAGGCACCATCTATTCTGACCTTCTTTGATTTAGGAGTGTTTCTGGTGGATCCAGTTGGATGTTCTTGTTGGATCTCCTCTTTGGAGTGTTGCTGGAAGATCCAGCCTGAGTTTTCCTAGAGGAGCCAACTGATGTTTTCAAAGAAGTTTTGGCCATTTTTCAGTTTCTGCAAAAAGAAAGTAATTTGATAGTTTAAATTTGTAACACATAATGGTGAAAATATAGATCTCTGTTGATACACTTTTTCTCTATCATAGTACTTAAATGGTGTAATTCAATACTAGCAAGTGAACTAGGTAGTTGTAGTAAGTTATAAAATATGGAAATCAAATTGAGTCTCAAGTATCATCCTCTAGGATCTTATTTTTAATCACCAATTCACAAGATAATAACCATTTGCACCAAACAATTCATTGAACAGATTTCAATATGTAACACCTAAATTACTACCAAGATCCTATCTCCTAAAAATGTATGTATTTAGACTCCCCTAAGATTGTGTACCCAATTGAACATGAACAAGGAATTATTCATTCGACATTAGTGTGGAACTAAACAACAATTTCACAATTTAATTCATAGGTGAGGGTACATTATCCTTCATTTCTTCATTCAATCTGTTCGTTACCAAATCATGCATATTGTATTATGTTTTACTAGTGTAGTTGAAATTTCTTCAAATTAATTTCTTTTTATGAAAGAGATAAAGGTGAGTGCTCAACATCACATGCCTCGTGGAATGGAATTCTGAAATCATAATGGGAGACATGTAAATAGGGAGAAAATTTTAATTTTGTGCATATACGTCCCTAGTGTAAACGGTTTAAGGTAAACCATCATAAAACGAACAAAAGAAAAGACCTCATGGTTCAGTATTTCAAAATTAATTATAAACAGCCCCCAAAAAGAAAGGAAAGTATAAAACTTAAGAGCAGTGTTCATCCATGACAAAAATAAAATAAAACATCTACATATAAAACTCTGGTGGAAAGGAATCCTCACTAGGATCAGATTCCATTCCATCAGAATCACGTGCAGCATCCACGGGCTGAGGGCGAGAGGAGGGTGGCAAGTCGTCCGGGTCGCTGTCAATCGAACCGATGGTAGGCGGTGGCGATCTCGAGGTGGGTGGCAGTGGTGGAGAAGGGTGTCGGGTGGAAGGTCCAACTTCGTCGGAAGGTGGCGCCTGAATATCGAGAGGTTTACGAGGGACTGGGCTGACGGAAGACGCAACCACTCCAATGACTTTCCATTCAGGTGCGGGCGCAGGAGTAGGGCTAGGACAGGGGCTGGGTTCAGGGTCAAGGTCAATGATAGTTTTACCTTTATCCACAAAAGTCTTAAGACGTTTGGCGGGAGGTTCATGAGACGGTGGAGAAGAGGGAGGTGTATGAATGATGATACTCTGTACGGGTGGTAGGGGCATGGAGATTTCGGCAAAAATGTGGTCCATCCAGTTGGGCTTCCATTCGCCTTTAGTGAGAGGTCCCATGGACATGGAGACCATTCCCTGGTACGTCAAGCGGCGTGTTGCTGGGTCGTAGATCCATCCCTCCTTTCCTCCCAAATCCTCTCCCCAAATCCTCGCTCGGAGTAGGTCCATCTGCCATGCATTCATGCGACACACAACAACAGCAAGACAAGACGCAACACCAGACAAAAACAGAACAGAAAGGGTGAGCTCAATACATTCAATTATCAAAAATTGAATAAGTAAGAAAATCAGCATAATAGTAACGAACCTACTGACTCATAGTTCAATAATCACATTATCATAACATAATATTCATCAAACACCCACAACGCAAATAAAGTGAATGAGTTCCTCATAACATAATTATACTCAAGGTATTTGAAACGCCACTACTTCTTCAGTTTGTTCCCACTATTCCTCCAGTCAAGGTGATCGGAGGCCCTCGTTCCCTACAAGCACACATTGTATGTAATCCATCAAGAATATTCTCCCAACTTAACCATTTCGGTTCCTCAGGAACGAGGCCTTCCACGATCCTCGGTAATGCTTGCTCGCATCAGGATTAGTGGAGGTTTCGATGGCGACGTGTCCCGGCCGCGGTGAGCTATTCCGCACCATTGGGGCAACCCTTCTCCACTACCCCCAAGGTCCTTCCCTCGAACCTGAACACTCACATCCCTCAGCTGTGCTAGACTGAGACCTTGACTCTCCATCCTCCATATCATGCACATAAAGAGTTTCGTAACCGCATCCTCCTTACACCATATTTGAACGCACATTAAATTCCCAAAGGTCACAAACCACATATCCAAATGTATGCTCATAAGAGCTGGTACGTTCAAAGAATAAAAGAACGATTTGTTCACGGTCCAAGAATAAAAGAAAAAGGAGAGAAGATGGAGATAGTTATAAAAATTTTGTTTAAATATCATAGTCAAAATGTACCTTCGCAAACAAAATAATCATCGAAGAATCATGGAAATAATCGCAAGTTTAATCACCGATGCAACTCATTTCTACCACAATTTTTTCGTAAAATAGTGATTAGGTGGTAGGAGAATTCTTTCACGGTTAAGAAAAAGCGTTCCTTGGTCATACAAAATCAAACCGAGAGAAAAAGGTGAGTAATTTCTTAGCTAAAACAAAAAGGAAGGAGGGTAGTCGATGAAAACTGAAAAGAACACAAGGATTTATACAAAGATTTCAATATTATCAACATGCAAAACTAGTTCAGCCTCAATCAAGTTCACGCAAGTTACAAAACATGGATTTTTAAAATACTAACCAGATAAAATCACCACGAGATGAAGAAAATGGTTTGCATGTAAATTTTATTGATGAAGATCGGAGACGAAAACAAGAAGAAGAGAGTGCATGCAGAGTTTACAAGTTAACGAACAACCACATGCATTCAAGCGCAAACAAGAGCTCCCTTAACCTTGTTTGGTATGAGAAAGAGAGATAGAGTGGAAGGCTTGGTCTTGGTACTAGCAGGATCTTGATCACAACTTGAGTCCTTGGTGTTTTGTCACCTCCTTGAGGTTGGTGATGGAGTGTGTTGTCCACCAGAGAAAAAGATGAGTAGAGGTTTTGTGAGAGAGTGAGAATGTGTCGAGAGAGAAGAGAAGTGGTGAGGTTGAGAGTGTTTTTGAAAAATAAGGGAAAAAGGGCGTGTGAGGATTAGAAGGTGTTCTTATATAGTGTGGCTTAAAGCTTTTCCCATTCGTCTTCCAAAGGCTGGTAGTGAGTTGCACAAGAAGGGTTTTAGGGTTAGGTTAGGCGAAGTGACACACCCTTTCGCCTTCTCACTTGAATAGTCACGTCTCATGGTGTCCAGGTGCAGGTGATGCGCCTTCTCAAGAGCATTCAATGCACAGAGTGTAAAAGAAGCAAGCCGTAGATGATCCACACATCTCCACACGCCATTCATCATGATGGAGTAACCGAAATGGGGGTTTGACCTAGGTAAGAGTGGGTAATTAATGCACGTTGGCGGCTAGGGTTTGTTGTGGAGGGAAGCGGGTTCAAACCCTTCGTGTCCCACAAATTGAAAAGGGTGATGTTATTTTGAGTGGTTAGTGAAAAGGTAGTGCCTTTCTCTTTGCCTTGGACGTGTGGCTAGTGTCATAAAATAGGAAATAATTGCATGCGATTAATGGAGCATAATTTCCAGAATAAATGTTGCTAAGTTTTTAGTTGTACATTAAGTGCAGGCTGGTGGCTAGGTCAACTCCAGAAGGAAGTTGAGTAGGTTTTTCCTTTGTTTTTCTCGTGAGGTTAAATGCGGTTAAGAAGTAAATTAGGTAACTTGAATGATGGTTTAAATGAGGCAAGAGAGGCCCCTCGATTTTAAGCAATTTAAAACATGGTTATTAGGAACAAAATAATGTGAATGATTGATTGTTTTCGGTGATGCCATGCAATTAATGCAGGGTGGCTACTTAAATTTTCTGATGGAAGGTGGCGCCACTTTTGGCCATGCATTCACACAAATCTCCCTAGGGTTTTACCATAAATACAAGGTAATTAAGGAAGGAATAGACATAGTTGATGTCAGGCACGGTTCTGGGGAATTAATTGCCTCAGGTGGAACTTTTCAAGCTGATTGGCACGCCCACTAAATGCATGTAACCGATTGGATTAATGTGGAGGGAATCAAGCAGGCGCCTTTTCACTCCCCTATGGCATTTAATGTAGGTGGGTAATTAAGGGAGTTTAATGGCGGTTAAATGAGGAAATGGGGGGTTTCTTCGAGTAAATGGAAAGGCAAGGGTATCTTCTCTAATTAACTACAAGATTCTCGCTAATTTATGATTAATAACCTACCTTAATTAAATGTGCACGAGAATATGGAAAGTTTATAATTAAGGAAAGGAATAGAACTCCATCCTCGTCTACACCTAATTAGAGTAACTAGAGAATTGATAATTGTATTAAGTGCAATTATTTAGGCTCAGAATCTAAGTCATTATGGCCAGTGTCTTTCTCTTTCCTACATAAACAAATAACGAAAATCTGATTACCTTATTTAAAAGAGGGGTATTAAATAAAATCATGAGGCGCATTAATGAATAGGGTGGCAATTATGTGTAAGTGCCGAGAATATGGAAAGTTTCCTTCTAGAAGAGGATTGGGGCTTTAAATTTTCGGTTGCACTATATATATATATAAAAAAAAGAAAGTTTTTAAATAAGATCCAATCAAAATATGGCAATCCAAGAGGTGGCGACTGTATTTATTTAGGATAACCTGGAACAATGGAATTGCATTAAGTATACTTAATTTGGGCTAGAATCCTAGGCTATTAAATTCAATTCTTCTCCCCCCCCCCCCCCGTGGACATGAATGAATTTTCGGTTACTAGCACTAAATAAGGAAAGATTAAAACTTGCCTCTTGGGTTCTTTGTAGTACACGTGACTTCTAGGGTAAAAAAAATAGATGATGGCTCTCATTAATGGTCTAACTTAGTGTGCATGGTATCAGAATACTGGAAGACTTAAGTACATCCACTATTAGAACCTAATGAACATTCAATATAAATAAAGAAAGTTACACGTGCAGTTCCACTTAAATTTAAGAAGCACATCACACAATCAAATAATAAGAATTAAAAGAACTACGTAACATTAATAACAATCATCAGGGGAATGAAAGAAATAGGGTCCATTCATCTGACTCAAAAGTCTATCTCGCCCCCAGGCTAATCTCACTAACCTTGGGTTAAGTCAAGGTAACTTCATCACATAATCATATAGACATACACATACGAAATTAACTAAACACACCCTGGGAGAAGTAATTATGCAAGCAGGGAACATAATATGATTAAATAGTTGTAGCAAGAACTGAACTAGAGTACTAAAAATCAAACAAAAGAGTCACTAATTAATAATTAACACTCTCTGCCACGTAGACCAAAATTTGGGATGTTACACAATATGCAAGAAAGTAAATTTCACAATTAAAGAAATGAGAAATTGTTAAAAACAGAATGTTAATTTGTGCTATTTGAATGAATTATGAATGGAGGAAAGTTAGGAATTTATTTCACTAGAATATCAATATCAATTTAGTTCTGCCTCTGAACATTCAAGCAATTGATTGACAATCAGTTTCTCTTTACAATAACTAAAGATTGATTCCTTAATTCTTTGGTCCTAATATGCAAACAAATCTCCCTAATTCCTTAGGCCAAATTTAGTTCAATAATGCATTACAAATTACAACCAAAAGATTGCAAAACTAAGACCACTTATCCCTAAGAAAATCAATAGTTTTGGGAATTAATTCAGATCCAAGCAACAAACCCAATTTCCATTAGTGAAGGTTACTTTTTGATTAATCAATTGAACTTCCATTCAAAGATCAAGTAAACACATAATTAATCCCTCAATCAAATCAAACACTCAAAGTTCAGAGTCAAAACGAAATCAATATATCAATTCTAGATCCATAAATCCCTAACAAAAACAGTTAGAAACACATTACAATGAAATGAAGAGAAGCAAGAAGAAAAGAATATGAAAAGCAGAGAGCCATCTCCATAACTTCGTCTTCTCCCAGATTCCTCTAGCAAAGAAGAACAAAAGTCGCTCCTCTCTTCTCCCTCTGACTTCCCTTGGAAGTTAAAACGGTTACAACTGAATACCAAAAACTAAAAATGACAAAAAGCTCTTTTTCTAAGTTTCCAATTCCTATTTATAGAGTTCCTCTAATTCTTTGACTTAACCCTTGGAATTCTGAAAGTTAGTTATCCCCAGGTGTTCTGGAATCTTCTAAAAGTGATACAAAAGCTCCAAACGTCCAGAATTGACAAGAAGAAGAAGTTATAAAAACTGCACAGTTTTGCGCCAAAACGCGCAGTGGCTGGAGTGAAGGCGCCCGGTTGTGCGCCAAGGCTTCAAGTGATATAAGTTGCAACTCTCTGTTGCGCGCCAAAACTCCAGGTGATATGCGTTTCAACGCAGTGGCAGTTATCTAGTTACAGTTGCTGAAGTGTTAGCGCGCATCACTCAGAGTAGCCACGCATACCCAATGCTGTATTTTCTTCTTTCCACGTTCAAACGCCAATCACTTGGAGTTGTAACGCCCAGCTCTTAGGATTTCTTCAAGCTTGAGTCTTTGACTTTTCTTCTTTAATTTCAGCTTTTAATCCTTCCTTTAAGCACTTTCAACAACTTTCCATCTTTTGCATGAATTCGTACAAAAATCTAAACAATTTTTAATATTTCAACAAAACAACAATTTATACTAATTATTTTATTTTTGTGATCTTTTCAAGTTATTTTTAGAACTATTTTCCTAATTATTCACCAAAAACTATGCTAAAAACATGGTAAAATATGGATTTATCACCACCCCAAACTTAGAATTTTGCTTTGTTTTAACCACTTAATCAACAAAAACATGCCATCTGAATTCATGTAATTCAGCAAAGTTTTATGAGCAAAATTGAGAAACATGATTCACAGCTCACAAGTAGTGTTTCCCTCTTCACTCAGCAATGTTTAGGCTTAATGTTTGCTCTCAAAATCATCATTTTTACTACACTCTACCATAGGCTTGCATAAATTCTCAATCCCCTTTAAAAAAAATGTATCAAATCACATATCAAGAGGACTTTTCAGGTGAAATTGAGGTTAAAGGATAGGTAGGTGTTCAAAGAATTTGGAAACAATGCAGGTTATGCCAAACAGAAAAGATGCAATTCAAGTAGATGATATTTAGAATTTTAGCATGAGATTGGATTCTCTTTTCTTCCATTCTATTTCTGCACAGCATTTTCTGAGTTTTTTTAAAATATTTCAAGTGCTTTTTATTTTCTGAATTTTCTGTACGAATTTCTTTTCTAATTTTCACTTTTCCTATTTCTTCTTTTCAATACTTTGCTTTTTCATTCAATCATTCTTTTTAAATGACTCATACTTTGCTGTTACCCACCCCAAACTTAAAACTTTGCTTGTCCTCAAGCAATGTCACACAATATTACAACATGCCACCCCAAACTTAATTCTGAAAATCATCTTTGATTAAACTTAAATTGCCTCTTTCTTATTTGGAAAGGTGTCATGGTTTTTCAGTAGGGCTTGAATTGAAGTTTACCAAAAGACAGGTTAAAGGCTCAAAAGGGTGAACTAGGATTTTCAGCACAAGGGAGGTTTATTTAGGCTCTAAGCACCGCAAAGAAGGCCTCCAACATATATGTGACTGAAACATATTATAAATTCAATCAAGAACAATGCAAGTTCTAGAGGTGCAGCAAAATATGAGATCTATTTCACACATCAAGAAAATGTTATGCATGAGGCTCAAGTCTCACCAAGGAATTAAAGTGAAAATATTAAACAATTAAGCTCACAATCTACTTTTTTCAGAATTGAATTGAATGTACAGAATGGCAAGACTACCTCATTTTGAAAATGATAAGTGTGACAATCATGTGAGAATGGGAAAAATAACTTAAAAAATTTTGAAATTCAGAATTCACAAAATCTTACTATTTTCAATTATTTAAAAAAAAATGCAGTTCAATGATTTATTTTCAATTATTTTTGTGTTTTTCAGGAAGTGTTTTTAGCTTAAAATCATGAAGTAGAGGTACAGAATTTCACCCCCCTTCTATGAAACTTGAGCAAGTGTGTAGTACAAGTGTGAGTGCTGTGTGCAATTGTGAAGTGTTCTGCACAAACGAAATTCAAATCATCAGCAGTTTAAAGGAATTGCATGAAATGAGTACTGCAAAAATTTAAAGCAATTAACAACAAATTGCTTTACAACTGAAAAGGATTTAAAATGTTCTCAGCATTCAAAAGTGCTCACTGAATTATACAAAATATAAATTGTTCTGAGCACTAAAACTTTTACAGTTGTAAAATAAAGCAAAATAACTCCTAATCTATTCTTCTTCATCCTCTTCTTCCTCTGAACTGATTTCCTCTTCTTCTTCTTCTTCTTCTTCTTCTTCTTCATTTTCTTCATTTTCTCTTGGAGGAGTGTGCATACCAGGAGTGAACAATGGCAGATTATTGAATGTAGTTGTTGTTCGCAATCTAACACTAGCAAGTGCACTAGGATTGCAGCAAGTGATGAGTAAATTTAAGATCAGAATATCGTCTCCACAGGGAATTTAGGTTTCAACTACCACTTCACAGAATTATAACCATTTGAGCCATACGAATTTTGGAATGAGATTTGTAACATATAACAGCAGTAAACAAAAACAATTAAATCTAAGAACTTGCAAAAAAACAGAGTATGTAATGAAATGAGATAGGAATGAAGAATCTCAGTATTAATTCAATTATGCCTTTGAACATTCAAGAACTTGGTTAATTGACAATCAGTTTTGCATAGCAATAGCCAAAGGTTAATTCCTTAACTCATTGACCCTAACAAGCAACTAAACCACCCTAATCCCTTAGGTGAAGTTCAATTCCAAGTTGCATTAAGACTTAGAACCTTAAGATTGCAGAATTAAGTCTCTTTATCCCTAAGAAATCCCCAAATTCTGATTGCTAACTCAGATCGGAGAAGTAAATCCAACTTTCATTGGTAATTGTTCCTCTAAGATGAATCAAATGAATTTCCATTCATAGGTTGCAAGAAAAATAGAATTCACAATTCAATTAATCTAAGAACTCAAAATTCATAAGTAAGAGTCAAATTAATACATCAATTCGAGTTCCATAAACCCCTAACTACAAGAAAACTACTCAGACATGGGAGAAGAGAAAGAGAAAGAAGAAGAAGAAGAAGAAAAACTCCAAGAAGCCATAGCCGGAAGCTCCAATCTGATTCCTCTTTGTGGAAGCTTCAAGACTTGACCCCAATCTTCTCTCTCACTCTCTCTCAACGAGATCTAACAGAAAAATGAAAAAATAAAACTGAACTCCGAAAAATCTGCACGTTTGTGTTATTTATAGAATTTCCTAGATTTACGCGTTATCACTTTTATGAGAAATAGTAGCCACGCAGAAGGTTTATGGTTGCGCGTTAACACTTTTATGAGAAAAAGTGACCACGCACAACTTTCCTGATATTGAGGGCTCTCTGGAACTATCACTCTTGCTGATAAAAGTGATTACGCAGAGCTCAAGTGGTTGCGCGTGATCACTCTTATGAATAAAAGTGATTACGCGTAACTCGCCAGGTTGAAGGCTCTCTGAAACGTTCACTTTCGCTGATAATAGTGATCACACAGAGCTTTTCCTGATATTTGCCTCTCTGGAACGCTCACTTTTACTGATAAAAGTGTTAACACCCAACATGTTGAGTCTGAGACTTCACAGGATCTCTCACTTTTCCTAGCAGAAGTGATAACGCCCAAGCTTTCTTCTTCTTTGAACTCTAGAGTGATCACTTTTACTGACAATAGTGATCACGCCAGTCTGCACTTTCTTGGTCTTATGTTTTTGGAGTCCAGACTTGCTTCTTTCTTCTTCCTTGTCTTCAAGCCTCCATTTCCATGATCCTTACTCAATTTATTCCTTCAAAAACAAGATTAAAAACTTAATTTCTAAGCAAAAATTCCATAATTGCTAAGATAACTACAAATTTAAACAAAACTTCAATTCCTTCTCTTTTTCTGAGTTTTTCTGCTTTCTTCATATATTTTTCTTATTAAATGTGTTAGAATTATGCTAAAATATCAGTTAAAATATGGATTCATCACTACCCCAAACTTGAATTTTTGCTTGTCCTCAAGCAAATCAAACTAAACCAAGGGTAATTCCTCCATTCTTCAAGAATCATTTCAAAAACTGTTTTTCTCAGATTTTCAATTACCGTTCTGTGTTTTCTGCATAATTTTTCAATTAAGATGTTCATCCAATTACTCATCATTGCAATCACAATGCATTCATCAAATTTTAAGCAAGAATTGCTATCTATGTTCATATATATCAGCCAAGTTCATGTGAGAAACATTAAAAAGCATGATCACTTCTCACTAGACAGTGGTTCTCTCATCACTCAACAGTGTTTATTTGCTATTTTCTCTCTGAATCATCAATTCAACTACACTCTACCATATGCTTGCCCAATTTCTCCATCTCCTCTGCTTAATATAGTTAATCACACATCCAGAGGGCTTTTTATAGGTTATAGCATGGCTTAGGTTAAGGCAGATACTGAACAAAATAAGAAGCAATTTGCAATTTCAAAAAAAATCAGAGGCATTTTGAGTGAATGACTGAAAAACTAACCTGGTTTTGCCTCATTTCTCACTAACTTCCTCAATATTACAGCAAACAATTTGTTTTTGTGCAGCAGATTTTTCATTTTGATTTTTCTTTCCTTGCTTTCATGAGTTCAAATTTTCTTTTTCTGCAGCATTTTGATGTAATTCTTTTTCTCTTGAACTAATTTTTTTTTTCACTTTTCAGAATTTCCTGCAACCAGTTTTGCTGCATAATTTCTTTATTTTTCTATGACACTGTATTTTTATTTTATGACTTTAGATAGCTTTTCAGACTTTAGATAGCCTGTTATTCCCCTACCCCAAACTTATAAATTTGCTTGTCCTCAAGTAACATAAATGGATGCTACCCCAAACTTAGTTTTAAAACTCATTCTTGATTAAACTCACAATGCCTCTGATTAATTTGAATGGTAAAATTAGTTTTTCAACAAGGCTTGTAATGAAGTTAACTTAAGAAAAAGGAATATTAAGCTCAAAGGGGTAAACTAGGGCAATTAATCATAAGGGAAGGCATTTTAGGCTAACTAAGGATATCAATCATGGCCTCTATCATGTGGGTGAAAACTGTAACATGCATATTCAATTAAGAACAAGGGCAAGTTCTAGAGAATGCAGCCAAATATGATTAATTACACAAGAAAAAGAATTAGACAGCTCAAATCTCACTAGGTATTTATAAGTGATCATGTGGATTAATGAAAACACAATGTACTTTTCAGAAATATATGCACCTAGTGGCAACTGCCTCATTTTTTTAAAATACAAGTGTGATCTCATTTTGAGAATGGGAAAAACAACTTAAAAAGAAATTCACATAGAATTCACAAAATTGTCAATCATTTTTATTTGATTCACAGCCAGCAGTTTATTATCTATTCTAGTATTTTGGTGTTTTTCAAAAACAATTCAGTGTAATGTGAAGCTAACACATGAATAAGAGGTAGAGAATGAAACCCCCCTTTCATGGCAGCTTGTGCAAGTGTCACCATCCAATGTGTGTGAGTGTTGTGTGTGACATTCTCTGCACAAAAACACCAGAATTCCATCAATTCGCAGCAAGAGAAAGGTAATTAGTTAGAAAACTAATATAAATGCAGAACAAGTATGTGAAAATTAACCCAAATTGTACCAAATAGTGATTACAACCCAAAAAGTTTAAAACTACCAGAAATTTACAAACTCCCAATAACAGAAAATAAATTCCTAAATTAGTCTTCTGCTGCATCTTCTTCCTCTGAGCTTTCCTCATCAAAACCTTCTTCTTCTTCTTCCACTACCTCTTCAAATGGTGGCTGAGGAAAGTGGGTTCTATATATGGGCATATTCTTGAAAACAGAAGAACGAAGGCACTGGGCATTCTCTGCCAAGTCTAGAGTATGATACATTTCATCTTTGGTCATTCCCAATTTCTGACCAATATTCAGCATAATACATTCCATTAACATAACTCCAGCTTTGAGGCTATTGTGCAGCTCAGCCTGCCTTTCAGCTAGCTGCTTCAGAGTGTCCTTCATCATCATCGGCTTCTCTTTCTTGAATTGTGAAGGAATTGGGGCTGCAGAGGTGTAGGAAATAGTTGCATAAGTCTCTTTTATCAGAGCTGCAAAAATGGATGGTGCAACTCTGATTTTCTCTTGGTAATCGTCAAACTCTACTCCTGCGTCTTCACAAAGTAATGTAATTACTGAAGGGAAGGCTAATGAATCCCTTTTTGTCTTCAGTATTCCCAAAATGCATTGACTTATTACTTCTCCCACATCTATGTAGATGTCGGAGACTATGGCAAAAAGTAGAGCAGCCCTCTTGACAGCTAGTGTGGAGCTATGTGATGAATCCACTTTTTATTGGATTTTACTTGTCATTTTGATGTTTCTTAATAGAAAAAGTAAACTTAGGAAGTGTAAATAACATAAGAACATCATTTTGGCCAACTATCATAGGTTTCTTAATTTTTGGTTAATTTACATTAATTTACATAGATATAGTTTGCAATTTTGATCATTTGAATAATTGTGCAGGAATTTCTAGACTTTTTCCATGGATTTTTAGCCTTTGAGAAATTTTGAGTTGAAAGTCATCACTTTCAAAAGTGAAAGTGGACACTACAGCAAGCTAGATCCAAAGGGCAGGCCAGAGTAACCACTTTCAGAAGCAATAGTGATCACTCCAGAACCAAAGGAAGCACCCAGACCTGCGCGTGTTTACTCTCACAAACGATAGTAAACACTCCAGAGAGCCCCAGAGTTCAGGACCCTGCGCGTGTTTAATCTTGTGAACGATAGTAATCACTATGCTCGCGTGTGTTTACTCTTGTAAACAATAGTAATTACTATGATCGAGAGTGTTCACTGTCATGAACGAGAGTAACTACTCTGAAGGCGTCAACTTTTCTATATATGGATTTTTACCATTTAGGGTAGGGGGACTTTTCTAGAACTTTTTCTCTCAGATATACCACAAATTTTAGGATACTCTTGGAGAGCCTAAGGTGGCCTTGGGTGACAGCTAAGGGTCCAACCTAGGGTTTGATTAACATTTTCTCCTTACTTCTCTTTGATTTTTGTATTGATGTTATTGATTTCTCTTTACTTTCATTTTGTAATTGTGAGACCCATCCTCATGGAGGGTTAATTTTCTTGTAATCTCTAGTGAGTTCATATGGATTCTTGAATTCTTGGTTTTTTTGAATGTTAATGCAAATCTTTTTCTTCCATGAATTTCTTCCTTCCAAACTCTTGAATTGAATTAATGGTTGAATGAAGGGAGCATTGCGTAATGAACCCTAATCCGTTTTAAGGAAATTCTAAATTTCAATTGCTTAATTCTTGTTTAATTCTAAAATTGCGTAATCAAGGAATGAGAGATTGGAGTTCATTGGATTGCTTAATTCATATGAAAACATAAGGTTTATTTTCGCTTGTTAAATCAACCTAATTCGGGGAGGAGAGGAAAAGTATTAAATCTTGAGGGGAATAGGGATAGAGTTTATATGAATGAACTAGGGGTTACTACGTTTTATCGATTGAACTTTGCAATTTAATTTTCTGCTTAAGTTGATTGAACTTGAAATCACAAAACCCCCCTTTTTACTTGCTTTCTAAATACATTGCACACTACATGTTTGATATTTGGTCACTCGTCCAATGATTCATGGGAGATGACCTAGGCTTGCATCCTAGACTACATAAATTTTTCTGCATATTTTGATGAAGGTTGATGACAAATCTTTTTGCAAATGAGAAAATATTTCGTTCATCACTATGTTTGACAGGCATGAAAGAATTTAAGATAAACATGCTCCATACTTTGGCAAAGGGCAGAAGACTTTTGGTGACAATGTGCTTTGACTTCTTAGACTGGTTAAGCTCCCATGTGGTGCTTGGTTTCCCAATCCTTTCCAGAATTTGCACAAAATCAATATCTGGACTTTCTTTAAATGTTTTGAAGTCCAGTTGTGCAGCATGTTGTGCAGAATTAACTTCCAGCACCCTGTTGATGTTTGCTGGAGAGAAGTCAATCCTCATGCCTTTGACCATGGAGCTGAACTTAGGGATTCCTTTTCCTTTAAACCTCATGGCATTGGCATATAATTCCTGAGTTATTTCCCTCCAACCCAGGCCAGCTGTTGCACAGAAGAATTCCCAGCCTCTTCCCTGGATTTCCTCCTTGAATTCAGGGTAATTGTTCCCAACTATTTGGAATGCTCTGTCGGGAACAATTTTTCTTCTTAGAATGTTGGCTCTGAAAAAGTTTTCATAAGCCAAACTTCTGAATCTTGGATCATGTGTGGCAGGTGGTGAAGATCCTGAGGGTGCAGCTGTTCTTGGTGGGGGTGATGGTGTAGGTGAAGGTGCAGGAGATCATGTCTGAGGTGGTGGAGAAGGTGAAGGTTCAGATGCAGGTGCAGAGGATCTTGTCTGAGGTGAGGGAGAAGGTGAGGGTTCAGAGATCTGAATAGGTGAGGAACTTGAGACACCATCAGTTTTGGTCCTCTTTGATGCTGCAGCTTAGAGATTTCGGCTGGATCTTCTTGTTGGAGTTGTGGAAGATGCAGCTCGCTTCTTCTTAGGAGTGGTAGAAGATGCAACTTGCTTCTTCTTAGGAGGACCTACAGGTGTGTTGAATGAAGTCCTAACCATTTTGTACTTTTCTGCAAGAAAAGAGTAATTGTCAGTTTAAAATTTTAGAACCATAGAATAATCCTATACTGCAGAAAGTGCAATCAAGCAGTTTGCAGAAATTTAAATTTTCTAATACTTCACATCATGCAATCTGCTAATAATATCATTCACATTCAAATACTAACACCCAATTGAACAACTTAGTCAAAACATGCAAAATTTAACAGTAGAATTTCAGAGTGCACACCCTTATAAAATATCAGGGTAACGCAGAAAGATTATTACATGCCTTGACCAAATTTTCCAAACAATTTTGTACTGTCAGCAAAAATTCACAGGTTGTATTTCTTTTACAATCAAGTATGCACTTCAGATATTCCCAATTTAATGTCTAACTCAATTTCAACACATTTATGCATTCCAATTTCCAATTCCACAGTTTCAGAAAATTCTGTTGCTATCAGTTCAGATTCTGCAGAGATTTGGTTCATATAGTGCAATGCGATTTCAACTATCCCATCAAACTAACATACATGACAGAGAACAGCAATTTAAAGTATTATCCATTCTATTTTGAACCAAATAGCCTCAGAGTGTGAATTCAAGTTTGCTGTCAGAACATGTAGTATACAGATGCATAGTATAGATGCACAACATTAATCCATCACATTCAGAGAAATTTGGATACTCCTAATTTGGAAATTCAGGATGTTTTCACTGTCATAAAGAATTAGGGTAGCGCAGAGCAATATTTTCAAGTTTCAACCAATTTTCAAACATATTTTGCAACCCAATCATTCTCAGCAAAAAGTTATTCTATCAAAGTAATGCAGAATTGATTGTCTTGGTATTTTCCAAACATTCAATTGTATTACATGCAGTGTATGGTTACAGTTAATCTCATTCAACAGTTTTAGTTCAAACATTTTTACTGCAGTCTTTTTAGGTCATCCCAATTTCTGCAGAAATTTTATTCAAATATGTACAATGCAGCTTCAAATGCTTAATAAATGACAGGGAAGACTTCTTCAGTGAATTGTTCCTACAGTGCCTCAGTACCCCATTCCACATTTTTCCAAAAACTTCAAACATAGAAAACCCTAACTACAGTTACAGAGGGATGAGAGTAAGTGTACCTTGCAGGAAGATGTAGTATTGAATGAGAAATGCTGGTTGATTCGAGGTCGACGCACACAGAGAATGAGATTTGCAGAGAAAACTTAGAAAAAGATGAAGTTTTAAGCATGAAAAGTGTGTGCGCGTGCTCAGGTTAGGGATTATATATGGTTACGCTGGGCACGTGACAATTTTTTTAAACAAAAATGAACGTTGTAAAATTAATTGTTCCCAGCGTAATCACTATTATTCATAAGAGTGAATGTTCCAGAGAGTGAATTTTTCAGAGTGAGGTGCGCGTTATCACTATTGCTGAGCAAAGTGATAACGCATAGCAAAGTGATAACTTTTTTCAATAAAAGTACTAACGCAAAAATATTGGAAGTTTACTTACCTATGCGTAGTCGCTTTTGCCAATAAAAGGGAACGATCCAGAGAGCTAGTTTTCCCATCTGTCTCTATGTGATCACTTTTATCAGAAAAAGTGATTGTTCCAGCATGGATCCTCCAAATTGAACTCTCTGTGTAGCTTCTTTTCTGCAAAATAGTGACTCCTCTCATTAATCAAATACCTCTAAAACCTCAATTAATTCAATTTTCACTCTCGAATCCATCAAATACACACTCTCCACATTGAATCTCAATTTCAACCCTCTGACTATTTATCAGATTCAATTCATAAAGACAGCTGTAGCAACATATATGCAGAACTTGGATAAAATTGTAAAACATGATTATACATATTTCTAATTCTGCAGATACACATTAGACATATTGGATCTCAATTCACATATCAATTTCACCTCAACAAAGATATGCAGCAAAAATACATAGCAGAAGAACAGAAATTTGGAAAATCTGATTATGCAGAATTTTAACTCTTTGATTCACATTCACCTCATCAATTCTCAATTTAAGCATCCAAATGCACCTCAGAAAATCAGATTCAGCAGTATTTTTGCAGAATTTTTGCAGAATATCAAAAATTTACAGAACATTAATATGTAGGATTCTAAAAAAACTATAGAAAGCTTAAACTAAGTTAGAAATGTGAGTTGCCCCTCACAAAGCGCTTCTTTAATGTCACTAGCTTGACATTAGTTGTTCCTCACTCAAGAGGAACCAATTTCAAGCATGATATGTTTCTTGCAAACTCTTCTCTATGATAGATCTTCAATCTTTGGCCATTGACCTTGAATTCCCTACCTGTTTTCTGATCTTCTATAAGAATTGCTCCAAAGGGCGAAGTCTCCTTAATTAAAAATGGTCCAGACCATCTAGATTTCAGTTTCCCTGGAAACAATTTTAATCTTAAATTGAATAGCAGCACTTGCTGGCCAGGTCTGAAATCTTTTTGCAGAATGAACTTGTCATGGATTCTCTTAGTTCTTTCTTTGTACAACTTTGCATTCTCATAAGCTTGCTGTCTGAATTCCTCCAATTCATGCAGCTGCAGAACTCTCTTCCTTCCAACACTTGACAGATCGAAGTTAAGCCATTTTGTAGGCCAATATGCTCTATATTCCCGCTCTAGAGGTAGGTGACAGGCCTTTTCAAATACTAACTGATATGGAGACATACCAATTGGAGTTTTAAAAGCAGTTCTATATGCCCACAACGAATCATCCAGCCTCTTTGACCAATCCTTCCTTGAGCTGTTCACTACTTTCTCTAGAATTTGCTTGATTTCTCTATTTGAAACCTCCACTTGTCCACTTGTTTGTGGATGGTATGGAGTAGCAACTTTATGCTTCATACCATATTTCATTAATACAGCTTCAAGATACTTGTTGCAGAAGTGAGTACCTCCATCACTTATCAGCACTCTAGGCACACTAAATCTTGACAAAATGTTCTTTCTTATAAAAGAAATCACTACCTTTGCATTATTTGATCTAGTGGGAATTGCTTCTACCCATTTAGACACATAATCCACTGCAACTAGAATGTATTCGTCTGAGAATGATGGGGGAAATGGTCCTATGAAATCAATCCCCCATACATCAAATAGTTCCACTTCTAAGATGTTGGTTAATGGCAGCTCATGTCTTCTTGAGATATTTCCAGTTCTTTGACATTTATCACAGTTTTTCACATACCTCTTGGCATCTTTGAAGAGTGTAGGCCAAAAGAAACCTGCTTGCAAAAATTTTGCAGCAGTCCTTGAACTTGCATGGTGGCCTCCATATTCTGAATTGTGACAATGCCATAATATCTCAGCTTGCTCACTTTGTAGAATACACCTTCTAAGTAACCCATCTACTCCAATTTTGAACAGGTATGGGTCTTCCCACACATAGAATTTGCTGTCATGTAAGAACTTCTTCTTTTGCTGACAAGTAAACCTCTTTGGAATGAATTAAGTGGCTTTAAAATTTGCAATGTCAGCAAACTAAGGCATGTTTTCCACTGCAAACAGCTTTTCATCTAGAAATTCTTCATTTATTTCCAATAATTCAGTGGTTGAACTCTCCAAAGGTAATCTAGATAGGTGGTCAGCAACACTATTTTCTTTCCCTTTCTTGTCTTTGATCTCTAGCTCAAATTCTTGAAGGAGTAGAATCCATCTTAATAATCTGGGCTTTGCATCCTGTTTTGTCAAAAGATATTTAAGAACAGCATGATCAATGTATACAATCACTTTTAAACCCATTAAATATGATCTGCACTTATCAAAAGCATATACAACAGCTAAAAGTTCTTTTTCTGTTGTTGTGTAATTCACATGTGCAGGATTTAACACTTTGCTTGAATAATAGATAGCATGTAATTTCCTATCTTTTCTCTGTCCTAACACAGCACCCACTGCACTATCTCTTGCATCACACATGAGTTCAAAAGGTAATTTCCAATCTGGTTTTGCAAGAATAGGTGCAGAAATTAGTTTCTCTTTTAAAATAGAAAATGCATGCAAACAATTATCATCAAATATGAAATCTGCATCCTTTATAAGTAAATTACTCAAGGGTTTAGCAATCTTGGAAAAATCTTTTATGAATCTTCTATAAAAACCATCATGTCCTAAAAAACTTCTAACTCCCTTAACATTGATAGGTGGAGGCAATTTACTAATGACTTCTATCTTAGCTTAGTCCACCTCCATTCCTTTCTCTGAAACTTTGTAACCAAGGACAATGCCTTCTTGTACCATAAAATGGCACTTCTCCCAATTCAACACAAGGTTAGTGTCTTGACATCTCTACAAAACAGTGGATAGATTAGCTAAACAATCATCAAAAGAATCACAAAAAACAGAGAAATCATCCATGAATACCTCTATGATGTTTTCTACCAAATCAGAAAAAATAGAAAGCATGCATCTTTGGAAAGTGGCAGGGGCATTACACAAACCTAATGGCATTCTCCTATATGCAAAGACTCCAAATAGACATGTAAATGCAGTTTTCTCTTGATCCAAAGGATCCACAGCTATTTGGTTGTAACCTGAATATCCATTAAGAAAACAATAAAATGAATGTCCAGCAAGTCTTTCTAACATTTGATCTGCAAATGGTAGTGGGAAATAATCTTTTCTGGTTGCATCATTTAACTTCCTATAGTCTATACACATTCTCCATCCAGTCACAGTCCTAGTAGGGATAAGTTCATTCTTTTCATTAGGTACAACTGTCATACCACCTTTCTTTGGAACAACTTGGATTGGACTCACCCAATTGCTGTCAGAAATAAGGTATATTATTCCTGCGTCTAACAACTTCATGACCTCCTTTTTAACTACCTCTTTCATGGCTGGGTTTAACCTCCTTTGTGGCTGCACAACAGGCTTAAAATTCTCTTCAAATAAAATTCCGTGCCAAGTTCACCTTAAACACTACCTTCTCATCTTGAACTCGAAGCATAAGTTCACCTTTCTGCACATCTATTAAGGCTCTTCTAGTTGCAAGAAATGGCCTTCCTAGTATTAAAGGAATGTTAGAATCCACTTCCATGTCCAGAATTACAAAATTTGCAAGAAAAATGAACTTATCAACTTTAACTAATAAATCTTCGACAACTCCATATGGATAAGTGCATGATCTATCAGCTAGCTGCAGTGTAATGTTGGTGGGCTTCACTTCCTCTATGCCAAGTTTCTACAAAACAAGTAATGGCATCATATTTATGCTTGCTCCCAAGTCACACAATGCTCTTCCCATAGTGCAGTTTCCTATTTCACAAGGAATGCTAAATGATCCAGGATCTTTCAGCTTTTAAGGAAGCTTTCTCTTGAGAATGGCACTGCACTCCTCTATCAAAGGTACTGTTTTATCATGCCCTAGCTTCCTTTTTTTGGAAAGTAGTTCTTTCATAAACCTTGCATATGAAGGCATTTGCTCCAAAGCTTCTGCAAAAGGAATGTTAATTTGTAATTTCTTAAAGACATTCATAAACTTTTCAAATTGTTCCTCTTGTTTAGGATTTTGGACTATTTGAGGATAGGGCAGCCTCTTGTATTTTTCTGGATCTATTGGCTTACAAGCTTCCTCAAAGATGATGACAACCACAAACCGTGTTGCCGAATTAAACGATCTTGAATTGGATTTCACACAATAAAAATGAAATTATTACGGCACAAATAAGAATTGAAATAGGAAGAAAATTAATAAGAAGTAAAAATAGAATAGAGATGGAAAATGGCGCCACAATCGCAAGATTGATAAGCCAAGGAACGATCGCCACAAGAGTTTTGGCCTCTTGATAAGATCCAAGAAAATTGGCTCACTCAAGAACCTAGAGTCAGACACTCTCACAAGAGTGTTCAATCTCAAATTATATTCAAAACTAATTAAAAGTGTGTTTACAAGAGCTTATATATGCCTAATGCTTGTAAACTAATACTAATGCAAACCCTAATGGGCTTCTTGTACCAACAAGCCTAAATTCAAATAGACTAAATAAAATAACAAGATTTTATCCTAAATAAAAACTCAAAATAAGTAATGACTAATATTAAAATAAATAAACTAAACATAATAATTAAATCCTAATAAAACTCGTTAGAATTCAAATCCTCTAAGCATATGTAATTGATTATCTTGGACTTTTCTAACTCTAAATTAAGCTCCCTTTCAAATAAGACAGCAACAATCTTTTCTAAGTCTTCATTTATTCTTTTTGCCCTTGCCCTTGTCATTGGTCCTTGAAGCTCTTCCAATGCCTTCAAATCTTTGTCTTTAATGGGCCTTCCTTGATTCTCATCAATCCCTCTTTCTTCAAGAAAATTTGTCCTCAAATTTGACTCTTTATTACCTACATCAATGAGAGATAAATCAAATACATTAAAAGTAGCATTAACACCATACTTACCTAATAAGTCCACTTTGTATGTATTATCTCTAATCCTCTTTAAGATTTGAAATAATTCATCCCCTCTTGTTTGAAGCCTTGCTTTTCCTTGCATGGGAAACTTTTTTCTGCACATATGTATCCAAACCCAATCTCCAGGTTCAAATTCTACTTTCTTCCTTCCCTTATTGATATACTTTGCTTGTTGCCCCACTTTCTTTTCAATTTGATGTTTTATTTTTCTAATTGGAGGTAGGCAGTAAGATACTTCTTTAGGGAAGACATCTTCAAAATCCTGTATAAGAGAGAAAACACTACTAGGCAAAATATCGTTAGCAAAGGAATCCATAAATTTATTATGAGGACTTTCTTTATACAGAGGTAAGCACATAGGCCGAGAGGCCAACAAAACTTTCTTTACTTCTTTTTCTCTCACAAACAAATTTTCTCTCCTTTCATATTGATTTTTTTCTTCACCTTTCTTTTTACTCTCATATTTCTCACTTGTAAATGTTTCACCTTTCTCTTCACTCTCATATTCCTCACTTGTAAGTGTCTTCACTTTTTCTCCTTTCTTTTTAAGGTTCCCCTCAAACTCACTCTTTTTCTTTTCATCTTTTCTCTCTTGCTCTCTTTTCAACCTCATGACTATTTGATCATCACACACTTGACTACGAGTCATGGGCACTAGAGTGATTGTGCTCCCTTTATGTATAAATGTGAACTTGTTGGAATGACCATCATGAATAGCTTTCTTGTCAAACTGCCAAGGTCTCCCTAAGAGTATATGACTTGCTTCCATAGGCACTACATCACACAAGACTTCATCTTTATACTTGCCAATAGAAAAAGTAATTAAAACTTGCCTATTAACAACCAACTCCCCTTCATCACTCAACCATTGTAGCTTGTAAGGCTTGGGGTGAGGAGTAGTAGTAAGATTCAATTTCTCAATAAGTCGAATACTAGCCACATTGGTACAACTACCACCATCAACAATAAGAGAACAAACCTTTCCAAGTACCAAACATCTTGAATGAAAAATATTTTCTCTTTGTGTGGTATCATCGTCCTTAGCTAAACTACCCAAGAGACGCCTTACCATAAGCAAATCTCCCTCGTGGCATAAAGCTTCAAACTCACTATCCTCTTCACTAGAAGGTGTAATGATTGAGATGAACTATCACTTGAGATCTCACCATTCTCTCTCAAAATCATGGTTTTCTTGTTTGGACATTGGGATGCAATATGACCCTTTCCAAGACATTTGAAGCATTTGATTGCTCTATGCTGAGAAGTAGGAGAAGCAGAAGTATTAGTAGAATTAAAAGAAGTTTTAGAGGAAGGTTTACCACTTTGCACAATTGTATCCTTAATTGATATTTCCTCCTTATTTACTTCTTCCTTCCACCCTTTTGAGTTGTAAGAAGAGACATTCTTCCTCAAAGTACCTTTTCTCTTTAATTGTGCTTCTACTTTAATAGCTTGGTGAACCAAATCTTTAAGTTCCACATAGGGATGAAGTTCCACTATGTCACGGATGTCATGGTTCAACCCATTTAAGAAACGAGCCATTGTTGCTTCTCTTTCTTCAAATACATTAGCTCGTATCATGACAACTTCCATTTCTTTATAATAGTCATCAACACTTTTGCCACCTTGCCTCAAACCTTGAACCTTTGTGTGAGCTCTCTATTGTAGTATGTAGGAACAAATCTCCTACGCATTAGGTTCTTCATTTCAGTCCATGTATCTACAGGATCCTCATCATATCTCCTTCGGTCCCTTTGAATTTGATCCCATCACACCAACGCGTAGTCATAAAACTCTAGGGAGGCCACCTTTACTTTCTTTTCTTCACTATAATCATGGCATGAGAATACTTGCTCTATCTTCAATTCCTACTCTAAGTATGCTTCAACATCATTCCTTCCATGAAAACTAGGAATTTTTATTTTAACTCCACCAATTCTCTCATTTTCTCTTATTCTTACATCTTCTCTTCTTCTTCTTTGATTCCTCCTCTCTCTATTATCTCTCCACCTATCATACCTCCTTTCTTCATCATCTCTCCTATTTCTTCTTCTTTCTCTTGAAGAATTACTAGAGTCTCCATGGGCATGTGGAAAACGATCACGTGACCGCCTTCTTGCATTATTTGCCAACGCCTCTTGAACATTCCTTATTGCTTCGTTTTGCCTTTCAAACATGTTTTCAAATCTTTGAGCAAGTCTTTCAATTTGCGAGGCAGGAGTGCTCTCTCTACTTGATCCTCCTTCTTGAGACATTCTACAAAACAATAAAAGTTAATGCAAAAAGAAAAGGTTCTCTCCACTCGCTAAGTGTTTTCACTCAGTAGATATTCACTCGTGTTTCACTCTAAATTGGCTTTTGTGTAAGGATTTCTCTCTTGCCTTTTTCCCCTCAAATGCTCTCAAGAGTTCTTAAGGAAGTCAACATCCAATCCACATAATTAACCAAAACCAAGAGACAATCAATCAATGAGACTCAAGTGAAGCCAACAAAAGAAAACTCTAAGACAAAACTAAGGAAGCCAACAAGACAATAGAAAAAAAAAGACTAAATAAGAAATAAGCACACTCAAAAATAGATTGCAAATAAGACAAAATTGGAGAATTTAAAGAAGATTATATAACGTTAAACAACTACTATTTTTTTTTATTTTTTTTTGTATGGAATCAAGCAAAATAAGTGAAAGATTGGAAGAAATATATAAAAAACACACTTTTGTGTGTTGCAATTTCTTTTTTTTGTAGTATATTTTTTTTTCTCTTTTTTTTTCCAATGAGCAACGTGCGATGAATAGTACTTTTCAATCCAATTCTAACCAAAGCTCTTGATACCAATTGATGACAACCACAAACCGTGTTGCCGAATTAAACGATCTTGAATTGGATTTCACACAATAAAAATGAAATTATTACAGCACAAATAAGAATTGAAATAGGAAGAAAATTAATAAGAAGTAAAAATAGAATAGAGATGGAAAATGGCGCCACAATTGCAAGATTGATAAGCCAAGGAACGATCGCCACAAGAGTTTTGGCCTCTTGATAAGATCAAAGAAAATTGGCTCACTCAAGAACCTAGAGTCACACGCTCTCACAAGAGTGTTCAATCTCAAATTATATTCAAAACTAATTAAAAGTGTGTTTACAAGTGCTTATATATTCCTAATGCTTGTAAACTAATACTAATGCAAACCCTAATGGGCTTCTTGTACCAACAAGCCTAAATTCAAATAGACTAAATAAAATAACAAGATTTTATCCTAAATAAAAACTCAAAATAAGTAATGACTAATATTAAAATAAATAAACTAAACATAATAATTAAATCCTAATAAAACTCGTTAGAGTTCAAATCCTCTAAACATATGTAATTGATTATCTTGGACTTTTCTAACTCTAAATTGAGCTCCCTTTCAAATAAGACAGCAACAATCTTTTCTAAGTCTTCATTTATTCTTTTTGCCCTTGGCCTTGTCATTGGTCCTTGAAGCTCTTCCAATGCCTTCAAGTCTTTGTCTTCAATGAGCCTTCCTTGATTCTCATCAAAAGAGTCGCTTTTTGGTTTTCCTCTCAGAATTCATAGGAACATCTACTTTTTCTTCTGAATGGTCTTTCTTCAATAGCTTAAAATTTCCTTGTTGCAGATCTTGTTCAATTTTTCTCTCTGCTGCATCATTTACTTTCTTTTCTGCTGGTTTAGGACTTGCAACTACAGCTCCACTCCTTGTAGTTATAGCTTGACATTGCTCTTTAGGATTGATTACTGTATTGCTTGGAAATCTTCCTTCATCCCTGCTGGATAGTTGTTCAGCTAATTGTCCGATTTGTGTTTCTAGTTTCTTCATGGAAGCTTCTTGGTTCTTGAAGCTTGTTTAAGTCACCTTCATGAATTGCAACATAGTTTCTTCCATCTCAGTCAACCTCTTATTCATAGGCTTGGAAAATTTCTGATTTCCTTAGGGTTGAGTGGATGAATTCCTCTGAAAATAAGGCTGTTGTGTTGCTGGACCTGCATTAGAAAAAGGAAATTTTGAGTTAGAATTCTATGCATCAGAATATTGATTATTCCAGTTAGAATACTGCTGAGTTCTATTATTTGAAAATTGAAATCCAGGGGGATATGATGGCTGTTGTCTCTGAAAATTATTCATATAATTCACTTGCTCTTGTGGTTCACTTGTAGATGCCTCGCATGCTCCATTTACATGGTTTCCTCCACAAAAATCACAACTTAGCTGACTGGTAGGCATACTCCCTGTTTGCAGATTGCTGATTTGTTGTGTTAAGGCAGCTAATTGTTTTGAAAACATTTGATTTTGTAGCTGATTCTGTGCAAGAAAAGTTTCCAGAACCTTAGCTTCATGACACGAGTTTCTTCCTTGATTTCTTGAGTTTGAATTCTGATACATTGAAGATGCCATCATCTCAATAATTCTCTGAGCTTCTTCCAAGGACTTTGTATTTAATGAACCTCCAGCAGCATCATCAACCATTGTTCTTGTTGCTGCATTCATCCCATTATAAAAAGTTTCCAATTGCATCAAATCTGGGATACAATGATGTGGACACCTTCTAAGTAATTCTTTGTATCTTTCTCAAGCTTCATACAATGATTCTCCTTCTTGCTGCACAAAGGATGTAATTTCTCCTCTCAACTTAGTAGCTTTGGATGGAGGGAAGTACTTAGTTAGAAAGTTATTCACAAGTTCTGTCCAGGTTGTGATGCTTCCTTGTGGTTGAGCTTGTAATCAGCATTTTGCTCTATCTCTCAAGGAAAAAGGAAATAGTCTCAATCTGATAGCTTCTTCACTAACTCCATTCACTCTTATGGTGTCACATAGCTGCAAAAAATTTGAAATATGTAAGTTAGGATCATCAGAATTTCCTCTAGAAAACTGATCCTGTTGGACTAAATGTAGTAGGGCAGGTTTAATCTCAAAATGGTTGGCTTGAATAGTTGGCCTAATTATAGAAGAGTTAAAACCTTGCATGTTAGGAATAGCATAGTCCCCTAATGTTCTAATTCTATTTTGCTCTGCCATTTCTATTGCTAGATTTGGTTGTCTCAAAGGTGTAGGTGTTCTTTTCACTCTAGGATTACTCTGAAATTCTGGAGAATGGACAGCTTCTAATTCACTATCACTCCCTATGACTTTTTCTGCTCTAGACTCTTTTCTCAATCTTCTCAAAGTTATGTCTATGTCAGGATCAAAGACCAGAATTGATTTATTCTTGTTTTAACCACGCATATACAAATTAGATTAAAACAAAATTAGACTACAATCAATATTCATAAATGCACAACAGAAATCATGCAAAATCTATCAGTAAAAGCATATAGAAACTTAAATCTAGCAGTTGCAGAATTGTAAAATCATGTAAAAATATGCAGAATGACAATTACAAATATGAAGAACAATGAAAACCAAAATTATGCAGATAAAAAAAATGTAAAAACTCTATGCAGCATAAAGCAATATTATGCAGAATACTACACAAGGTGCAGTAAAATTATGCATAAAGCAATTTGAAAGCAAAACAACAAAATAAATGCTCAATCTAGTTACTTTTCTACTACTAATGATATTGAAATGCAAAATTCCCCGGCAACGGTGCCAAAAACTTGTTGTTTGCAATCTAACACTAGCAAGTGCACTAGGATTGCAGCAAGTAATGAGTAAATTTAAGATCAGAGTATCATCTCCACAGGGAATTTAGGTTTCAAGTACCACTTCACAGAATTATAACCATTTGAGCCATACGAATTTTGGAATGAGATTTGTAACATATAACAGCAGTAAACCAAAGCAATTAAAGCAAAGAACTTGCAGAAAAATAGAGTATGTAATGAAATGATATAGGAATGAAGAATAGTTAGGAATTTACTTCCCAAGAATATCAGTATTAATTCAATTATGCCTCTGAACATTCAAGAACTTGGTTAATTGACAATCAGTTTCGCATAGCAATAGCCAAAGGTTAATTCCTTAACTCATTGACCCTAACAAGCAACTAACCCACCCTAATCCCTTAGGTGAAGTTCAATTCCATGTTGCATTAAGACTTAGAACCTTAAGATTGCAGAATTAGGTCTCCTTATCCCTAAGAAATCCCCAAATTCTGATTGCTAACTCAGATCAGAGAAGCAAATCCAACTTCCATTGGTAATTGTTCCTCTAAGATGAATCAAATGGATTTCCATTCATAGATTGCAAGAAAAACAGAATTCATAATTCAATTAATCTAAGAACTCAAAATTTAGAAGCAAGAGTCAAATTAATACATCAATTCGAGTTCTATAAACCCCTAACTACAAGAAAACTACTCAGACATGGGGGAAGAGAAAGAGAAAGAAGAAGAAGAAGAAGAAAAACTCTAAGAAGCCATAGCCGGAAGCTCCAATTTGATTCCTCTTTGTGGAAGCTTCAAGACTTGACCCCAATCTTCTCTCTCACTCTCTCTCAATGAGATCTAACAGAAAAATGGAAAAATAAAACTAAACTCTGAAAAATCTACACGTTTTTGTTATTTATAGAATTTTCCAGATTTGCGCGTTATCACTTTTATGAGAAATAGTAGCCACGCAGAAGGTTTATGGTTGCGCGTTAACACGTTTATGAGAAAAAGTGACCACGTGCAACTTTCCTGATATTGAGGGCTCTCTGGAACTATCACTCTTGCTGATAAAAGTGATGACTCAGAGCTCAAGTAGTTGCACGTGATCACTCTTATGAATAAAAGTGATTACGCGTTACTCGCCAGGTTGAAGGCTCTCTGGAACGTTCACTTTCGCTGATAATAGTGATCACGCAGAGCTTTTCCTGATATTTGCCTCTCTGGAACGCTCACTTTTACTGATAAAAATGATAACGCCCAACATGTTGGGTCTGAGACTTCACAGGATCTCTCACTTTTCCTAGCAGAAGTGATAATGCCTAAGCTTTCTTCTTCTTTGAACTCTGGAGTGATCACTTTTACTGACAATAGTGATCACGCCCAGTCTGCACTTTCTTAGTCTTGTGTTTTTGGAGTCCAGACTTGCTTCTTTCTTCTTCCTTGTCTTCAAGCCTTCATTTCCATGATCCTTGCTCAATTTATTCCTTCAAAAACAAGATTAAAAACATAATTTCTAAGCAAAAATTCCATAATTGCTAAGATAACTACAAATTTAAACAAAACTTCAATTCATTCTCTTTTTCTGAGTTTTTCTGCTTTCTTCATATATTTTTCTTATTAATTGTGTTAGAATTATGCTAAAATATCAGTAAAAATATGGATTCATCAGTAGTGGCCCTTAGACATGGCACATTTTGAAGTTCAGACTCATATAGCTGCTCCTTTGTCATTCCTAGCTTCTTTCCTATGTTCATCATCATAGTGTCCATCAAAAGAAGTCCAGATTTATGACTTTCAAGGAGAGCATCCTGCCTTGTAGCCAAAGACTCTTGCCTGTCCAGAATTTTCTGCAATTGAGATTTCATTTTCAGAGGAGATTCCTTTTTGAATTTAGTTGGAAGAGGTGAAGCAGCAGTGACAGGAGTGTTGGTTTATATTTCTTTTGATCATAGCAACTGTTATAGGAGGAATGGCCTTAAGTTGTTCTCTGAAATCTGCAAAATCCACTCCAGCATCCTTGCATAGCAAAGCTAACAGTCCTGGAAAGGCTAAAGAATCAGCCTTTGATTTTAAAATTGTCTTAATGCTGCTGTTAATCACCTTCCCAACATCCACAAAGAAGTCATCCACTATTGCAAAGATCAATTCTGCTCTCTTGATGACAATAGTGGAGCTGTGAATTACAGGCATAAAAGAACTCAAAATAAAAATACTCCACACTTTTGTGAAGGGCAGCAAATTTTTGGTTGGAATATTCTTGGGTGTGGAAATGTTTTTAGCCTTATCTCTTGCTTTCATTTCCCAAGTTGTTCCTGGTCTGCCTATTCTGTGTAGAATTTCTGTGTAATCCTTGTCTTGCTTATTCAGAAATTCATGAAAATCCTGCTATTCTTCTTCCCTTTCAGCTGTGATCTGCAACACTATTGATGTTTTCTGTTGAGAAATTGATCACTTTGCCTCTAACAAAAGTGTGATTGGGAGGTAAATGTTCTCCCTTAGTCCTCAAAGCATTTGCATAGAATTCTTGTGTCAACTCTGTGAATCCCTTTCCATCAACTGAGACAAATAATTCCCATCTTCTCTTCTTAATTTGATTAAAGAATTCTGGGTGTTCATCTTCATTTAGTTCAAAATTTCTGTCATGAACTATTTTCCTTTTTAAAATATTAGCCTTGAAGTAGTTTTCTTGTGGAATGCCTCTGAATCTAGGATCATGTTCGGGAATTGTTCTTGAAGAAGGACCTTCTGAAAATCTACCTCGTTTTGTCCTTGGAGTTCCCCTTGGTGTGCTTGCCATTTTTCAGTACCTATCACAATTTTATATCAAGAAATAATGAGTTCAGAATTTAACCAAGTGTGCAGAAATTAATTCAACATGTGTAGCATTTTTCCTAACTCCAAATACAGAGAATATGCTATCTTAAAGCTTATGTGAACCATCAGTAAGTTATAATTCCAGTATCTAGCTATGTCCAAAGTTTTCAGGTTCAGTTCAACTCTTAATTTCCATGTTCAATGTGTTAAATGGAAAGCAGTATGATAATAATTGCAGGATCAAATTTCCATGATAAAAAAAATATAAAATGCAAAACAAATCACTGCAATTCATCAAAATAATAATCCAGAGTGTCTTGATCAAACAATTTCCAGTACTAAAAAGCACATTAGTACTCATAAGATTCAATTTGAATTCTTTTTCTGGATATTAAACTGAGGAAAATTAATTCAGCATTTCACAGAACATGTTTTGCATCATTCTCAATGCTACATTGCACAAATTTGTTAAACAAATTCCCAAATTATTCGTGACAATATTTCTGCACATACTCAGCAAAGGAACAAAACGAAAATTCATAATGCAGATTTAAATTCTCATTAAAAATTGCAGGTCTGGCATGTATTCAATTCAATCACACCTTAATTGCATGTTCCAATCATCAATTAAACATAATTCACTCCTAAATCACAATCCCCAAATTATCCCTGATGAATCCATATTTTACTAGTATTTTACAATAGTTTTTAGTGCAATTAATAAAGAAAACATGCTAGAAATAGTAGAAAACCCTCAAAAAATTAATAAAATGTTGCATGTCACTTTTAAACATAGTTATTTTAAAATTCATTGATTTTCTATGTAAAAAGTGACATTTCAAGTATGCCTTTGTAGGGAATTCTGAGCTAAGTTCATGAGGATTGGATGATCAAAGGAAAAATAGAAGAAAAGTAGCAAAAATTGGACGAAAGAAGTTGATAATTGAAGAACAGCCTCTGAGTGATCACTTTCGCTGGTGAAAGTGATCACTCCAGAACCATATAATGGAGAAGAGCTTCTGCATAATCACTTTTGCTGGCAAAAGTGATCGTTCCAGAGAGGTTGCAATGAGAAGAGCTTCTGCGTAATCACTTTTTCTGGAAAAAGTGAGCATTCTAGAGAGTCCTCCAAGAATAGTAGCTGCGCGTGTTCACTATTACCAGCAAAAGTGAACACGCGCAAGAAAGCAGCTTCTGCGTGTTCACTATTTCCAGCAGAAGTGAACACGCGCATGACATTAGCAAAGGAAGCTTCTGCGTGGCTACTATTTTCAACAAAAGTGAACACTTTGAAGTGCGCGTGGCTACTATCACCAGCAAAAGTGAACACGCGCAAGTGGAAATCAAGAATTAGCCTCTGCGTGATTACTATTGCTGGAAAAAGTGATCACGCCAGTAGAGCGGGAATTCTATAAAAGGCAGTTAGCTCAGGAATTTTGGAGTTTTTTGTTCATTTTTCATTTTTCATTTTGGAGATTGGCTTAAAGATGTTTCTTCTTTGTTCATTCTCTTCTCCTCTTCTCTTCTCTTCTTTTTTTGTAATGTTTGCCTAAACTCTTTGTGATTAGGAATTGTGAATCTGAAATTGAAATGTTGAATTGATTTTGGATCTGAACTTTGAGTTTTGGATTGGATTGAGTGATTGATTCTGCTGTTAAAGTAGTGATTGAATGGAAATTTGATCAACTAATCATAGAGGAACTCTTATCAATGGGAATTGAATTTGTTTCTCAGATCTGAATTAATTACCAAGGTTATTGGTTTCTTAGGGATAAGATATCTTAATCTTGCAATCTTTTGGTTTCTCAAACTTAATGCAGCATTTGATTGGATTAGATCTAAAGGATTGGAGTGATTTGATTAGATGCTAGATTCATTGAGACAAGGGATTGTCCTTTGATTAATGTAACTGTAGAATCCTTTTGGTTTTCTCCTTGTATATCTTGGCATTTTCATAGGCTTGGTGTCAGAATTCTTCCAATTAATGTAACTGTAGAATCCTCTTTTCTCCAGCCTTTGCCAAATCAAAATTCAGCCACTTTGTAGCCCAATAAGCCTTATGTTCCAATGCCACAGGTAAGTGACATGCCTTTTCATAGACTAATTGATAAGGTGACATACCAATTGGAGTCTTAAAGGTTGTTCTATATGCCCATAGACAGTCATATAGCTTTTTGGACCAGTCTTTTCTTGATTGATTCACCACCTTCTCTAAGATTTGTTTAATTTCTCGATTTGAAACTTCCACTTGTCCACTTGTTTGTGGATGATAAGGTTTAGCAATCTTGTGTCTCACTCCATATTTTGCTAAGACTGAATCAAGATATTTGTTACAAAAATGAGTACCTCCATCACTTAGTAAGAATCTAGGTACTCCAAACCTAGTGAATATGTTTCTTTTGATGAAAGATATCACCACTTTAGCATCATTGGACCTTGTTGGGATGGCTTCCACCCATTTAGACATAGTCTACTGCCACAAGTATATATTCATAAGAAAAGGACGTGGGAAATGGTCCTATGAAATCAATTCCCCAAATATCAAACATCTTCACTTCTAAAATATTGTTCAAGGGCAGTTCATGTTTTCTAGAGATATTGCCTATCCTTTGACACTTGTCACAGCTTTGAACATAATTATTGGCATCTTTAAACAATGTTGGCCAGAAAAATCCTGCTTGCAAGACTTTTGCAACAGTCCCTCAGCTACCATGGTGGCCTCCATATTCTGAGTTATGACAATGCCAAAGAATTTCAGGTTGTTCTCCTTGGGGTATACACCTTCTCAGCAGACCATCTACCCCTATTTTGAACAAATAAGGGTCTTCCCATACATAAAATTTGCTGTCATGCAAAAATTTCTTTCTTTGTTGCCAATTAAACTTTGCTGGAATTAGCTGAGTGGCCTTAAAATTTGCTAAATCAGCAAACCAAGGTGACTCTTCCACCACAAATAATTTCTCATCTGGAAATTCTTCATTGATGTCTAAAGAATTAAAATTCAAACTGTCCAATGGCTTGGTATCCTGCTTTGATAATAAATATTTAAGTGCAGAATGGTCAGTATATACTACTACTTTTGATCCTATCAAGTATTATCTGAATTTATCAAAGGCAAACACAATGGCAAGGAGTTCCTTTTCAGTAGTTGTATAATTCACTTGTGCAGAATTTAAGACTTTGCTGGAATAATAGATCACATGCAATTTCTTGTCTTTTCTCTGTCCTAGAACAGTTCCTACTGCACTATCACTAGCATCACACATTAATTCAAATGGTAAATTCCAATCAGGTTTGGCTAGAATAGGTGCAGAAATGAGTTTCTCTTTTAAAACAAAAAATGCATGCAGACATGATTCATCAAACACAAATTCAGTTTCCTTGACAAGTAAATCACTAAGAGGTTTTGCTATTTTTGAAAAGTCTTTTATAAACCTCCTATAAAAACCTGCATGGCCTAAGAAACTCCTAATTCCTTTAACATTAATTGGTGGAGGTAGTTTACTAATGACTTCAATTTTGGCTTGGTCCACCTCAATTCCTTTTTAAGAAATCCTATGGCCAAGGACTATTCCCTCTTGGACCATAAAATGACACTTTTCCCAATTCAGCACAAGGTTTGTATCTTGACATCTCTGCAAAATAATGGACAAATTAGATATAAAATCATCGAAAGAATTGCCAAACACAGAAAAATCATCCATGAAGACCTCAATGGTATTTTCTACTAAATCTGAAAAAGTGGACAGCATGCACCTTTGGAATGTGGCTGGAGCATTGCACAGTCCAAATGACATCCTTTTATATGCAAATACTCCAAATGGACATGTGAAGGAAGTCTTCTCTTGATCCATAGGGTCCACCGCTATTTGATTATAACCTTTCAAATCTGAGATGTGCCATCCAATTGCAGATTTGTGATTCCTTAAAATTCTCAGCAGCTTTTCTTCTTCATCTGCCTTGAGATTATCGCTTATAATCACTGGATATTGATGTCTTTGATCTAGAAAAGAGTACCTCAAGTGAGATGGCAATTGCTTCAGCTCAAGTTTCTCCACTTTCTCTTCTTCCTTTTCTTTTTTCAGTTCCTCTCTTGCTGAATTTTTGGATAAAGGGATAATAGGCAGTGTTTCATGTTGCTGAACATATTCCATGAATTTTTCTTCTCTTTTTACAGCAGCTTGTGAATTCCCTGCAACTATAATTTCCCTTAACATAGAAAATTCATTAGCATTATCAATTAGTTGAGGAAATGAAATAGATTCTAAAATATCAACTCTCATGCAAGTACTATCATCACTAGGATGTTTGAGTGCTTCAAAAACATTAAAGGTAACCTTTTCATCCTGCACTCTAAGCATTAATTCCCCTTTTTGCACATCAATAGAGCATGGAATGTAACATCCCGAATTTTTAATTTGTGTACTTAGGGTTATCCGAGTTTAGTTAGCCTTTATTAGTACTACTATTATTATATTGATTGATTTTCGTGTATTTTTTATAATTTTGTGGATTTGTTGATTTTATGAATGTTCTCTTTTAATGATGATTATTTAAATTACTAGGGTCCCTGCTGCATGATAGAGCTTGTTATTTTTGTGGTAATGTTTGATGTGAATTTTTATGTGCATGTGTTATAATAATTACATGATGAGATTATCTTAAATAACCCTAGGTTAGTGAGATTAACCTTAGGGAAAAAATGTCTTTTGGTCAAATAGGAGGACCCCATTTTACTTCATGACCATTGCGATTAATGCTTACATTATCTTTTTTTGATTCATGTTATTTAATTTTTTGCTAGATATTTTCTTAAACTAGTAGAACTACACGTGTGGCTTTTCCTCTCTAACCTTAATTAGCCACTTAAGGAAAGCCACCCTTTTGCCCTAGATTCCACGTGCAAAACAAAATTTCAAGAGACACTTTTCAGTCTTTCCTCATTTAAGTCTTGTAGCCGAAAAGCCATTCAATGCTTAGGGGGAGGGAGAAATTCGAATAGACACCTTATGATTTTGTTCAAATATATCCCTCTTAATTAGGGCAACCAATTTTCGTTAATGCATGAGATAGGAGAGAGAGAAACCAGCCATAATAACCTAGATTATGAGCCTAAATAATTGCATTTAATACAATTATCAATTCCCTAGTTACCATAATTAAATGTAGCCGTTTGTCCTTTCCTAAACCGTTACATGTTAAATTGCAATAAATTGAGATTCCCTCATAAAAGGTGCAGCCAAGAATTAAAGGAAGATTAGAGCCCAAAATCCCTTCCCGAAACGTAAACTCTTCCTATTCTCGTGCCCTTTACTATAGCTGACCAATTTAATCCCATTTGACATTTATTCCAATGATCATTTATTGAGAAATTCCCCATACATAATCATTCTCACGAGAAGCCTTTTGACCTAGCTGTTACATGCACCATAATTACCTTAATTACCTCCCACTTACCTTCAACCTCTCAAGGAAATGAATGGACACATGCTCAAATTCCCTTTCCCATATAATTGGAACTGCCAGCCGCATTTAGGGAGTGATGATGTTAGCTTGAGAAGTCTCCACCTAAGGCATTTAAAACCCAAAACCGTGCATGACATTAATTGCATATTCACCCCTTAATTGCAAACTTTTTAGATTCTCATGTGTATTTAATTGGTGTTGACCGGATTGTCATAAATTAGCATGATTCTTGTAGACAATCATTAAGGATGCCCTTTCCATTCCCACTTACTCGAATAACCTTCCATTTCCCCATTTAACTGCCACTGGATTTATTTAATTACCCACCTGCATTTATTTATACGTGTCAATCAGCCTGGGATGTTTCAAATGGAGCCATTACTTCCCCAAATCCGTGCCCGATATTGATCATATTTACCTTCCTTAATTACCTTGCATTAATTGCATGAACCAACTAACCATTCACATTATTTTTCCCTAATAACTGTGTCATAATTGCGTTTAAACCGAGGGGACCTCACCTGCCTCATTTAAACCGTCATTCAAGTTACCTAAATCACCTCTTAACTGCATTTAACCTCACGAGAAATTTAAACAGCAACATTTATTCTGGAAACCATGCCTCATTAATTGCATGCAATTATTTCTTGTTTTATGGCACTGGCCACACGCCCAAGGCAAAGAGAAAGGCACCACCTTGTCTCGAGGAGTCCAAGAGGCATCACCTTTTCACTAGCCACTCGAAAGGACATCACCCTTTCAAATTCGTGGGACACAAAGGGTTTCAACCCATTTCCCTCCACAAATGAACCCTAGCCGCCAACACGCATTGATTACTCACTCTTGCCGAGGTCAACCCACCACTCGGTTACTCCACCATGATGGCTAGCTTGGGGAGACATGTGGGACATTAAAGACTTACTCCTTTTTCACTCTGTGCATTCAATGCTCTTGACAAGGCGTGTCACATGCACCTGGACATCTAAGAGGTGTGATTGTTCAACAAGAAAGGCGAAAGGATATGTCACTTCACTTAACCTAACCCTAAAACCCTTCTTGTGCAACTCCTCACCGTCAGCCCCTGGAAGATGAATAGGCAAAAGCTTTAAGTCACACTATATAAGGACACCTTATAATCCTCACGCGCCCTTTTCCCCTTATTTTTCAAAAACACTCTCAACCTCACTACTTCTTTTCTCTCTCGACACCTTCTCACCCTCACACCAAACCCTCTATGCCATTTTCTCTCGTGGACAACACACTTCATCACCAACCGCTCAAGGAGGCGACAAAACACCAAGGACTTAAGTCGTGACCAAGATCCTGCTACTACCAAGGCCAATCCTTCCACTCTATCTCTCTTTCTCAAACCGAACAAGGTTAGGGGAGCTCTTGTTTGCGCTTGAATGCATATGGTTATTCGTTAACTTGTAAACTCTGCATGCACTCTCTTCTTCTTGTTTTTGTCTCCGATCTTCATCAATGAAATTTACATGCAAACCATTTTTCTTCATCTCGTGGTGATTTTATTTGGTTGGTATTCTAAAAATCCATGTTTTGTAACTTGCGTGAACTTGATTGAGGTTGAAATAGTTTTGCATGTCGATAATATTCAAATCCTTGCATGAGTCTCGGTCGTTTGCCTTTACTATTGAATAAAAATGATGACTTTTAACGGATATCTCATTGCATGTTAAAATCTCTACATGAATCCTTGTTTTCTTCTCAGTTCTCATAGACTACCCTTGTCCTCCTTCATTTTAACTAAGAAATCACTTACCTTATTTCTTCTTCCTCCTTCAAAAATGGAAAACAAGTATATGAAAAAGAGAACTCACCTTTTTCTCTCGATTTAAATTTTTGTTTGACCAAGGAACCCCTTTTGCTTAACCTAAACGAATTTTCTCATCACATAATCACTAGTTTACGAAAAATTTGTGATAGAAATGAATTGCATGTGTGATTAAACTTGCAGTTATTTCTATGATTCTTTGATGATTATTTTTGTTTACGAAGGTACATTTTGACTATGATATTTCAACGAAATTTGTATAACTATCTTCATCTTCTCTCCTTTTCTTTTATTCTCGGACTGTGGACGAATGGTTCTTCTTTTCTTTGAACGTACTAACTCTTATGAGTGTGGATTTGGTTATGTGGTTTGTGACCTTTGGAAATTTAATGTACATTCAAAAATGGTGAAGTGAGAATTGATGAAACGATATTTAGCTACTCGTCATGCAAAAGATTGTCGTTAATCCTCATCAAATATGCAAAGAAATGAATGCAGTACTAGGGTGTTATCCTAGGTCGTCTCCAAGGAATTTTTGGTTGAGAACATACATCGAACAAGTGTGAACATGTATTTTAAAGCAAGTAAATTGGGGTGAGGTTTGTCAATTTCCGGATTTTAAACAAGAACGAAATGTCAAGTAATGAAATTCAATCAATTAAAATGAGCAATCCCTAGTCAAACAATGAGTTCTATCATTATTCTTCCAAATGATTCAATAATCCCCCTTCTTTCCCTTAAATTAAGTTAATCTAACAAGCAAAGACTAACTTTAACATCCCAATTAAAATTAAGCATCTTAATGGGCTCTAATCTCTATCCCTAAGATTAAGCAACCTCAAGGATTAACCAAAATTAAGCAATTTTGAATTAGAATTTCGTTAGGTAAATTAGGGTTCATTAAGCAATGTTCCCTTCATGCAAATTCCATTTCATTCAGAGATTGGGGTTAATAAATTCAAGGAAAGAAAGATTTGTATTGCAATTAATCCCAAGAATTCAAGATTCATGTGCATTGACTAGGAATTACAAGGAAGTTTAACCCTCCATGTGGATGGGCTTCACAAAAGAGAGAAAGAAATGCAAGAACGTAAACATCATTAATGCAAATTCAACAAAAATCAAAAGAGAAATTGAAAATTAAAACCTATAGAGGACCCTTGGCTGTCAACCAAGACTCCAATGTCGTAAGAAATTATCCCAATTTGGCAAAGAAAATTGTGTAAAGTGTCAAAAGTCCCATACCCTAATTCCTAAAATCTATTTATAGTGGATGACATGTCACCAAAGTGTCCACTTTTGCCTTTGAAAGTGTCCACTTTGGGCCTTGAAAGTGTCCACGCGCAAGATGGAAGGATTGCCGCTTCTCTGGAGTTGCCACTATTTGTGCTGAAAGTAGCTACTTTGGTGCGCGTGGTTACTTTGAGAGCCAATAGTAGCCACGCGCAGGAAGGCTTCAAAATCAGCGTCCTGGAGCTTCTGGAGTTGTCACTTTTGGTCTTGAAAGTGGCTACTTTGGAATTTTAATGCCCAGACTTGCTGTAGTTGCCACTTTTGCTCCCAAAAGTGGCTACTTTGGGGGCAACTTTCATCCAAGGACCAAGATTTCTCAAATTTGACTTGGGCATTCTGCAAAATTATCAAGATAATTAAAATTGCAATCTATATCTATGTAATTAAATGCAAATTAACCAAAAATTAATAAACCTATGATATTTACTCAAAATGTGATTTCTATATTATTTGTACTATTTAAGTCCATTTCTTCTATTAAGGAGCACCAAAAAGGCAAGTAAAAATATAATAAAAAGTGGATTCATCAAGAATGCGGTTACGAAACTCTTTATGTGCATGATATAGAAGATGGAGAGTCAAGGTCACAGTTTAGCACAGCTGAGGGATGTGAGTGTTCAGGTTCGAGGGAAGAACCTTGGTGGTAGTGGAGGGGGGTTGCCCCAATGGTGCGGAATAGCTCACCGCGGCCGGGACACATCGCCATCGAAACCTCCACTAATCCTGACGCGAGCAAGCATTACCGAGGACCGTGGAAGGACTCGTTCCTGAGGGACTGAAATAGTCAAATGGGAGAATATTCCTGATGGATTTCGTACAATGTGTGCTTGTAGGGAACGAGGGCCTCCGATCACCTTGACTGGAGGAATGGTGGGAACAAACTGAGGAAGTAGTGACGTTTTAAGCGTTAGTGTTTAAATTATGTTGCGACGAATCTCTGTGACTCTGCCTGCATTTTGTAATTGTTTATTGGGCATTTTGTTATGACTGTGTGTTTATTGAAATGTGACTTCGTAAGTGCTTGATACTACTCTAATTTTCTTCCTTACTCAATATCTGATGACTGATTGTATTGGAGCTCACCCTTTCTGTTCGTGTTCCATTGTTGTGTGTTTGTGTGTATTGCATGAATGTATGACAGATGGACCCTCAGCGAGCAATGATATGGGAAGAGGATTCTGACAAGAAAGCAGTATGGAGATACGACCAGGCAACGCATCGTCTCGTATACCAGGGGATGGTCTCCCTGACCATGGGGCCTCTCACTGAAGGCGACTAGAAGCCTAGCAGGAGTGACCACCTTTTTGCAGACGTCTCCGTACCTCTACCTTCAGAACAGAGTATTATAATCCACTCACCCCCTTCTTCTCCACCACAAGAACCCCCAGCCAAACGTCTTAAAATTTTTATTGACAAAGGTATGACCGTTATCGATCTTGACCCCGAGCCTACCCCTCCTTCCAGCCTTTCTCCTGCCCCTGAGTTAAAAGATATTGAGGTTATCGAGTCTTCCATTAGACCAGTATCTCGCCACCTCCCACAGATTCGAGCACCTCCTCCCGATGAAGCTGGACCCTCTGTCTGACGCCCTTCACCACCACCACCTACTTCTCGATCGCCCCCACCCACTATCGGCTGGATTGATAGTGACCCGGACGACCTGTCGCCCTCTCCTCGTCCTCAACCTGTGAATGACTCTCACGACTCCGACGGAATAGAGTCTGACCCCAACGAGGATTCCTTTCCGTCAGAGTTTTATTTATAGTTGTTTTATTTTATCATGGATTAATATTGCTCATAGGACTTGGGTTGTTTTTATTATTTTGAAACACTGAACTTTGGGGTTATTTGGCTTTGATTTTTGTTTTGCCTTGGACACTTTGGTTGGATGGTTTATATATATATATATACTTTTCTTTTACCAACATACTCTTTATTATATTTCCATAATTTTTTTTTATCTTCAACGGTGCCGTCATTTTAGAATCATCCTAAGAATAATTGGAGTAATGAACATAAACGACTTGTATGTTGTTGAGATGCGAGATTAGTAAAATTATATAATTTATGACGAGTGAACATGATGCAAGTATATTGTTATAATCGTTCTCTTTTAGTTAATTCGAATTATTCTGATGGATTAAATATTTGAGTTGGAATGTGAATATTGTTTGATTGAGTTCTCTCACTCGTCTAATTTAGGTGTGCCATATTGTAGAGTCTTAAGTCATATTATTCATATATGGGGTTTTGGTAGAAATTAGGTGTTACATGGAATGCTAAATGAGCCTGGATCTTTTAATTTTTGAGGCAGCTTTCTCTGCAAAATAGCACTGCATTCTTCAGTCAAAGGAACTGTCTTATCATTTTTTAACTTTCTCTTCTTGGACAGCAACTCCTTCATGAATTTTGCATATGAAGGCATTTGTTCTAATGCTTCAGCAAATGGTATATTAATTTGGAGCTTCTTGAAGACGTCTAGAAACCTCTCATACTGCCTTCCTTGCTTAAGATTGGTGACTCTTTGTGGATAAGGCAGTTGCTTGTACTTCTCTTCATCTAGAGGCTTGTTTGAATCTTCTAAAATTTTCCTCTTCGTTCTTCTCACAATTTTAGGGAAGGTATCCACTTCTGAATTTTCTCTTTTCAATAGGGTGAAATTCCCTTCCTCTAGATTTGATTTAATCTTCTCCTCTTCCTTGGTTTTCTCTCTTTTTTGGCTGGTTTTCGACTACCCACAATAGCTCCACTCCTAGTCATCACAGCTTGGCATTGTTCTTTTGGATTTATAACTGTGTTGCTAGGGAATCTCCCATCTTCTCTATTGGACAGTTGCCCAGCTAACTGTCCAATCTGTGTTTCCAATTTTTCATTGAAGATTCTTGATTATTGAAGCTTGTTTGTGTTAGTTTCATAAATTGCAGCATGGTTTCTTCCATTTCATTCAGCCTTTCATTCAGTGGTTCAGAAAACCTCTGATTTTTTTTAAGTTGGTTGGCTGGATTCCCTTGGAAATAAGGTTGTTGTGCTGCTGGTCCTGTATTTGAAAATGGAACAGCAGAGTTAGAATTTTGGTTATTCCAGCTATGTTGCTGCTGGTTTCTATTGTTAGAGAATTGAAAACCAAGGGGAAATGAAGATTGTTGTCTCTGAAAATTCCCCATATAATTGACTTGTTCTTGAGATTCAGAATTATTTCCATCACAAGCTTCGTTTACATGATTTCCTCCACAAAAATCACACACGAGTGGAGTGTTGTGGGTTGGTGCAGCTTGTAAGTTGTTGATTTGTTGGGTAAGTGCAGCTATTTGCTCAGAAAACAATTGATTTTGCAACTAATTTTGAGTCAAAAAGGTCTCAAGAAGTTTTGCCTTATAGCCATTACTCCTTGTTGATTGTCTCAAACTACAGCTTTGATGCATGGAAGAAGCCATCATATCTATAATTCCTTGAGCTTCTTCTAGTGATTTGGTATTTAAAGAACCTCCTGCAGCTGCATCTATCATGGTTCTAGTTACTGGATTCATCCCATTATAAAAGGTTTCAAGTTGCATCCATTCCGGTATGCAATGATGTGGGCATCTTCTCAAGAGTTCCTTGTATTGCTCCCATGCCTCATATAAGGTTTCTCCTTCTTGCTGCATGAATGATGTGATCTCTCCTCTTAGCTTTGCAGCCTTAGAAGGTGGAAAATATTTAGAGAAAAATTTATTGCCTAGATCTGTCCAAGTAGTTATGCTCCCTTGTGGTTGGGCTTGGAGCCAACATTTTTCTTTGTCCCTTAAGGAAAATGGAAACAATCTTAATCTGATTTCATCTTTGCTGACTCCATTGATCCTTATAGTATCACATAACTGCAGAAAATTAGAAATATGCAAATTAGGATCATCTGAAATTAAACCAGAAAATTGATCTTGTTGAACTAAGTGAAGTAAGGCAGGTTTAATCTCAAAATCGTTGGCTTGAATGGTTGGTCTGACAATAGAAGAACTGTATCCATGCATATTAGGTACTCCATAGTCTCCTAAAGTCCTTTGTCTATGTGGTTCAGCCATCTTTGCTTCTGAATTTACAGATGAAGTTAGAGAATTGACTTGTTTATCTGTTGAGTTTGGTGAAGAAGGTGTAAACTGCAAATTCTGGTTCTTTTTAGCCGAGTTCTCTGCTCTCAAGTCATTCCTTATTCTTCTCAAAGTTCTGTCTATGTCCGGATCAAATACAAGAACAAATTTGTCTTTGTTCTTCCCACGCATATAACACAAGGAAAACTAAACACAAACACTAATACTTGAACTTTGATTAGAACACAGAGCAATGAAGTGCAGAGAATCTACAATCAAAAAGATAACCTCTGTATATTTAAAAACAGAACAACAATGCAATAATCAACAATTAAAATTACAACAACTAATATATGTAAAATCACTACCAAAAACTTAATACAAAATTGAACTATCAAACAGAACTGAATTAAAAATAGAAAATAAATGGTACAATCTAGCTATTCTATAGTTACTAATGATGTTAAAAACTAAGATCCCCGGCAACGACGCCAAAAACTTGATACACTTTCTCTCTAACATAGTACTTACATGGTGTAATTCAATACTAGCAAGTGTACTAGGTAGTTGTAGCAAGTTATAAAATGTGAAAATCAGATTGAGTCCCAAGTATCTTCCTCTAGGATCTTATTTTTAATCACTAATTCACAAGATAATAACCATTTGCACCAAACAATTCATTGAACAGATTTCAATATGCAAGAAAGTAAATTTAAGAATTAAAGAAATGAGAAATTGTTAAAAATAGAATCTTAATTTGTACTATTCGAATGAATTATGAATGGAGGAAAGTTAGGAATTTATTTCACTAGCATATCAATATCTATTCAGTTCTGCCTCTGAACATTCAAGCAATCGATTGATTGACAATCGGTTTCTCTTTACAATAACCAAAGATTGATTCCTCAATTCATTGGTCCTAATATTCAACCAAATCTCCCTACTTCCTTAGGCCAAATTTAGTTCAATATTGCATTACGAATTAGAACCAAAAGATTGCAAAACTAAGACCACTTATCCCTAAGAAAATCAATAGTTTTGGGAATTAATTCAGATCCAAGCAACAAACCCAATTTCCATTAGTGAAGGTTACTTTTTTATTAATCAATTGAACTTCCATTCAAAGATCAAGTAAACATAGAATTAATCCCTCAATCAAATCAAATACTCAAAGTTCAGAGTCAAAACGAAATCAATATATCAATTCTAGATCTATAAATCCCTAACAAAAAGAGTTAGAAACACATTACAATGAAATGAAGAGAAGCAAGAAGAAAAGAAGATGAAAAGCAGAGAGCCATCTCCATAACTTTGTCTTCTTCCAGATTCCTCTAGCAAAGAAGAACAAAACTCGCTCCTCTCTTCTCCCTCTAACTTCCCTTGGAAGTTAAAACGGCTACAACTGAATACCAAAAACTAAAAATGACAAAAAGCTCTTTTTCTAAGTTTTCAATTCCTATTTATAGAGTTCCTCTAATTCTTTGACTTAACCCTTGGAATTTTGAAAGTTAGTTATCCCCAGGTGTTCTGGAATCTTCTAAAAGTGATACAAAAGCTCCAAACGTCCAGAATTGACAAGAAGAAGAAGTTATAAAAACTGCAGAGTTTTGCGCCAAAACGCGCAGTGGCTGAAGTGAAGGCACGCAGTTGCGTGCCAAGGCTTCAGGTGATATGAGTTGCAACTCTCTGTTGCGCGCCAAGGCTTCAAGTGATGTGTGTTTCAACGCACATCACTTCAATGAACGTTTCTTCCATATGCTCAGCTCTTTGGGATGAATTGAGTAGCCTTAAAGTTTGCAATGTCAGCAAACCAAGGCAGCTCTTCTACTGCAAGAAGCCTTTCATCAGGAAATTCTTCATTAATTTCCAAAGATTTAGGGGTTAGACTTTCCAATGGAAGTTTGGACAGGTGGTCAGCTACCCCATTTTTCTTTCCCTTTGTATCTCTAATTTCCAATTCAAATTCCTACAGCAATAGAATTTCCTGTTTTGACAACAAGTATTTAAGTGCAGAATGATCAGTATATACAATAACTTTTGATCCCATCAAATATCATCTGAATTTGTCAAAAACAAACACAGTAGCTAGGAGTTCTTTTTCTGTGGTTGTGTAATTTACTTGTGCAGGATTTAAAACTTTGCTGAAATAATAAATGACATGCAATTTCCTATCCTAAAACAGCACCCACTGCACTATCACTTACATCACACATTAGTTCAAAAGGTAAATTCCAATCAGGTTTTGCAAGAATAGGTGCAGAAATTAGTTTTTCTTTCAAAATAGAAAATGCATGCAAACAAGCATCATCAAATATGAAATCAGCATCTTTTACAAGTAAATCACTAAGAGGTTTTGCAATTTTTGAAAAGTCCTTGATAAACCTCCTATAAAAACCAGCATGTCCTAAAAAACTCCTAATTCCTTTAACATTAATTGGTGGAGGTAGTTTACTAATGACTTCTACTTTTGCTTGGTCCACCTCCATTCCTTTTTCTGAAATCTTATGGCCAAGAACAATGCCTTCTTGGACTATGAAACGACATTTCTCCCAATTTAACACAAGGTTAGTATCTTGACATCTCTGCAAAACAATGGATAGATTAGTTAAGCAATATTTGATAGCTCATATTTTGTTCCCACATTTTCAGTCTTATTGCATCCTTTGCATGTCTTTTCATTCCCTTATTTCTTCCATTTAATATGTTTTTGCATTTATCTTGATAATTAGGAATTTTCCTAAATACTATACTTTTGTTCATATTTTTTATTCTGACCTTTGGTTACTAATTTGACCATAACTTTTTCTGTAGATATCCTTTTTGGCTGCTTCTTTTTGCATTGGATTCCTTACTTCCGGGGCTTTAATTTGGATATTTGGATCGTGCTGTTTGAAGTTCGGCGCTATTTTCTATGAATTTTAGAAGTTTAGACTTTTAGTTGACTATTGTATAGTTTTTATTTTGCTTTTATTTTGCAGTTCTTTTGTATTTAATTTCAGCCCAACTTTGGCCCACTCGGTTTTTGATCTTTTAGGTTAGTATTTATAGAGGTCAGAGGCTGATTGGGAAGAACTTTTGATTCATTTTTTTCATTTTTCAGTTTGCAATACCTTTCTTGCTTCCAATAGAACCTCTCATTTTTTTTAACCATTCTTCTTCTTTTCTTGCATTTTTCCATTCTGAATTCGTATGCCTTTGCAATTACAATTGAAAGACGTTTAAGATTCTACAAAGTCAAGATGATTTCTGCTATGTTCCCCCTTCAATTTCATTGCCAAAGTCCAGATCGCATTTGTTCAAAACGTTTTTGATGCTCCGAGTTTGTTTTCCGATCTCACATTTTATGGTTGTATAGAAGCATTGTTCGATTAAATTGTGCATTGTTCTTAATCGTATAACAATCAATTGATTAATTGTTTGTTGTGCAGAAGAGATTTAAACAAATTTGATTTTCATTCAATCTTAGTTTTGGATTTTTGTGCTCTAGATTTCGATTTTAACTTTCGGTTCCAATTCTGTGCAATTTCGTTTGTTGCATTTCAATACTTTGCGATTTCATTCTCTGTAATTTCGTTTTCTGCATTTCAATTCTCTGCGATTTCATTCTCTGTAATTTCATTTTCTACATTTCAATTCTCTGCGATTTCATTCTCTGTAATTTCGTTTTCTGCATTTTAATTTTGCAATTCAGTTTCTGCATTTAAACCCCCAAACATACAACCTTTTATGCATAATTGAGATTAGAGCAATGTGCATTTGCATCCTTGTGAGATATGACCTAGGTTGCTCCCTGAACTGCATGTTTTTGTGAGGAATTTAGTAGTTTTTGATACCACTGCGACATGGCTATCAATCATCAAATGAATTACCAAAAATAGAAAAGTCATCCATAAACACCTCTATAATTTTCTCTACCAAATCAGAAAAAATGAAAAGCATGCACCTTTGAAAAGTGGCAGAAGCATTGCATAATCCAAAAGGCATTTTCTATATGCAAAGACTCTAAATGGACATGTAAAAGCAGTCTTTTCTTGGTCCAAAGGATCCACTGCTATTTGGTTGTATCCTGAATATCCATCAAGGAAATAGTAGAATTCATATCCAGCAAGTCTTTCCAACATTTGATCAGCAAATGGTAGTGGAAAGTGATCCTTTCTAGTTGCATCATTTAACTTCCTATAGTCAATACACATGCGCCAGCCAGTGACAGTCCTAGTAGGTATAAGTTCATTCTTCTCATTAGGTACAACTTTCATCCCTCCTTTCTTAGGGACAACTTGGACTGGACCCACCCATTGGCTGTCAGAAATTGGATAAATGATCCCTGCATCTAGCAACTTCATGACTTCTTTCTTGACTACTTCTTCCATGGCTGGGTTCAATCTTCTTTGTGGCTGCACAACTGGCTTAAATTTCTCTTCAAATAGAATTCTATGTTTACAAAAAGAAGGATTTATACCTTTCAGATTTGAAATACTCCAGCCAATTGCAGATTTATGTTTTCTCAGAATTCTCAGCAGCTTTTCCTCTTCTTCCTCCTTGAGTTCATTGTTGATGATAACTGGATTTTTGTGATTCTCATCCAAGAAAGCATATCTCAAGTGGGAGGGTAGCTGTTCGAGCTCTAGCTTCTAATTTTGATCTTCTTTGATTTCTTTTTTCAGCTCTTCTTTAACTGATATTTCTGCAGGATTCAGAATTGGTATGGCTTCTAGTTGCTGCTCAATTTCCATCATTTGTTCTGTTTTACAAATCTCAGAATTTATATTCCCTACAGCTATGGTTTCTCTTAACATAGAATTTTCATCAAATTCATTAATATGATAATGTGTAATAAGAGAATCCAAAATATCTACTCTCATACATGAATTATCTTCAGCTGGATATTTCAATGACTCAAACACATTAAACACTACCTTCTCATCTTAAACTCGAAGCATAAGTTCTCCTTTTTGCACATCTATTAGAGCTCTCCCTGTTGCAAGGAATGGTCTTCCTAAGATCAAAGGTATGTTTGCATTCACCTCCATGTCCAAAATTACAAAATCTGCAGGAAAAATGACCTTATCAACTTTAACCAATAAATTTTCAACAACTCCATATGGATAAGTGTATGATCTATCAGCTAGCTGCAATGTGATGTTGGTGGGTTTCACTTCTTCTATGTCTAGTTTCTTCATGATAGCCAAAGGCATCAAGTTAATGCTTGCTCCCAAATCACATAGTGCTCTTCCTACAGTGCACTGTCCTATTTCACATGGAATGCTGAATGATCCTGGATCTTTGAGTTTTTGAGGAAACTTTCTCTTGAGAATGGCACTGCATTCCTCTGTAAATGGTACTATTTTGTCATGCTCTAGCTTCCTTTTTCTGGAAAGTAGTTCTTTCATAAATTTTGCATATGAAGCCATCTGCTCCAAGGCTTCTGCAAAGGGTATGTTAATCTGTAATTTCTTAAAATCATTAAGAAAACTTTCAAATTGTTCTTCCTTTTTAGGATTTTGAACCCTTTGAGGATAAGGCAGCCTTTTATATTTTTCTGGATCTATTGGCTTGCAAGCATCTTCAAAGAGTTGCTTCTTAGTTTTCCTCTCAGAGTTCATAGAAACTTTTACTTTTTCTTCTAAATGATCTTTCTTCAATAGCTTAAAATTTCCTTATTGCAGATCTTGTTCAATTCTCCTTTCTTCTATTGCATCATTTACTTTCTTTTCTGCAGATTTAGGACTTGCAACCACAGCTCCACTCCTTGTAGTTATGGCTTGACATTGCTCCTTAGGATTTATTACTGTGTTACTTGGAAATCTGCCCTCATCTCTGCTGGACAACTGTTCAGCTAACTATCCAATTTGGGTTTCTAGTTTCTTCATAGAAGCTTCTTGGTTCTTGAAGTTTGTTTGGGTCACCTTCATAAATTGCAGCATGGTTTCCTCCATCTCAGTCAACCTTCAATTCATAGGTTTGAAAATTTTCTGAGTTCCTTGAGGTTGAGTGGATGGATTTCTCTGAAAATAAGATTGTTGTGTTGTTGGACCTGCATTATAAAAAGGTAAATTGGAGTTAGAATTTTTGGCAGCAGAATATTGATTATTCCAATGAGAGTACTGTTGACTTCTATTATTTGAAAATTGAAATCCAAGAGGATATGAGGATTGTTGTCTCTGAAAATTGTTCATATAATTCACTTGTTCCTATGGTTCACTTGTAGATGCCTCACATGCACCATTTGCATGGTTTCCTCCACAGAAATCACAATTTAGCTAACTGGTAGGCATACTCTCTGCTTGAAGATTATTGATTTGTTGAGTTAGAGCAACTATTCGTTCTGAAAACATTTGATTTTGTAGCTGGTTCTGTGCAAGAAAGGTTTCCAAAACCTTAGCTTCATAACCAGAGTTTCTTCCTTGATTTCTTGAGTGTGAATTTTGGTACATTAAAGATGCCATCATCTCAATAATTCTCTGGGCTTCTTCTAAAGATTTTGTATTTAAGGAACCTCCAGCGCAACATCAACCATTGTTCTTATTGATGTATGCATCCCATTGTAGAAAGTCTCCAATTGCGTCCAATCTGGAATACAATGATGTGGACACCTTCTCAGCAATTCTTTGTATCTTTCCCAAGCTTCATACAAGGATTCTCCTTCCTACTGTACAAAGGATGTAATTTCTCCTCTCAGCTTAGCAGCTTTAGATGCAGAAAAATACTTGGTTAGAAATTTATTCACTAGCTCTGTCCAAGTTGTGATGCTTCCTTGTGGTTGAGCTTGCAACAAGCATTTGGCTTATCTCTCAAGGAAAAGGGAAATAATCTCAGTCTGATAGCTTCTTCACTGACCCCATTTATTCTTATGGTATCACACAACTGCAAAAAGTTTGAAATATGTAGGATAGGGTCATCAGAATTTCCACCAGAAAATTGATCCTGTTGGACTAAGTGTAATAGGGCAGGTTTAATCTCAGAATGGTTGGCTTGGATAGTTGGCCTAATTATAGAAGAATTAAAACCTTGCATGTTAGGAATTGCATAGTCCCCTAATGTTCTAATTCTATTTTGCTCTACCATATCTATTTCTGGATTTGGTTGTCTCAAAGGTGTAGGTGTTCTTTTTACTCTAAGAGTATTCTGAATTTCTGGAGAATAGAGAACTTCTACTTCACTATCACTTCCTATGAATTTTTCTACCAGCCCTAGTCTCTCTTCTTAATCTTCTTAAGGTTATGTCTATATCAAGATCAAAGACCAGAATTGATTTATTTTTGTTTTTACCATGCATATACAAATCAAAATGCAACAAAATTAAACTACAACTCGATATTAAGAATTACACAACAAGATTATGCATAAGATATCAGTAAAAGCATATAAAATTCAAGTCTAGCAACCATAGAATTATGCAGAATTCAAATAGAAAATGATGTAGAGAAATGAAAAATGAAATTATGCAGAAAATAGCAGAAAATAGTGCAGAAAACTACACAAAATGCAGAAAAGAAATCATGCAGAAAAACTTAAAAGCAAAACAACAAAAATAAATGTCCAATCTAGCTACCTCTCTGCTACTAATGATATTGAAACACAAATTCCCTGACAATGGCACCAAAAACTTGTTGTTTTACAATTCTAAACACTAGCAAGTGCACTAGGAATTGTATCAAGTAATGAGTAATTTTTAAGATCAAAATATCGTCTCCACAGGAAATTAGGCAATCAATTATCACTTCACAGAACAATCACCATTTGAGCCATACGAATTTGGAAGATTTGTAACATTCAGAAGTCAAGAACAAGCACAATTAAAAGGTAAGAAACTTGTAGTAAAAACAAATTATGAATGTTGTGATGAATTGAGATAGGAATGAAGAATAGTTAGGAATTTACTTCACAAGAATCTCAATATTGATTTAATTATGCCTCTGAACATTCAAGAACTTGATTAATTGACAATAAGTTTCACATATTAATAGCCAAAGGTTAATCCCTTAACTCAATGACCCTAACAAGCAACTAAACCACCCTAATCTCTTAGGTGAAGTTCAATTTCAAGTTGCATTAAGACTTAGAACCTTAGGATTGCAGAATTAGGTCTCTTTATCCCTAAGAAATCCCCAATTCTGATTGCTAACTCAGATCAGAGAAGTAAATCCAACTTTCATTGGTAAATGTTCTTTTTTGATTAACCGCACAAATTTCCATTCACAGATTGCAATAACAGCAGAATTAACAATTCAATTAATCCAAGAACTCAAAATTCAGAAGCAAAAGTTAAATCAATACATCAATTCGAGTTCTATAAACTCCTAACTATGGAGAATTAAGCAAACATTGTAACAGAGAAAGAGAAAGAAGGAGAAGAAGAGAAGAATTGCAGAGAAGCCATCTCCACGAGCTCCAATCCAATGCCTCTTCTTGGAGCTTCGAAATTCGACCCCAATCCTCTCTCTCACTCTCTCTCAACGAGAATACTAACAGAAAAAATAGAAAATGAACAAAAGACCCCGAGTTCTGAGCTTTTTCTGATATTTATAAGAATTCCTGACTTTGGGCATTGTCACTTTGCTTCATAAGAGTGACCACGCAGAGGCTCATGTAGTTTCTGGAAGACTGGAACATTCACTTTCATTGATAAGAGTAGCAACGCAGGAGGTCCAGGAGTGCGTGTGATCACTTTCGAGAGCAAGAGTGACCACGCACAACTTGCCTTGAGACACTCCTTTTTGGAACATCCACTTTCGCTAGTAAAAGTGGTAACGCAGAGCTTGCTGAAATTCTACCTTCTCTGGAACACTCACTTTTGCCAGTAAGACTGAGCACGCAGAGCTTGCTGAAATTCTGCCTTCTCTAGAACATTCACTTTTGTTGGCGAGAGTGGTAACGCACAGCTCTGCTGAGATTGAACTTCTCTGGAATGTTCACTTTTAGTGATAATAGTGATCACGCCCACACTCAACTTCTCATTTAAGCTATGAATCACTCACTTTCGCTGGCAAGAATAACCATGCCCAGCTTAAACTCCATAAGCCATGTTCTTTTGAGTCCAGACTTGCTACTTTTCTACTATTTCTCCATTGATCTACCAGCTTCATGGACTTTGCTCAGAATTTTCTACAAAAACACACTTCAATTATTAATTTCTACACAGGAAATTCATAAATGCTAAACTAATTGTGTATTTAAAGAAATTCTTCAATCATTCTATTTTAATGATTTTTTCTACTTTTTCCAACACATTTTCCTTATCAAATGGATTAAAACTATAGTAAAGTACTAGTAAAAATATGGATTCATCATTCATCATAAAACACATCTTATCACAATTAAAGAAAACATTATGGCATTACATATCACAGTGTCATATAAAGCAAGTTCTCATCTCAACACATAAACACATTATATTCTACAAATTCACAATTTCTTTTTCTTTTATTCACGCTTACCATGCCATGTGGCCACAGCTATCTGATGCCTCTATCCCGAGATCTTACACATCCATGTAAATAGTCACCGGATAGCCTAATGCAATATGGGTACAATGCATGCAATAGACAGCCCCATAGCAAAGGTAATGGTCAGGAGTCAACTCAGGAAACGAGTGTGTCCATCATTTGGTCATCCGTACACAATATTCTGTGCACAAACTCGAATGTCACTCATCACCCTACATTTCTCCAAGATATCTCATATCGTCTCCATCTTTCACCCCTATTGTATCTCTGTAACTATTTACATCATATCCATTTCCATCTCATACTTTTTTGAGTATGTTCATATATGTCATTTCTCATGTTCACATATGTCATTTCTCATGTTCACACATATTTTTCATTATATTTTCACATACCATTCATTATATACATCAAACCATGTGATGAATCCATAATTTTACTAGTATTTTAATGTAGTTTTAACCCAATTGATAAGGAAAATATGTTAGAAAAAGCAGAAAAATGCATAAAAATGGTATGATTGAAGGTTTTCTTCAAATACATAGTTATTTTAGCATTTATGAATTTTACATGTAGAATTTAAGAATTTCATCATGTTTTTGTAGGAAAAATCTAAGCAAAGTGCATGAAGATGGAAGATCAATAGAATGATAGAGGAAAAGTAGCAAGTTTGGACTCAAAGGACAAGATTATAGGAATATAAGTTGGGAATGATCACTATTGTCAGTGAAAGTGAGAAGTAGAGTCTGGGCGTGGTCACTAGTACCAGCGAAAGTGAGTGTTCCAAAGAGTTTCTCAGAAGAATATAGTGTGTGTTACCACTCTTGCTAGCGAAAGCAAGCGTCCTAGAAGGGCCTCAAACTTAGCAAGTAGCGCGTTACCACTCTTGCTGGCGAAAGTGTATGTTCTAGAGAAGCTTTAATATTAGCGAGAAGCGCATTGCCACTCTTACCAACAAGAGTGAATGTTCCAGAAAGACCTTAGCTTTGCAAGTTGCGCATGGTCACTCTTGCTCATGAAAGTGAACACGCACACTGCTCCACCTCCTGTGTTGTCACTTTTATCAATGAAAGTGATAGTTCCAGTCTTTCAGAAACTATATAAGTCTCTGCGTGGCTAGTCTTGTGAAGCAAAGTGATGACATGCAGAGGCGAGAATTCTTATAAATACCAGAGCAAGGTCAGATTTTGGGATCTTTTGTTCATTTTTTGTTTTTACTTCATTTCTTTGTTCAAAGAGAGTCAGAGAGAGAATTAGGGATGAACGTCGAGCTCCAAGAAGAGGAATCGAATTGGGGATCGTTGAAGATGCTGCTTCTGTATTCTTCCTCTTCTTCTCCTTCTTTCTCTTTCTTTGTTGTAATGTTTGTCTAATTCTTCATAGTTAGGAGTTTATGGATCTGGAATAGATGTATTGATTCGATTCTTGACTCTGAACTTTAAGTTCTTGGATTAATTGAGTGGTTACTTCTGCTGTCAACGTGATCTTTGAATGGAAATTCAATTGATTAATAAAAGAGGAACTTTTACCAATGGGAATTAGAATTGCTTCTCAGATCTAAACTAACTACCAGAATTAGGGGTTTCTTAGGAATAAGTGAACTTAATTCTGCAATCCTATGGTTCTGATTCTTAATGTAACTTGAAATTGAACCTCACCTAAGGGATTAGGGTGGTTTAGTTGATCGTTAGGGTCAATGAGTTAAGGGATTAACCTTTGACTATTAATATGTGAAATTGATTGTCAATTAGCCAATTGCTTGAATGTTCAGAGGTTGAGTTGAATTAATATTGATATTCTGGTGAAATAAATTTCTAACTATTCTTCATTCATATCTCATCTCAACATAAAATTCGTACTTTGTTTTTACATCAATTTTACTACCTTTTATTGTTCTAGTTTATTACTTTTACATGTTGTAAACTTTTCAAATTCGTATGGCTCAACTAGTTATTGCTCTGTGAAGTTGTAACATCCTATATTTTGATTTAAATAAAACGAGGTTTGTTAAAGTATAATTGGAATAGATTTGGATAGAATTTATTAATAAAAAAAAAAAAAAAAAAGTGAACAGTAAAACCGCCTATGAACAGTAAACCGCGTATGAACAGTGAAACCGCCTTTGTACAGTGACGATGACGTCATGGCTGACGTCACATCCGTGTACAGTATGTGTGCACAGTGTTTCCGGCATGAACAGTTACCGCGAACAGTGTTTCCGGCATGAACAGTAAGGCGGTGAACAGTGTTTCCGGCGATGAACAGTAACTTCGAAAATTTTCTATAAAAAGGGGGTTGCAGACGAAATTTTCATTTCTTCACTCCTATCCAAGGTTCTCAAAGGTTCTAAAGTCATATCTCGCCATTTTCTCCCATACTAAACCTCCTAAACTTAGATTTTTCTTCAGATCTGTGATTCTACGTTCGATCTAAAGGATTACAAGTAAGTTTTTCTAAGTTTGAAGTTAGATTTACCGTTCGTTTCTATTTTTCTTCTTCTTATAGATGTTCATGATGTTCTTAGGAAAACCTCCGTTCTAGAGTTAAACCTTCGGTTAAATCCTTGTAAAAGCTCTGTTTTGAGGTAAGGGGGGCTCTACTTTATCATTTCGTTATGTTTATTACTTGTATTCTCATAGATCTTGTCATGTATGTAATTATATGTGAAATAATCCCTGTTTTATGAGAAATAATCGGTGAAAAGTGAGAATAATTAGTTGTTTATGTGATTTTATGATGAGTACATGGTGAAATTGGGATATTATGTTCAAATAGGGCATGATAAGGTATATTGAGGATGGTTGATATGATTTTATGATTTTGTGATATAAAATATACGAAGAGATGGATGTTTCATTTTTGAATATATTGTGTTTTATGTAAAAATAATGTGTATTGTGAATGTGCCATGGTTTGATGTATATGATGAAAAGTATGTGGAAATATAATGAAAAATATGTGTAAACATGATAAATGGCATATGTGAACATGTGAATATGCTCAAAAGAGTATGAGATGGAAAAAGATATGATGTAAATAGTTACAGAGATACACTGGGGAAGTGGAAGATGGAGACGATATGGGATATCTTGGGGAAATGCAGGGTGGTGAGTGACATTCGGGATTGTGCACAGAATATTGTGTTCGAATGCACCACATGGCCACATGGCCACACACTCATTTCTCGACTTGACTCCTGACCATTACCTTTGCTAAGGGGCCGTCTATTGCATGCGTTGTATCCGTATTGCATTGGGCCATCCGGCGACTATTTACATGGATGTGTAAGACCTCGGGATAGAGGCATCGGATAACTGTGGCCACAGGGCGCGGTAAGCGCGGATAAAAGTAAAAGAAATTGTGAATCTGTGTAATGTAATGCGCGTTGAGATGAGAATATGCTTTATATAACCTTGTGATATGTAATGCCATGATGTTTTCGTTAATCGTGATAAGATGTGTTTTGTGAAGAATGTATATGTTATGTATGAGTGGTAGGGTAGAGACTCACCCTTACACAACATTTTTCAGGAAACCAGGACGAATAGTACCAGGCTCACAGTGCATGGATGGATGAGAACTGCTATAGGACTTAGTTATTTTGAGTTATGTAATGAATATTTTCAGTTCTATAGCGTTCTTTTGAAAATGTTGTAAAACTACTATTCCTCTTTATTGCTGATGAAAACTTTAGAATCTTTGTTTTCCTAAAGTACTTATGAATTAATGAAATTTTACTCTATGAACCTTATATCATTTCAATGTCTTTTCCTTATTAGAAAGTTTTGAAGGAAAATTTACTTTACCATATTAATTTTTATGAAAATTTATCATGTATTGAGGAAAGAAATATAAGGTGTTACAGAAGTGGTAATTGAATTCCTAATTCCCTGTGGAGATGATACTTGGATTTTAAATTTACTCATTACTTGCTGCAATTCCTAGTGCACTTGCTAGTGTTTAGAAATTGTACAACACCATGGCATATTCACAATACACATCTTTTTTTACATGCACCACAATATATTCAAACATGAAGCATCCATCTCTTTGTATATTTCATATCACAAAATCATATCAATCATCGTCAATATACCTTATCATGCACTATTTGAACATAATAACACATTTTCACCATATATTCACCATAAAATCACATAAATAACCAATTATTCTCACTTTTCACTGGTTATTTTTCACAAAACAAGGATTATTCCACATATAATCACATATGTGACAAGATCTCTGAGAATACAAGTAATAAACATAACAAAATGATAAATTAGAGCCCCCTTTACCTTAAGATAAGGATTTCTCAAAGATTTAACCGAAAATTTTGCTCTAAAATCAAAGTTTATCCTAAAACTTATAAGATACCTATAAGAAATTTGAGATGAAGAGAAATGAATGGTAAATCTAGATTCAAACTTAGAGAAACTTACTTTGAATCGCTTAGAATGAACGTACAATCCCAGATCTGAAGAGAAATTTAAGTTTAGGAGGTATAGGATGAGATAAAATGGTAATATATGGCTTTGGGTCTCCTTAGAACCTTTGAGAAGTGTGAAGAATGAAGATTTCATGCAAGACCCCCTATTTATAGGCAAAATTTTGAAAAAAAAAATTTGGGTACTGTTCATGCCAACATACTATTCATTGCCAGTATTGTTCATCGACGGAATTATTGTTCATGACCGACTTACTGTTCACTTTTTTTTTCAAACTCCATCTAAATCTATTCTAATCACACTTAATATCACATAATTCTTTAATTAATACTTAAAAATACTTGGTGTTACACTTGTAAACTATTTAGAATAGTATATATATATATATATATATATATATATTAATGTTATTTCACGTTCCCTTCTTAATTTGTCTATTCCCATTTTTGCCATTTGTAACGACCCTTTTTATAAGGAATTGAGAACATTATTTTTACACCATTTACATATTTAAGATAGATAAATAATAGATAATATAAGTATAAAATTTACTTTCATTCAAAATAAACAAAGTTCCTTATAACAAATATCTAATAGAATGATATAATATTACATTTAGTTTAAATAAAAAGCATGCAATATTAATTTGTCAATGTCATGTAAAAAAATTAATTAGTTAATAAAGGAGAAAACACATAATGAAGTAAGATAAAATTATTGACGTACTTGAATATAAATAAGAGTTCATGTTCAATAATGCTATAGCCAACAATGCAAATAGAAATTTAAAAATGTAAGTAAGTTTATGTTTGTTAAGGGCATAGCAAAATTGCTTACATAAGCTTTAGAATGTAAAATTCTACAATTTATGCTATTTCACTCGCATGTGCCTTCAAAGTCTTACATTTTCTATTTCTTTTACATTGATTATAAAAGAACTTATATAAAATGTGACATTTCACATCGATTTCAAAAATAACTAAGTTAAAAAGTTACATATAAATTATTTTTACATAGGTTCCAAGAACAATTGAGGTAAAAAGTTATATATAAATTTTTTACAATAATTTAAAAAATAATTAATGTAGAAAATACTTTTTTATCCGTTACTAACTAATGAAAAAAATTTACAATTTTTCTCATCTTTATAATCATAAACTTAGAAGGAATATAATTTTTACTACTAAACTCTAATTTATACAAATTATCAATTTGAACTAATGTATTGACAATTTAAGCTATTAATCTTAAAATTTCTTATTATTTTAAAAAATACCACCACACCTTTGTTACATCGGTTAAGTTTTAACATACGTAAAAAATTGATGTAGCAAGGTTTTTTGGTATTAGTGTCAACAAAAATGTAAAATAATTATCAGGTCAGTATTTTCTATGGTATAAAATCAATTAGTAAATAATGGTGATGAAAAAATCATAAAAAAAATTAAAACACGTCATTTTATTAGAAAATAGGAATTCAAATTGATAATATTGCTATGGTTAATAAGATGGTGAGATATGAGATGAAAAATATTAATGTAAAAAATAAATAATCAGTTTTATATATATATATATATATATATATATATATATATATATATGATGATGATGATGAAAAAGAGTGTAAATTAAGAGATATTTTTACGTTGGAAAATAATGAGTCAATAATAATTTAGAGAGATTAAGTAATATTATGAAAAATACATTAAACAAGATGCAAATTGAGGAGGCAAGTGGAACCATGTGGAATGGAATTCGGAAATATCGGTCCCTTGCAGCCACAACAAAACATAACTATAAAATTGAGCTATCTTCACCTCAGTCCACACTTTTCGCTTTTGGTTGGCTTCAAGAATAATTCTATTTCACTTTTAAGTATCTATAAAAATGTCAAAAAATGATGAAGTTATATTGTTAAATTATTATTGCTACATTTGTCAATGTTTTATAAGTTCTACTACAGATGAAGAGACAGTAATATTCATGAGGAATAAACAAATCGCAACCACACAAGAGAAAGTAATATTCCCTTGCTATTGAATTCACAAATAATGTATATTCACGAGGATATATTTCTATGTAACCATTGGTCCGCTCTTCAATTTTCTCCACTAAAAAAAGCTCCAATCCTCGGATTCTTGGTTGTAACCAACCTCTTCCATTGAATTTATTGTCATGAAAATAAAAGATTACGCTTAATAGATGGAATTGATTTAAGCATCGTGATTATCTCTCACTTGAGGCATCTATTTCTTCTTCACTATTGGTTTGCTATGTTTGGGGTATCTCCAATCGCAAAGGACTCCATTTTTTATTCTCAATATAATACTGTGACAATTGTTAAAACTCATGCCGCTAATATACATGAACGCCTTGTTAACCAACTCGTCTTTCTCAAATCTCGAAGTTAGGTTTTGAGAAGGAAAAATTAAGAGACAAGATTTTCCGAAACAATATGCTGGGAATTTGTAAATTATTGCAAAAAATGGTGAAAACACAGTTATAAGTTGTTGCACTGCCTAAACAGCTAAATATTATTGTTAATGCTAAATTATCTATTAAAATAATTGAAAATGTAAGTAAATGATTTTCTTAAATCATATTATTGGAAACGTAGTAGATAAAGTTGGCTAGTTTTAACTATTTTTCAAAATCTAAATAAATGGTATTAGTGCAGAAGCTTATGTGTCAAAAATGATTTAGTATGATCAGTGCTAGTGCAAGCATGCATATTTTATTCTACCAAATATACAATTAACTTATGAAGGAACACGCTGCAGTGTGAATATTTGGGAGCACATTTGATCTTGAAAGTGTTGTGTGTGGTTGTCTTTTTCTTTACAACTTGGTAACCAATCGCGTTTGGGACCGTTTTAAGGAGTGGTAAAGGACCGTTGTCTTTGGAAGGGCTTTTTGTATGCGGTACAATCCAAAACTGTGAAACTATTGGTTTGAGACTACGGAACTCTTTTGTGTAAAACTTTTGTGAAAAAGCAATTACAAATGTCCAAGTAATAACTGGAATCAAGAAGTTGATCACCAAAACTTATAACATGTGGCATACGTGCATGGAATCATATCACCAAGGTTTAGATTGGTGGGAGAAATAGTTGAGAAGACTATGTTCATCCTCTAGATAAATATGGAGAATGAGATGCTAGAGCATATAAGAAAGACGACAACGCTAAAGAAACTTGGGGCACTTCACCACATTTTCAAATGAAAAAATTGCATGATTATAGATTTATAGAGAGTGAGTTATTGTCAACTTCGCAAAAGGAAATAACAATCAATTAATGTTCTCGTAAGGAAATACTCCTTACTCTAACTAATAGATCCTAATAGTAATTTTGTCAAGGTAAAAAAATAATCATTCTATCTATGGTTGAGTCAAATCTATATATAGTGAATTCATTCGTGTAATCATGGCATTCGAATTGCACCAGCACTTCTAAAGAATGGAGAACAAGATTCACCCTTTTAACAAAATGAAAATGAGAAGATCAGTCAGAAGAAGGTTCTTGGTCAAAATGAATATGTGAAAATCAACAGTAAACAGGTTCTTAGGTAGCTGGATTGGTCGAGATAAAGTTTTTCTCAAAATGAAAATATCTGAAAATTCTACGGTAACATATTCTTTGGTGGAATGGTCAAAAGGTTTATTCTTGTGCTAAAATAAATATGCAAATGATCTACCACAATTATTTCACTAATTTGATTGTAAGGGAAAGATATAGAAATCCCAATTATGAACTAGATGTTAGCTCGGAGTCTCGTTGACTTTGCATCACCATTTATAGAGTTAAGATCCCACATATATAATTGCATCCATCGACCTTAATCAATCTAGAAGTGTTAACATCCCAAAGATATATAAAAGTTATAATTGAATTTGATTTTATTTAATTATATTGAATATATATACGTGGATCTTAAGAGAGAATGAAATTAAAGTACGGTAAATGCTGCATGATTGCATTCATCAATTCATTTAAGAAATAAAGTTGATTTTTTCGTGAGTGATCGTCTTTCCCTCTACAAAACTTGGCTACTGCGCTTCTTTTTCTTAGGACGAGTGACTATGTTAATGTTTAAAATATGGACCTAAAAAGGTTACAATATTTGTTAGAAAAAAAAACAAGTATATGGAAACAATAAACGGATAAATCGTAAATTTAAAATACTACAAGGATATAGACTTAGGTTAAAATCGATAATGAATTGTATCAGCGTAAAAGTTCTCTTTATCCATTTAACTAGAGAGGAAGGGAGAATATCCTGGCAAAAGGATGTGATCGAACTTAATTGAAGAAACATTTGAACTCTTGGAGTATTCAAAAACCATATGCAGTGATGAATTTGTTCAATTTTAGAATTCCGAACAGATACAAGTTTGTTACAGTTTCGAAACTTGCGTTCCAAAACATTGATAGACAAAATTCATCAGGTTTGAGGATGCTTAAGTTGTCACATCCTCGATCACCCACTGTTTTTGAAAGTTAAGCCCCAAAATATACTTGTTTTACTAACTTACGTTGTAAAATATCCGTTCGTAGAACTATTAAGCTGAAAATGCTGCTACATTTATGGTTGAGAGTAGGTTCATAAATCCGGATCAGTTTTGTCATCCTTTTTTTTTTATAGATTATGAAGAAACATGCGAATAAGAATTAAGAAAAAAAAATCTTTTTTTAAGAATGTAATTTATGGCATCCATTACACATTTAAAATAATAATTGATTTAAGGATATGTATTTGTACACACCCACCGAGTCTTATCTAAAGCTGTATTACAACAAACTTTTTAACATATGAGAACTTTTAATCCAATTATCAGTTCTAGAGAACATGCATGTTATGGTTAATACTCGACAAATGTGTAACAGTATCTATAATTACATCAATTATCTGAATGATGAGTGAAGTGCCCTTGCCATCAACTAAGAAGGTAATGCAGACAGTCTACTGCTATCTTTACTTTACAATTGTAATGATTGAAATGAGAAGTAAACACCCGCATGATACATATCGACTTAAATTTTCAATTAAAGTTTCAACCGCACTCATAGATCTCATGTTAGACCTACGTTTGGAGGATGAAACATGGAAGGAATGGCATGGGGAAAGGGAAATCAACAAGAACATGTAAGGAATTCATAGGATGCCATAATATATATATAAACTTGGTACTAATTAATAATTAGTTTGAAGTACATGCTATTGCAATAACATTATTGTATGTTTACATAAGCATATAGAGAGGGTTTCATGGTTTTTTTTATGGATAGGAAAATAAAGTAATACTAACACTGAGATTAATTCTCCGGAACGGCTCGTTTGAGAACACAGAAATTGAAAGCACAGTTATATGGATCCCAGTGAAATCCGATCTCATCCCCTTTCTTCAGATCTCTTCTTCTCACGAAATCCTGGTTCCACTTTCCAATAAGAACATAGCTCTTGGATGAAGACCACCGCTTTAGAACAAGTTGGTGCATGGATTTGGTGTCCATGTCCCAAACTTTAACCGGGGTTCCTTCCTCAGTCTCTGCAGCCCTTGCATGATCTACACTCAGCATAGGCAAAATTTGTTTTTTGACCAAATCTGCAGCCAACAAGAGTCTGCTCAGGATTCCCAGATCACTATCAGTTAGTGTCTTCTTGATCTTCCATGGGTCATCATAAAGCTTTAGTGTGGTTGAGACTCCTTTATTCCTCTCTTCTTCATTTTTGTTGTTGTAGAATCTTCTCCTTGAAGTCCTCAAAGTCGAGGCTTCACAGATGGTAGATTTCCTCTTCTTTTGGCACTGCTCCCTTTCATCTATAGGATTGTTCATGTTGGAAAAGATGAATGTCAAATTTGATGGAATTTGTGACTTTAAACTCATAAGAATGGTTGAAAGGGCTTTGAGAACTTGAGAGTTTACACTACTAGAATTTCTTCATCATTTTTTTTATATGGTCGTATTTGTAGAATGGGATAGTAAAGACTCATTTCCATCAACATATAAATGGACTTCCTTTATCTTTGTCATAGCCAGTAGAAAGGCATTTCCTATTTTCTTTTCGAAAGTATGAATGGGATAAGAATATCCAATGTCATACAAATTATTGCCAACTTCCCTTTTAAGTAATATTGAAATTCGCTCAATTTAGCTATACTTTTCTTTTTTAATTTTGTATTGATTAGTTATGAATTTATTATTTTAATTCATGTTGGTGTATGTCCTTTGGAAAATGACATAATTTTGTTTCCTAAATAAATAAATAGCCCCCCCCTTATTTTAACGAAAATCATACATAATGTATCATTTGTAAATAGGGATTAGAATCTATATAGGGCTGTTGAGAAGAAAGAGGAAAGAATGAATAGAAACTGTGGACCATGCACCAGAAAATAATGGACCACACTAGAACAATGAGAACTTCAAATTTGATTTTCTCACACTTGTAAAGTTATAGAATCTAAATACTTTTTGAGTACGGTTCATCCATGTTCACACAAACTTTTGAGTAATTCTATGCATACAAAAATTTGAAATACAAAAGAAAAATATTTTATTTAATATGTTCTCAAATTTCTTTTCGAACTTGATAGGGAATTGATCGACAACAATTCCTATAGATTAATATAAAAAAATAACATATACATGTTGCATTTTCCTTTCGATGAAATTAAAATTAACTTGACTCTATAGGTTCTCCGTACTCACTATATTCCACCTTCTTATATACAGCGTTAAAAATGTTAAATCCTTCATGTGTCATTCACCCGATCATTTGACTTCAGACAAGAATTGAAAATTCCAATGATTATTGCACCCATTCTTTAAAATAAAAAGTTAAATTTCCCCTCAATAAAACGAATATGTACATTGTACAAGCTTTACGTGGAAAAAAACTTTTGCATCAAAATGTACTATAGAGATGTATTAAGTATTTACAAATCTTCACTTGATCATCTTAAATACGTAGTATTCAAAAGTTTAAAGTAAACCTTTCGATCCTTTAAAGGATAAGATTATCATATTAGTGATTTGACTAATTTTGTAATTGAACTAGTTCATTCAACAATAAAGTGTCATTTTATTATTTTTCAATTTCTTTTACCAAAATTACTATTAAAGATACAATCTTAGTCTTCACCAGTAAAAAACAAAAATACAAAAATAAAAACTTAGTCCTTGTGAGAATGCTGCTTTATGGTATTACGTATGTTTTTTAAATTACAAAAATAACGTGCATTTTAGAAAGATAATTGTATGTGTATAAAACATCATATTCGTCATCTTAATTTCTTGGACTCTTAATTTTACCAAAATATTTCATCAAATCCTCAAACTGTACCAAAAGGATACTTATCTCTTTCTTTACAGGTAGCATATGAAATATAGAAAGATTAATAATTGAATTTTAGTTGACACACGGAATGAAAATTTGTGAATTCCCTCAACAATGTTCATACATTGTGGCTGAAAAAGAACTTCATGATATGATATATTGAACTTCTTAATGAAAGCATTTCAATACAAACTATGGGGAAAGATAATGGAAATAATGAATATCTGGGGGAGGGGAAAATAAGATCACAAGTATGAGGACAACAATTTTAATCTTCTATTACCTAGATGACGGATCTAGCCTGTATATGTGAGTGGGTTTTAATTAGATATTAATGCACCGGTTTCAATATTTGTAAATAAAGATAAATTTGCATAAAGTTTAATAGTTTCCTTATTGAAAAGATATAATTTTATTTAACTAATTATTATATATTAAAACTGTAGACATCAGATAATCCACTAAGCCAGAATATATATTGATAAATTTAAAAAATAAATAAGGATTTTAAATTGTTAAAATAGCAAATAAATAAAACAAACTTACTGTGAAAATGAAAAATATTCAGTTTTATAGAAAAATAATTTTTGAAAAATAATATAAATTTCTATATATGCCTAATTGAAGTTATTTTTAATACTACAGGAATATATCTCTGTTACGAATTGATCTTTTAGTTACTTTCTCAGATACTATCGCTGAAATAATAGAAAAGCAAATGATTAAAATAATCAAGTAAATAATTGAAAATAGTTGCCGCTCAAAATATTAAAAAATAATTGAGACAAAGCTTTGATGAACCTTTGTTATGTCAATATTAAAACATGCAGACGCGTACTGTTTAATAGAACCCTCAATTCCCGATATGACTAAATAAGTGCTTCCTCTGGTGCGTATTGAACATTAAACATGGGTAGGTTGAATAATGAAGGAGCGAATATAATAAATTGGAGATAGAAATAACACATGTTGATTAGTACCCATTATTTGACACATGTTAAAAAAGAAAAAAAAAATAAAATAACCTCGTTTCCTTAAATCTGGATTCTACCTGAAGCATATTAGACGGACAACTTTTAAATGTTAATAGAAGTTGATTTAAGTAGTTATAGTCGAGTACTTATGGAGCATTGCCCTAAAAGAGAGCTCCTTTCCTCCTTTGGATTTGTCTATACCTTGGAAACTCAGCCTAGATGATACCCAACAAAGGAAATTAAAAAGAATTTGCATAATCAATTACCTTAGAAAGCGACTCCTGAGGCATGGTTAGTGAAAGCGACTCACATGCTCCATATTGAAGAAGATAGAAAGATAGATATATACTTCTGTTACAGGTGTTGATGTTGCGTTCATCCGATTAAATTGGAGGAACACTTTCTCTTCCATTGATTTCTTCATGAAACACGAAACGTTACTTGCTGCTGATCATAGATCACCCAGCAGCTGGTAGACTTCAATTTTTTACATGAATGAATCACGTCCATAAACAACTGAATGCCTCAACAATTCACCCTTGGAAACGGCTCTTTTTATCTCAGAATCAAGCAATAAAAAAATGTTAGTTACCCTTTTACTCATTTTCCTTACTAATTTTTTGATAGATAAATTTCATTTTCTGTACCTCGTGTGAAATTGGTTAGGTTGTCATTTAACTACATCCGACAGTACCAGGCACAGGGAAATAACAAGTTATTGGGTTGGCAATGAGGTTCAAAGTAATTAACTAGTTATTGGCTGCTCAAAGTTAAGGAGTGAATGAAGGGTGCATATCTGTTTTTGTATCAACTCAACATGATGTGTTATATAACCAGCCAGAAATTAAGCCATCACCATATATAGTCCTTTCTTCAGTGTTTATAACTGCTAGGTATAGTTTGTAACCAAAAGTTAGGAAGGAAGAGAGGGAGATACTGCGAACCTAGCTAAAAAGCAAAAGGGTCAAAAAGATGTTGTGGCTGTGGTCGAGGGGTGACGATCGATCGCGTGGTTACTGTTTCTTTAGGAGGTGGGTATCCTTGCTGTGTTGCTTTCGAACCTTTGAAGAAGAAAGGGAATTTATGCTTACCAAGTAGATATTGCAATCTTGATCTCCACCACAGCTCGCTTATTTGGTATCTAAATCTAAAGCGAAGTGATGAGTGGACGCATTGGGTTGAGTTTCCTATGTGACGGCCCAACCTTATTTGATTCATATGGGTACGTGTTACAAGAGGATTGCTGTTAGGGTTTCTCTTCGATATATTTTTCAAAAGTGGCAAGTATGCTACATAATGGGTACGTAACATTAACAAGGGAACGTGAAACGAGGCTTTGAGGAAAGAGAGAAAGAATTAAGCATTCCTGACAACAGCGGAAAACTTGCATGATTTTCCCCCCCTCTAAAAGTTTAGTTGTTGCTGTCTCTCCGCTAGTTATTTTTCAATTTGAAACGGTGAAAATATAACTTTGCGCAAAAAAATTAATAAACCCCACATCTTTTAATGTTTAAAATTTGCATTGCTGTCTTTCGCTTGTTTATGATTTATGAAATACTTTGACTAAATGCTAGATACTGAGAATCAACTTACTTACTCCTAATAATAATAATAATAATAATAATTATACAACATACTCTCTAGCAAGTGTTAGTGAGTGCACTATAAACTTTCATATGCTATGGGCAAAATTTATTCTAAAACAATTATTTGTTTTGAATTTAGTAAATGTGATGAAGTAATATAAATTGCCTCACTATGTATCAAGCCTTAGAGGTTCACTCACCCTTTCACCTTATCCAGGGAAATGGAGTTATGGTCACCCGCCCCCGGAAACAATAACAATTTTCAATTGATGAGTTCAAAAGTCTATCTTAATATAGTTTGGAAATGCATTTCTCATTTATATGGGCTAACTAATAATTACTTGTATTTAGCCAATTCAAATAAAGCTTGGCAAATATAACCATCATTTTAACGAGTAAAGTAAATATCGTTTTCATGAACATTGTGATATAAATTCAACAATATGCTACTGGTACATAAACCACTTGTTACATTGATTAAAAATGAGATTTTACATTAGTTGAAAAAGAGATCTAGAGATATAATGTAATAAGTAAAGATATTTTTTAACGATTAAATTCCATTCAATCTACTAAGTTACAATTTTCTACATCTAATATAGCAAAATTGGTCTAAAATGTCAAGTACATCAATTATACCATAACGGAAGAAGAAGGTGTAGGATTTTTAAATTAGTTATAGATAAAACTGATATAAAATTTTGTTACTAGATTAGTTATGACATAACCGATCATTTTCGTTATCAGATAAGTAATAAACTAATCTAAAATGTGACATTCTGAATCAGTTATAGTGTGAATCAATTGAAAATATTTTTTTAATATATCGTTGCTTTGTATATATTATCAGACTTGATTACTATAGAATAGAACCAAACAGACAATGAATATGATTTCAAGATTCATTATTCAGGTTATCTTATAGAAACTAAAGAGAATTATAAACACAAATTACAACTATTATAAATTGAAAACTATAACTACATATTCTAAGCCCTATACATAATTAAGATACACCAAAATTATACAAAAAAAAAAAAAAAAAAGCAAAAGCAAGTGTTGGAAAAACTTGTCAATTATTAATAATCTCATTAAGATACTTTATCCAAGGCTTTTGAATGGACTACAACAGAAAAGACATTAGAGAGTGTTTCGCCATCATTTTAAAGAGCTGATAGCTCTATATTTTGGCTTACTTTTGTAACTTATTTGGATGTACTTGTTTCTTATTTAAATGGAGTTTATTATGATTTTTGTATTAATTGTGCAGTTTAACATTAAAAGAAGGTCATAACTGGATTTTGAGTGTATTTTTTTGTCTAAATTGGATGAAAAATAAAACAAGGATATCCATGCTTTGTATTGTCCTTAATTTATATTTTAATTCTGAAATGAATTATATCAAGGGAAGGTAAATAAAGTAAATTTTTTTATATTTATGGCTTAAAAATTAAAGAAAAGTCATACTTACATTTCTGTTATTCAATTTATGAAAAACTTGAAGGTATTAAAAAATTTCAAAGGAAACATTTTCTATATTTTAAATTTATAAGTAGAGTAAAACTAAAAAAATTCATTCTAACAATTTATTTAATCTATGATGTAACACCTTTAATTTTGTTCCCCTTGTATTGGAAAAATAGGAATTTTGGTGTAAAGTTTCTCTCTTAAGCAAGATATGTCTCGCTCAAGCGACACAAAATTTTCTGGACTTGATCCACAGTAGTACATGAGTCAAAATAATAGAAATCTAATTATTATAACACTAGACAAGCAACAAGAGTCTTCTCTCGAGGACCATTAAAGTAATTTATCAAAATAAAAATTGAAACGGGGGAACGTCACGACACCCTTTTTATAAGGAATTGAGAACATTATTTCTACATAATTTACTTATTTAAAATAGATAAATAATGGAAAATATAAGTATAAAATTCACTTTTCATTCAAAATAAACAAAGTTCCTTACAACAATATCCAACAGAACATAATATTACATTTAGTTTGTAATACTCAAAATACACAAAAATAATACTACATAACCCCCTCTATATGAGGTCTCAAAATATAAAGAAATGGACTTTAATGCAAAATTACTCAACTCTAACCTTCTAACACTTCTCCATTGGCCCGTCAACTTGTGAAGTAGATGCAACACCTACTATATCTACTTACGTACCACCGTACAATTGCTGCAGTACACATGCACACAACAGCCTAGACAAAAATGCAAGAATGAGTTTACAAAAGAAAATCATATATAGAGAGCAAAATATTTTTCACAGCAACAGTCCCAAGCATTCTCAGCCTATCTAAAGAACAACATGAAAACGGTTTCCAACTGGTTTCACAACCTAAGTTTTCCAGAAAAATTGTGCCGATGTCACGACCCCTTTTATAAGGAACCGAGAATATTATTTCTACATCACTTACTTATTTAAGATAAATAAATAACAGAGAATATAAGTATAAAATTCACTTTTCATTCAAAATAAAAAAAGTTCCTTACGGTAAATATCCAACGAAACAACATAATATTACATTTAATTCATAAAACTCCAATACACAAAAGTTTTACTACATAACTCCCTCTATATAAGATCTCAAAATATAAGGAAAAGGGCATTAATGCAAAATCACTCGACTCTAGCCATCTAACACTCTCCACTGGCCGCTCAGCCTGTGAAGTAGATGCGACACTTACTACATCTGCTCACGTAACACCGTACGATCATCGCAATATACACGCACACAGCAGCATAGATAGAAATACAAGGGTGAACTTACAAAAGAAAAATCATATTTATAAAGCAAAATATTACTCACAGCAATAGCCCCATGCATTCTCAATCCATCTAAGGCAGAACATGAAACTGATTCCAACTGGTTTCACAACCTAAGTAATCCAAAAGGAACCGAGCCGGTCCGAGAAATACTGTTCATGCTATCAGCGAATAATTTAGTTACTGTTGATGCTATCAGGGAAATGGTGAATGTAAAAACTTCATTAATACAAGAGATGTATAAGGGTGATAAGAAGAGTGAAAACCACATCCTGCCTAAAAAAAAAAATTGCAATTATTTCCTTACATTTAAAGGAGGACCTGACATTGAGGGAGCTGAGTTATGACTCTAGAAATTAGAAAATAAAGACTCACTTATATGGATTATGCAGACACAAAAGGTAAGTGCATCATAAATGAATTTTCTTTAAATGTACTATTTGATTTTGATGCTACCCATTCTTTTATTGCTTCAGATTATGTGAAAGACTAGAATTGGAAACTACCTTTCTTGATTATTATATATGTCTTACTTCTCAAACTATATATACTGCCCAAAATTTTTTAAATTATCCTATAATTATTGACAATAAAAAAATTTTAGTGGACCTAATTCTAGGAGTTAGATATATTTCAATTGCACCTTATAGGATGGCTTAAATAGAGCTAGTTGAATTTAAAAAGTAAATGGAGGAGTTGGGTGGAAAACAATTCATCAAACAATATGTCATATGAGGAGCTCTAGTATTGTTATTTAAGAGAAAGGATGGTACTACGAGACTATGTAGAGATTATCTAGTATTCATCCAAACTTTGGCAACGTAATTGAGGAAGAAACGTGGAAGAAAACAACTTGAGATTGCAGAATCTTAAACGCCTATGCAGAGGAAGATGAACTCAAATTATAAAGGTGCAAGAGAAGAAGAATGGGTAAAAAAACAAGAGGTTTATTGGAAGTGGGAAAGTTACAAAAACTAAAAAACCAAAAAAATGAATTAAAGATGCTTCCAAATCAGCCCCTGACCTCTATAAATACTAGTCCTAAAAGAATAAAAGTAAATGGGCCAGGGCTGGGCCGAAAATAAATACAACAAAACTGCAAAAATAAAAGCAATACAAAATCAAAACAAAAGTCAAACTAAAAGTATAAACTTCTAAAATTCATAGAAAATAGCTCCAAACTCCAAACAGCATAATCCATATGTCTAAATTGAAGGCCCAGATGTAAGGAATCCAATGCAAAAAGAATTAGCCAAAAAGGATATCTACAAAATAAGTTATGGCTAAATTAGTGAACAAAGGTTAGAATAGCAAAACATAAGTATTTACAAGAAATTCCTAATTAATGTGGAAAATGCAAAAACACACTAAATGGAAGAAATAAGGGAATGAAAGGATATGTAAAGGATGCAATAAGACTATAAATGTGGTAACAAAATATGAGTCACCAAATATCCCTACACTTAAGCTTTTGCACTCCTAAGCAAAAGAAAAGAAAAGAAAAGGAAAAGGAATGAACACAAAGCAAAGCTTTCAATGGATCCCAAAGTGTATGTAATGTGAGCAAGAGAAAATAAGTCCAACAATCAAAGTATGGAAGAATCAAAACAATCAAGAATATGCTCCTAACATTAAAAGTAAAGAAGAGTCTCAATCTAATTAAATTATGGATCACAATTGGTAAAATTCTCACAAGGATGTGTATCACTCATTCTCTCAAGTGTCTAGGCAAGAAATTTCACTCAAAGTAAAAGTACATCATGAAGTTAAGCATAACCATAGGCTTGATGTTGTTTGCAATCTAAACACTAGCAAGTGCACTAGGATTGCAACAAGTAATGAGTAAATTTAAGATCCGAGTATCGTCTCCACAAGGAATTAGGAACTCAATTATCACTTCACAGAAAAATAACCATTTGAGCCATACGAATTTGGGAAGAGAGTTGTATCATATAAAAGCAATAATCAGAGCAATCAACAGAAAAGAACTTGCAGAAAAATAGAGTATAAGATTTGTGATGAAATGAAATAGCAATGAAGGATAGTTAGGAATTTACTTCACAAGAATATCAATATCAATCCAATTAAATCCTCTGAACATTCAAGCAATTGAATAATTGACAATTAGTTTCACATATACCTAGCCAAAGGTTAATTCCTTAACTCATTGACCCTAACAATCCACTAAACCTCCCTAATCCCTTAGGTGAGATTCAATTTCAGGTTGCATTAAGAATTAGAACTATAAGATTGTAGAATTAGGTCTCCTTATCCCTAAGAAATCCCTAAACTCTGGTTGCCAATTCAGATCGGAGCAAACAATCCAATTCCCATTGGTAAAGATTCCTCTTGATTAATCAAATGAATTTCCATTCAAAGATTGCATGAAAAGCAGAATTAACAACTCAATTAATCCAAGAACTTAAAGTTCAGAAGATAAAGTCGAATCAATACATCAATTCGAGTTCCATAAACCCCTAACTATGAGAAATTAAGCACACATTGCAACAAAAACAGAGAAAGAAGAAGAAGAAGATGAAGAAGAATGCAGAGCAGCCATGGCCCTCCAATCCGATCCCTCTTCTTGGAGCTTCAAGCTTCAACCCCAATCTTCTCTCCACTCTCTCTCAACGAGAATCTAACTAACAAAATAGAAAATGAGCAAAAGACCCCTAGTTTCGCGCTTCAATCATGTATTTATAGCAACCCCAGTTCTGCGCGTTGTCACTTTTCTTCACAAGAGTAACCACGCAGAAGCTTTATGTACTGCGCGTGTTCACTTTCAAGAGCAAGAGTAACCACGCGCAACTTGCAGAGTTGAAGGCTTCTCTGGAACATTCACTTTCATAAGAGTGGCAACGCAGAAGGTCGAGGGCTGCGCGTGATCACTTTCGTGAGTAATAATAACCACGCGCAAGCTGTCCTGATCACCAGCGAAAGTGATCACTCAGAGGCTGTTCTTCAATTATCAACTTCTTTCCTCTAATTTTTGCTACTTTTCTTCTATTTTTCCTTTGATCATCCAATCCTCATGAACTTAGCTTAGAATTCCCTACAAAAGCATACTTGAAATGTCACTTTTTACATAGAAACTCAATGAATTTTAAAATAACTATGTTTAAAAGTGACATGCAACATTTTATTATTTTTTTAAGGGTTTTCTACTATTTCTAGCATGTTTTCTTTATTAATTGCACTAAAAACTATTGTAAAATACTAGTAAAATATGGATTCATCAGTCACTCTTGTTGATAATAGTGGCCACGTAGACGCTCATGTGGTTTCTAGAGACTGGAACTATCACTTTCACTGCTAAGAGTTGCAACACAGAAGGTCGAGACGTTGTGCGTAATCACTTTTATGAGTAAAAATAGTCACGCACAACTTGTCAAGTTGAGGACTCTCTGGAACATCCACTTTCAATGATAAAAGTGGTTACGCAGAATACTCTGAAATTTTGTCTTCTCTGAAACGCTCACTTTTGCTGATAAAAGTGGTTATGCCCAGACTTTACTTCTTCCTTGAGCTCTGGAGTGATCACTTTCATTGACAATAGTGATCACGCCCATCCTGCATTCCATTACTCTTGTGTTTTGGAGTCCAAAACTGCTATTCTTCCTCTTCCTCTCTATTGATATTCCATTTCCATAAACCTTGCTCAGATTATTCCTACAAAAACAAGCATAAATTTCACAAATGTTAAGCTAACTACATAATAAAAGAAAACCTTCAATCATTCTATTTTTCTAATTTTTCTGCTATTTCTTACATGTTTTCCTTATCAAATGGGTTTGAATTATGCTAAAATATGAGTCTTTGTCCATAGTTGTTCTGTAACTATTAAGTTTTGGGTCCATAGTTAATCCATAGCTAATCCCTAATAGATTTTCAATAAACAAAATAACAAGTCCGTAGCTAATTAGCTAGGGATTATCCGTAGCTTATTCCATAGCAAAAGTCACTAACTATTTCGTAGCTATTTCATAGCTATTCTGTAGCGAAAGTCACGAATTATTCTATAGCTATTTCATAGCTAATCCGTAGCTAAAGTCTCTAAATATGCCAAAGCAAATCCGTTACTAATTTGTAGCTAATGTCTTCAATTACTCCATAGCTATTCCATAGCAAATCTGCAGCTAAAGTTTTATTTTAGTTCGTAGCTATTCCATACCTGATCTGTACCTTAAGTTTCTAACTATTTCGTAGCCAATCCGTAGCTAATCTGTAGCTAATGTCTTCATTATTCTGTAGCTATTCCTTAGCAAGTCTGCAGCTAAATTTTTTATTTTAGTCCGTATCTATTCTGTAGCTAATTGTTAGCTAAAGTCTCTACCTTTTCTGTACCTAATCCGTAGCTAATCTGTAGCTAAAGTTTCTATCTTAGTTCATAGCGATTCCATACCTAATTTGTAACTAAATCTCTAACTATTTTGTAGCTAATTCATAGCAATTGTGTAGCTAATTTCATTCCAACATCTTATTTATAATTCAGAATTAACTTCTAACCACAACATAAATAATTTAAAGACCGCTATATTAAATATCTAAAGACTGTAAATACAAGAAAAGTGTATTAAATATCTGATCGTTAATACAAAAACAAAGTTTAAATTCAAGACATACAAACATAAATATAGTAATCAATCTAATCCTAAATCATTGTCATCATCTTCTGCCTCAGCAACTTGATCTAATGGTTCTTCACCTTGAGGGGGTGGTACTGGAGTTAAATTTGGAGCTTGAAGACCAATGTACTAGGATAAAATTCCCTCCACAATCAGTGGCAACTGAGTACTAACAAAAGATGTCATTGCTGCATTTACAACCGCATCTATGGCTACTTGTGATGGAGTAGACACAGAAGAGGAAGTAGCACATGCTGGGGTTGTAGACGTTGATGATCCATCAGTTGACAGCTCTAAGTCGTGACCTAAGCCACGAACCAGTCTTTTTTGGTGGGACCCACAACCTCTAACCACACATCTAGGTTAATTATTGTACAATTTCTAAACACTAGCAAGTGCACTAGGAATTGCAGCAAGTAATGAGTAAATTTAAGATCCAAGTATTGTCTCCACAGGGAATTAGGAATTCAATTACCACTTCATAGAGCAATAACTAGTTGAGCCATACAAATTTGGAAGGTTTGTAACATGTAAAGCAATAAACTAGAACAATACAAAGAATTAAACTTGCAGTAAAATAGAGTATGAATTTTTGTGTTGAGATGAGATATGAATGAAGGATAGTTAGGAATTTATTTCACTAGAATATCAATATCAAGTCAACTATGCCTCTGAACATTCAAGTAATTGATTGATAGACAATCAGTTTCTCTTATTAATAGTCAAAGTTTAATCTCTTAAATCATTGACCCTAACAAGTAACTAAACCACCCTAATCCCTTAGGTGAAGTTCAATTTCAAGTTGCATTAAGACTTGGAACTGTAGGATTGCAGGATTAGGTTCCCTTATCCCTAAGAAATTCTTAATTCTGGTTGCTAATTCAGATCAGAGAAGCAAATCCAACTTCCATTGGCAAATGTTCCTCTTTGATTAATCATACGAATTCCCATTCAAAGATTGCAATTATAGCAGAATTAACAACTCAATTAATCCAAGAACTCAAATTTCAGAAGCAAGAAGCTAATCAATACATCAATTCAAGGTCCATAAACTCCTAACTACGAAGAATTAAGCAAACATTGTAAAGAGAAAGAGAAATAAAGAGAAGAAGAGAAGAAACTCAAAGAAGCCATCTTCACAAGCTCCAATCCAATTCCTCTTCTTGGAGCTTTGAGGTTCAATCTTAATCCTCTCTCTCACTCTCTCTCAACGAGAATCTAACAGAAAAAATGGAAAATGAACAAAAGACCCTGAAATCTGAGCTTTTTCTGATATTTATAGAATTTGCGACTCTGGGCATTCTCATTTTGCTTCATAAGAGTGACCACGATGAATTCATATTTTGACTCATATTTTAGTGTAATTCTAACCCATTTGATAAGGAAAACATGTAAGAAACAACAGAAAAACTAGAAAAATTGAATGATTGAAGGTTTTCTTTTATTATGTAGTTAGCTTAACATTTGTGAAATTTATGCTTGTTTTTGTAGGAATAATCTGAGCTAGGTTCATGGAAATGGAATATCAATGAAAAGGAAGAGGAAGTGATGAATCCATATTTTGACTAATATTTTAGCATAATTCTAACACATTTGATAAGAAAAATATATAAAGAAAGCAGAAAAACTTAGAAAAAGAGAAGGAATTGAAGTTTGTTTAAATTTGTAGTTATTTTAGCAATTGTGAAATTTTTGCTTAGGAATTAAGTTTTTAATCTTGTTTTTGAAGGAATAAATTGAGCAAGGATCATATCGATGGAGGTTTGATGACAAGGAAGAGGAAAGAAGCAAGTCTGGACTCCAAAAACTCAAGAATAAGAAATTGCAGACTGGGCATGATCACTATTATCAGTGAAAGTGATCACTTCAGAGCTCAAAGAAGAAGGAAAGCTCTGCGTAACCACTTTTATCATTAAAAGTGATAGTTCCAGAGAAGCAAAATATCAGGAAAACTCTGCGTAACCACTATTGTCATCAAAAGTGATCGTTCCAGAGAGTCTTCAACTTGGCGAGTTGCGCGTAATCACTTTTATCAAAAATAGTGATAATGCGCAACTACCTTGGCTCTGTGTTGTCACTTTTATCATCAAGAGTGATAGTTCCAGAGAGCTCTCAATATCAGGAAAATGCGCGTGGCCACTATTTCTAGGAAAAGTGTTAACGTGCAACTAAAAACTCTGCGTAACTACTATTTCTCATAAAAGTGATGACGTGAAAATATGGGAAATTTTATAAATACCAGAATCGATCTGGAAATGGGGGATTCTGATCATTTTCAGTTTTTTTAGTTAGCTTCTGGTTAGAGGAAGTGAGAGAGAGGAGTGGGGATTCGAATCTTGGAGCTTCACGAAGAGGAATTGGAGTGGAGCAAGCTTTCATGGGGTTTCTGAGTTTCTTCTTCTCTTCTTCTCTTTCTTTTCTTTTCTCTGCTGCCATGGCTGTGTAATTCGATCATAGTTAGGGATTGTAGATCTGAAACGAACATGTTGAATTGATTTAGATCTGAATTTCAAGCTTTGGAATAGATTGAGTGATTGATTCTGAACTTCATGTGGAAATTGAATGGAAATTTGATTAACTAAATTCAGAGGAACTCTTGTCAATGGAAATTGAATTTGTTCTTCAGATCTGAACCAATCACCGAGATTATAGTTTTCTTAGGGATAAGGAACTTTGATCTTGCAATCTTTTGGTTTCTTACACTTAAAGCAATATTGAATTGAATCAGATCTAAGGAATTAGAATGGTTTAATTGAATGTTAGGTTCACTGAGTTAAGGAATTAACCTCTGAATAATACAATGTGAAACTGATTGTCATTCTTTCCAATTGCTTGTTAATTCAGAACTTTATTGATTAAACATTGGAGTTTTGGTGAAGCAATTCCCTAGCTATGGTTTCTTCCTCTGTGATCACATAACTGTGTGTTTATTGTTCTGTTTTCTGCAAGTTCATTTTACTTATAATTGTTCTAGTTTTCTTTTATTACATGTTACCACTCTCCTTACAATTTCGAAAAAGCTTAAATGGTTATAATTCTATGAAGTGATACTTGAATCTAAATTCCCTATGGAGACGATATTTGGATCTTAAATTTACTCATCACTTGCTGCAATCCTAGTGCACTTGCTAGTGTAGATTGCTAACAACAAGTTTTTGGCGCCGTTGCCGGGGAATTTTGAATTTCAATATCATTAGTAGTAGAAAAGTAACTAGATTGAGCATTTATTTTGTTGCTTTGCTTTCAAATTGCTTTCTGCATAATTTTACTGCACCTTGTGTAATATTCTGCATAATATTTCTGTCTGCTGCATAGAATTTTTACATCCTTGTTTATCTGCATAATTTCAGTTTTCATTGTTCTTCATATTTGTAATTGCCATTCTGCATATTTTTACATGATTTTACAATTCTGTAACTGCTAGATTTAAGTTTCTATATGCTTTTACTGATAGATTTTGCATGAATTCTGTTGTACATTTCTGAATATCAATTATAGTCTAATTTTGCTTCAAACTGATTTGTATATGCGTGGTAAAAATAAGAATAAATCAATTCTGGTCCTTGATCCTAACATAGACATAACTTTGAGAAGATTGAGAAAAGAGTCTAGAGTAGAAAAAGCCATAGGGAGTGATAGTGAGTTAGAAGCTGTCCATTCTCCAGAATCTCAGAGTAATCCTAGAGTGAAAAGAACATCTACACCCTTGAGACAACCAAATCCAGCAATAGAAATTGCAGAGCAGAACAAAATTAGAACATTAGGGGACTATGCTATTCCTAACATGCAAGGTTTTAACTCTTCTATAATTAGGCCAACTATTCAAGCCAACCATTTTGAGATTAAACCTGCCCTACTACATTTAGTCCAACAGGATCAGTTTTCTGGAGGAAATTCTGATGATCCTAACCTGCATATTTCAAATTTTCTGCAGCTATGTGACACCATAAGAATGAATGGAGTTAGTGAAGAAGCTATCAGATTAAGACTATTTCCTTTTTCCTTGAGAGATAGAGCAAAATGTTGGTTACAAGCTCAACCACAAGGAAGCATCACAACCTGGACAGAACTTGTGAATAAGTTTTTAACTAAGTACTTCCCTCCATCCAAAGCTGCTAAGTTGAGAGGAGAAATTACATCCTTTGTGCAGCAAGAAGGAGAATCATTGTATGAAGCTTGGGAAAGATACAAAGAATTGCTTAGAAGGTGTCCACATCATTGTATTCCAGATTGGATGCAATTGGAGACTTTTTATAATTGGATGAATGCAGTAACAAGAACAATGGTTGATGCTGCTGCTGGAGGTTCATTAAATACAAAGTCCTTGGAAGAAGCTCAGAGAATTATTGAGATGATGGCATCTTCAATGTATCAGAATTCAAACTTAAGAAATCAAGGACGAAATTCTGGTCATGAAGCTAAGGTTCTGGAAACCTTTCTTGCACACAATCAACTACAAAATCAAATGTTTTCAGAACAATTAGCTGCCTTAACACAACAAATCAGCAACCTGCAAACAGGAAGTATGCCTACCAGTCAGCTAAGTTGTGATTTTTGTGGAGGAAACCATGCAAATGGTGCATGTGAGGCATCCACAAGTGAAACACAAGAGCAAGTGAATTATATGAATAATTTTTAGAAACAACAGCCATCATATCCCCCTGGATTTCAATTTTTGAATACTAAAACTCAGCAGTATTCTAATTGGAATAATCAATATTCTGCTGCAAAGAATTCTAACTCAAATTTACCTTTTTCTAATACAGGTCCAGCAACACAACAACCTTATTTTCAGAGGAATTCATCCACTCAACCTCAAGGAAATCAGAAATTTTCCAAGCCTATGAATGAGAGGTTGACTGAGATGGAAGAAACTATGCTGCAATTCATGAAGGTAACTCAAACAAGCTTCAAAAACTAAGAAGCTTCCATGAAGAAACTAGAGACACAGATCAGACAATTAGCTGAACAACTATCCAGCAGGGATGAAGGCAAATTTCTGAGCAATACAGTAATCAATCCTAAAGAGCAATGTCAAGCCATAACTACAAGGAGTGGAGCTGTAGTTGCAAGTCCTAAACCAGCAGAAAAGAAAGTAAATGATGCAGCAGAGAGAAAAATTGAACAAGATCTGCAACAAGGAAATTTTAAGTTATTGAAGAAAAACCATTCAGAAGAAAAAGTAGATGTTCCTATGAATTCTGAGAAGGAAACCAAAAGGCAACTCTTTGAGGAAGCTTGTAAGCCAATAGATCCAGAAAAATACAAGAGGCTGCCCTATCCTCAAAGAGTCCAAAATCCTAAACAAGAGGAACAATTTGAAAGATTTATGAATGTCTTTAAGAAATTACAAATTAACATTCCTTTTGCAGAAGCTTTGGAGCAAATTCCTTCATATGCAAAGTTTATGAAAGAACTACTTTCCAGAAAAAGAAAGCTAGAGCATGATAAAACAGTACCTTTGACAGAGGAGTGCAGTGCCATTCTCAAGAGAAAGCTTCCTCAAAAGCTGAAAGATCCTGGATCATTTAGCATTCCTTGTGAAATAGGAAACTGCACTGTGGGAAGAGCATTGTGTGACTTGGGAGCAAGCATAAATCTGATGCCATTAGCTGTTCTGTAGAAACTTGGCATAAAGGAAGTGAAGCCCACCAACATTACATTGCAGCTAGCTGATAGATCATACACTTATCCATATGGAGTGGTTGAAGATTTATTAGTTAAAGTTGATAAGTTCATTTTTCCTGCAGATTTTGTAATTTTGGACATGGAGGTGGATTCTAACATCCCTCTGATCCTAGGGAGACCATTTCTTGCAACCGGGAGAGCCTTAGATGTGCAGAAAGGTGAACTTATGCTTCGAGTTCAAGATGAGAAGGTAGTGTTTAATGTGTTTGAAGCTTTAAAATATCCAATTGAAGATAGTACACGTATGAAGGTAGATATACTGGATGCTTTTATTACACAACGCCATATTAATGAAATTGATGAACTTGCTGTGTTAGAAGAAATAATATCTGTAGGGAATAACAAATCTGAACTTCTGCATGAAGAATAGATTATGGAAGTGCAGGAGCAACTATAAGCTCTGCCAATTCAAAAAGCTGCAGAAAATTCAGTGAAGAAGAAGCTAGAAAAGGATGATAAAGAAGAGGAAAAGCAAAAGCTAGAACTGAAACAACTTCCTTCCCACTTGCGGTATGCATTTCTGGATGAGAAACATGAAAATCCAGTCATCATCAATAATGAACTTAAGGAAGAACAAGAGGAAAAATTGCTCAGAATTTTGAGAGAACACAAATCTGCAATTGGATGGAGTATTGCAGATCTGAAAGGTATAAATCCTTCATTTTGTAAGCACAGAATTTTATTTAAAGAGAATTTTAAACCTGTAGTGCAGCCACAAAGGAGGTTAAACCCAGCCATGAAAGAGGTAGTTAAAAAGAAGGTCATGAAGTTGTTAGATGCAGGAATAATATACCCTATTTCTGACAGCAATTGGGTAAGTCCAGTCCAAGTTGTTCCAAAGAAAGGTGGTATGACAGTTGTACGTAATGAAAAGAATGAACTTGTCCCTACTAGGACTGTGACTGGATGGAGAATGTGCATAGACTATAGGAAATTAAATGATGCAACCAGAAAAGACCATTTCCCACTACCATTTGCAGATCAAATGCTAGAAAGACTTGCTGGACATTCATTTTATTGTTTTCTTGATGGGTATTCAGGATATAATCAAATAGCTATGGATCCTTTAGATCAAGAGAAAACGGTATTTACATGTCCATTTGGAGTCTTTGCATATAGGAGAATGCCATTTGGTTTGTGTAATGCCCCTGCCACTTTCCAAAGATGCATGCTTTCTATTTTTTCTGATTTGGTAGAAAACATCATAGAAGTGTTCATGGATGATTTCTCTATTTTTGGTGATTCTTTTGATGATTGTTTAGCTAATCTATCCACTATTTTGCAGAGATGTCAAGACACTAACCTTGTGTTAAATTGGGAAAAGTGCCATTTCATGGTACAAGAAGGCATTGTCTCACAAAATTTCAGAGAAAGGAATGGAGGTGGACCAAGCTAAAATAGAAGTCATTAGTAAATTGCCTCCACCTATCAACATTAAGGGAGTTAGAAGTTTTTTAGGACATGCTGGTTTTAATAGAAGATTCATAAAAGATTTTTCCAAGATTGCTAAACCCTTGAGTAATTTACTTATAAAGGATGCAGATTTCATATTTGATGATAATTGTTTGCATGCATTTTCTGTTTTAAAAGAGAAACTGATTTCTGCACCTATTCTTGCAAAACCAGATTGGAAATTATCTTTTGAACTCATGTGTGATGCAAGTGATAGTGTAGTGGGCGCTGTGTTAGGACAGAGAAAAGATAGGAAATTACATGCTATCTACTATTCAAGCAAAGTGTTAAATCCTGCACAAGTGAATTACACAACAACAGAAAAAGAACTTTTAGCTGTTGTATATGCTTTTGATAAGTTCAGATCATATTTAATGGGTTCAAAAGTGATCGTATACACTGATCATGCTGCTCTTAAATATCTTTTGACAAAATAGGATGCAAAGCTCAGATTATTAAGATGGATTCTACTCCTCCAAGAATTTGAGCTAGAGATCAAAGACAAGAAAGGGAAAGAAAACAGTGTTGCTGACCACCTATCCAAATTACCTTTGCAGAGTTCAACCACTGAATCATTGGAAATAAATGAAGAATTTCCAGATGAAAAGCTGTTTGCAGTGGATAACATGCCTTGGTTTGCTGACATTGCAAATTTTAAAGCCACTCAATTCATTCCAAAGAGGTTTACTTGGCAGCAAAAGAAGAAGTTCTTACATGACAGCAAATTCTATGTGTGGGAAGACCCATACCTGTTCAAAATTGGAATAGATGGGTTACTTAGAAGATGCATTCCACAAAGTGAGCAAGCTGAGATATTATGGCATTGTCAGAATTCAGAATATGGAGGCCACCATGCAAGTTCAAAGACTGCTGCAAAAGTTTTGCAAGCAGGTTTCTTTTGGCCTACACTCTTCAAAGATGCCAAGAGGTATGTAGAAAACTGTGACAAATGTCAAAGAATTGGAAATATCTCAAGAAGACATGAGCTGCCATTAACCAACATCTTAGAAGTGGAACTATTTGATGTATGGGGGGTTGATTTCATGGGACCATTTCCCCCATCATTTTCACACGAATACATCCTAGTGGCAGTGGATTATGTGTCTAAATGGGTAGAAGCAATTCCCACCAGATCAAATGATGCAAAGGTAGTGATTTCATTTATAAGAAAGAACATTTTTTCAAGATTTGGTGTACCTACAGTACTAATAAGTGATGGAGGTACCCACTTCTGCAACAAGTATCTTGAAGTTGTGTTAATGAAATATGGTGTAAAGCATAAGGTTGCTACTCCATACCATCCACAAACAAGTGGACAAGTGGAGGTCTCAAATAGAGAAATCAAGCAAATTCTAGAGAAAGTAGTGAACAGCTCAAGGAAGGATTGGTCAAAGAGGCTGGATGATTCATTGTGGGCATATAGAACTTCTTTTAAAACTCCAATTGGTATGTCTCCATATCAGTTAGTATTTGGAAAGGCATGTCACCTATCTCTAGAGCTGGAACATAGAGCATATTGGACTAAAAAATGGCTTAATTTCGATCTGTCAAGTGTTGGAAGGAAGAGAGTTCTGCAGCTGCATGAATTGGAGGAATTCAGACAGCAAGCATATGAGAATGCAAAGTTGTACAAAGAAAGAACCAAGAGAATCCATGACAAGTTCATTCTGCAAAAAGATTTCAAACCTGGCCAGCAAGTGCTGCTATTCAATTCGAGATGAAAATTGTTTCCAGGGAAATTGAAATCTAGATGGTCTGGACCATTTTTAATAAAGGAGACCTCTCCCTTTGGAGCAATTCTTATAGAAGATCAGAAAACAGGGAGGGAATTCAAGGTCAATGGCCAAAGATTAAAGATCTATCATGGAGAAGAGTTTGCAAGAAACATATCATGCTTGAAATTGGTTCCTCTTGAGTGAGGAACAACTAATGTCAAGCTAGTGACATTAAAGAAGCGCTTTATGAGAGGCAACTCACATTTCTAACCCAGTTTAAGCTTTCTATAGTGTTTTTAGAATTCTACATATTAATGTTCAGTAAATTTCTGATATTCTGCAAAAATTCTACACAAATACTGTTGAATCTGAATTTCTGAGGTGCATTTGGTTGCTTAATCTGAGAATTGATGAGGTGAATGTGTAGTTAAGAGTTTAAGATTCTGCATAATCTGATTTTACCAATTTCTGGAAGTTTCTGCATAATATATGTGAATATTCTACTGAATCTGATTTTCTGAGGCATAATTGAGATACTTGAACTGAGATTCAATGTGGAGAGTGTGTATTTGATGGATTCAAGAGTGAAAATTGAATTAATTGAGGTTTTAGAGGTATTTGATTAATGAGAGGAGTCACTTTATTGCAAAAAAGAAGCTACGCAGAGAATGCAATTTGAGGTTTTCTGTTGGAACAATCACTTTTACTGATAAAAGTGATCACGCAAAGACAGATGGGAAAATGAGCTCTCTGGAACGCTTCCTTTTTCTGTCAAGAGTAACTACGCACAGGTAAGTAAACTTTTAATACTTCTGCGTTAGTACTTTTACTGAAAAAAGTTATCACTTTGCTGCGCGTTATCACTTTGCTCAGAAATAGTGATAACGCGCGCCTCACTTTGAAAAATCCATTCTCTGGAACATCCACTCTTACGAATAATAGTGATAACGCTGGGAATTTTAATAACATAAAAGTCACTTTTATTCTCCAAAGTAGTCACGTGCTTGGGCGTGCCTATAAATATTGCTAAGGGTGAATACGCACATACGTTTTTAAATCAAAAATCCCTTCCCTCTCTGAGAGCTCTCCACTTATCAATCTCTGCATTGCGATTCAGAAGCTTCTTCTTCCTTGTTCGAACATCATTTCTGCATCTCAACCAAGGTACACTTCCCTCACTTCTAAAATCTGTGATTGGGGTTTTTGTATTTGTTTAAATACTTTGGGGAAGTTGCTGAAAAAAGGGTAACTAAGAATGTTCGAGGCATTTAAATCAATTTGGGGATAGAAAATACTGAGATTAGGTTTTGCTGTAATGAGAGTTCTCTGAGAAAATTCAATTCTGCATTGCACTTTTCACATTAACAAACTTCTACAGAAATTGATTTGACCTAAAAGACTTTAATAACAGTGTTCTGATTGAAAGATATTGAATTTGAAAGTCTGAAATTATCTATTGTACTGTGTTCTGCATGTACTGTTTTGGAAAATGTCGAGATGAGTGTTGGGAAATTATTTTGATAGTATTTGCTTCAAGAATGGAATGAACAATACTTTGAATCGGTCTTTCCCTGTCAACTATGACATTTCTACTGGGATAATTGAAACTGCATTGCATATTATATGTATCACAGTCTGCAGCATTTTAATTGACTTAAATTGAAGTGTGTGAATTGGTTGATTGGAAATTTCTGAATATGACTAATTGAAATTACCTGTTGTGATGGGTGAGCATCTATTCTGTGCATATGTATAATACATGATCTGACAACAAACTTAAATTCAAATTCTGAGGCTATTTGGTTCAAAATAGAATGGATAATACTTCAGATATCTGTTCTCTGTCATGTATGTTAGTTTGATGGGATAGTTGAAATTACATTGCATTATATGAACCACATTTCTGCAGAACCTGAACTGATAGCAACAGAACTTTCTGAAACTGTGGAATTGAAAATTAGAATACATAGCTGTGCTGAAATTGAGTTAGACATTAAATTGGGAATATCTGAAATGCATGCTTGATTGCAAAATGAATACAACTTAGGAATTTTGGCTGTCAGCACAAAATCAGTTTGACATTTTGGTCAAGGCATGTAATTATCTTTTTGCGTTACCCTGATATTTGATAAGAGTGTGCACTCTAAAATTCTACTGTTAGATTTTGCATGTTTTGAATAAGTTGTGCAATTGGGTGTTGGTATTCGAATGAGAATGATATTATTAGTAGATTGCATGATGAGAAGTATTAGAAAATTTAAATTTCTGCAAACTGCTTGATTAAATTTTCTGCAGTATAGAATTATTCTTTGATTCTAAAATTTTAAACTGACAATTACTCCCTTCATGCAGAAAATTCCAAAATGGTTAGGACTTCATTCAACACACCTGTAGGTCCTCCTAAGAAGAAGCAAGCTGCATCTTCTACCACTTCTAAGAAGAAGCAAGCTGCATCTTCTACCACTCCTAAGAAGAAGCGAGCTGCATCTTCCACAACCCCAACAAGAAGATCCAGTCGAAATCTCCAAGCTGCAGCATCAAAGAGGGCCAGAACTCATGGTGTCTCAAGCTCTTCACCTATTCAGATCTCTGAACCCTCACCTTCTCCCTTACCTCAGACAAGATCATCTGCACCTACATCTGAACTTTCACCTTCTCCACCACCTTCAACAAGATCTCCTGCACCTGCACCTTCACCTACACCATCACCCCCACCAAGAACAGCTGCACCCTCAGGATCCTCACCACCAGCCACACATGATCTGAGATTCAGAAGTTTGGCTCATGAAAACTTTTTCACAGCCAATATTCTAAGAAGAAAAATTGTTCCTGACAGAGCATTCCAAATAGCTGGGAACAATTACCTCGAATTCAAGGAGGAAATCTAGAAAAGAGGCTGGGAATTCTTCTGTGCAACAGCTGACCTGGGTTGGAGGGAAATAACTCAGGAATTCTATGCCAATGCCATGAGGTTTAAAGGGAAAGGACTCCCTAAGTTCAGCTCCATGGTCAAGGGCATGAGAATTGATTTCTCACCAGCAAATATCAACAGGGTGCTAGAAATTAATTCTGCACAACATGCTGCACAGCTGGACTTCAAAACATTTAAAGAAAGTCTAGATATTGATTTTGTGCAAATTCTGGAAAGGATTGGGAAACCAGGCACTACATGGGAGCTCAACCAATCTAAGAAGCCAAAGCATATTGTCACCAAGAATCTTCTGCCCTTTGCCAAAGTATGGAGCATGTTTATCTTAAATTCTTTCATGCCTATCAAACATAGCTGCACACTAGCTGTGAAGAGGGCTGCTCTGCTTTTTGTCATAGTCTCCGACATCTACATAGATGTGGGAGAAGTAATAAGTGAATGTATCTTGGGAATACTGAAGACAAAAAGGGATTCATTAGCATTCCCTTCAGTAATTACATTACTTTGTGAAGACGCAGGAGTAGAGTTTGGTGATTATCAAGAGAAAATCAGAGTTGCACCATCCATTTCTGTAGCCTTGATCAAAGAGATTTATGCAAATATCTCCTGCACCTCTGCAGCCCCAATTCCTTCACAATTTAAGACAGAGAAACCAAAGTGAAAACACACACACCTTTGCACCTAAAAATTCCTCTTCTCTCTAAACGTTCTCTACGATTTCACTCCTTGTGCATAACGACCTAGTAGCAGCAAGTTTTTTTCTCCATATTCCTACATCCCTTTCGTCAGGTACACAACCCTCTTCTCTCTGAAATAGCAGATTAGGGTTTTTAGTGTTAATGTTTTGGGGTAATTGAAAAAGGGGGTAATCAGAAATTGTTTTGAGGTTATTTGACTCAATAAAAGCATGGACAATACACTGAATAAGTTTCCTTGTCATTTAAATTTTTTTTAGAAGATTCGAGTCTGCATTACTTTGATTGAATCGTTTTTACTGAAAATGATTGGGTTGAAAAACCATGTTTGAAAAATTAGTTGAAACCTGAACATATTGCTCACTGCTACCCTGTTTCGTTGTAATAATGAATGCATTATGAACTTCCAAATTAGGAATATTTAAATTTCTCTGAATCTAATTGTTTAAGGTTGTGCATCTGTATGTTTTCTGGTTTTAAAGTTAGAAGAAAATCTCGAATGAGTAATGGGATATTGTTATGATATGATTTGATTCAACAATAGAAATGGGCAAGGATATGAATAAGTTTACGCTGTCGTTTATGATTTTATTGGAAAATTTAAACCAGAAATTGGGTTGACATAATAAGACTTCAGTGAAAATGTTTGAATTGAAATTGTTGAGTGTGATTATCTGAAGGTATATATTGTTCTGAAATACAATTGAATGCTTGAAAAATGTTATGATAATAAACTCTGCAGTATTATGATAAAATAGCTTTTTACTGACAATGTGTGAGTTGAAAAACTGTGTTTGGCAATTGGTTGAGATCTGTGAATCTTCTTCTGCATTACCATAAATTTCTGTAAAAGTGTGCATTCTAAATTTACAAAATAGGGAGGTCAATTTAAAAATTCTCTGAATTTGGTTAATCAATTATGTGCATCTGTGTTTTTATATCTGAATATTGATATACCTTGTTTTACTCAAATACCTCTTATGCTAAAACTACAGGGTTTTGTTAAAATTTGGTTATAACATGTAATAATCTCTTTGTATTAATCTGATATGTTCTGAGAGTGTGCACTTTGAAGTCATGTATTAGGATTTAACTTGCTTTGACTGTGAATGCTTAAGCTTGTGCAGTTGTGCGTTTGTATGTGTATGTTGAATTATCTTAACAAACTGCATGATTATAGTGTTAGAAAAATTGAATTTTTGCAAATTGTTTGATTGAACTTTCTGCAATACAGAGATCTATACTTTAACCATTATGTGTTAAAAATTTAAACTATCAAATTACTTCCTTTTTGTAGAAATCGAAAAATGGCCAAAACTTCTTTGAATACACCAGTTGGCTCTTCTAGGAAGAATCAAGCTGGATCTTCCAGCAACACTCCAAAAAGGAGATCCAACATGAACATTCAAGCTGGAACCTCCAGAAGTACTCCTAAATCAAAGAAGGCCAGAACAGATGGTGCTTCAGCTTCCTCACCAATTGAAGTATATGATGCAAGGTTCAGAAGTATTGCCTATGAGAACTTCTTCAAGGAAAATATTTTGAGGAGGAAGATTGTCCCAGACAGAGCTTTTGAAATAGCTGGAGACAACTATCCTGGATACAAGAAAGAGATTCAAAAGAGGGATTGGGAATCCTTCTGTTCTTTAGCTGAAATGGGTTGGAGGGAAATAACCCAGGTGTTTTATACCAATGCTGTGAGGTTCAAAGGAGACAAATTTCCTAAGTTCAGCACAATGGTAAAAGGGATGAGAGTGGACTTCACCTCTGCAAACATAAACAGAGTGTTGAACATAAATTCTGCACAACAGCCTGGACAGCTGGAGTTCAATGTCTTTAAGAATAGTCCTGACAATGACTATGTGGAAATCCTGCAAAGAATTGGGTGGCCAGGAACAACTTGGAAGCTGAACCAGTCCAAGAAGCCCAAATGCATTGTCACCAAACAACTATTGTCATTTGCCAAAGTGTGGAGCACTTTTATTTTGAACTCCTTTATGCCAGTCAAGCACAATTCAACATTGGCTGTGAAAAGGGCAGAACTTTTTTTTGAAATAGTCAATGATTTGTATATTGATGTGGAAGAGGGCATCAGTGAATGCATTTTAAATATTCTGAAAACAAAGAAAGATTCACTTGCCTTTCCTTCATTAATAACCTTAGTTTGTAAGGATGCAGGGGTTGAAGGTGGAGATTACCAAGAGAGGATTAGATCTGTGCCTCCCATCTCTGTCTCCATAGTGAAAGAAATACATGCAGATCCCATTCCTTCTCAATTCAAAAAGGAAAAACCAATGATGATGAAGGACACCTTGAAGCTGATGGCTGAAAGACAAAACCAGATAGCTGAGAGACAAACTGAACTCCACAGCAGTGTCAAGGCTAGAATTATGCTGCTGGAGTGTGTCATGCTCAACATTGGTCATAAAATGGGAATGACCAAGGATGAAATGTATCATACATCAGACTTAGCAGAGAATGCTCAATACCTTTGCTCCTCTGTTTTTAAGGATCTGCCAATCTACAAAACTCACTTCCCACAGCCAACTGAAGAAGTGGTGGAAGAAGAAGAAGAGGATGAGGAAGAAGAAACCTCAGATGAAGAGGATGAAGCAGAAGAATAGATTAGGATTTTTAACTCTGTTGTTTTTAATTTTAGTTTATGTAAATTTTAACAATGAGGAATTTATGTTTTTGTAAATGTAGCTAGTTACAAAATAATTTTAATCTTTGGTTGTAATGAAGTTTAGTTTTTGCTCATTTTAGAATTTTGCTGTTTCAATTACCTTATTTTTTGTGTGCAGAGAATGACACAATCACAACACTCACACATAATGGATGTTCACACATGCACAAGCTACCATGAAAGGGGGGTTATTCTTTACCTCTTGATTCATGTGTTAGCTACACAATACACTGAAATTTTACTGATAGTAGAATACATATTGAACTGTCTTCTGTGATACAATTGCTTTTCAATTGATAATTCTGTGAATTCTGATTTATTTTTTTTAAGTTGTTTTTCCCATTCTCAAAATGAAATCACACATGTATTTTCAAAATGAGGCAGGATTGCCACTAGGTACATATAAATCTGAAAAGTGAAATGTGAGTTCATTGATTAACATGTCACTTACACAACTCTAGTGAGACTTGAGCTGCATGCTTCTTTTTCATTTGTGATTAATCATAATTTGCTACACCCTCTAGAACTTGCCTGGTTTCTTGATTGAATATGCCATTTATAGTTTTCACATATATGATGGAGGCCATGTTTGACTATGCCTAGTTAGCCTAAATGCCTTCCTTGTGCTTAATTGTCTTAGTCACCCTTTTGAGCTTGATATCCCTTTTCTTGAAATTACCTCATTATAAGCCTTGTTGAAAAACCAATTTTACCATTCAAATGAAAAGAGGCATAGTGAGTTTAATCAATAATGAGTTTTAAAACTAAGTTTGGGGTGGCATCCACATTTTAATTACTTGGGGACAAGCAATGTTCTAAGTTTGGGGTGGGGACTAGCAAGCTATCTAAGTTTTGAGCTCAAAATGTCAGAAAGAAAGAGCAAAAGTGCTGCAGAAAAATGAAAAATATGCAGCAAAAGTGTGAAAAGAGCAAAATATGAATTCAAAAGAAGAATATGCAGCAAAGTACTATAGAAAAAGGAATGAAAAGGAAAATAGTGAATGAAAGCAAGAAAAGAAAGAAAGGAAAAGTAGAATTACTACACGAATGAAGCTGTGTGCTGCATAATTAAGAGAATTAGTGAGAAATAGTGCAGTCCCATGCTAGTTTTAAAGTCATTCACTCAAGATGCCTCTGATCTTTTGAAATTGCACATATTGTTTCCTATTTTGTTCAACACCTACCTTGACCTTAGCCATGTTATAACCTGAAAAAGTCCTTTGGATGTGTGATTAACTGTATTAAGCAGAGGAAATTGAGAATATGGGCAAGCATATGGTAGAGTGTAGTTAAATTGATGATTTAGAGAGAAAACGGTACCTAAACATTATTGAGTGATGAGGGAAACACTTCCAAGTGAGCTGTGATCATGTTTATTAATTGTGCTCACATGAATTTTGATGAAATATATGAATTTAGATAGCAATTCTTACTCAATGATGATTATGAAGTACGAATATCATGATGAGTATTTGGATGAACAACTTGATTAAAAATTTTGTAGAAAACATAGAATTAGAAATTGGAAAAATCTGAATAAGCAGTTGTGAATTTTGAAGATGGAGGAACTTACCCTTGGTTTAGTTTGATTTGCTTGAGAACAAGCAAAAATTCAAGTTTGGAGTAGTGATGAATTCATATTTTGACTCATATTTTAGTGTAATTCTAACCCATTTGTTAAGGAAAACATGTAAGAAATAGCAGAAAAACAAGAAAAATAGAATGATTGTAGGTTTTCTTTTATTATGTAGTTAGCTTAACATTTGTAAAATTTATGCTTGTTTTTGTAGGAATAATTTGAGCTAGGTTCATGGAAATGGAATATCAATGGAAAGGAAGAGGAAGAATAGCAGTTCTGGACTCCAAAACACAAGAATAATGAAATGCAGGCTAGGCATGATCACTATTGTCAATGAAAGTGATCACTCCAGAGCTCAAGGAAGAAGTAAAGTCTGGGCATAACCACTCTCACCAACGATAGTGAGCATTCCAGAGAAGGCAAAATTTCAGCGAGCTCTGCGTGGTTGATAACCACGTCGCAATGGTATCAAACAAACTAGATTTTCTTTTCTTAAAAATTTTGCAATAGAGGGAGTAAACCTAGGTCATCTCACAAGGACATAAAATACATTATGTTTCTGGTTCCATCATGTAATTTTAGATTGGCTTAGGGATGGATTGTTTTGAATTAAATTGTAAACAACAGAAAAGACAAGAACTAAGAATAATTCTAATGAAACGAAATATAAAGTTCAACCAAATCTAGATCTCAATCACTACAACGCAATTCTCATTGTTACACGAATACAATTCCAATGAAAATTTCCAATCAACACTGATTCAATACGACATTAATAACCCAAAATCTCAATCTAAATTATGAATTCCATCAAAACAAGAACTGCAATCGCAAATCCAATGCTCTAACAAAATTCAAAAAAATTGATTTATTGAATTAGGTGAATTCATTTATTTCAAATCTGAAATTCTCATTCTCTGTTTAGAATGCAAACAAAAATTCAATATCATGAAAAACGTAATTATCCTAATCAGAAAAGAGGAGGAAGAGCGAGAATTCGATAGAACCTAACCCGAAACTCAAATGTAATGTAGTTCTTGAAACCTTGAACCAATTGATTGATTAGCCTTGCTTCATGATCATGCTTGCTTCGACCAAAACCAGAAAAATATGAAAAGATGGAAGGAAGAGAGACGAAAATAATGGAAAGAATTTAAAATAAAGACTTTTTGAATTCTGAAAAATAATGAGCAGAAAAAGAAAAAACAAGGATTCGTACATAGAGTCATAACCTCTATTTAAAGACAAAATAATTGGGTTTAATTAAGGCCCAATTCCCTAATGAGGTTCCTAAACACCTAACTAAGTAAAAGACAAAATAATTGGACTTAATTAAGGCCCAACTCCCTAATGAGGTTCTTAAACACCTAACTAAGTAAAATTAACACAATCAAATTCTGAAAATTTCAGTGCAGGGCCGCAACATTGTGACGCAAATTTGGACCTGACTATGCTCGAACTGGGCTTTTCTCCAAACAAAGAAGTTGTAGATCTCTGTCTTACCTTTCTAGGGACACCCATTTTATCCAATTCCGAGTAGTGTAGCTCCAGATATAGTCTTTACAAGAAACTGTGTCAAAATAAGAAATTATGGCGGGAATTAAGAAAGATTTATATTTAAGTCCTAAATTACTTACTAACACAAATCTAAACTAACACATCAAAATAATGCACTAATGAAGCTCAATTAAACCAAAAACATGGAGAGGAAGATGTACTAAAATATGACTATCAGTGGTCACTCTTACTGGCGAAAGTTGTAACGCCCCGATTCTCCTGAGTTAGCTAGCGACCCTTGAATCGTACTTACTTGCTTATTCTGGTTCTTTAGTATCGGAATAATTAGATAGAGGTTGAATTATTTTATTTTGATAGAATATTGATTTATTTCTAAGATTAGGCATTTTAGGATAACTGCATGCAATATATAGTTTCAATATCGTCCGAGGATTTCTTTGAGTATATTCAGCTGTACTGTCCGCAATGCCCCTGATAACTTTATCCGGAAAAGTTAAATTTTATCTTATTTAAATTGTCAAATCAAAATTATCTACCTTGAAAAATGTGAGATTTTGTAATCATTCCTTAGCCGTCGAAATTCTGCACGGAATCTCATGAAATCTAGTAATCATTACTATAAAGATTTCCAAATCTAGTATCGGCCACTAGAATTTCATGCAAAAGATTCTTGCCTCCCGATTTGTAGACATAATTATTCCGGAACTTTCTTGTCTTGTCTTCTAAAAGGCCGACATCATGATTACTTTAATTAAATGCTTTCCTTGAAATTTGCACCAAGTCAAATGTCCCTTCAAAAGTCAATCTCGTCACATCAAATTCCTCGTCGGCCAATCGCATTGCATGCATTTGCTGCCTATAATCTAGCCTTTGGAATTTTGTGCAATTCTTGGAATGTTCTACTCCAAAACCGTGTGCATGTAGCCTCCATATTCCTCCATGCATTTTGCTTGCCAAATTGTATTTACTTAACTTGCAAGTTTGCAAAAAGAATTCACTATTCATGCACAAAAACCGTGGCACCCTTATCATTCAAGTTTTCACCAAATTTCACTTCCACATTGCTTCAAATCAATTTTGTGCAGTTTTGGCATTTGAATCTTGTCCCACAAGCCCAAACCGTGAGCATTAAGTTACATTTGGCATAGGAAAATTGAACACTTCATATAAATAGGTCAAGCTACCTTATTTCCTCTCTTTTTCACTTTAAAAACCGTGAGCCTCCCACTCTTTCTCTCAACATTCTTTCAAGTCCCATTCTTTCCATTTTCTTCAAAGAAACCGAGACCCTCTCTCCCTAAATCCCTTCAAAATTTCTCATCTTCTCAACCTTTCAAGACAAGCCAAGGAACTCTAAGCTTTCACCTTTGCATTCCCTTGCTTGATTCTTCAAAACTATGACCATTCCTTCAAGGAGGTAAGTTTTCTCACTCCTTTTTCCTTCTTTGATTTGAAGAACCTTGGAAGCCTAACACCAAAAGCTCCTAACACTTCCTTTCTCACTTTGATCTTAACCATTTTGAAGCTTTTCCCCTTTTTCTCTTCAAAGAACCGAGGAAGACAACCTAGCCAAGAGGAGAAAGATTGAAGTTTGAAACTCATCCTCTCGGTCCAGCACCTTTCTTTTGAGGAACCAGCCAAGATCAACTCCTTTTACTCACAAATTTTTGACACCTTCAAGGCAAGGGGGAGTTCTCACCATTGATGTGTTTACATGTCCATTTCTTGGCTGTTTTTGCTCATTTTCCCTTTGAAAAATAGTGTATATTGGACTGCATGTTTGAAGAACTTCAAATCTGAACTTGCATGTTAAATTTGTTCAAAAAGTGTGTGGATTTCTTGTTTGCATGCCTCGGTTACATCCTAAAGAGCTTGATTCCACCTTTAATCAACTTTGTTCCTTAAAAAGCTTGAAACTTTGATGTGTGGATGTGGATTTTCCCTTGTGCATGTTTCGATCTTTATGTCTCCTTGGAGAAATCTTTGAATTAATGATATTTCTTCCTTGAAACCATGAACCGTGAACTTGATTGACACATTCCTTCACTTGCATGTTGAATTTTAACCATGAAATGCTTTGGATCCCTTTGTGCATGCCTCGGTTTCACTTTTGTTTGGCTGGATTCTTTGTTTAAAATATCGATCGAATCTTGTAACCAATAAACCTTGGATTGCATGTGAAATGGAAGCCATTGCATGTTAATTTCAGCCCCTAAGTGTTTCGGTTTTCCCTTGGAAGTTTGAATGTCACTTGGAAATGTTGCCCCTGCACTTGGACGATGAAACTATGTCTTTGTATGTTAATTTCCTTTGTGTTACCTATTTTTAACTTGACAAAAATCTAGTGGAAAGGCTGGACAGATTTGACCTTTCATGAAAAAGACTAGCATATTGAACTACACTTTAGAAATTGAAAACTGTGCTAGACTTTGTGTGATTTGCATGAAAATGGTTGCTTGCTAGTTTGGATGATGGATGATTGAATTGATTGTGATGTATGTTTCCACTTGGTTTAAAAGTTTCATGCATGTGGTGCTTTGGGAATTTGTGGTGGACAAGAAAGTGAAAACTATTCACTCTCGGTTTTGATGATAAAGAATCCTAAAAGTTGTGCTTGAAATTGTGTCAATTTTGATGAATTATGGGTGATAAGGATTGTATAATGATAGGGTGTGTTTGCTGTTTGCACCTGGATCCGTGAGTATTAAGATGAATCATGCATCATGTTCATTGCACCATATAAGGAATAAAGAAAAAAAATTAATAATAAAAAGAGTCAAGTGCGGCCCTTTTTGATGGAAAGTTTGCCCAAACTAAAAAGATGGTAATTAAAGGTATGGAGACGTTAATTAAGGGTCTGGACATAGTAGTTAATTGATAAAAGTCATTCTTGGAAAGATCTCACTATTAGCTACTTAATAGAACCCATTGCGTGAGGACTTAATATTAATAAACCTAAAGAGAACTAGAACTAAACTAAGTAACCTTGAATTGAATAGGTAATCGGGAATCAATACAAGTAATTAGAAATTAACTAAATGGAAAAACCAGAGGGAAAGAGGAAAATGGAAATACGTTATATCTAAATAGGAAGTAGTATAGTTAATAGCGAGGGAAATGATAAAATGAACAATGGTGATATAGTAAATTATTATAATGGAATTGGATGAGGAAAATCTGAGTGGGTCATGTCAAATTGCTGAAACCTATGTGTTGTGAAGTAGTGGATGTGTATTGATAGGATTGGAAGCTTGTATGTAAGTCCTAAACCTTGTCGTTTAATAAAATTTTGCTGGGCGAGAAAGTGAATAATGATTGAGTAGGCCTTGTGAGGGCTTTGATTCTGTGCTTGAATTCCTTGTGATCCAAGATTGAGAAAACATTGGGGAGAGAAAAGAGAATCATGCTCCATGCATCATAACATTTCTTTGAAACGACTTGATGGCATAACAGAGGCACAGTGCAACGACCCAAAATACTAACATAGTCAAATATGTCTCTGATACTTTATTTTCAGAAAACACCAAAATCTGAGACTTTTTTTTTTTTTTTTTTGTAAAGAGAGTTAACATGCACAAATTATTGCATTCAACATTCCCTTTTTCACATGGAGGTTCATTACCTCAAATCATAACAATTATAACATAATAATATAACATCAACATCTCGACATCACTGAATAATTCCATACGATAAAGTAGTGAAATAGTTAGCAACATAATCCAAAGTACTCAAATAAAACCACATAGTTGGAGGCATATAAAATAAAGTGATCTGACTCTCTAAGAGCAGTTCCCCTAATACAAAATCATCTCATCACCCAATCTCACAAAATATGGGGCATAATCTCCTATCGAGTCAGATTCCTCGAAAGAGGTAGGGGAAGAAGATGTGGCAACAATAGAAGGCTCTCCATCACTATCATCAATCCAACCAGCAGCGCGAGGAGGCGAACGGGAGGTGGCAAGAGGTGAATGAGGAGGTGGATAGGTAGGAGGTGGAGAGGAAGGTCTAGCCTCACACCAAACTGAGGATTCCACCACACGGACATCCTTCTTAACATGTGCAGGTGCGGTCACAGGGGTAGGTGTATGGGGATCAACAAAGGTGGGTGATAGAGAAATGGGTGGAGCAGGGTAAGGTAACTGCGGGTCTCCAGGGGGTGCAGAAAAGATGATCTCAATAAGGGTATCAGCTACATACTCAGTGATCCATGAGCCTTCGCTATACTTCCCATTAACGACGAGTGCGAAGCCACGGAAGATACTCTGATGGGTCGCGGCGTCGAACTCCCACATGTCTTCCTCAGACGGAAGGGCCATCACCCTCGTGTTGTGCCTGGCCATCTATAACATATAGAAAAGGGATACAAACAACACAAATCCAAGGGGTGAGTTCTCCAAACACAAACATCATATAATTGCCATACCCCAAGGAAGGCGGCATTTCAAGCGCAGGCAGATCAATCACCACAATTCATAGCAGTCTCAGAATAATCAAGGCATTCCATCATCATAGGACATATAGATATATATGGAAGAAATCAAACGAATACTCAATACTAGCACTCACAAGAAATTCCATAATCACAACCAATTCACTACCTAACAATAATGCATATGATGCATGGATGCAAGTTTCAGCCTCACAGAGATATTCTCTCATGTTTCAATAATGTGCATATGAATGCATGGGGATCCCATCCTCTATGACTGGCGACTCTCCCAGTTGTACCAAAGAGTTAGACAATTCGAGTCAGAAAGGCGATCGGAGGACTCCATTCCTTGCATCGTTCTGCACAACAGTATAAAATTTATACATATATCGGATGCGCTCAGCATCAAAGAACACCAATGGTGTTTGGCCCCTCAGTGGGTCTCTTCGGGAATGGACCTCGACGACCATAGAATGCGCGGTCCTTGTCGGGTTTGGCTAAGGTCTGCAGGTGGATCATGACTCGGCCACAGGCGCGCCTCTTACCTGTTACCACTTGAGTCTCCAGATCCCCTTTCACCACCCCTTGTAGGTCAATCTCGGGACCGAACCAACGACACCTTCAAGCTGTGCAGTTGTAAGTGCCTCCGAGTCATTTCAAGCAATGAAATGATGCATGAGGTGGCATCTTTAGTCTTATTCAATAGTTTTCTCATTTTATCAAAATTAGCACAGCAACATAGCATCGAATAAAATAGAACGATGCACAACACAAGCCAATGGCTTAGCAAACATGGATAGGTTCCATGAGCCTCATTAATCACATGGATAGATTCCATGGTATTTCAAACATTCTCATGGATAGATTCCACAATCACAGTCATTCAAGTGCAGCAAAATACATTCCAATGTGGCAATCCATTCAATTCATTACTTATCATTCGAATCGAGTCTCACTTTCTACTTTGACATTCTCGCTATTCAAGGTTCACCCTAAATGATTCCCCAATTGAATTAACCTCTAGCTCCATCTAAGTTTCCAATAATTTTCACTAAGTTCCACACTCACTTGGTTTCTTCTCTCGATTGTTCACTCTCCAATTAAGAAATTCCAACCAAACTTAAGCTCCCTCTAATCCTTTAATTAATTAGACTAATCCACATGAATTCTAAGTATTTTACCTCTCGGTTTTTCACACTCAATCAAAGAGAATTGGTCAATCTCAGCTCCTTCTAATCCTTTAAACAATTCAAGCAAGCTCACAACACTCTTAATCATCTCTCTTGGTTCTTCTTTCTTTCCTCACAATTCATACACTCCGCCAACCATTCCACATTCTCGGTTTCATTACATAATTCACCTCATCCATTCATCAAGCCACAATTCAATCCCATTTCCAAGCCCCAAGGGCACAAGTTCATTATCATCATAGCACTTTTAATGTCAAGGTTGCACTTTTTCCACATTCATCAAATTTATCAAGATTTCATTCCATTGAGATGCAATGATGCATGATTGAACTATTAGGTGAGTTCATGGCACATTCATAACTCTTAGCACGCAATTCATATAATTTTCAGCCATGTATTAAACCATACAACCACTATTTCACTAACACATTTCAGCACACATGTCACTATCTTTCACGTAAGAAATACCAAGCATAGCTAGTAATATTTTCATATCATGCACACTTTTTCCATCACCTCACACATAGGTAAAAATCAAAGTTTTCACATATCCTTGCCATGATAACACTTCACATCATACAGCAAAATGCACACCAACAAAACACAAATTCTTACCATGATTTTTCCAAACGTCTCTTTACACACATCAAGTAAACTTTCCTAAATTTCAGCCAAGTAAAAGTCTCTTTCTCCTTTGATCAAAACCTTATTTTAACTAAGGCATATAAGGAAATTTTTTATAAAAAGTTTTGGAATAATCTAGTCATTCCAAGGATAAAAACCGAGGCAAGCAAGGCCAAGTTTTGGTAACACATTTTCATAAGACACTTGCCTTATGTTCACACATCATTTCCAAAGGTAATCACACCAAATTACAAGAGATAATCCACCTTTTACTTAAAAAATAGCATTCTGTCCAGCCCCTAAATACCATTAAATTCCTCTAAATTTCTACACTTACACACTTTAGAATGAACATGCATTCACTTCCTAACATCATCCAAGTACCAATTTCATTAGATATGGAATTCAAGGAGAAAAACACAAGGAACAAGGTTCAAATAGCCATGCAAGGTTACGACTTTACTATTCCAAAGAAAGGGTACATTTTAAACAAGAATGCAAGCACAAAGAGATCAAAACCGAGGCATCCACTATATGAAATCAACGTGCAAGGCCAACAAATGGAAACTTTTGAAGATCTAACACATGCAAGAGGAAAAATCAAGACTTTCCAAAGGGAAAACAACATGCAAGGGTTGCCATGGACGCACACACTTTCGAATCACCATTTCAAGTATTGGAAGCATTCTAAATAAAATTTCAGCAAGGTACAAGTCAAAAACCGAGACAAGGTTCAAAGAGAAATGGGCATGCAATCATAAAAATCGTAACTTTTAAGGGTAAATTTACATGCAAGGGTAAAGACTAGGACTTTGAGGCAAGAAAATTCCAAAACCATCATGCAAGGATTCATTCACATCACCAAAGATTTCCAAGAGGCAAAGTATAGAGCTTTCATGGTACAATCACAAAAAACACAAAGAAAATGGCAAATAAATTGAAGCAAGGTGAGAACTCCCCCTTGCCTTGTTTTGGACGTGAAAAATAGATGGAGAAAAGGCTTGAACTCCAAGATCTTCAAGTGCAAAGCTGAATCCGAGAAAAGGTTACACCAAAGACTCCAAAATTCTCCACCAAAAATGTCCTTGAGAGATTTGCACGAAAATGGAGGAACTTGTAAGGGTTGGTCCTCTCGGTTTTTGCCTTGAGAAGAGGAAGGGAAAAGAGTGCTTGAGAGGATGGTGGCTCTCGGCTTAGTCTTTGAGAGAATGGGTGAGATTGAGAGAAAGTTGCATGTGTTTGGTGGTGTGATGGATGCAAAGTGCGGAAGAAGTGCTCACGGTTTTGGGTGGCCAATTGGGGTATCTTTGCTTGCTGAAATTGGTTTAGTGCACTTCTAAATTTGCATGTTTCCCATGGTGCAAAAGTGGACGTGAAGGGTGAGGGGTCCAAGGGAATATTGGGTGCAAACTTTCAAGGAGAATAGTAATTTAGGGACTTGTGAATATTTGAAACCATCCTCACGGATTCTAGCTCCCAAAAGCAAGGAAATGTGTTAATTTTGTGTGCAAAGTGACAAGAATCAAGCATGGAATTTTCGGTCAGCCAATGAAAACTAGGGATAGGATTTCATGAAGCTATGCACACGATTTTAACAAAATAAGGTTGAATGAACAAATTCGGCAAGAAACAAGTGTGGAATTTTCGGCTACCAAAAATGGAAATTGGCCTAGGTTAGTACAAGATCACGCACGCGGTTCAAGGGTTCAAACTTTTAGGTTGCATGGATTTTCTAAAACTAAGATTGCATGCAATGTGATTGGTCGTCATAAATGCGACGAGACTTGGTACAAATTCCGAAAAAGGTAAAATTTATAATGGCGGCTCCTCGAAAAACACAAAAGGAAGTTTCAAATTTCAAGGCGTCCTCGAATCGGAAAACGAGACACTTGCATAAAATTCTATTGGCCAGAAATAGATTTTGGAAGATTCAGCGCAATGATTACAGCGGCTCGGCACTAACTACGATGAAAAAGTGCAATCATTGCGACGGCCAAGTAATGATTACGGCGAAAAGTGCAATCATTACAGGATTCAAGTAACTATGGCAAAATCTAAGTAATCATTACTAACTTTGCACGTCTTTTTAGGCAAAAAGTGACTTTTCGGAAAAGTAAAAAGTAAAGATACTTTTGGCACAATTTTTGAGGCACTTTCTTGAAATTCACAACGGAACAAGGTTAGGGATTTTTGGACGATGTCGGGATCGAGTATCATGCATGCAGTCATTCTAAAATGCAGGGCTCTCTACGAATTGAGACGATCGATTCGAGTCTAATATCTAACTATCTATTCCGACAGTGGCAGGTCAGAACTGCGAGAAATTCACGACTCTATTAGATAACAATTAGGCTACGAAAATCGGGGCGTTACACACAGCTGTAGTTATTGGAGGTTCGGTCCCGAGTAGACCTACGGGGGTGGCGAAAGGGGGAACAGTCGACCTAGATGGCGCAGTAGAGCTCTCTGTGGCCGGGTCGTGACCCTACTTGCAAGCCTTAGCCAAGCCCGACAAGAACTTCACATCCTAGGGTCGTTGAGGTCCATTCCCGAAGAGACCCAGTTTGGGTGTTTTTGAAAAAATGATACAAATTCTTTTCTGTGCAATTGTGATGCAGGGAATGGAGTCCTCCGATCGCCACACGACTTGGATATGAAATTGTTAACTCTACACTAATGCTGGGCAAGTCACTGGCAGTAGAGTAAGGGATCCCTATGCATACCATATGCATTAAAATGAGAATTTGAGGGATGGATAGCGAGGAAAGAAACTTGCATTCATGCATCATGTGCATTATTAGTTTGATGAACCTAGAAATTTTCTATGAGAAGTATGAACTGACTTATATTGTATCGATGTTCATTTTGAGATTGGATAATGATGTGGTTTGGGTGATGGTGTGAAAAGCCACCTTCCTTGGGGTACGGCTATTGGATGTTTGTTTGTGTTTGGAGAACTCACCCCTGTTTGTGTCTGTTGTTGTACTTTTATATATGCCTTATATAGATGACCAGCTTTCGAGTGAAGGTATGGATCCTGCCATCTGAGGAGGACGTTTGGGTGTTCGACGCGGCAGCACAGCAAAGCATCTTCCATGGAATGGCATGAGTGATTCATGGACAGGATGTCAGACACTCATGGACCACCCACTTTATGGTTGACACCCCCATCGAGCTTGTTTTCTCCACCCTACCTAGAGATTCTCACCTACCTTATCCTGCCCTTGCAGCTACTCCTTCTCCTATGTCTGTTGATCCTCGTACTCCCAGTTCTAGACCAGTACCTGCACCTGTACCATTCCCTACTGAGGATCCTACTCCACCCCCTGTGGCCACTGAGAGAGATGTTCATATGGCAGAACCCTCAGTGAGGAATGATGATGTACTACCCCACATGCTCCCTACCTACCCAAACACCTATTCGCCCTTCACTACAGACCGTTCGCCACCTCACACTGCTGGATGGATTGAAGAGGACACTAAGGACGCTGCTTCTTCTAGCTCTACTTCCCCGACATCTTCTGAGGAGTCTGATCCCATTGAGGATTATTCACCTTATGAGTGATGTTTGCTGTTTGTTTTTGTCCTAGTAGGGACTGCTCTTAGGGCGTTTGGTTTACTTATGTTATTATTCTGTCTGATGGATTGGATTAATGTTTGTTGCTCTCGACACTATCTGAACATTTTAATATTTCTGCCAAACTGATGTTTAAATACCTTGAGGTACCTTTATGTCATGAGTTATGTTTATCCTTATCCCACTGTGTAGTTGAAATTGGGAAGTGAAATGATGATTGTCTATGGAATACGAAATATTAATTGTGTGATTAAAACTCTCTATGAAGAGAGAGCTTATGTTCGTACAAAAAAACAAAAAAAAATCCTGCTATTTTTTAGGCGTCACAAAAGTGGATGTTCCAGAGAAGGCAAAATTTTAGCAAGCTCTGCGTTACCACTCTTGCCAGCGAAAGTGGATGTTCTAGAGAGGAGTGTATCAAGGCAAGTTGCATGTGGTCACTCTTGCTCTCGAAAGTAATCACGCGCACTCCTCGACCTTTTGCGTTGCTACTCTTATCAATGAAAGTTGTTACACGCTTTTTATCGCAGCACTTAAATAGTGTAATTTCACTACTAGCAAATGTACTAGGTAGTTGTAGCAAGTTATAAAATGTGGAAATCAGATTGAGTCCCAAGTGTCATCCTCTAGGATCTTATTTTTAATCACCAATTCATAAGATAATAACCATTTGCACCAAACAATTCATTGAACAGATTTCAAATGCAAGAAAGTAAAATTCAAAATTAAGGAAATGAGAAATTGCTAAAAATAGAATGTTAACTTGTACTATTAGAATGAATCACGAATGGAAGAAAGTTAGGAATTTATTTCACTTGAACATTCAAGCATTTGATTGATTGACAATCGGTTTCTCTTTACAATAACCAAAGATTGATTCCTCAACTCATTGGTCCTAATATTCAACCAAATCTCCCTAATTCCTTAGGCCAAATTCAGTTCAATATTGCATTACGAATTAGAACCAAAAGATTGCAAAACTAAGACCACTTATCCCTAAGAGTTTTGGTAATTAATTCAGATCCAAGCAACAAACCCAATTTCCATTAATGAAGGTTACTCTTTGATTAATCAATTGAATTGCCATTCAAAGATCAAGTAAACACAGAATTAATCCCTTAATCAAATCAAATACACAAAGTTCAGAGTCAAAACAAAATCAATATATCAATTCTAGTTCCATAAATCCCTAACAAAAGAGTTAGAAACACATTACAATGAAATGGAGAGAAGCAAGAAGAAAAGAAGAGAGTCATCTCAATAACTTTGCCTCCCTCCAGATTCCTCTAACAAGGAAGAACAAAAGTCGCTCCTTTCTTCTCCCCCTAACTTCCCTTGGAAGTTAAAACGGTTACAAAATGAATACAAAAACTAAAAATGACAAAAAGACCCCATTTCTAAGTTCCTAATTCCTATTTATAGAGCTCCTCTAATTCTTCGACTTGACCCTTGAAATTCTGATAGTTAGTTGTTTCCAGGTGTTCTGGAATCTTCTAAAAGTGATACAGAAGCTCCAAACATCCAGAATTGGCAAGAAGAAGTTTTTAAGTTGCAGAAATCTGCGCCAAAAAGCACAGTGGCTAAAGTAAAGGATCGTGGATGCGCGCCTTGGCTGCATGTGATTTGCGTTTCCACGCGCTCAGCACTAAGGCTACAACTGCTTTGCGTTGCCACGCACAAAGTTCCAGTCTAGACTTTACTTGGATGCTCCGTTTCGCATTGCCACGCCCTGCACTATGAGTTTCAACGCGCTCTTGCGTGCCAAGGCTTCAAGTGATGTGCTTTTCAACGCACAACACTCTAATTAATACTTCTTCTATGTGCTTAGCTCTACGTTGCTATGCCATCTGCTATGCATTTCCACGCTCTGTTGCGCGCCAAAGCGCTAGGTTATGTGCGTTTCAACGTAATGGCAATTATCCAGGTTCAGTTGTTGGAGTGTTAACGCGCATCACTCAGAATAGCCACGTAGACCCAGTGCTGTATTTTGTTCTTTCCACGTTCAAATGCCAATCACTTGGAGTTGTAACGCTTAACTCTTAGGATTTCTTCAAGCTTGATTCTTTGACTGTTCTTCTTCAATTTCAGCTTCTAATCCTTCCTTTAAGTACTTTCAACAACTTTTCATCTTTTTGCATGAACTCCTACAAAAATTTAAATAATTTTTAATATTTCAACAAAACAAACAATTTATATTAATTATATTATTTTTGTGATCTTTTCAAGTTTATTTTAGAACTATTTCCTAATTATTAACCAAAAACTATGCTAAAAACATGGTAAAATATGGATTTATCAAAAGTGAATGTTTCAGTCTTCCAGAAACCACATGAGCTTCTGCGTGGCCACTCTTACCAACAAGAGTGACAACTGTAACATCCCAAATTTCGGTCTACATGGCAGAGAGTGTTGATTATTAATTAGTGACTCTTTTGTTTAAAAAAAAAAAAAAAAAAAAAAAATTTTTTTTTTTTACTCTAGTTCAGTTCTTGCTATAACTGTTTAATCATATTATATTCTCTGCTTGCATAATTATCTCTCCCAGGGTGTGTTTAGTAAATTTCGTATGTGCATGTCTATATGATTATGTGATGAAGTTACCTTGACATAACCCAAGGTTAGTGAGATTAGCCTAGGGGCGAGATAGTCTTTTGAGTCAGATAAATGGACCCTATTTCTTCCATTCCCCTGATGATTGTTATTAATGTTAACATAGTTCTTTTAATTCTTATTATTTAATTGTGTGATATGCTTTCTTAAATTTAAGTGGAACTGCATGTGTAACTTTCTTTATTTATGTTGAATGTTCATTAGGTTCTAATAATGGATGTACTTAAGTCTTCCATTATTCTGGTACCATGTACACTAAGTTAGACCATTAATGAGAGCCGTCATCTATTTTTTTTTTACCCTAGAAGTCACGTGTTCTACATACGACCCAAGAGGCAAGTTTTAATCTTTCCTCATTTAGTGCTAGTGACCGAAAATTCATTCATGTCCAGGGGGGGGAGGGAATCGAATTTAATAGCCTAGGATTCTAGCCCAAATTAAGTATACTTAATGTAATTCCATTATTCTAGGTTACCCTAAATAAATACAGCCGCCACCTCTTGGACTGCCATATTTTGAGTGGATCTTATTTAAAAACTTTCCTTTTTTTTTTATATGGTGCAACCGAAAATTTAAAACCCTAATCCTCTTCTAGAAGGAAACTTTCCATATTTTCGGCACTTGCACATAATTGCCACCCTATTCATTAATGCACCTCATGATTTTATACCCTCTTTAAATAAGGTAATCAGATTTTCGTTATTTATTTATGTAGGAAAGAGAAAGACACCAGCCATAATGACCTAGATTCTAAGCCTAAATAATTGCACTTAAATACGGTTATCAATTCCCTAGTTACTCTAATTAGGTGTAACCGAGAATAGAGTTTTATTCCTTTCCTTAATTATAAACTTTCCATATTTTCGTGCACATTTAATTAAGGTAGGTTATTAATCATAAATTAACGAGAATCTTGTAGTTAATTAGAGAAGATACCCTTGCCTTTTCATTTAGTCGAAGAAACCCCTATTTCCTCATTTAACCGCCATTAAACTCCCTTAATTACCCACCTACATTAAATGCCATAGGGGAGTGAAAAGGCGCCTGCTTGATTCCCTCCACATTAATCCAATCGGTTACATGCATTTAGTGGGCGTGCCAATCAGCTTGAAACGTCCCACCTGAGGCAATAAATTCCCCAGAATCGTGCCTGATATAAACTATATATATTCCTTCCTTAATTACCTTGCATTTATGGTAAAATCCTAGGGAGATTTGTGTGAAGGCATGGCCAAAAGTGGCGCCACCTTCCATCAGAAATTAAGTAGCCACTTTGCATTAATTGCAAGGCATTACCGAAAACAATTAATCATTCATATTTTTTTTTCCTAATAACCACGTTTTAAATGGCTTGAAACCGAAGGGCCTCTCTTACCTCATTTAAACCATCATTAAAGTTACCTAAATTACCTCTTAACCGCATTTAACCTCATGAGAAAAACAAAGGAAAAACCTACTCAACTTCCTTCTGGAGTTGACCTAGCCGCCGGCCTGCACTTAATGTACAGCCAAAAAACTTAGCAACATATTTATGGAAATTATGCTCCATTAATCCCATGCAATTATTTCCTGTTTTATGGCACTGGCCACACGTCCAAGGCAAGAGAAAGGCACCACCTTTTCACTAACCAATCAAAATAATATCACCCTTTTCAAATTGTGGGACACGAAGGGTTTGAACCCGCTTCCCTCCACAACAAACCCTAGCCGCCAACATGCATTAATTACCCACTCTTACCTAGGTCAAACCCTCATTTCGGTTACTCCATCATGATGAATGGCGTGTGGAGATGTGTGGATCACCTATGGCTTGCTTCTTTTACACTTTGTGCATTGAATGCTCTTGAGAAGGCGCCTCACCTGCACCTGGACACCATGAGACATGACTATTCAAGTAAGAAGACGAAAGGGTGTGTCACTTCGCCTAACCTAACCCTAAAACCCATCTTGTGCACTAACTGCCAGCCTTTGGAAGACGAATGGGCAAAGCTTTAAGCCACACTATATAAGAACACCTTCTAATCCTCACGCGCCCTTTTTCCCTTATTTTCAAAAACGTTCTCAACCTCACCACTTCTTTTCTCTCTCGACACATTCTCACCCTCTCACAAAACCTCTACGCCCTTTTTCTCTGGAGGACAACACACTCCATCACCAACCTCAAGGAGGCGACAAAACACCAAGGACTCAAGTTGTGATTAAGATCCTGCTAGTACCAAGACTGAGCCTTCCATTCTATCTCTCTTTCTCATACCAAACAAGGTTAGGGGAGCTCTTGTTTGTGCTTGAATGCATGTGGTTGTTCGTTAACTTGTAAACTCTGCATGCACTCTCTTCTTCTTATTTTCGTCTCCGATCTTCATCAATAAAATTTACATGCAAACCATTTTCTTCATCTCGTGGTGATTTTATTTGGTTAGTATTTTAAAAATCCATGTTTTGTAACTTGCGTGAACTTGATTGAAGTTGAAATAGTTTTGCATGTTGATAATATTGAAATCTTTGTATGAATCCTTGTGTTCTTTTCGGTTTTCATCGACTACCCTTCTTCCTTTTTGTTTTAGCTGAGAAATTACTCACCTTTTTCTCTTGGTTTGATTCTGTATGACCAAGGAACCCTTTTTCTTAACAATGAAAGAATTCTCCTACCACCTAATCACTATTTTACGAAAAATTTATGGTAAAAGTGAGTTGCATGTGTGATTAAACTCGTGGTTATTTCCGTGATTCTTTTATGATCATTTTGTTTGTTAAGGTACACTTCAACTATGATATTTCAATGAAATTTTTATAACTATCTCCATCTTCTCTCCTTTTTCTTTTATTCTTGGACCGTGGACGGATGGTTCTTTTATTCTTTGAACGTACCAGCTCTTATGAGCAGGGATTTGGATATGTGGTTTGTGACCTTTGGGAATTTAATGTGCGTTCAAAAATGGTGTAAGGAGGATGCGGTTACGAAACTCTTTATGTGCATGATATGGAGGATGGAGAGTCAAGGTCACAGTCTAGCACAGCTGAGGGATGTGAGTGTTCAGGTTTGAGGAAGAACCTTGGGGGTAGTGGAGGGGGGTTGCCCCAATGGTGCGGAATAGCTCACCGCGGCCGGGACACGTCGCCATCGAAACCTCCACTAATCCTGACGCGAGCAAGCATTACCGAGGATCGTGGAAGGACTCGTTCCTGAGGAACCGAAATGGTTAAATTGGGAGAATATTCTTGATGGATTACATACAATAATGTGTGCTTGTAGGGAACGAGGGCCTCCGATCACCTTGACTGGAGGAATAGTGGGAATAAACTGAAGAAGTAGTGACGTTTCAATTACCCTGAGTATAATTATATTATGAGGAACTTATTCATTTTGTTGCGTTGTGGCTGTTTGATGAATATTATGTTATGATAATTTGATTATTGAACTATGAGTCAGTAGGTCCGTTACTATTATGCTGATTTTCTTTTACTTATTCGATTTTTGATAATTGAATGTATCGAGCTCACCCTTTCTGTTCTGTTTTGTCTGGTGTTGCATCTTGTCTTGCTGTTGTTGTGTGTTGCATGAATGCATGGCAGATGGACCCACTCCGAGCGAGGATTTGGGGAGAGGATTCGGGAGGAAAGGAGGGATGGATCTACGACCCAGCAACGCGCCGCTTGACGTACCAGGGAATGGTCTCCATGACCATGGGACCTCTCACTGAAGGCGAATGGAAGCCCAACTGGATGGACCACATTTTTGCCGAAATCTCCGTACCCCTACCACCCGAACGGAGCATCATCATTCATACACCTCCCTCTTCTCCATCGTCTCATGAACCCCCGCAAAACGTCTTAAGACTTTTATGGATAAAGGTAAAACTATCATTGACCTTGACCCTGAACCCAGCCCTTGTCCTAGCCCTACTCCTGCGCCCGCACCTGAAGGGAAAGTCATTGGAGTGGTTGCGTCTTCCGTCAGGCCAGTCCCTCGTCAACCTCTCGATATTCAGGCGCCACCTTCCGACGAAGCTGGACCTTCCACCCGACACCCTTCTCCACCACTGCCATCCACCTCGAGATCGCCACCGCCTACCATAGGTTGGATTGACAGCGACCCTGACGACTTGCCACCCTCTCCTCGCCCTCAGCCTGTGGATGCTTTACCTGATTCTGATGGAATGGAATCTGATCCTAGTGAGGATTCCTTTCCATCAGAGTTTTATATGTAGATGATTTATTTTTTTTTGTCATGGATGAACACTGCTCTTAAGTTTTATATTTTCCTTTCTTTTAGGGGCTATTTATAATTAATTTTGAAATACTAAACCATGAGGTCTTCTCTTTTGTTCGTTTCACGATAGTTTACCTTGAACCGTTTAGACTTGAGACGTATATGCACAAAATTGAAATTTTCTCTCTATTTACATGTCTCTCGTTATGATTTCAGAATTTCAGTCCACGAAACATGTGATGTTGAACACTCACCTTTATCTCTTTCATAAAAAGAAATTAATTTGAAGGAATTTCAAGTACACTAGTAAAACATAGTACAATATGCATAATTTGGTAATGAATAGATTGGATAACGAAATGAAGGATAATGTACCCTCACCTATGAATTAAATTATGAAATTGTTGTTTAGTTCCACACTAATGTCGAATGAATAATTCCTTGTTCATGTTCATTTGGGTACACTATCTTAGGGAAGTCTAAATACATACATTTTTAGGAGATAGGATCTTGGTAGTAATTTAGGTGTTACAACAACGCACAGAATTGGGATTTCTATAAATACATGTCTTAAGCTCAGAACTTGGGGTCTTTTGCTCATTTTCCATTTTTTCTGTTAGATTCTCGTTGAGAGAGAGTGAGAGAGAGGATTGGGGTCAAATTTTGAAGCTCCAAGAAGAGGCATTGGATTGGAGTTTATGGAGATGGCTTCTCTGCAGTTCTTTTCTTCTTCTCCTTCTTTCTCTTTCTCTGTTACAATGTCTGCTTAATTCTTTGTAGTTAGGAGTTTATGAAACTCGAATTGATGTATTGATTTGACTTTTGCTTCTGAATTTTAAGTTCTTGGATTAATTGAATTGTTAATTTTGATGTTATTGCAATCTGTGAATGGAAATTCGTATGGTTAATCAAAGAGGAACATTTACCAATGGAGTTGGATTTGCTTCTCTGATCTGAGTTAGCAATCAGAATTGGGGATTTCTTAGGGATAAAGAGACCTAATTCTGCAATCTTAAGGTTCTAAGTCTTAATGCAACTTGAAATTGAACTTCACCTAAGGGATTAGGGTGGATTAGTTGCTTGTTAGGGTCAATGAGTTAAAGGATTAACCTTTGGCTATTATTATGTGAAACTGATTGTCAATTAACCAAGTTCTTGAATGTTCAAAGGCATAATTGAATCAATATTGACATTCTTGTGAAGTAAATTCCTAACTATTCTTCATTCCTATCTCATTTCATCATAGCTTTCATACTCTATTTTTATTGCAAGTTTCTTACCTTTTAACTGTGCTTATTCTTGACTTCTGAATGTTACAAATCTTCCAAATTCGTATGGCTCAAATGGTGATTGTTCTGTGAAGTGATAATTGATTTCCTAATTCCCTGTGGAGACGATATTCTGATCTTAAAAATTACTCATTACTTGCTGCAATTCCTAGTGCACTTGCTAGTGTTTAGAATTGTATCAACAGACCACGCAAAGGCTTATATAGTTTCTGGAAATTGGAACTATCACTTTCAATGATAAGAGTTGCAACGCAAGAGGTCGAGTGGTTGTGCGTGTTCACTTTTATGAGTAAAAGTGACCACGCACAACTTGCTAAGCTGAGGTCTCTCTGGAACATTCACTTTCACTGGTAAAAGTTGTTACGCAAAGCTTGCTGAATTTTAGTCTTCTCTGGAACATCAACTTTCATGGGTAAAAGTGGTAACGCAGAGCTCGTTATGTCTGATGCTTCTCTAGAACACTCACTTTCACTGGTAAAAGTGGTAACGCAGAGCTCGCTATGTTTGAGGCTTATCTAGAACACTCACTTTCACTGGTAAAAGTGGTAATGCAGAGTTCGCTATGTCTGAGGCTTCTCTAGAACACTCACTTTCGCCAGCGAGAGTGTTAACGCCTAGTGTGTATTCCTCTTTGATGCCTGGAGTGATCACTTTCACTGGTAATAATGATCACGCCCAGCTTGCATTCCATAATTCTTGTGCTTTGAGTCCAGAATTGCTACTTTTCTTCTTCATTTCCATTGATTTTCCATTTCCATGAACCTTACTCAGATTATTCCTACAAAAACAAGATCAAATTCTTAATTTCTAAGTAGAAATCTCACAAATGCTAAAACAACTACATATTAAAAGAAAACCTTCAACCATTCTATTTTTCTAAGTTTTTCTGCTTTTTCTAACATATTTTCCTTATCAAATGGGTTAAAATTACACTAAAATATTAGTAAAAATATGGATTCATCACTACCCCCAAACTTGAATTTTTGCTTGTCCTCAAGCAAACCAAACTAAAACAAGAATAGTTCCCCCATTTTTCAAAATCAATTCACAAACTGCTTATTTCAGATTTTTTGATTTCCAATTCTGTGTTTTCTGCAAAATAAATTTTATCAAGTTGTTCGTCCAACTAGTCATCATGATATTCATACTGCATAATCATTATTGAGTAAGAATTGCTATCTAAGTTCATATATTTCATCAAAATTCATGTGAACACAATTAATAAACATGATCACAGCTCACTTGGAAGTGTTTCCCTCATCACTCAACAATGTTTAGGTACTGTTTTCTCTCTAAATCATCAATTTCACTACACTCTACCATATGCTTTCCCATATTCTCAATTTCCTCTGCTTAATACAGTCAATTATACATCCAGAGGACTTTTTGCAGGTTACAACAGGGCTAAGGTCAACGTAGGTATTGAACAAAATGGAAAATAATTCATGCATTTTCAAAAGATCATGGACATTTTGAGTGAATGACTTTAAAACTAGCATAGGTCTACATTATTTCTCACTAATTCCCTCAATTATGCAACATATAATTTCACTCGTGCAGTAGCATTCTAAATATTTCTTTTCTCTAACTTTTGCTTTCATACACTATTTTCTTTTCATTCCTTTTTCTACAACACTTTGCTGCATATTCTTCTTTTGAACTCACATTTTGCTATTTTTACCATCTTTACTGCATATTTTTCATTTTTTTGCAGCTTTTTGCTATTTTGTTCTGTCTTTGATGAATCCATATTTTATTGGATTTTTACTTGTCATTTTAATGTTTCATAATAGAAAAAGTAAACTTAGGAAGTGTAAATAACATAAAAACATCATTTTGGTAAAATATCATAGGTTTCTTAATTTTTGGTTAATTTACATTAATTTACATAGATATAGTTTGCAATTTTGATCATTTGAATAATTGTGCAGGAATTTCTAGACTTTTTCCATGGATTTTTAGCATTTGAGAAAGTTTGAGATGAAAGTGATCACTTTGGATTCTATAGTGAACACTACAGCAAGCTAAGTCCAGAAGGGCAGACTAAAGTGATCACTATGAACCCATAGTGACAACTACGGAGACTTATTTTGAAGAAGTGTTGCACGTGCTTACTTTGGGATCATAGTAGACACGCTGGAGCAGCCAATGTTATTACTCTGATACCAAAGTGACAACTCCAGAGAGGCCAAAAACACAGGGCTTCCGCGTAAACACTATGGAGCGAGAGTAACTACTATGGAGAGCTGCGCGTCATCACTATGAAACCATAGTAGTTACTTTGGGCCAAAATTTCTGCATTATAAATAGGATTGAGAAATTAGGGTACAGAGCTTTTTACATAACTTTAGATTCTTTTGCCACTTTGGGAGCATTTTGCAGAGCTTAGGATTCTTGGGTGATAGCCAAGGCCAATCCTAAGGTTTGATTTACAATTTTTCTTCATTTTCCTTTAATTCTTGCATTGATGATGTTGAATTTTCCTTGTTTTCATCTTGAATTTGTAAGACCCATCCTTATGGAGGGCTATGCTTTCTTGTAATCCTTAGTGAATTCATGGATTCTTGAATTCCTGGGTATGAATGTCAATATAATTCCCTTTCCTTCATGAATTTACATTTCCCAACTCTTTGAATTGAATTAATGGTTGAATGAGGGGGACATTGCTTAATTAACCCTAATTCGTTTTAATGAAATTCTTAGCTTAGTTTGCTTAATCCTAAGTTAGTTTCTAAGGTTGCGTAATCTTGGGGAAAAGATTTGGAGCCCATGAAGATTGCTTAATTTGTATGGGACGTTAAGGTTAATTCTTGCTTTTTGAGTTACCCTAATTCAAAGGAATAGGAAAAATATTGAATCTTGAGAGGGAAAGGGATAGAATTACGTGAACAAACTAAGGATTGCTCATTTCATTGATTGGATTCATTAATTTCATCACTTGCCTTTACATTAAAATTGGAATTACATAAAACCCCCTTGTTTTAATTGCTTTTATAGTAAATGTTTACAACATGTTTAATGTATGTTACAAACCAAAGTCGTTGGAGAGAACCTAGGCTTGCATCCTAGACTACATAAATTTTTCTGCATATTTTGATGAAGGTTGACAACAAATCTTTTTGCAAACGAGAAAAATAATCGTTCATCAAATTGGTGCCATTGCCGGGGACTTTGGTGTTAATTTTGCATTAAACTTGTTAGTTACTCTGTTTTAGTGTTTTGTTTTTAATTTTTCTACACTTTGCCCTATTTTTGCTGCATAATTCTACAAAATTTGTGAGTGTGTGTTACGTTTTTCTTGCCATAGTTTGCAACTTCTTTCTATTTTTGCTGTTTAGTGTTATTGCTCTATTTTACTACACTTAGATATCATTTTTCTGCATAATTGTTAGCTGAATTTTTCTGCATTTTTGTTGTTTCATTTAGCTTACTTTTTTTCATTCCTCATAGTTAGTTTCTAGTGCATGACCAGATCGAATCCTGGAGACTTGTATCCACTTGACCCAGAGATTGATAGGACATTTCATAGTAGCATTAGATTACATAGACATAATTCTAAACATTTTAAGGAATCTTCATCTCCTTCATCTATCTATTCATCACCTCATTCTTTAGAATCTAAATTTGAACAAATGCCCGACAATGAGAGAATATTAAAGGAACTGGCAGCACCGGATGTAAAATATCAAACTTTATGCATACAGTCTCCTGAAATTGATGCTCCTTTTGTACTAAAGACTGGACTAATACACTTGTTGCCAAGATTTCATGGCCTTGCAGGTGAGGATTCGCACAAACACCTCAAGGAGTTCCACATTGTTTGTTCAACCATAAGGCCACAAGGTGTGCCTGAGGAGCATGTCAAATTAAAAGTTTTTCCGTTCTCTCTGATGGATGCAGCCAAGGATTGGCTCTACTATCTTCCTCCAAGATCTATCACTAGTTGGGATAACTTGAAGAAACTTTTCCTAGAGAAATTTTTTCCAGCATCAAGAGCTGCGTCCATAAGAAAGGAAATCTGTGGGATTAAGGCAGCTTGAAAGAGAAACTTTTTATGAATATTAGGAAAGGTTCAAAGACTATGTGCCAGCTGCCCCCATCACCAAATTAGTGATCAATTGTTGATACAATACTTTTATGAGGGACTGCACCTTATGGACCGAAGCATGATAGACGTCGCAAATGGAGGGGCGTTGGTTGACAAAACTCCGGTTGTAGCCCGCAACTTGATTGAGAATATGGCTGCCAACTCCCAACAATTTGCAACAAGAAAAAATTCTTGTGTTACTAGAAATGTGAGGGAAGTACAAGTTGCTGAATCTAGTAAGCTGGAACACAAGCTTGATGAATTAGCATCCATGGTGAAGCAATTGGCTTCCATGCAAAAGAGTGTTGTTGCATCTTCACCTCCTCCACCATCCATTCCAGCCATGTTATGTGGTATTTGCTTAACTACTGACCATTACACTGATAGCTGCCCCACTCTATAAGAGTTTGACACTCTAGAAGGTAATCCTCAGGCTTATGCTGCAAACATTTACACTAATAAATTTCCTTTTCTAAATTTGCAGCAATAGCCCAATTGGGATCTATCTACCAATAGATACAATCCAGGCTGGAGGAACCATCCAAATTTGAGATAGGGGAACAATTCTCAACAACACAACCAGCAGCAAGGCACTCAATATCAAGCACATCATGTTGGCCCAAATAGATCCCATCAATCCCAACATCAACCACAACAAGCCCAGCACCATCACCAACCACCTTCTTCACAACCAAGTGCATCCCAAAAAAATGAACCATCATTGGAGGAGCTCGTGAAGCAATTGACCATGAACAACATCACTTTACAGCAGAGAAATGAGGCTAGTATTAAAACTTTGGAGAATCAAATGGGAGAGTTAGCCTCCTCTCTAAACCAAATGCAATCTCAAGGCTCAGGGAACCTCCTTGCACAAACTATTGCGAATCCCAAAATTATGAGTGCAATCACCCTGAGATATGGAAAAGTGATGCAAGAGATTTATCTAGCCAACCAAAAAGATTGAAGAGGTTGAGAAAGAGATTTTTGAGACCTTCAGGAAGGTAGAGGTGAACATAACTCTACTAAATGCAATCAAGCAAATACCTAAGTATGCCAAGTTTTTGAGAGACTTATGCACCCACAGGAGGCGTCTTAAGGGTAATGAAAAGATAAATATGGGTAGGACTGTTTCTACACTCTTTGATAAACAAAGGTCCATAATGCCTGAGAAATGTAAGGACTCAAGAACATTCACTATCCCATGCATTATTGGTAATAATAGAATTGAGAATGCCATGTTAGATTTAAGAGCATCTATAAATGTCATGCCTTTGTCCATTTTTACTTCACTGTCTCTTGGCCCTCTGCAGCTTACAGGTGTGGTTATTCAGTTAGCCAACAGAAGCATAACAAACCCAGTTGGGATTGTTGAGGATGTACTACTCAGGGTGAATGATCTTATCTTTCCAGCTGACTTTTACATTTTGGACATGCAAGAGGGAGAGTCAATGAAGAGTGCTGCACCAATCATTCTGGGAAGACCGTTCTTGAAGACCGCAAGAACAAAAATTAATGTGCATGCCGGGTTACTTACCATGGAGTTTGGGGATAGCATTGTGCGCTTCAACATACTTGATGCTATGAAGCACCCATCTGAAGAACATTCTATCTTCCAAATTGATTTATTTGATAGATGAACAATTTTCTTAATTTTTAGAAACATTTTTTTTTTATTTTACTGAATGTATAGATACTCCCATTTGTGAATATTGTAATAATTCTTCTGTGTGACTCTTGTATTTCTAACTTTTTGAATGTGAATCCTGTAACTTCTAATATTGAAGAGATTGAAAAATTGATAGGTGAAGAATGTGATATTTTTAGTTCAGCAAGTACAATTGAATCTAACCCCTTTTATTTGAATGTTGCAGAGATTTCTTCTACTGAGAATGCTAAACCACTTTCCTCTGTAGAGCAAAGTCTCACTAAACTGGAGCTTAAACCCTTACCAAAACATCTGAAATATGCCTATCTAGAGGCAAATGAGAAGCTTCCAGTGATAATCTCCACCAAGCTGAATGTTGAACAAGAGAAGAAACTCCTAAAAGTGATTAAGAGGCATAAGAAAGCTATAGGCTAGACCCTTGCTGATATTCTTGGAATCAGCCCCTCTTTTTGCATGCACAGAATATTATTAGAGGAGGGCGCAAAGCCAGTGAGGCAGCCTTAGAGGAGGGTAAATCCCATTATTCTGGACGTGGTGAAGAAAGAGGTCACCAAGTTACTGCAAGCTAGGATTATCTACCCTATATCAGATAGCACTTGGGTCAGCCCGGTCCAAGTGGTCCCAAAGAAATCTGGACTCACTGTGGTGAAGAATGAAAAAGATGAGTTGATACCCACCAGAGTCCAGAATAGTTGGAGAGTCTGCATAGACTACAGAAGGCTTAACCAAGCGACCCGGAAGAATCACTTCCTATTGCCTTTCATTGATCAGATGTTGGAAAGGTTGGCTGGTAAGTCTCATTATTGTTTTCTTGATGGTTTTTTTTGTTCTTTTCAAATTTGCATAGCACCTAAAGACCAGGAAAAAACCACTTTTACATGTCCTTTTGGCACTTTTGCCTATAAGAGAATGCCCTTTGGCTTGTGCAATGCTCCAGGAACATCTCAAAGATGATGTTAAGCATTTTTTCTGATTTAGTGGAGCATTGCATAGAAGTATTTATGGATGATTTTACCGTGTATGGCCCATCTTTCTCTGCATGTTTGAGTAATTTGGAAAAAGTTTTGAAAAGATGCATTGACACTAAAAGGGAATTGAAGTAGATCCTACAAAACTTGATGTTATTGCACAATTGCCTTACCCCTCTTGCATTCGAGAGGTTTGTGCTTTTCTTGGCCATGCAGGGTTCTACAGGAGATTCATTAAGAACTTCTCCAAAATTTCCATTCCCCTTTCTAAGCTTTTACAAAAGGAGATTGAGTTCAATTTTTATGAAAAGTGCAAGGAAGTGTTTAATATGCTTAAGGAAGCCCTGACCACCACACCCCTCATCCAACCTCCAAATTGGACCACACCATTTGAATTAATGTGTGATGCATCCAATTTTGTAGTGGGGGCTGCATTGACACAGCGGGTTGGTAAGTTTCCTCACATCATTTATTATGCTTCTAGAACTTTGGATCCAACAGAATGTAATTACACCACAACTGAAAAAGAATTGTTGGCCATAGTCTTTGCATTGGACAAGTTTAGATCATATCTGTTGAGGTCAAAAGTTGTGGTTTTTACTGATCATTTTGCCTTGAAGTATTTGCTGAAAAAGATAGATTCTAAGCCTAGGCTTATTGTAATGCCCCAATTTTCATAAATTAGCTAGTAGTTATTAGATTTTAATTACTAGCTGGTTCCAGCTTGCTAGCGTCGGAATAATTAGATAAATGCTGAATTTTAATTTTTAGAATATTGATTTATTTCTGAGTTCGGCATTTTAGGGTGACTGCATGCAAAATACTTGGTTCCAATATCGTCCAAGAATTCCCTGATATTGTTCAGCAGTATTATCTAAAATATCCCAGAGAGATTTATCCAAAAAGTGAAATTCTATCTTATTTGAATAATTGTCAAATCATAAGTATCCGTCTCGAAAACGTGAGATTTTCTAATCATTACAAAGATTTAGTAATGATTTCTTAGCCGTCAAAATCATTGCATAAAATTTCGTGAGATCTAGCAATCATTACCCGGAGATTTCCAAATCTAGTATCGACCACTAGATTCATGCAAATAAACCTTGTCCCCCATTTTACAAACATCGTGATTGCCCGAATATTCCGAAATCTAGTATTGACCACTAGAATTCCATGCAAGGGATTTTGTCTCCCAATTTACCAGCAAAAGTCATTTCAGAACTTTCTTTTCATGTCTTCCAAATTGCCAACATCATAATTATTCTAACCAATCATATTCTCTTGAACTTAGCACCACATCAAAAGTCTCGTCCAAGTGACAACCTAGTCATGTCACATTTTTCTCGGCCAACCAAATTTCATGCAATTGCTGTCCAAAATCTTAGCTTTGGTATTTTGTGCCGATTTTGGGATTTGTGATATCCAAACCGTGTGCATGCAGCCTAGGGTGTTCCATGCATTTTTCTTGCTGAATTTTACTAACTTTGCCTACAAGCTTTCCCAAAATTCACTATTCATGCACTAAAAACCGTGACACCTCTTTCCTTGCACCAATTTACCAAATTCACTTCAGCTTTTACTCAATTAAAATCGTGTGCAGTTTTTCAGTTTGGAAGTCTTGCCAAGCAAGCCAAAATACAAATGTTAAGTGGCAATTGGTCACTTAAAGCTTAAACCCTCCATATAAATAGATTTACTAAGTGAGGTTAAGCCTTTTGGAAGCCAAAAATCGAGAATCTCTATCTCCTTTCTCTCTACCTTTCTCTCACACTTTTCATCCTCTCAAAGTCTTAGACTCTCTCAATTTCTCTCAAGAAAACTGAGAGCTTGCAACCCCTCAAACACCATCACTCCTTCATCCAAATCACTCAAACACTTTACCACACCATCACAAACTTCTTCCTCGTTCAACCTTTCAATTTTCGTGTGGAAGAAGCCAACTTTGGAGGAAAACTTTGAAGAACTTGGCTGCTGTTTTCTCGGTCCAGCAAAGCTTTCCTTGGAGATCCATCTATTCCAACCCCTTCTCCATTTCATTTCACGCCTAAAACTCAAGGCAAGGGGGAGTTCTCATCCTTTGTTCCTTTGTTTGTCTTCCTTGGTTGAAAACTATGTGAAATCTTGTAAAGGTTCCATCTTTATTTCCAATAACTTTGATCAAGCTCATTGTACCACTTGCATGTTAAATTCTACTTGATTTCTTCACTTTATTTACCTCTAAGTTTGCGGTTTATGTAAAAAGGAGGTAATCTCTCTAAAAGTTTGCATTTTGAACATTTACATGTTGATTCATCCTTGTGCATGTCTTGGTTTGTTCACTTTCTTTGCTAGATTCGTGGTTTAAATGATGATCCGCCTTTGAAAACAAGTAACCATGAGCTTGGAAGACAATTTCCTTCAATTGCATGTTGAGTATTTGTCTTATACTCCATTTGATCTCCTTGAAATTTTTGGTTTCATGCTTAGATGTTTTGATTTCTCTCAAAGCTTGAAACTTTATTTAGTGCTTGCAATTTCTTCCTTGAAAGTATTTCGGTTTTGCCCTTGCAAGTTTGAAATCTTTGATTTCTATGATGATCCACCTTCGAAGCCATGATCCATGAGTTTGCATGTTGTATTCCTTAACTTACTTGTTGGATTTTCGCTTGAAAATTACTTGATTTACTTTCAAATTTTTGGTTTTGGTTTTGTGTGAAGAGATTCTTTAGAAAGTTTAAATTTTTAACCCTTGCATGTGACATCAAACCTTTGTACAAAATTTTGGACTTGAAAATATGTTGGAAACCTTTTGCATAAGTTTTGGTTTAGAGGTCTTCTTGCCAAATCTCTTGAATAAATAAAAATCTACCCTTGAGACCTTGGAATCATGAATTTGCATGTCTTGAACACTTTGTTACCAAACCTAATTTCATAAAAAGAACTCCTTTAGTAATTTTGAGAGTTTGAACACTAAATTGCCCTTGTGTTGTCTCAGTGTATCCTTTTAAAACATATTCCTTTGCTGAAAATTAAAATACTGCACTTAGATAATGGAATCTTGTGTTTGCATGTTGATTTTCCCTAATTTGCTTGTTAGTGACTTGTCAAATGATGAGATTTTGGAGGCTGGACAGTTCTGAAAATTTTGAGGAAAAAGGTTGAAATTAATTGATTTGGAACTTGAAATAATTTTGAAAAGTTTATTAAGAGTAATGAGAAAAAGAGTTATGAAGGAAAAAGTGGAAATGGACTTGGATGGTCTCAGTTTTGACATCCAAAAGTGTTGCAAAATTTCAGAAAAATATCTTGTAGGTACCTTGCATTTTAAGGAAAGTAAAACTGAATTTGAAAGTGTGTTGTCTTGATTTGAATGCCTTGAACCGTGTGGGACTTGGTTGAGTGTGTGATTGAATGATTGATTGTAAAATTGGTTGTGATTGACCTTGATGTTGCTTGGTATTGGTACTTTAAATTAGTGATGTTTGCTTGAATAAGTTACTTTAAATTATCCATTTAAGGAGAGAAAAACCATGAGGAAGAGATGGAGAAAATAAGAATTTGAATTAAGAGAATTATGGATAATCAGGGGATAAAGGTTAATAAGCATAATGAAATGAATAGGATGAATTTGAATAGTGAAATTACAAGGATTGAGAAATGGGATGGTGCTGAATTTTAAAAGAGAATGAAGTGAGAAAAAGAAATGAATTATGAAGGCTTGAATGATTCGCCTAAGTTAAGGTCCAAAGATGTAATATGCTGCACTAAAATTATCTATGAGTATAAAATTATAAAACCATGAGGTTATGAATTTTGATGAGAAATTATATGTTATGTCCTGAGTTCCTGAATTATATTATCTTGAGATTATTATTATGAAATCAGTGAGAATTATTATGATACTCATGGTATCTATTTATCCATGCTGAGGCATGTGACTCATGGAGATTATCTATCCATGTTGCTAAGTCTATGATGACTTTTAGCTTGATGATATATGCTATGATTTTAAGTCCGATGTGACTTCTATTATATCTGTGCAACAGCCCGAATGGCTGGATGATATGAGTTGAGAAAACAATCACAAGAAAACTGAAAATGCTATTCATACATCATATATAATCTTGTGAAACGACTTGATGGCATTACAGAGGCACAGCTGTAGGTATTGGAAGTTCGGTCCAAAGTAGATCTTCTGGGGATGGCCAAAGGGGGAACATCCGACCTAAGTGGCACATGGCAGCTGAGCTCCTTGTAGCTGGGTCGTGACCCACTTGCAAGACCTTAGCCAAACCTGACGTGAACTCCATAATACTAGGGTCGTAGAGGTCCATTCCTGAACGTGCCGTATGGCCTTTTACATCAATGATATGCTATTATTATTTTTCTATCTATTATATCTGTGCAGAGTAGGGAATGGAGTCCTCCGATGGCTACACGACTTGAATTTATCTATCTATCTCTATTGTAAATGCTGGGCAAGTCGTCAGTCATAGAGAAATGGGATCCCCATGCATAATTGCATGCTAATAACACATGAGTGACTATATGAGAGAGGTGGAAACTTGCATTCATGCATCATATGCATTATTATTAGGGATGGTTGAATGCTTGTGAAATTGACTATAATTGTGATTACATTTATCTCCCTGTTATATGCTTGAACTTTGTATGATGCTGAGTGGGAATGGTTGAATGGATTTATGACTGTGATGCAGCCTTCCTTGGGGTTTGGCTATGATTGTTGTTTGTGTTTGGAGAACTCACCCCTGTGTTTGTGTTGTTCATATCGCTTTTCTTTTATTTATATAGATGAACAGGAACAAGGTGAAGGTGTTCATCCTTCCTTCTGAGGATGACATATGGGTGTTTGACCTCGCGGCCCAGCAGAGCGTTTTTCGCGGATTTGCCCGAGTGATTCATGGAGTCGATAGTGGAGGCTGATGGATTACCCAGTATACTATCGACACACCCATCGAGATTGTCTTTTCTGTACCTCCTGGTGACACTCAGTTACCTTACCCCGCCTTGTTTGCTTCTCCCACACCCATGTCTGTAGACTCCCGTACACCTACTGCGAGACTTACTATTGCACCTGCACCATTCTCTTTTATGTCCCCCACTTCTCCACCTGTGTCAATGGAGAGGGATATCCATGTGGTGGAATCCTCTATTAGGTATACCACCATACCCTCTTACATGCATCCTGCACACCCGTCTACTTTGGTTCCACCTACTGCTACCCGTTCATCCCCTCACCCTGTTGGATGGATAGAGGAGGATAGTGGAGATTCTGTGGCTGCAACTCCTAGTTCCGCTTCCCTGACATCATCTGAGGAGTCTGATCCTATTGAGGATTATTCGCCTCTTGATTTATGTTGTTTTTAGTTATGTTGTAGTGGAACTGCTCTTAGGGAGTCGAGTCTATTTCTATCTTACTTATGCTGTATCCGAACCATGTTGACTGTACTGTTGAACTATGAACCTATCGTTTCCGCACATTATATTTAATATATTTGAGGTATCTTCTGATGATGAGTTGTGATGATTTGATATGAGTATATTATTGATAGTAAGTCATAGATTGATGAGATGAGAAGATATATGCATGTTAACTCTTTTCTTGAAAGAGAACTATTATTGCAAGTTGTGTATATGTGAAGAAAAAGGAAAAAAAAATAATGACCAGATTTTGGTGTTTTCTGAATTATCATGTTATAAAGTAGTTATCAACAATGTAGTGAATTAGGTTGCTATACTTATAAGATGGATGCTCTTACTTCAAGAATTTGATTTGGAGATCAAAGATAGAAGCGAAACTCATAATTTGGTAGCAGACCACCTGAGCAGGATAGAGGGAGTTCTAGACCCTATTCCAATTTTAGATGATTTTCCTGATGAGCAACTCTTAGAGTTGTATGCTTCACAGGCATCCTGGTATGCTGATATTGTCAACTTTCTTGTTGCAGGGGCTTTTCCGGTAAGTGCACCAAAAGCTAAAAAGGATAAGATAAGGAGTGATGCCAAACATTATGTTTGAGATGACCCTTATTTATGGAAATTTTGTAGTGACCAAGTCATCAGAAGGTGTGTGCTGACGAAGAAATCCCATTCATACTGCAGTTCTGTCACGCCTCAGCTGTAGGAGGTCATCAAGGACCTCAGAGGACAACAAGAAAGGTGTTAGATGCGGGACTGTACTGGCCATCAATTTTTAGGGACTCATGGCAAGCATATTCCACCTGTGAAATATGCCAAAGAGCGGGAGGAGTAATTACATGGAGATAGGAGATCCCCCAACAGCCCATCCTCTATTGTGACATCTTTGATGTCTGGGTATTGATTTTATATGGCCATTCCTCTCCTCTTTTGGTTTTCTTTATATACTTCTTGCTGTTGATTATGTCTCAAAATGGGTCGAAGCTAAAGCCACCAGAACTAATGATGCTAGAGTTGTTGCAGAGTTTGTTCGTAGCAACTTATTTTGCAGGTTTGGAATCCCTAGAGCCATCATTAGTGATCAGGGAAGCCACTTCTACAATAGGACTATGGAAGTCTTGTTGAAAAAAATATGGAGTTGTGCACAAAGTTTCCACTGCCTACCACTCACAGACAAATGGGTAGGCTGAGCTATCTAATAGGGAAATCAAGAAAATACTTAAGAGAGTAGTGCAGCCTCACAGAAAAGATTGGAGCTGCAGGCTTGATGATGCCTTGTGGGCACATAGAATAACATTTAAGACACCTTTGGGAATGTCACCATTACAGGGTGGTCTATGGAAAAGCCTGCCATCTGCCAGTTGAGGTGGAACACAAAGCTTATTGGGAAGTAAAGACTTGCAATATCCATAATGACTCAGCTGGAGAGCAGAGGAAGTTACAATTGTAAGAGTTTGAGGAGCTACATCTTGAGGCCTATGACAACTCCATAATTTACAAGGAAAAGACCAAACAATACCATGACAAGAAGATTTTAAGCAAGGAGTTCTACGTTGGTCAAAAGGTTCTCTTGTTCAATTCTCGTCTTAAACTCATGCCTAGAAAGCTCAAATCAAGGTGGCTTTGACCCTTCACAATTACAAAGGTGTTTTCCCATTGTGCAGTAGAGATATAAGTGACTCCACTAGCAAAAGCTTTATGGTAAATGGGCATCGCTTGAAGCCATTCTTGCAAAACTCAGCTACCTTGGAAGAAGTTGAGGAGACTGACTTGCAACCACCATACACTAACCCCCATTCCAACCCTTGGCCTGCATAATTCATTTCATACGTCAAGCTAGTGACATTAAAGAAGCATTGTGTGAGAGGCAACTCACAAGTTGATTAAGAATTTATTTTTTTTGTTCTTTACATTCAATAAGCATTTTTATGATTGAGCTGTGATTTATGGTGAATTAGACATGGTTTTATTACATATTCTTCATTATTTTTACAGTGGACAGTTTTAAATCTTGCATTTGATTCATGCAGAAACTATAGGAATGTCATATGTACAGAGACATATCAAAGGTGCCCACTTCCATTTCATAGTAATCACTTTCAAGCTAAGGTAAGTGAACCCACTCTCTGTAGTTTTCTCTTTCAGTCTATAGTAATCACTCTCAAAGACTTCTGGGCCAGTAGGTTTGCACGTAATCACTCCTAGTCCATAGTAAATACGCGCAGAGGCATTGGAATATAGAAGGCTCTCTGTAGTTATCACTTTGGTTTCATAGTGACAACTACAGAGGCACCTCCTAGAGCAATCATTATGCGCATAGTTACTCCCATTTCATAGTAACTACGCACAACTCACTTTGGCATTCTATAAAAAGTGTCGTCTCTAAAGTTGTCACTTTTGCCCCATAGTGATTACGCGCAACACTTAACTTGCAAAATACAAACGCACGTGTCTACTATGGTTTGAAAGTGATGACGCCCACAGCCTATATAAATTGAAAGTGATTACTCCAACCCTTACTCTCATCTAACCCTGAACCCTCTCACTTCTGCTTCCCATCTCTCTAAAAAATCCCTTTTCCTTCACGCTGGTTTGTGCTAAGACTCACTCATTCCCATAATTTTGCACTTATCTCAGACTTCCATCCAAGTAATTCTTCAAATTTCCCTTCTTTTTATGTTAGGGTTCTTCGTTCCAATATTTGGGAATTTTAATTCTACGGGTATGGACTGAAATTGCTTAGGGGAAACTGATATTTTAGGTTTGGTTGCATGATTAAATGGATGAGGGACGTTAATTTGGTTCAATTCCTATACAATTTCTCTGCACTCTATCTAATTACTCCTTAGCGTGACCACTGTTGTTTGGGATTTTGAACTAGTGAATCATGATGTGCAATTTTTGTGTAAATTCTGTTGGTTGAGAGATATATTGCATGATTAAAAGGGAATGAGGGTATTTGATTGGGATAACTTATGTATTTTACCACTGCCCAAGCCCTAGAGTGTTCACTTTTTCTTGAAAACTTTAATGTGGTGCTTCGTAAATTTGGATTGATGAATCCTAACTACAATATGGAGTGTACCTGCCTGTTTGGGAATGATTGTTAGTGTTCACTTTGGTAGAATTGTTGCATTCTGTATTGTCGAACCCTAGGGTGTCTACTTTCGCTTTTACCAACTCCCTGATAATCCACCCCCCATTACATGCCTTGCATTGAACAACACTATGCTACAATTCCTAAATTTCCATCTATTTCAGAACTTAACAATTGCCACTCCATGCATACTTGCACTCCAACTTTTCAATTTCTATGTTATAATTCTCACTTTGTGGATGCACTGCTTTAATGCTCTTTGGTTAATTAAGACAGCCATTCCCATTTCACTGTTGCACACTAGAATTTGAGATTGCACTGCCTGTACTTGAACATTTTCATACATAGCAATTGTGGTGTCAATTCTATTATTTGCAATGCCTCTGTCTGATCAAAAGGGATTGAGAGTTGTTACCTTAGTTCAATTGCCTTTATTGCGTTATAGAGTAACCACTTTCAATTCTGGTGCTAATTGTTTTGTATGTTTTGATATAATGGCCACTGAAATAGTCCCATCTCTGTATGAAAATCACTGTTTCATTGCCACTTAACCTGTCTTACACAAATTATATGGTGCCTGCTGCATAACTATCATTCTAGGGCAGTAACTGAATTTATTCTAAGATACCCACCTGTGTTGTGTATATGAACAGCAATAACCCAACACCATGCTGCACTTCCTTATAACTACTCTGCATATGGACCATAATTTTGCTTTACAACAGCTACTCTAAACGGAAACTCGAAAGAACCATTTAATTGTGGCTAATTGCAATTGTCTGTGCACCTGTACTTTTGTTATGACAATCACTTGCCTCCCTAACTGCACACATGCATAATTCCTTGTTAATTACTCTCTGCAAGTGCAAAATGCGCATCCTTGTTAATTGCCTGCATAGAATCGTTCTTGACACCTTGTTGCAATACATAGTGACCTGTTACCCCTTGTGTGATTTCTATGCTTTTATTTTCATTTTACTGCATCACTATCCATGTCAAATGTGGTTGCCTTGATGTTGTCTTGCTTGAACCATAATGTGATCACTTTGGCATTGTACTCCATCACTAATATTCTGGTTTGATCCTTCACTATCCAATTGAATGTTATTTTAGTTGATACACACAATTGTTGTATAATATAAATGCATATCTCACACACATTCTTTCCTCTCTGCAGCAACCATGGCCAACACACCAAGGAAGAACACTCCAAGGTCCAGGAAAGCCAAAACAGTTGGTGCATCTTCCTCTACACCCCCACCTAACCATGACCCCAAGTTTCGGTCATTGGAGCATAAAGAATACTTCAAAACAAACATCCTGAGAAGGAAGTTGGTGCAGGACCGTAAGATGTCTGCAAGGAGGGTGAGAATTGGGAATTTGACTGTAAGATGCAGCCCAAAAACTTGACCACAAGGCACCTCATCCCTGCAGCAAAAGTCTGGAATGTCTTCATTCTCAGCTCTTTCATGCCAGTTCTCCACTCCTCTACATTGGCAGTGAAGAGAGCAGAGCTCATTTATGCAATTCTGACAGGCATGCCCATCCATGTGGGTGAGGTAATTAGCAGTGCCATTATGGACATCTTGAGCAGCAGCAGAGATTTCATGGGTTTTCCATCCATGATCACCATGCTATGCCAAGATGTTGGGGTAGATTTTGGAGACTACCTGCAGAAAATCAGAGTAGCCCCTCGTATTTCTGCAACAATGGTGAAGGACTTCTTCAAACCCAAAAAGACTGCTAACCCAGGACTATCCCTACCAGCTGACTACCGGGGGGATACTCCAATGAGGATGAGGGAGCAGATGAAGCAGCTTGCTCTGAGGTAAGACTCCATTCATGCTGGACAGAAGGCCCTCATGACACTTATGGACACGATGTTGTTGAACATAGGGAAGAAGCTGGGGATGACTACCATGCAGCTTTACGATGCCCCTACTTTCAGTGCCTCTTACCTACAGCAGTCCATAGTGACCTTCTGCCTTTTCTTTCTATTGCCCCTGCCAGAGCTGAAGCCAATGAAAGTAGCTCCAGTGCCTCAGATGAAGACCTCCCAGCAGCAGCAGAAGATGATGATGATGATGACTCTGCCTTTTCCAGCTCTGATGAAGATGCTATTTAGTCTTAGTTTCTTTTTCACTGCACTCACTTTTCACTTTCTTTCTGCTATTTCCCTGTATTTACTGCTAACCACCATTTCCTTGTAAATATCGCATATTTCTGTTTCCATCTTTACTGCTTTGTTTACGTATTATCACTCTTAATCTGAACATTTTTGGCATTTTTACTTATATATATCTGTTCCATTTCCTGGCTTTATATTTGCTCCCTATACTGAATTCTGTGTATATTTGTGCAAAAAATGTCCTCAGTCCCATCAAGAGGAGCATGAATTTGACCCCCTAAGTTGTGATGATACTTTCGATGAAAGGGGGGTGATCTCTTTGCCTCTGTTTCCATTGTTCTTAGTCTAATTTTCTTGCACAATGTTAAATGAAAATACAAAAATATTTTCCTTATCTCCCTTTTAATTTGGTCTAGTTTTGCAATTCCATAGATATATTCTGATTACACTTCCCATTCAACTCATAATCATTTTTTGAATATTATTGTTCCTACCATGCAACATATATTTTCTTGTAAGGTGAATTGTGATCACATGTTGTTAAGTAATTATCACCTTTACCATGGTAGAGAATTGAGCCTTTAATTTCTTTTCTATGTGCACTATAACATGTATTGTTGCATCTATCCTCTAGAACTCACTCTGTTTCTTAATCGAATATGCATTGTGCAATTTTTCATCTGGATGATTGAGGCCTTCTTTGCCCACACCTATCCACCCTAGAACACCCTTGTACCTAATTACCTTATTACAAAACTATGATTTTTGCCAAACTTAGTTTACAAAACTATTTTTCTTACCTTAAGAAAGGAATTTCTTTTGAGTTACCTCAAGAGTGAATGCAAGAAAGTAAGTTTGGGGTGATGATTATGACTGTAGTTGCTTAAGGACAAGCAAAATCTTAAGTTTGGGGTAGTGAATATCATACATGTTAATAATACATGTAAAAAAAAAAATGTTTGAAATTGAAGAAGAGAATGATTGTCAAAGTCCATAAAAAAAATGATGAATGAATGAAAAAGAAAGAAAAAGAAAAAGACAGCAAGGCATTTTGAGTTGAAAAGAATCCCATATAAGGCAAAGTAAATGAAAAATATGGTGAAAAAGTGCTTGAATTTATGCATTCCACTCTTAGTTGTCATACTCATTCACTTAAAGAAATTCCCTCATCTTAAAAACCAACTTGAGCTTTTGACCCTCCTTGATTAAAACTGAACCTAACTTAATACATTTGTAACCAACAAAGTCCTCTTGATAGGTGGTTCTGTAACGCCCCAAATTTCACGAATTAATTAGCAACTCTTGGATTAGAACTTCTCGTTGTCTCTGACTTTCTAGTATCAGAAGGAGTAAATGGAAATTAAAATTTTTAGAATAGTGATTTAATTTAGAATTGGAATTTTAAGGAAAATTGCGTGCAATACTTGGTTTCAGAATCATCCATGACTAATTTACTCTGCAGTACTGTCTAAAGTGTCCACTGATAATTCTGTCCAGAAAGTATATTTTCGTTCTATTTGAATTATTCAAAATAATAATAATAATAATTAATTGATAAATATATTTGTCATAATTATCTTTCTTGAAAAGCGTGAGATTTGGTAATCATTACTTTGAATTTTCAATGATTACTTAGCCGTCATAATTTTGCACGGAACTTCACGAGATCTAGTAATCATTCCCTTGAAGATCCCAAAAATCTAGTTCGGCCACTAAGATTGCATGCAATGGATCTTGTTCCCCAATTCCTAGACCAAGTCACTTCGGAACCTTCTTGTCTTGTCTCACAAATTCCAACATGATTTCCTTGAAATTGCCACCATGTCAAATGTCCTTTCAAATGTCAACCAAGTCGCGTCAAATTCCTTGTCGGCCAATTATTTTGCATGCATGCTGTCCAAAGCTTTAAGCCTTGATACTTTGTGCCGATTCTTGGAACTTGCCTCATCAAAAACCGTGTGCATGCAGCCTAGACCATTCCATGCAGCTTGCTTATCAAAATACACTAAGTGTTACTTGCAAGCCTTTCTAAAATTCACTTTTCATGCACAAAAAACCGTGAGCCCCTTTTCATGCAACAATCCTCTTACTTCAATTGGCCAATTTCAAAATTTGGAAGCCTTAGAACCTTGTCCAAGGAGCCTAGGACCGTGAATCCATTTCCTTGGCCATTTCATTTTCACCTTTCATGCAAAAAGGGGACACTTGGTCCGAATTTGCATTTTTGCTGCACCAAACCAAGAAACTATCTCACACACTCTCTTGAAACCCTTCCACTTTCTCATCCTCTCCATCCTCTCTTCAAACCGTGACCTCTCCTCCCCAAAAATCTCACATTCTCTCAACTTTTCAAGGCCAAAACCGAGAGACTCCAAGCACTCACCTTGTTCCTTGCTTGCTTTCTTTAAATCGAGACCACAACACCAAAGAGGTAAGCCATTTTTCATCTTTACTTCCTTGATTTAGGGGAGCCTAACACCATAGCACCTTCCTCCACCTTTCTTTCTAATTTTCGTGTTGAAGGAACCCACTTTAAAGGGAGAACTTGAAGAATCTTGCCACTATTTTTCGGTCCAGCAAGCTTCCCTTGAAGATCAACCATTTCCAGCCCTTCTCTCGTCAATCTCACGTCCAAAAAATCAAAGGCAAGGGGGAGTTCTCACCTTGCTTGATTTTGCATGTTGCGATTTGATGTTCTTGCTTGTTTTTCCTTGATAAACTCTTGTATTTTGGACTGCATGTGGAAGTGACTTGAATCTGATTTTTGCATGTTGAATCCCTTCAAAGAGTGTGTTATCTTCCCATTTACATGTCTCGGCCAGCCCCTAAAAAAAAAAAAAAAGAGTGGACTTTTTTCTTAATCAACTTGATTCACAAAAAGGTTGAGACTTTGAAGTGTGCATGTTGATTTCTTTGTCTTTCCTTGGCTGTTTTGCTTGTTCGTCCTTAGAAAAATCTATAAATTGGACTACATGTTGAATATACCCCAAATCTGAATTTGCATGTTAAGTTCTCAAAAAAAAATTTGTGAACCTTTCTCTTAACGAATTCACTCTTAAAAGTCTGAACCATTGATGTGTGCGTATGGTTTCTTTCCATTTGCATGTCTCGGATTTGTATACCTTTTGACTTGATCTCTTGTTCAAATATTGATTGACCCTTGGAATCAAGAAACCACGGATTTACACGTTAATTTTGCACCATTGCATGTTAATTTTAGCCCTATGTATTTCGGTTTCACTCTTGAAAATTTGGACATCCCATAGGAAATTTGATGTACTGCACTTAGATGATGAAACCTTGTTTTTGCACGAAAATTTCCCTTGATTTAGTGGTGTGATGATTGAAAAAGAAGGAAGTAATAAGGAGGTTCATAAGGCTGGACAGTTTTGAACGTTTTGAGGAAAAAGGCAAGGATTTCGTATTTTAGAACTTTAAAATAAATTGGGAGCATGAGAATGGACCATGGACATTAACCTTGTAAAAAGAAAGGACCAATAAACTTCAATGATTTTTGGTTTTGACAATAAGTGATGCAAATTATTTGGAGATGTCATGCTTGGATTGAACCTTGGCGAATGTGTGAACTAAAGCGTTTGACAACCGAATTTTGAAAGGAGAACCCTTGTATATGCCTCGGTTATAAAATAAAATCACGAAACTTGGACAATGAGTTAGAGTCTTCGTATGTTGATTTTCCTACTTTAGTATGTTAGGAAACTTAAGTAAAATAATAAACGTGAGTGCTGGACAGATTTAACTCTTAGGGAAAAGGTTAGTGTTTTTGCGCCTTGATGTCTTGTTTTATCTAGATTTAACCAAAGAGATTGGAAGCATTTTACCTTGAATTAATTGATTGAACCCATGCTGAATTTAATTGGTTGAATGATTGTTGTTGCTTATGAGTTTGAGTGATTAACCTCGTGAGAAAAAAAAAAGTGTATGTTTTAATTTGGCCAAGCTTTGAAGTTAGGAAAGTTCTGAATATGGTTATGTATAAGTGCTGGAAAAATGTGATTGACATGGCTTTAAACTGTAATCACCTTTAGTTTTTAACGATGAAGGATGGTAAAACTTGTGCTTGGATGGTGTGACTTCATGAAACTTGGATGGTAAAGATTATAAGATGATGGAATGTGCCTTGTCTGCTTATGGGAACTGTGAACATAAAAATGTTTCATGCATCATATCATTTTCTTGAACGACTTGATGGCACGACATAGGCACAGCTGTAGGTATTAGAGGTTCTGTCCTGAGTAGACCTACGGGGGTGGCGAAAGGGGGAACAACCGACCTAGATGGCGCAGTAGAGCTCTCTGTGGCCAGGTCGTGACCCTACTTACAATCCTTAGCCAAGCTCGACAAGAACTCCACATCCTAGGGTCGTTGAGGTCCATTCCCGAAGAGACCCAGTTTGGGGCTAGCACCAATTTTGGGTGTTCTTGGAATAATGAAATAAATGTTTTCTGTGCAAATTGTGATGCAGGGAATGGAGTCCTCCGATTGCCACACGACTTGGATATGAAATTGCTAACTCTACACTAAATGCTGGGCAAGCCGCTGGCAGTAGAGTAAGGGATCCCCATGCATACCATGTGCATAGAAAAGAGAAATTTTAGAGATGTATGATGAGGGTAGAAATTGCATCCATACATCATGAGCATCCTTAGTAGGCAGTGGATTGTTTTTGACTGTGAAATTGCTCTTGCATGCTAATGATTGTTATCATATTCTATGTATATCTCATGATGATGGTGGAATGTATTAATTGTTATGCCTTGTAGTAATTGATATGCTTGTGTCTGAAACGCCACCTTCCTTGGGGTATGGCAACTATATGTTAAATTGTGTTTGGAGAACTCACCCCTTGGCTATATTGTCTCTGTTTTACTTTCCATGCATTATAGATGGCCAGGGACGGGACAAGAGTGCTGGTCCTTCCTTCTGAGGAAGACATGTGGGTGTTCGACGCCGCGGCCCAGCAGAGCATTTTCTGTGGTCGTGCCTACACCCTTCAGGGACGATATAGTGGAGGTTCATGGATTACTGAGTACATGACTGAAGGTCCTATTGAGATTGTTTTCTCTATTCCTCCTGGAGACACACAGCTACCTTATCCCGCTCTATCCGCCTCACCCTCACCCACTTGTGTTGACCCTCGTAGCCCCGGTGTTAGATCTCTGCCCGCACCTATACCTTTCCCCCCTCTGCATTCTGATTCCCTGCCTGCACCTGCTGAAAAGGATGTCCATGTGGTGGAATCCTCAGTCAGATATGAGGCTAGACCATCGTATATGTCCCTTACCTTCTGACCACTCCGTTCACCCTTCCTTACCTCTCTTTCGGCCCCTAGCACTACTGGCTGGATAGAGGACAGTGATGAAGGGAATGTCGCTGCTACTGCTACGTCTTCTTCCCCCCACCTCTTCTGAGGAGTCTGATCCTATGGAGGATTATTCTCCTCTCGATTGATTGGGATAGTTTGTCTGTTGTTGTTTCTTAGGGAACTACTCTTAGGGAGTCAGTCTGTTTCATTCCATGTATTTCTGAACTATGTTAGTTTTATGCACTTTAATTATGTCATTTTACCTTATCAGGTTGTAATACTCTGAGATTGCTACTAAGTATTTCCCTATCTATTGCATGAAGTTATTCAGTTATGATGAAGTGTTGTTGTTGTTCTACTTTGGTTTTGTTATTATATTTTAAGGCCATAAACCTCTAAGCAGAAATGTGATATGCTAGATGTGAGTTCAAAGAATGTGTTTATCTTTCCGCTTCTCCTGTTTTAAAAAAAAAATCTCTCTATTTTTAGGCGTCACAATTAAATTGTATCAGAGCTTTAGTATTAGAAGGGTCGTTATAGGTTCATTGTATCTAGGCAAAGGAGATTGAGAATATGGGCGAGCATATGGTAGGATGAGGCAAAATGCATGAATTGAGGGAAAACACTTAGCCTGAAACATTGATGAGTGAAGAGTGAAACACCATCCTGTGAGCTAGATAATTTCTTTGCACGGTGTGGATTGCATGAAACCTTGCTGGATTTTTGCTTTAGTTTAGTGGGACTGTTGTTCACAATCTAACACTAGCAAGTGCACTAGGATTGCAGCAGGTAATGAGTAAAATTAAGATCCAAATATCATCTCCACAAGGAATTTAGATTTCAAGTACCACTTCACAGAATTATAACCATTTGAGCCATACGAATTTGAATGAGATTTGTAACATGTAACAACAGTAAACCAAAGCAATTAAAGCAAAGAATTTGCAGAAAAACAGAGTATGTAATGAAATGAGATAGGAATGAAGAATAGTTAGGAATTTGCTTCATAAGAATATCAGTATTAATTCAATTATGCCTCTGAACATTCAAGAATTTGGTTAATTGACAATCAGTTTTGCATAGCAATAGCCAAAGGTTAATTCCTTAACTTATTGACACTAACAAGCAACTAAACCACCCTAATCCCTTAGGTGAAGTTCAATTTCAAGTTGCATTAAGACTTAGAACCTTAAGATTGTAGAATTAGGTCTCCTTATCCCTAAGAAATTCCTAAATTCTGATTACTAACTCAGATCGGAGAAGCAAATCTTTCATATCAGAGCATGGTCTAGGTAAACCTACGGGGTGAGGTTGTTAGGCGTCAATTGTGCATATTAGACATGTGAGTTTTAGCTGTGAATCATATATCATGATTTCTATTCATCAAGTTGTGAGGGAACTTGGGTGAGCTATAGGTGAGTCATACTGTGTGAATAAGAGGCTGTTGAACTAAGTTGTAAATGATTGCTGAGATAAGTGTGTTTGCTATGCTGTGTGAAATGTTGATATGATGTTGTGCTCAATGCTAAATTAATTAAATTGTTATGATATACTAAATATGAATATATCACTGTAAACTGAATCTGTGAATATAGCTATGTGGTGGTATTGCTGAATGTGTTAAAAGTTAGTAATCTAAGCTAGTCTATATATTAGGATGGCTAGACCAAGAAGATCTGCTGTAAACCCTCTTCCTGCTGATGTGAACCAAATGGCTCATGCCATGGAGGCCATGGCAGCCACTGTTAGGCAGAGTCTAGATATGATTCAGCAGCAGCAAGCTGCAAACCAAGCCGCTGCTGCAGTACAGGCAGCAGCAACTATTGCCTCATCTGCACCTCCTCCTGAATACCATGGGTTGTCAGAGTTCAGGAAGAACGATCCTCCTCAATTCACGGGGGTGGATGGACCAGATGCTGTTGAACTCTGGATCACGGAGCTCATGCTATGTTGGAAGCCCGAGGTGAAGTCATCACTTGGGCTGTATTTAGAAGTAGTTTTCTGGGAAAGTTTTTCCCCTCTCATGTTCGTGCTGCCAAAGAGCGGGAGTTTCTAAACATGGTGCAAGGAAACTCATCAGTCTTTGAGTATGCAATACAGATTGAGCGGCTCTACAGATTTTATTCTTACCCAACCTTGGAGGAGTGGAGATGTCAGAGGTTTTCAGACGGGCTGAAAACTGACATAAAGAGGATTTTGATCCCACTCAGGATCACTGAATTTGCTGACTTGGTGGATCAAGCCACCATTATAGGGAGTCTTAATGCAGAGGATGTTGGTGGAGTTGGGAAGGCTCCATCTAGTAGAGCTGCTAGTAGCTATGGTAATGGAAGTAAGGGTGCTAAGAAGGGCCCCTATAGTCGGTCGCTACGCCAACAGCAGTCTCGACCATCTCAGTCGAAAGGATCGGCAGCATCAGCCCCGGTGCCAATAGGGACTGCTACTTCTGCATTTCAGCCTATGGAAGCAACTTCTTCTGCTTCTAGAGCCTCAGTGCCGCAGATTGTTACATGTTTCAGGTGTGGTGGGCCACACTACCTGAGCCAGTGCCCACAGGCTGATGTCAGAGTTTGTTTCTCGTGTCAGCAGCCAGGGCACCTTGCTAGGGACTGTCCTACGCCTAGTGGGGCAATTTCATCTTCTGCTAGTGCCTTGCACGCTGTTAGGCCTTGTTAGATGCTATCAAGCAAATCCCAAAGTACGCCAAATTCCTTAAGGACTTGTGCACTCATAGAAGGAGGCTAAAGGGTAATGAAAGAGTTAACATGGGGAGGAATGTATCAGCTCTTTTTGATGAAACGAATTTAGCTACTCGTCATGCAAAAGATTGTCGTTAATCCTCATCAAATATGCAAAGAAATGAATGCAGTACTAGGGTGTTATCCTAGGTCGTCTCCAAGGATTTTTAAAAACACCATCCAAATAGAATCACCACAAGATGAAGGAAAATGGTTTGCATGTAATTTTCATTGATGAAGATCAGAGAAGAAAACAAGAAGAGAGTGCATGCAGAGTTTAAAAGTTAACAAACAACCACATGCATTCAAGCGCAAACAAGAGCTCCCCTAACCTTGTTTGGTATGAGAAAGAGAGATAGAGTGGAAAGCTTGGTCTTGGTACTAGCAGGATCCTGATCACAACTTGAGTCCTTGGTGTTTTGTCGCCTCCTTGAGGTTGGTGATGGAGTGTGTTGTCCACCAGAGAAAAAGGTGAGTAGAGGTTTTGTGAGAGGGTGAGAATGTGTCGAGAGAGAAGAGAAGTGATGAGATTGAGAGTGTTTTTGGAAAATAAGGGAAAAAGGCGCGTGAGGATTAGAAGGTGTTCTTATATAGTGTGGCTTAAAGCTTTGCCCATTTATCTTCCAAAGGCTGGCGGTGAGTTGCACAAGAAGGGTTTTAGGGTTAGGTTAGGCGAAGTGACACACCCTTTCGTCTTCTCACTTGAATAGTCACGTCTCATGGTGTCCAGGTGCAGGTGATGCATCTTCTCAAGAGCATTCAATGCACAGAGTGTAAAAGAAGCAAGTCGTAGGTGATCCACACATCTCCACACGCCATTCATCATGATGGAGTAACCGAAATGGGGGTTTGACCTAGGTAAGAGTGGGTAATTAATGCACGTTGGCGGCTAGGGTTTGTTGTGGAGGGAAGCGGGTTCAAACCCTTCGTGTCCCACAAATTGAAAAGGGTGATGTTATTTTGAGTGGTTAGTGAAAAGGTGGTGCCTTTCTCTTTGCCTTGGATGTGTGGCTAGTGCCATAAAACAGGAAATAATTGCATGCGATTAATGGAGCATAATTTCCAGAAATAGGTTGTACATTAAGTGCAGGCTGGCGGCTAGGTCAACTCCAGAAGAAAGTTGAGTAGGTTTTTCCTTTGTTTTTCTCATGAGGTTAAATGCGGTTAAGAGGTAAATTAGGTAACTTTAATGATGGTTTAAATGAGGCAGGAGAGGCCCCTCGGTTTTAAGTAATTTAAAACATGGTTATTAGGAACAAAATAATGTGAATGATTGATTGTTTTCGGTAATGCCATGTAATTAATGCAGGGTGGCTACTTAGATTTTCTGATGGAAGGTGGCGCCACTTTTGGCCATGCATTCACACAAATCTCCCTAGGGTTTTTACCATAAATACAAGGTAATTAAGGAAGGAATATATATAGTTGATGTCAGGCACGGTTCTGGGGAATTAATTGCCTCAGGTGGAACGTTTCAAGCTGATTGGCATGCCCACTAAATGCATGTAATCGATTGGATTAATGTGGAGGGAATCAAGCAGGCGCCTTTTCACTCCCTTATGGTATTTAATGTAGGTGGGTAATTAAGGGAGTTTAATGGCGGTTAAATGAGGAAATGGGGGGTTTCTTCGAGTAAATGGAAAGGCAAGGGTATCTTCTCTAATTAACTACAAGATTCTCGCTAATTTATGATTAATAACCTACCTTAATTAAATGTGCACGAGAATATGGATAGTTTATAATTAAGGAAAGGAATAAAACTCCATCCTCGTCTACACCTAATTAGAGTAACTAGGGAATTGATAATTGTATTAAGTGCAATTATTTAGGCTCAGAATGTAGGTCATTATGGCCAGTGTCTTTCTCTTTCCTACATAAACAAATAACGAAAATCTGATTACCTTATTTAAAAGAGGGGTATTAAATAAAATCATGAGGCGCATTAATGAATAGGGTGGCAATTATGTGTAAGTGCTGAGAATATGGAAAGTTTCCTTCTAGAAGAGGATTGGGGTTTTAAATTTTCGGTTGCACTATATATAAAAAAAAAGCAAAGTTTTTAAATAAGATCCAATCAAAATATGGCAGTCCAAGAGGTGGCGGCTGTATTTATTTAGGGTAACCTGGAACAATGGAATTGCATTAAGTATACTTAATTTGGGCTAGAATCCTAGGCTATTAAATTCGATTCTCCCCAATAGACATGAATGAATTTTCGGTTACTAGCACTAAATGAGGAAAGATTAAAACTTGCCTCTTGGGTCCTTTGTAGTACACGTGACTTCTAGGGTAAAAAAAAAAGTAGATGATGGCTCTCATTAATGGTCTAACTTAGTGTGCATGGTATCAGAATACTGGAAGACTTAAGTACATCCATTATTAGAACCTAATGAACATTCAATATAAATAAAGAAAGTTACACGTGCAGTTCCACTTAAATTTAAGAAGCACATCACACAATCAAATAATAAGAATTAAAAGAACTATGTAACATTAATAACAATCATCAGGGGAATGAAAGAAATAGGGTCCATTCATCTGACGCAAAAGACTATCTCGCCCCCAGGCTAATCTCACTAACCTTAGGTTAAGTCAAGGTAACTTCATCACATAATCATATAGACATACACATACGAAATTAACTAAACACACCCTGGGAGAAATAATTATGCAAGCAGGGAACATAATATGATTAAACAGTTGTAGCAAGAACTGAACTAGAGTACTAAAAATCAAACAAAAGAGTCACTAATTAATAATTAACACTCTCTGCCATGTAGACCGAAATTTGGGATGTTACAAATTCCATTTCATTCAGAGATTAGGGTTAATAAATTCAAGGAAAGAAAGATTTGTATTGCAATTAACCCCAAGAATTCAAGATTCATGTGCATTGACTAGGAATTACAAGAAAGTTTAGCCCTCCATATGGATGGGCTTCACAAATGAGAGAAAGAAATGCAAGAACGTAAACATCATTAAGGTAAATTCAACAAAAATCAAAAGAGAAATTAGAAATTAAAACCTATAGAGGATGATGAAAAGAATTTAGCTATTCGTCATGCAAAAGATTGTCGTTAATCCTCATCAAATATGCAAAGAAATGAATGCAGTACTAGGGTGTTATCCTAGGTCGTCTCCAAGGAATTTTTGGTTGGGAACATACATCGAACAAGTGTAAACATGTATTTTAAAGCAAGTAAATTGGGGGGAGGTTTGTCAATTTCTGGATTTTAATCAAGAACGAAATGTAAATTTAATGAAATTCAATCAATTAAAATGAGTAATCCCTAGTCAAGCAATGAGTTCCATCATTATTCTTTCAAATGATTCAATAATCCCCTTTCTTCTCCTTGAATTATGTTAATCTAACAAGTGAAGACTAACTTTAACATCCCAATTAAAATTAAGCATCTTAATGGGCTCCAATCTCTATCCCTAAGATTAAGCAACCTCAAGGATTAATCAAAATTAAGCAATTTTGATTTAGAATTTCGTTAGGTAAATTAGGGTTCATTAAGCAATGTTCCCTTCATGCAAATTCCATTTCATTCTGAGATTGGGGTTAAAAAATTCAAGGAAAGAAAGATTTGTATTGCAATTAACCCCAAGAATTCAAGATTCATGTGCATTGACTAGGAATTACAAGAAAGTTTAGCCCTCCATATGGATGGGCTTCACAAATGAGAGAAAGAAATGCAAGAACATAAACATCATTAATGTAAATTCAACAAAAAATCGAAAGAGAAATTGAAAATTAAAACCTATAGAGGACCCTTGGCTGTCACCCAAGACTCCAATGTCGTAAGAAGTTATCCCAATTTGGCAAAGAAAAATTGTGTAAAGTGTCAAAAGTCCTGTACCCTAATTCCTAAAATCTATTTATAGTGGATGACATGTTGCCAAAGTGTCCACTTTTGCCTTTGAAAGTGTCCACTTTGGGCCTTGAAAGTGTCCACGCGCAGGATGGAAGGGTTGCCACTTCTCTGGAGTTGCCACTATTTGTGCTGAAAGTGGCTACTTTGGTGTGCGTGGCTACTATGAGAGCCAATAGTGGCCACGCGCAGGAATGCTTCAAAATTAGCATCCTGGAGCTTCTGGAGTTACCACTATTTGTGCTGAAAGTGGCTACTTTGGTGCGCGTGGCTACTATAAGAGCCAATAGTGTCTACGCGCAGAAATGCTTTAAAATTGGCGTCCCTGGAGCTTCTGGAGTTGCCACTTTTGGGCTTGATAGTAGCTACTTTGGAACCTTTAATGCCCAAACTTGCTGTAGTTGCCACTTTTGCTCCTAAAAGTGGCTACTTTGGGGGCAACTTTCATCCAAGGGCCAAGATTTCTCAAAATTAACTTGGGGACCCTGCAAAATTATTAAGATAATTAAAATTGCAATCTATAACTATGTAATTAAATGCAAATTAACCAAAAATTAATAAACCTATGATATTTACTCAAAATGTGATTTCTATATTATTTGCACTATCTAAGTCCATTTTTTCTATTAAGGAGCACCAAAAAGGCAAGTAAAAATATAATAAAAAGTGAATTCATCACAACCCCAAACTTAAACTTTTGCTTGTCCTCAAGCAAATCAAAATTCAAGCAAAGCAAATGAAGAGGGTTGGATTTATCCAAAAATTTTTTAGAGATTTTCATTCCAACTTCATGCTTTAATTAGCACTTCCAACATCTTCACAACCATAGACTCATTCAACAGAGGAATCATATTCATGTCAAATATTCCATGCAAAGTCCCACTAAATTGAAACAAAAGAATCAAGCAAGCTTTCATGTGACTCACATAATGCAAAGAAACTATCCATCTCACAAGGTGGTGTTTCACTCATCACTCAACAACATTTCAGGCTAAATGTTTTCCCTCAATCCATGCATTTAGCCTTACCCTACCATAGGCTTGCCCATATTCTCAATCTCCTTTGCCTAGACACAATGAACCACATATCATGAGGGCTTTGTTGGTCACAAATGGGGTTAGGATAGGCTCAAATTTAATCAAGAAGGGTCACAAGATCAAGTGGGTACTCAAGAGGAGGGAGTTCTTTTGAGTGATTTAGTACAACAACTAGAGTGGAATGCCTTAAATGATGTAGCTTAAGAGGTTCAAGCATTGTTTCACCATATTTTTTAATTTTCCTTATGTGGAAATCCTTTTTTCAACTCAAAAGCCTTGCTATGTTTTTCTTTCTTTCTTTTCTCCTTTTTCATTCATTCATTCATATTTTTCTGATGTCATGGACTTTGACAATCATTTTTTTTATTTTTTATTTTTTATTTTTTTGACATGTATTATGAACATGTATGTTGTCCACCACCCCAAACTTAAGACATTGCTTGTCCTCAAGCAACTACAAGCATAATCAACACCCCAAACTTAGTTTCTTGCACTCAATCTTGAGGCAACTCAAAAGAAATACCTCTATTAAGGAAAGGGAACTAAATTTGTTGACTAAGTTTGGCAAAAGCAAGAAGTGGGGAACAGGGAAGTGAAGTGCAAGGGTGGGGGGGAAGGGTATGTGCAAAGAAGGCCTCAATCATCTAGATGGAAAATTGCACAATGCATATTGAATTAAGAAACAGGGCAAGTTCTAGAAGATGAATGCAAAAATACATGTAATATGCACACAGAAAAAGAAGTAAAAGGTCCAATTCACTACCATGGTAAAGGTGACAAGAACTTGTAATAATGTGAGCACAATTCACCCGCAAGAAAATATGTTCAAAATGTTAGGAACGGAAATATGTGAAAAAATGAGAATGAGTGTGGGTTGGATGGGAAATGCAATCAGAGCATAAAAGCAAAATTATAAAACAGGACTAGATTAAAAAGAGAAGAGAAGGCATAAAATGAGGAAAAGTAAGCGAGAAATAAATGCAAAACAGGGACAAAGAGTTCACCCCCCTTTTTATAGATGATGTATTCAAAGTTCCTTCTAGGATTGCTTGACAATATCTGCAGAGAAGAAAGAATATGTGAATGGGTAGTGCAGGGAAATTGGGTCAACCCTCCATGGTAACACACAACAGCAAGCAATCATACCAGGGGCTGCAAAATAATTTGATACCATCCTAAGTAATTTGTGTGCAAAAGGGTGTATAGCGCTACATATGACTCAGAGGGCAACCAATGTCAATCACGGTACATAGCCTACAAACACATTCCATTCCATAAAAAGAGGCATTCTGTGGGCAAAGCATAGAGCTCAAATGGTACAGACAAGAACAATTAAGCACAGAGAATGGTGTGGTATACGGTCACTAGGTATAGCAATCAAATGTATGGCAGAATATGGCTTCTAAGCTCAAGGACCATAATGTAGCAATTAGTGAAATTAAAGTCACGAAAAGCATGTTCAACACCCAGAAAGAGCAACAATCGTGGTTAATTTTGTAATATGCATGAGAATCAAGTGCAGCAAAAGTGAAATGGCATGGAATTTGAAAAGCAAAACAGCAAAATGGAGGGGACAAAACTAAATGGAAATAGGCACGAACCAAATTTAGGCACTAACACACATGAACAAGAAGTTTAATAGCATTATTGGCATGTTTAGAGCATAAAAATGAAGGAGGGGAGCATAACAAAAACAACAAATGAGAGTCATGGCAAAGAGGAAGTGGGCGTGGTCACTATTGGGGGCAAAAGTGGGAACGCCCAATTGGATGGGAGTAATACACCCCATTGGGTGCAAGTTAGGGACCTCACCCTCTCTAATTCATGTAAGAATGCTCAATTACACAAGATTTACACCTCAATTTCAATAAAAAAACAAGTAAAATTGAAAAGCCCCAAATTGGGGAATCTAAGAACCCTAACCATAAATGGAGAGAAATTGAGAGAATTACCTTGCTTGAAGCCTTGGGTGTGGTGAGGGAAGGTGCGTCTTGGGACTAGGAGTGAGTGGGTGTGTGAAATTTGGAACGTGAAAGTGGGTGCGCGTGGCCACTTTCAAGGAAGAAAGTGGCAACTACAGTGAGGTTGTGTGTGTGGGCATATGCGCGTGGTTACTATGGGGCTTCAAAGTGGGAACTCCAGTGCGTTATTTTGTGGGACAAGTGTGCGTGGCCACTTTCAAGTGAGAAAGTGGCAACTACAGTAAGCCAAAATTCAAAGTGAGTTTGCGCGTGGCTACTATAGGGCTTCAAAGTGGGAACTTCAGAGAGTTCCTCTTTGTGAGCACATGCGCGTGGCTACTTTCAACGAAGAAAGTGGTAACTACAGTGAGCCCCAAAATGCAAAGTGAATTACGCGTGGCTACTATTGGACTAAAAAGTGTCCACACGCAAACTATTGACCTCCTAGGTGTCAAAGTAGCCACTTTCACTCTTAAAAGTGGGAACTACAGAGAGAAACATGCTTACCTTGAGCCAAAGTGACCACTATGGCCTATGAAAGTGACCACTCTCACGAAAAACAAATTGTAGCAAGCATGAATGAGTACCCAAAGTGTTTGTTGCTGCCACAATCCCTGCAAAAATTCTAAGTCCACAGAAAATTATTTACACAAAATTGAATTATATTAGAAATCTATCTACAAATGAAAACAAATAAGAACAAAAACTCAATTGAAAGAATGCAAAGGAAAAGAACAAAATTCCTTATTCACGTGTGAGTTGCCTCTCACAAAGCGCTTCTTTAACATCACTAGCTTGACGTGCGAAGTAATTTACTCATGACAGGGGTCTTGGTTGAAGGAAATGATGGGGGAGTACACATCCACCTCTTCAACCTCCTCCAAGGGAACTGAGTTCTCCAAAAAAAAATGCTTCAGGCGATGTCCATTCACTGGAATGCAGCCTTCCAGTCATGAACTTGAGACATGAGTTGAATAGAAGCATCTTTTGACCTACACAGGACTCTCCTCTACCTATCAATTTATCATGATACTGCTTGGTTCTATCCTTGTAGGTTCTTGAGTCTTCATATGCTCCTAAGTGCAGCGCTTCTAGTTCTTGGAGTTGTGTCTTCCTTTTCCTCTTCCTCTTTCTTTTTCTTTTCCTCTGAAGTTGCTTCACTAGTTTAGTCCCCCCTTTCAACAGAATTTTGTGCATGCACAGGAGAGGGCTAATACCAGGAATGTTAGCTAAAGTCCATCCAATAGATCTCTTGTGCCTTTTAATTACTTCCAACAATATCTTCTCTTGATCTCCTTCAAGCTTGGTGGAAATAATGACCGGGAGCTTCTCAGAATGTTCTGGTAGGGGCTTCAACTCTAATGTGGGAGGTTGCTCCACAGAAGGAAGTGATTTGGCACTTTCATTTGACAAAGTCTCTGCAATATTCAAACCAAAGGCGTTAGATTCAACTGTACTTGTACTCAATACATCACATTCCAATCCTATGGAATTTTTAGGTGCATCAACGTTGAAAGTAGTAGAACTTTCATTCAAATAACCAGAAATCTCAGCACAAATGTCACACAGAGAAGAACTATTACACAATTCACAATTGGAAGTATCCACACAATCAAAAAAATTAAGGAGAGAGTCTCCTCCTAGAAATTCAGACAAATTTTCATCTATTGATTTATCAAGATGGTTAATGTGGAAAATAGAGTGTTCTTCATTTGGGTGCTTCATAGCATCCAGTATGTTAAAGCGGACAACACTGTCTCCAAACTCCATAGTAAGTGATCCGGCATGCACATCAATCTTCGTTCTCGCAGTCTTTAAGAACGGTCTTCCTAAAATGATTAGTGCAACACTATCCAATGACTCTTTCATGTCAAGTATGTAAAAATCAGCTGGAAAAATAAGGTCATTCACCCTCACTAACACATCCTCCACAAGTCCAGCTGGATGTGCTGTGCTCCTGTTTGCTAGCTAGATGATGACACCTGTGGGCTGTAATGGTCCAAGAGACAAAGATGTGAAGATAGATAAAGGCATAACATTAATAGACGCACCTAAATCAAGCATGGCATTATCTATCCTATTGTTGCCTATAATGCAGGGAATAGTAAACGTCCCTGGATCTTTGCATTTCTCAGGCATGGAAGTTTTCTGCCTCTCAAAAAGAGCTGATACATTCCTCCCCATGTTCACTCTTTCATTACCCTTTAGCCGCCTTCTATGAGTGCACAAGTCCTTAAGAAATTTGGCGTACTTTGGGATTTGCTTGATAGCATCTAACAAGGGGATATTGACTTCAACTTTTCTGAAAGTATCCAGAATTTCTTTATCAACCTCTTCTTGCTTCTTGGTGGGATGAACCATTCTTTGAGGGAAGGGAATAGGAATGGACCTCTCCTCTTTGTCTACCACTTTTGGTTGACATGGTGTGGGCATAGGTGCAGGCTGCTCTTGACTCTTGATCTCTCCTCCTTCACCTTCTGCAGCTAAAGTGCGACTAGGATCCTTCTTCTTAGGCATTTCTGGCTCTTGCATCACCTTACCAGATCTCAAGGTAATGGCACTCACATTCTTTGGGTTTGTTACAGTTTGTGCAGGGAGATTGCCTGAACCTTGAGATTGAAGTTGATTTAGGGATGAAGTAAGTTGACCCATTTGATTCTCCAAGGTCTTGATACTTGCTTGAGTCTGTTGTTGGAAGGCCTGACTCTGTTGCTGGAAATTGAGATTACTCATGGTGAGTTGCTTCACAAGGTCTTCCAAAGATGACTCACTCTTTTGAGGTGCAGGAGCTAGTGAAGGGGATGTTTCATGGTGTTGTTGAGATGAAGATGATGGATGGTGATGTTGTTAGGCTGAATATGGCTTGCTTTGTCCAGCTTGATGCGGTTCAAAATGGTTGTTGGATGGTTGGCTAGAGCCTTGATGCTGTGCATTTCCTCCCGACCTTAAGTTAGGATGGTTCCTCCAACCGGGATTATATCTATTGGAAGATAAATCCTACCTTTGTTGTTGCTGCGGCTGCTGAAAAGGGAATTTATTAGCGTAAATATTAGTAGCATAAGCTTGAGGATTACCTTCCGAAGATTCAGTTTCTTGCAATGTGGGGCAACTATCAGTGAAGTGATCCGTAGATGAACAAATCCCATAAAGCATTGCTGGAATGGATGGAGGTGGAGGTGTATATGCAGCAGAATTCTTTTGGATGGATGCCAACTGTTTCACCATAGAAGCCAACTCATCTAGCTTATGCTCCAGCTTGTGTGAGTCTGAAGTTTGAATTTCATTAACACTCCTAGACATGAGAGAATTTTGCCTTGTAGCAAACTGTTGAGAGTTAGCTGCTATATTTTCAATGAGGTTTCTAGCGGCAGCGGGAGTTTTGTCAACTAGGGCTCCCTCACTAGCTGCGTCGATCATGCTCCTATCCATTGGGTGTAAGCCCTTATAGAAGTATTGGATTAGGAGCTGGTCACTTATCTGATGATGGGGGCAGCTAGCACAAAGTCTCTTGAAACGCTCCCAATATTCATACAAACTTTCCCTTTCCAGCTGCCTAATACCACATATTTCCTTTCTTATTGAGGCAGGGAAAAATTTTTCCAGGAACAATCTCTTGAGGGTGTCCCAACTTGTAATAGAGCCAGGTGGAAGATAATACAACCAGTCTTTAGCCAAATCCATAAGAGAGAATGGAAATGCCTTCAATTTGACATGCTCCTCCGAAACACCTTGAGGTCTCATGGTGGAACATACAATGTGAAACTCCTTGAAGTGTTTGTGAGGGTCTTCACCTGCAAAACCATGAAATTTAGGTAGAAGGTGAATTAATCCAGTTTTCAAAACAAAAGGGGCGTCCACATCTGGATATTGGATGCACAATGTTTGGTATGTGACATCCGGTGCAGCTAGCTCCTTAAGAGTCCTCTAATCACCTGCCATTGCTCCAAAACTAGAGTCAAGTGAAAATTTAGAAGAGTAAACAGAAATTGGTGTCACTAATTGCAAAGATGCAGTAGGAGATGATGATGGTTCAGAGTGTTTAGAGTGATCCCTATGTGTCCTAATGTTCCTATGAAAAGTCCTATGAATCTCCTGGTCTAATGGATACAAATCCCCAGGGTTTGATTGGGTCATGCACTAGATATTAACTAACTAAATTGAAAGCAAATTGAGTAAATGAAATAACAAGAACAGTTTAAAATCTCTTTGCAGAATTCTGCAGAATTATGCAATAAAAGTGCAGAAAACAGAGAAATATGTAGCAAAATGAGTGCAGAAAATTGAAAGTGAGTAATTGATAAGTTGCAACACTTGAATGAAGGAAATGATGCAGAAAATCATGCAACAACAATGCAGAAATAGATCACAAAATTCATATGACTTTCAACACAACACAAAAACTCAAAATGAAATAAAACACACTAACATGCAAGACACAAAAATAGAGTACCAAGCATTTTCAACATAAGTTCAGCACCAAAAATTCCCCAGCTACGGCGCCAATTTGATGAAACGAATTTAGCTACTCGTCATGCAAAAGATTGTCGTTAATCCTCATCAAATATGCAAAGAAATGAATACAGTACTAGGGTGTTATCCTAGGTCGTCTCCAAGGAATTTTTGGTTGGGAACATACATCGAACAAGTGTAAACATGTATTTTAAAGCAAGTAAATTGGGGGGAGGTTTGTCAATTTCTGGATTTTAATCAAGAACGAAATGTAAATTTAATGAAATTCAATCAATTAAAATGAGTAATCCCTAGTCAAGCAATGAGTTCCATCATTATTCTTTCAAATGATTCAATAATCCCCTTTCTTCTCCTTGAATTAAGTTAATCTAACAAGCGAAGGCTAACTTTAACATCCCAATTAAAATTAAGCATCTTAATGGGCTCCAATCTCTATCCCTAAGATTAAGCAACCTCAAGGATTAATCAAAATTAAGCAATTTTGATTTAGAATTTCGTTAGGTAAATTAGGGTTCATTAAGCAATGTTCCCTTCATGCAAATTCCATTTCATTCAGATATTGGGGTTAATAAATTCAAGGAAAGAAAGATTTGTATTGCAATAAACCCCAAGAATTCAAGATTCATGTGCATTGACTAGGAATTACAAGAAAGTTTAGCCCTCCATATGGATGGGCTTCACAAATGAGAGAAAGAAATGCAAGAACGAAACATCATTAATGTAAATTCAACAAAAATCAAAAGAGAAATTGGAAATTAAAACCTATAGAGGACCCTTGGCTGTCACCCAAGACTCCAATGTCGTAAGAAATTATCCCAATTTGGCAAAGAAAAATTGTGTAAAGTGTCAAAAGTCCCGTACCCTAATTCCTAAAATCTATTTATAGTGGATGACATGTCACCAAAGTGTTCACTTTTGCCTTTGAAAGTGTCCACTCTCGGCCTTGAAAGTGTCCACGCGCAGGATGGAAGGGTTGCCACTTCTCTGGAGTTGCCACTATTTGTGCTGAAAGTGGCTACTTTGGTGCGCGTGGCTACTATGAGAGCCAATAGTGGCCACGCACAGGAATGCTTCAAAATTAGCGTCCTGGAGCTTCTGAAGTTGCCACTATTTGTGCTGAAAGTGGCTACTTTGGCTCGCGTGGCTACTATGAGAGCCAATAGTGGCCACGCGCAAAAATGCTTCAAATTTGGCGTCCCTGGAGCTTCTGGAGTTGCCACTTTTGGGCTTGATAGTAGCTACTTTGGAACCTTGAATGCCCAGACTTGCTGTAGTTGCCACTTTTACTCCTAAAAGTGGCTACTTTGGGGGCAACTTTCATCCAAGGGCTAAGATTTCTAAAAATTAACTTGGGGACTCTGCAAAATTATTAAGATAATTAAAATTGCAATCTATATCTATGTAATTAAATGCAAATTAACCAAAAATTAATAAACCTATGATATTTACTCAAAATGTGATTTCTATATTATTTGCACTATCTAAGTCCATTTTTTCTATTAAGGAGCACCAAAAAGGCAAGTAAAAATATAATAAAAAGTGAATTCATCAAGCCTAAAATGACTAAGGCTCCGACGGCAACCAGATCGAGAGTAGAGGGACGTGTATTCACTACTTCTGCATCAGAGGCAGCTCAGGCGACGGATCTCGTTCAGGGGACAGCGGTAGTGGCAGGTACTTCTCTTTCTATATTGTTTGATTCTGGAGCCACGCACTCTTTTATTGTGGACATTTGTGTGAGAACCTTAGGGTTACCAGTGAGCGATCTAGGATGTGAATTGGTAGTATCGACACCTACTTTAAGTTCGATTAAGACTTTGAGAGTTTGTGTTAGGTGCCCCATAGTAATTGAGGGACGAAAGTACAAAGTAAACCTTATTTGTATCCCGATGTCAGGGTTAGATGTAATCCTGGGTATGAATTGCCTAACTGCCAATCGTGTGCTAATTGATTGTGGCCAGAGATGTTTAGTCTTTCCTGAACAGCAAGGCTGTGTGGAATTAATTTCTACTCGCCAAGTAGAAACATCCTTAGGTGAGGGAGTATGTTGTTTTGTTTTGTTGGGAGTTATGAATGCAGAAGTGGAGCAAAGCCTTCAGTCAATACCAATAGTACGAGAGTTCCCTGAGATTTTTCCAGAGGATATTCCTAGAATACCTCCACGTAGAGAGGTGGAGTTTTCTATAGATTTGATTCCTGGAGCTGAGCCAGTGTCTGTAGCACCTTACAGAATGGCGCCGAAAGAGTTGATGGAGCTTAAGAAGCAGATCGAGGATCTAATGCGGAAACAGATGATTAGGCCGAGTGTATCACCTTGGGGAGCACCAGTTCTTTTAGTGAAAAAGAAGGACGGGAGTTCTAGATTATGTGTTGATTATCGCAAGTTGAATAAGTTGACAATTAATTATTGATGATGATTGGATTTTCATGTTTCTCATCCAGAAATGCACACCGCAGGTGGGAAGGAAGCTGTTTCAACTCTAGCTTTTGCTTTTCTTTTTTTTTTAATCACCCTTCTTCAGCTCTTCCGTTACTGAATTTTCTGCAGATTTTTCCTCTTGTTCTTCCTTAAGTTCATTATTGATGATGACTGGATTTTCATGTTTCTCATCCAGAAATGCATACCGCAGGTGGGAAGGAAGCTGTTTCAACTCTAGCTTTTGCTTTTCTTTTTTTTTTTATCACCCTTCTTCAGCTCTTCCGTTACTGAATTTTCTGCAGATTTTTGAATTGGCAAAGCTTCCAATTGCTGCTGCACTTCCATGATGTATTCTTCATGCAGAAGTTCAGATTTGTTATTCCCTGCAGATATTATTTCTTATAACACAGCAAGTTCATCAATTTCATTAATATGGTGTTGTGTAATAAAAGCATCCAATATATCTACCTTCATACATGTATTATCTTCAATTGGATATTTTAAAGCTTCAAACATATTAAACACTACTTTCTCATCTTGAACTTGAAGCATAAGTTCACCTTTCTGCACATCTATTAAGGCTCTTCCGGTTGCAAGAAATGGCCTTCCTAGGATCAAAGGAATGTTAGAATCCACTTCCATGTCCAGAATTACAAAATCTGCAGGAAAAATGAACTTATCAACTTTAAGTAATAAATCTTCAACAACTCCATATGGATAAGTGTATGATCTATCAGCTAGCTGCAATGTAATGTTGGTGGGCTTCACTTTCTCTATGCCAAGTTTCTGCAGAATAGCCAATGGCATCAGATTTATGCTTGCTCCCAAGTCACACAATGCTTTTCCCACAGTGCAGTTTCCTATTTCACAAGGAATGCTAAATGATCTAGGATCTTTCAGCTTTTGAGAAAGTTTTCTCTTAAGAATGGCACTGCACTCCTCTGTCAAAGGTACTGTTTTATCATGCTCTAGCTTCCTTTTTCTGGAAAGTAACTCTTCCATAAACTTTGCATATGAAGGCATTTGCTCCAAAGCTTCTGCAAAAGGAATGTTAATTTGTAATTTCTTAAAGACATTCATAAACCTTTCAAATTGTTCCTCTTGTTTGGGATTTTGGACTCTTTGAGGATAGGGTAGCCTCTTGTATTTTTTTGGATATATTGCCTTACAAGCTTCCTCAAAGAGTTGCTTTTTGGTTTTCCTCTCAGAATTCATAGGAACATCTACTTTTTCTTCTGAATGGTCTTTCTTCAATAGCTTAAAATTTCCTTGTTGCAGATCTTGTTCAATTTTTCTCTCTATTGCATCATTTACTTTCTTTTCTGCTGGTTTAGGACTTGCAACTACAGCTCCACTCCTTGTAGTTATCGCTTGACATTGCTCTTTAGGATTGATTACTGTATTGCTTGGAAATCTTCCCTCATCCCTGCTGGATAGTTGTTCAGCTAATTTTCCGATTTGTGTTTCCAGTTTCTTCATGGAAGCTTCTTGGTTCTTGAAGCTTGTTTGAGTCACCTTCATGAATTGCAACATAGTTTCTTCCATCTTAGTCAACCTCTCATTCATGGGCTTGGAAAATTTCTGATTTCCTTGAGGTTGAGTGGATGAATTCCTCTGAAAATAAGGCTGTTGTGTTGCTGGACCTGCATTAGAAAAAGGCAAATTTGAGTTAGAATTATTTGCAGCAGAATATTGATTATTCCAATTAGAATACTGCTGAGTTCTATTATTCGAAAATTGAAATCCAAGGGGATATGATGGCTGTTGTCTCTGAAAATTATTCATATAATTCACTTGCTCTTGTGGTTCTCTTGTAGATGCCTTACATGCACCATTTACATGGTTTCCTCCACAAAAATCACAACTTAACTGACTGGTAGGCATACTCCCTGTTTGCAGATTGCTGATTTGTTGAGTTAAGGCAGCTAATTGTTCTGAAAACATTTGATTTTGTAGCTGATTCTGTGCAAGAAAAGTTTCCAGAACTTTAGCTTCATGACCAGAGTTTCTTCCTTGATTTCTTGAGTTTGAATTCTGATACATTGAAGATGCCATCATCTCAATAATTCTCTGAGCTTCTTCCAAGGACTTTGTATTTAATGAACCTCCAGCAGCAGCATCAACCATTGTTCTTGTTGCTGCATTCATCCCATTATAAAAAGTTTCCAATTGCATCCAATCTGGAATACAATGATGTGGACACCTTCTAAGTAATTCTTTGTATCTTTCCCAAGCTTTATACAATGATTCTACTTCTTGTTGCACAAAAGATGTAATTTCTCCTCTCAACTTAGCAGCTTTGGATGGAGGGAAGTACTTAGTTAGAAACTTATTCACAAGTTCTGTCCAGGTTGTGATGCTTCCTTGTGGTTGAGCTTGTAACCAGCATTTTGCTTTATCTCTCAAGGAAAAAGGAAATAATCTCAATCTGATAACTTCTTCACTAACTCCATTCATTCTTATGGTGTCATATAACTTCAGAAAATTTGAAATATGTATGTTAGGATCATCAGAATTTCCACTAGAAAACTGATCCTATTGGACTAAGTGTAGTATGGCAGGTTTAATCTCAAAATGGTTGGCTTGAATAGTTGGCCTAATTATAGAAGAGTTAAAACCTTGCATGTTAGGAATAGCATAGTCCCCTAATGTTCTAATTCTGTTTTGCTCTGCCATTTCTATTGTTGGATTTGGTTGTCTCAAAGGTGTAGGTGTTCTTTTCACTCTAGGATTACTCTGAAATTCTGGAGAATGGATAGCTTCTAATTCACTATCACTCCCTATGACTTTTTCTGCTATAGACTCTTTTCTCAATCTTCTCAAAGTTATGTCTATGTCAGGATCAAAACCAGAATTAATTTATTCTTGTTTTTACCACGCATATACAAATCAGATTAAAACAAAATTAGACTACAATCAATATTTAGCAGTGCCATCATGGACATCTTGAGCAGGAGCAGAGATTCCATGGGTTTTCCATCCATGATCACCATGCTATGCCAAGATGTTGGGGTAGATTTTGGAGACTACCTACAGAAAATCAGAGTAGCCCCTCGTATTTCTGCAACAATGGTGAAGGACTTCTTCAAACCCAAAAAGACTGCTAACCCAGGACTATCCCTACCAGCTGACTACAGGGGGATACTCCAATGAGGATGAGGGAGTAGATGAAGCAGCTTGCTTTGAGGTAGGACTCCATTCATGCTGGACAGAAGGCCCTCATGACACTTATGGATACGATGCTGTTAAACATAGGGAAGAAGCTGGGGATGACTACCATGTAGCTTTACGATGCCCCTACTTTCAATGCCCCTTACCTACAAGCAGCTGTCCAGAGTGACCTTCTGCCTTTTCCTTCTATTGCCCCTGTCAGAGCTGAAGCCAATGAAAGTAGCTCCAGTGCCTCAAATGAAGACCTCCTAGCAGCAGCAGAAGATGATGATGATGATGACTCTGCCTTTTCCAGCTCTGATAAAGATGCTATTTAGTCTTAGTTCTTTTTCACTGCACTCACTTTTCACTTACTTTCTGCTATTTCCCTGTATTTGCTGCTAACCACCATTTCCTTGTAAATATTGCATATTTCTGTTTCCATCTTTACTGCTTTGTTTACGTATTGTCACTCTTAATCTGAACATTTCTGGCATTTTTACTTATATATATCTATTCCATTTTCTGGCTTTATATTTGCTCCCTATACTGAATTCTGTGTATATTTGTGCAAAAAATGTCCTCAGTCCCATCAAGAGGAGCATGAATTTGACCCCCTGAGTTGTGATTCTACTTTCTATGAAAGGGGGGGTGATCTCTTTGCCTCTGTTTCCGTTGTTCTTAGTCTAATTTTCTTGCACAGTGTTAAATGAAAATACAAAAATCTTTTCCTTATCTCCCTTTTAATTTGGTCTAGTTTTGCAATTCCATAGATATATTCTGATTACACTTCCCATTCAACTCAATCATTCTCTGTTTTTGAATATTATTATTCCTACCATGCAGCATATATTTTCTTGTAAGGTGAACTGTGATCACATGTTGTTAAGTAATTATCACCTTTACCATGGTAGAGAATTGAGCCTTTAATTTCTTTTCTATGTGCACTATAACATGTACTGTTGCATCTATCCTCTAGAACTCACCCTATTTCTTAATCGAATATGCATTGTGCAATTTTTCATCTAAATGATTGAGGCCTTCTTTGCCCACACCCATCCACCCTAGAACACCCTTGTACCTAATTACCTTATTCCAAAACTATGATTTTTGCCAAACTTAGTTTGCAAAACTATTTTTCTTACCTTAAGAAAGGAATTTCTTTTGAGTTACATCAAGAGTGAATGCAAGAAACTAAGTTTGGGGTGATGATTATGACAATAGTTGCTTGAGGACAAGCAAAATCTTAAGTTTGGGGTAGTGAACATCATACATGTTAATAATACATGTAAAAAAAAAATAAAAAAAATGTTTGAAATTGAAGAAGAGAATGATTGTCAAAGTCCATAAAAAATGATGAATGAATGAAAAAGAAAGAAAAAGAAAAAGAAAAAGATAGCAAGGCATTTTGAGTTGAAAAGAATCCCATATAAGGCAAAGTAAATGAAAAATATGGTGAAAGAGTGCTTGAATCTCACTTGCTGCATCATTTATGCATTCCACTCTTAGTTGTCATACTCATTCACTTAAAGGAATTCCCTCATCTTAAAAACCAACTTGAGCTTTTGATCCTCCTTGATTAAAACTGAACCTAACTTAATACATTTGTAACCAACAAAGTCCTCTTGATAGGTGGTTCATTGTATCTAGGCAAAGGAGATTGAGAATATGGGCAAGCATATGGTAGGATGAGGCAAAATGCATGAATTGAGGGAAAACACTTAGCCTGAAACATTGATGAGTGAAGAGTGAAACACCATCCTGTGAGATAGATAATTTCTTTGCAGTGTGTGGATTGCATGAAACCTTGTTGGATTTTTGCTTTAGTTTAGTGGGACTGCTGTTCGCAATCTAACACTAGCAAGTGCACTAGGATTGCAGCAAGTAATGAGTAAAATTAAGATCCAAATATTGTCTCCACAGGGAATTTAGATTTCAAGTACCACTTCACAGAATTATAACTATTTGAGCCATATGAATTTGAATGAAATTTGTAACATGTAACAACAGTAAACCAAAGCAATTAAAGCAAAGAATTTGCAGAAAAACAGAGTATGTAATGAATCCATATTTTATTGGATTTTTACTTGTCATTTTGATGTTTCTTAATAGAAAAAGTAAACTTAGGAAGTGTAAATAACATAAAAACATCATTTTGGTCAAATATCATAGGTTTCTTAATTTTTGGTTAATTTACATTGATTTACATAGATATAGTTTGCAATTTTGATCATTTGAATAATTGTGCAGGAATTTCTAGACTTTTTCCATGGATTTTTAGCATTTGAGAAAGTTTGAGATGAAAGTGATCACTTTGGATCCTATAGTGAATACTACAGCAAGCTAAGTCCAAAAGGGCAGACTAATGTGATCACTATGAACCCATAGTGACAATTACAAAGACCTATTTTGAAGGAGTGTTGCACGTGCTTACTTTGGGACCATAGTAGACACTCTAGAGCAGCCAAAGTTATCACTCTGATACCAGAGTGACAACTTTAGAGAGGCCAAAAACACAGGACTTCCACGTAAACACTATGGAGCGAGAGTAACTACTATGGAGTGTTGCGCGCATCACTATGAAACCATAGTAGTTACTTTGGGCGAAAATTTCTTCACTATAAATAGGATTTGAGAAATTAGGGTACGGAGCTTTTTACATAACTTTATATTCTTTTGCCACTTTGGGAGCATTTTGCAGAGCTTAGGATTCTTGGGTGATAGCCAAGGCCAATCTTAGGGTTTGATTTACAATTTCTCTTCATTTTCCTTTAATTCTTGCATTGATGATGTTGAATTTTCCTTGTTTTCATCTTGAATTTGTAAGACCCATCCTTATGAAGGGCTAAGCTTTCTTGTAATCCTTAGCGAGTTTATGGATTCTTGAATTCTTGGGTATGAATGTCAATATAATTCCCTTTCCTTCATGAATTTACATTTCCCAACTCTTTGAATTGAATTAATGGTTGAATGAGGTGGACATTGCTTAATTAACCCTAATTCATTTTAATGAAATTCTTAGCTTAGTTTGCTTAATCCTAAGTTAGTTTCTAAGGTTGCGTAATCTTGGGTAAAAGAGTTGGAGCCCATGAAGATTGCTTAATTTGTATGGGATGTTAAGGTTAATTCTTGCTTTTTGAGTTACCCTAATTCAAAGGAATAGAAAAAGTATTGAATCTTGAGAGGGATAGGGATAGAATTACATGAACAAACTAAGGATTGCTCATTTCATTGATTAGATTCATTAATTTCATCACTTGCCTTTACATTGAAATTGGAATTACACAAAACCCCCTTGTTTTAATTGCTTTTATAGTAAATGTTTACAACATGTTCAATGTATGTTACAAACCAAAGTCGTTGGAGTGAACCTAGGCTTGCATCCTAGACTACATAAATTTTTCTGCATATTTTGATGAAGGTTGACGACAAATCTTTTTGCAAACGAGAAAAATAATCGTTCATCAGTCTTTGTGAACTCAAGACTTAGATAGCTTGCTATTCCCCACCCCAAACTTAGAACATTGCTTGTCCTCAAGCAAATAGAATTTTGGATGCCACCCCAAACTTAGTTTTAAACTCATTCTTAATTAGACTCAATATGCCTCTTTTCATTTGAATGGTAAAATTGGTTTTTTAGTAAGGCTTATAATGAGGTAAATTCAAGAAAGGGCTATTAAGCTCAAAGAGGTGAACTAAGATATTCAAGCACAAAGGAAGGTTCATTTAGGCTAACTAGGCATAATCAAACAAGGCCTCATCATATGTGTGAAAACTGTAAAGTTGCATATTTAATCAAGAAACAAGGCAAGTTCTAGAGAGTGCAGCAAAATTATGATTAATCACACATAAAAGAAAAGTATGCAGCTCAAGTCTCACTAGGAGTTTGTAAGTGAACATGTTAATCAATGAACTCACAATTCACTTTTTCAGAATTATATGCACCTAGTAGCAAGACTACCTTATTTTGAAAATACAAGTGTGATTTCATTTTTAGAATGGGAAAAACAACTTAAAAAGAAAATTCAAACAGAATTATCAATTAAACTTCCTTTGATTCACATAAAGCAGTTCAATATCTATATTAATTTTTGTGTTTTTCAGAAAATTTCAGTGTAATGTGAAGCCAACTCATGAATAAGAGGTAAAGAATGAAACCCCCTTTCATGGCAGCTTGTGCAAGTGTCAGCATCCATTGTGTGTGAGTGCTGTGTGATTGTGACACTTTCTGCACAAAATACCAAAATTCCATCAATCATCAGAAAAATAAGGTAATTAAAATTGTAGAATTATAAAACTAAAAGAAATTGAACTTCATTACAATTGAAAAACATTAAAATTGTTTTGAACAACTACTGCATTTATAGAATTTAAAATTGCTTATTGTTAAAATTTACATATACTGAAATTAAAAAAAAATAAAGAGAAATAAAAATCCTAATCTACTATTTTGCTTCTTCCTCATCCTCTGAGGTTTCTTCTTCCTCCTCTAATTCTTCTTCTTCTTCTTCTTCTTCCACCACCTCTTCATAAGCTTGCTTTGGGAAATGGGTCTTGTAGATTGGTAGATCCTTCAAAACTGAGGAGCGTAAGCACTGAGCATTCTCTGCCAATTCTAGAGTGTGATACATTTCATCATTGGTCATTCTTATTTTCTGACCAATATTTAGCATCACACACTCCAATAGCATTATGCCAAATTTGACACTGCTATGGAGCTCAGTTTGTCTCTCAGCTAATTGATTTTGTCTCTCAGCCATCAGCTTCAAGGAGTCCTTCATCATCATTGGTTTTTCCTTTCTGTATTGAGAAGGAATTGGGGGCTGATGAGGTGCAAAATGTGGTAGCATATATTTCTTTCACTATGGACACAGAGATGGGAGGCACAGATCTAATCATTTCTTGATAGTCTCCAAACTCCACCCTTGCATCTTCACAAAGTAGTGTGATTACTGATGGAAAGGCCAGTGAATCCCTCTTGGTCTTCAGGATGCATTCACTGCTGATTTCCCTCACATCTATGTAGATGTCTGTGACTATGGTAAAAAGCAGCTCAACCCTTTTCATTGTCAATGTTGAGTTATGCTTTACTGGCATGAAAGAATTCAGTATAAACATGCTCCACACTTTGGCGAAAGGCAGCAAGTTCTTAGTGATTATGCATTTTGGCTTCTTGGCCTAGTTCAACTTCCAAGTTGTACTTGGCCTTCCAATCTTTTCCAAGATTTGCACATAATCAATGTCAAGACTCTTTCTGAATGAGCTAAACTCCAACTGTGTAGGTGTCTTGCAGAGTTGATGTTCAGAACTCTGTTGATATTTGCAAGAGTGAAGTCTACCCTCATTCCCTTTACCATTGTGTTGAACTTAGGGAATTGGTCTCCTTTGAACTTCACAGCATTGACATAAAACTCCTGAGTTATTTCCCTCCAGCCCATGCCTGTAGCGACCTAAATTACTAAAACTTCTGATACCAACTTTTATATCACAATATTTCAGAAAACACCAAAATCTGGTAAATTTTTTTTTTTCTTATATATACAAATATAAGTATAGGTTCCCTTTTTCTAGAAAGAGAGAGTTAATATGCATATTTGTTCAACATCTCATCATTCCATAGCTTAATCTCAATAATATAATAATATAAGATCATCATAACCCAACATCTGAAAATACCTCAATAGATTAAGCATAAGTGTGCGAAAATGTCAAGTATCTAATAAAACAGAACGATCAACATAATCTACAACGAAACATAACATAGCAAAAATAGACCAACTTCCTAAGAGCAGTTCCCCTAATACATAATCGAATAAAAGCAACAGTAAAAAAGGGGGGTAATCCTTAATAGGATCAGACCCCTCAGAAGGAGTAGGTGAAGAAGAACTAGAAGCAGCAACGGCAGTAGCATAATCTTTACTGCTCTCCTCAACCCATCCAGTAGTGCGAGCAGATGAACGAGTGATAGATATCTTCCTCAGAAGGTGGGGTCCATACCTTCACCTTGTTCTTGTCCTTTTATATAGATAAAAAAGAAGAACGACACGATACAACACAATTCAAAGGGGTGAGTTCTCCACACACAAACAATAATCAAATAGCCATACCCCAAGAAAGGCGGCGTCACAAATACAAGCACTTTCAACAATCAGCATTCACCATCATCAAGTACTCAGTAATATAGTAGAGCAATAAAGAATATTCATATTCGTTACCAATTTCACAATCAATCAATCATTCCTAGTAGTAATGCATATGATGCATGAATGCAGGTTTCAACCTCACCCATTATCGTCTCTCATGTTTCGATAGTATGCAATGATGCATGGGGATCCCATCACTCTATGACTGGCGACTTGCCCAACTTTTACCATAGAGTCTCATAGATAGATAGATAGATTCAAGTCGTAAGGTGATCGGAAGACTCCATTCCCTGCATTTAGATTGGCACAGTAGAATAGAATAGAAGCAACATTTAGCTTTAGTAGAACATCACTGGTGTTTGGCCCAAGATGAGTCACTTCGGGAATAGACCTCGACGACTATAGAATGTGCAGTCCTTGTCAGGTTTGGCTAAGGTTTACAGTGGGTCATGACCCGGCCACAGAGGCACATCACTGTTGCCACTTAGGTCGACTATTCTCCCTTTTGCCACCCCCAATAGATCTACTCGGGACTGAACCTGCAACACCTCCAAGCTGTGCCACAGTAATGCCTCCAAGTCGTTTAAAATAATAGTATGATGCATGAAATGGTATTTTTCAATTTTCTCTTATAGTTTTCTCATTTCATGTAGCCACTTAGAGGCTAAGGCACAGTAGCATAAAAGCCATCACAAGGCTTAGTAGCATGGATAGATTCCATGAGTTTCACATAGTGGCATGGATAGATTCCATGAGTTTCATCTAGCAGCATGGATAGATTCCATGGGTTTCATAGTAGCATGGATAGATTCCATGGTTTCATAGTAGCATGGATAGATTCCATGAGTTTTCATAGTAGCATGGATAGATTCTATGAGTTTTCATACCAATTTCAATGAGTTCATAGTAGTTCAAAGTAATATAGTTTTAGGAACTCATAGCTTATAATAGATCTTCCATCATAATTTCATAATCTCATGGTTTTATAATTTCACACTCATGGATAATTTTAGTGCAGCATATAATATATTGGACCATAACATAGGCAATTCATTCAAGCCTTCTTGATTCATTTCCTCTTTCTCAATTCACTTTTTCTTTCACATTTCAAGTCCAATCTCTCTTTCAATTTAGTACAATCCCATTCCTCAATCCTTGAAATATCACCATTCAAGTTCATCCTAACCATTACATTTATTTCCATCAATCTCTAACACCATTTAAACCATAAATCATTCAACTCAAACTCTTGCTCTCTTGATTTCTTCCTCTCAGTTTTCTCTCCATAAAAGTACAATTCATAAAACTTAATTCCTCTCTAAACCATCAATTAAACAAGTTAATTCACAATAATCTAAGGGTGTTACCTCTCAGTTTTTCACTCTTTATTAGGGAAGATCAATCAAACTTAGGTTCTTTCTATACCACCAACTTAATCAACTTAGTTCACAAATGTTCAAAGTCCTATCCTCTCAGTTTTTCACACTTTTTCTCATAGGTCACATGCTGATTTTTCCTTCTCCATACTCAATAGCTCATAACACAACTAGATTGTAATATTGCCAATAAGTTCAATCATATTCATGGTCTATTTCCATCAAACCGCCCTCAAAGGCTCTAGATTATCAACACCACAATATTATATAATCATTTTCGCTGCACATTATTATAATTCATCAATACTTCCATAAAGGTATGCCAATGATGCATGTGATGCTCTCAAATAGCAATTCCATAGCTTAATTCACAATGAATAGTAAGAAAATCTAAATTTTCAACCAAGCATCACTTCAAACATACCTCAAGGTTTTCCAAACACAATTCTCATGGATGAATAGTACATATCTCACATCATTCACATTTTTCCAGCAAGTTACTCAAGTAAATTTCATGAATTTCCACATCCAAAATCAAGCAAATTCAAGTCTTCACTAATTTTCATCCAAGGTCAATCATGCAAAATTTACAAGCAACCATCAACCTCTCAACAAGTAATTTCAGCATGGTTAAATCAAATCAATTCATGGCAAGACATTTAAATTTCAATTTTTGGTTCCTTACACAAAACAAGGCATACAAGACATTTATAAATCCAAGCTAATTTTCACCTTTCCTTTATAAAATTTTCTCTCATTACTCATACCAATCCTTTCCAAATATTCCAAGGTTTCAAAACACATAAATTTCAAATTTTTTTCCTCATAATACACAAAACTGTCTAGCCTTCAAAACTTAGTTTTTTTGTCAAGTCCAAAATGAGCAAAATAGGAAAAAATCAACATGCAAACATAAGGTTCCACATCCAAGTGCAGGACTTTAATTTTCAGCAAAGGATCATGTTTAAAAAGTCTAAACCGAGGCAACACAAGGCCAATCTAGCACTCAAACTCTTAAAATTATGAAAGAATCTCTTTTTATAAAATCAAGTTTGGTAACAAAAGGTTCAAGGCATGCAAGCTCACGGTTCTAAGGTCTCAAAGGGTAGATTATCATTTATTCAAGAGATCTAGTAAGGCTACCTCAAAACCGAGGCATGCACAAGGGATTTCTAACACATTTCAAGCTCAAAATTTTGTACAAAGGAAGAATATCACATGCAAGGGTTAAAAACTCAAACTTTCTAAAAGATTTCTTCATGCAAAGCAAAACTGAGACTTTAAAAGTGACGGAAGTAATTTACAAAGTGAAAACTCAACATGCAGTTGAAGGAAAATGTCATCCAAGTTCATGGTTTCAAGATTACAAGGGTGGATCATCATTTGAACAAGAATTTCAGCAAAGGAAATGTAAAACCGAGACATGCACAAAAGAGAAATTAACATGCACTTGGTAAACTTTCAAGTTTTGAGAGGAATCAACACATCCAAGAACAAAACTAAGAATATAGAAGTGATAAGAGTGAAGAGCAAGATGCAAAATTAACATGCAAGGAGTTCAATCATTTTATTCAAGATCATGGAAGATAAAAATGAAAACTTTCTAAGGATTCTTCAAAATTTAACCAAGGGAAAGCAAAATAAGAGTGAAAAGTGAGAACTCACCCTTGCCTTTGAGTTTTTGGGCGAGAAATTGAAGAAGGAAGGGTTGGAATTTGTGGATCTCCAAAGAGAGCTTGCTGGACCGAAAAACAGCAACCAAGACCTTCAAGTTCTTCCTCCTAGGTGAGTTCTTTCAACACGAAAATTGGAGGGATGATGGAGGAAGAAGTTAGTGATGGAAGGGTGAAGTGTTTGAGTGATTTGGATGAAGAAATTGTGGTGTTTGAGGGGCTGGAAGCCCTCGGTTTTCTTGAGAGAGTTTGAGACTTTGAGAGAATAAAAATGATGAAGCAAAGTGAGAGAGAGAAATGAGAAATCAAGTGAAGAGAATGAGAAGTGAGGTTCTCAGTTTTGGTAGCCAAAATGAGCAAATGGAATAAGGAAATCAATTTATACGAAGGGTCAAGGTCTTTATTGCCAAATGCCATCAAACACTCACAGTTTGGCTTGTTGGATAAGCTTTGGAAATTCCAAAATTTACACAAGGGTTCAAAACATTAAAATTGAAGTGAAATGGGTAAGGATTTCTCGGCTTTTTGGAAACAAAATGAGAGAGTGGCCCATGGTTTTGATGGAGTAAAATAAGATAATGAATTTGTGTGTTCAATTTACATAGAATGTTGAAATGCAAGTGCCAAATGCCAATTGTCCATGACCAAGGGTAAGCATGGTCACTTAATGATATAGCTTTGTCGAACACTTATCAAATGCACAAGGTTTTCGCAATTATTTGTAGAATAATGTCAACCAAGGTCGAATTCTCGAGGACACGTTTGTATCTAATTCTTCTTTGCCGAATTGTTAAAATGAAACAAAAGATTGGGGAATTTTGAGAGTTTAAGAATAATCTGATCAAACGTATAAAATTCTGGAATAAAAGAGAAATCAAATGAGAATTAATTGATCCACAAGTCATAGGTTCATGCAAACAACATCATTCATTGTTTCCCTAATTTGAACATCTAATCCATTAACTAATTCAATTGAATTTGCTAACAAACTAGATTACGAATTTGACTAATAGATCTATCAATCTAATTCAATTTCATGAATCAAACTACAATCGCAATTCAATTCAATTCCTATCCCCAAACGTTATCAATATCTTGAAAAACGAAAGAGAAGAGGAGAAAAGAGAATTCAAACTTGGAGCCACTCTGAATCTTCCTTGCAATTCCCTATTCCTTGTGTATCAATCCAAGAAGCCTAGCCTTCCATTGAATCCAATGCTTAGCCAAGTCAAGAAGAGAGGAGAAGAGAGAAGAAAATGAAAAGTCACACCAAGATGAAGAAAGAGAATTCGAGAGAGAATTTTAGGAGCCAAAACCGAATTTTAAAAGTGTGTCAAAACAAAAAAACCAAAAACGTTTGCAAAGTGGAGCCTCTAACAAATTAATAGGCACCACTTATGATCAGATCCAACACTAAAAAGAAGGGCCCACAAGTGTGATTAAACAGCCTAAATTACAAGCTAATGAAATGTTAATACAAATGAAATGAAATTACAAGAACAAAAGTCGAATACAAAATTCCTGCACAATTTTCCTAACTTTAAAAATTCATAGAAAATAGAAAACAACTCCAATTTGGACGATATGCACATGAATTTTATAGCCCAGAAAATGAGGCCAATGCAACTAGAATCAGACCGAACGGACATCTGTGGAAAAAGTTACAATCAAAACAGTGAGTGCAGGTCTAAAAACAGAATTTAAACATTAATTGAAATTGAGTTTCTATCATCCAATTAACTAGGAAATGCCATAATTTGTGAAATAAGGGAACATGAAAGGTAATTTACACACTCTAAAGGATTGAAAATGTGCACAAATAATGCATGCTATCACTTAACTCGCTTAGGAAGATTTGAAATTGGTTTTACAATGTTCAAGGAATGCACACGGCTCCAACTATCTTGCAATTTAGAAATGGAAATTTGAAGTTAGAAATTTACAAACATAGAGTGCCCACGGTTTTGGGTGATACGAATCCCAAAATTTGCACAAAATTCCAAAGACAAGATTTTTGGGCAGCATTGCATGAATTTTGATTGGCCGGAATGGAAAGGGACATGACTAGGTTGATATGTGGACGAGACATTTGACATGGTGCTAAATTCAAGAAAGGCAATCAATTAAGATAATTATGGTGTTAGCATTTTGGAAGACAAGACAAGAATGTTCCAAAATGATTATGTCTGCAAATCAGGAGACAAGAATCTCTTGCATGTAATTCTAGTGGCCGGTACTAGATTTTGGAAGATTCGGGTAATCATAGTGTTTTCACTTTAGGGGACAAGAATATTTTGCATGAAAATTTAGTGGCCGATACTAGATTTGTAAAGATTTGGAGTAATGATTAGAGGACTAAGTAATGATTACAAAATCTTTTGAAATAAATATAAAATCTTTTGAAATGATTATAGAATATTTTGTAATGATTACAAAATCTATGTAATGATTACAAAATCTTTTGAAATAAATATAGAATATTTCGTAATAATTACAAAATCTCACATTTTTCGAGAATGATAATTATGATTTTTCAATAATTTAAATAAGACAAAATATGGCATTTTGAACAAGATTCTCAAGGGTATTTTTGGACAGTACAGCTGAAAACAATCAGGACAATTCTTGGATGATATCGAAGCCAAGTGTATTGCACGCAGTTACTCTAAAATGCAAAACTTAGAGATCAAGTTACTATTCTCCTCAGTGAATAAAATAGAAAGTTCAGCATCCAGCTAACTATTCTGATACTAGCAAGCCATAAATAGCAACCAAACTAGATCTAAGAGCCACTAGTTTAATTGACGAATTTTGAGGCGTTACAATGCCAGCTAAGAAATAGAAGGATTCCCAATCCCTCTTCTGAATTTCTTCCTTGTATTCTGGGTAATTGTCCCCAGCAATTTCAAAAGCTCTATCAGGGACAATCTTCCTCCTCAAAATATTAGCTCTGAAAAGTTTTCATGAGCAATACTTTTAAACCTGGGATCACACACTTCAATTGGACTAGAGGCTAAAGCTTCATCCGTTCTATCCTTCTTTGATCTGGGAGTGTTCTTGGAAGATCTAGCTTAAATGTTTCTGGAAGATCTCCTTGGAGTGTTGTTGGAAGACCCAGCTTGAGTTTTCCTGGAAGATCCAACTGGTGTATTCATGGAAGTTCTTGCCATTTTCAGTGTTCTGCAATAAAGAAGCAATCTGACAGTTAAATTTTTCAATACATAGATGCCTAATTACTGATACACAGCACTGAGTAATCAAACTTATTTGCAGGTTAAGAATGCATGTATTATCAAAATATCTCAGGGTAATGTAGAAGAATAATTTCACCAAGATTTTGTACTTTCAGTAAAAGTCTGTTTTAGTGGTATAGGGTATATCCGTATGCAAATATAAAAGCACAGATGTACATTATTTAACAACCAAATTCATAGAAATTTTAATTTGGTATCCCTAATTTGTAAGTTGAGAGTGCACACTTTCTCAAAAAAATATGGTAACGCAGAGAGCTAAGTTCAAGTTTAAACTAATTTTCAACACAGTTCTGCACTCACTCATTATCAGCAAAGAGCTATTGTATCACAATTATCTAGAACTGGTTTCAGAATCACAAATAATTTTAGATAATCATATTCAGATATTTTCAATCCAACACTTTCATAGAAGTCTGTTAAGACATATTGGATTTTGCAGAAATTTGGTTCAAATAATGTGCAATGTGGGTTCAACTATCCCTAAAAGAAAATTCATTTATGACAGAGAAAGCATATTCTGAATATTATCTATTCTATTGTGGAATCAAATAATAGCAGAACAATGCCATTTGGCCCCTTTGACATTTTCTCCAAAACATTAACACAGAAAACCCTAACTATAGATTCAGAGAGATGAGGTTAAGCATACTTGGTAGGAAAATGCAGAACTGTGGATGAAAAATTTGTTGTTGCTAGGTCGACAAACACAGCGATTGAGAATGCAGAGAATGCTCAGAGAGAAAGAAGATTTTTAGGTGCAAAGGTGTGTGCGTGTTCACTTTAGGGAGTATTTATAGCCACGCGTGAGCACGTGACCACTTTCAAAGTGAAAAGTGAACGTTACAACATTTAAGACATTCAACGTGGTTACTATTTCTAATCAGAGTGAGCATTCTAGAGAGTTTATTTTTCTAAGTGAAAAGTGCGTTATCACTATTAATGGGAAAAGTGACAACACGCAAGCTACACACACAAAATTTTTCAAATTTACCTGTGCGTGATCACTCTGTCCAGGGAAAGTGAGCATTCCAGAAGGAAGTGTTTCCTTCAGATACCTGCGTGATCACTCTTATCAGTAAGAGTGGATGTTCTAGAGGAGTGTTCTTCTGCGTGAACCTCTGCGTGATCACTTTTATCAGCAAAAGTGATTGTTCTAGAGGGGAACATCAAAATACAGCCTCTGCGTGACTCCTTTCTTGCAAAATAGTGACTCATTTCATTAATCAAACTTCTCTAAAACTTCAATTAGCTCACTTCTCACACTCTAATCCTTTCAATTTACTCTCATAACATCAAACCTCTAATCACTTATCAAATTCACCTCAAAACCAGATGCAGCAGAATTCTAATTGCAGAAATTGTAAAAAATTGTAAAACATAAATATGCACAATTCTAAAACAATACAGAAAGCTTAAAATGTTAGAAATGTGAGTTGCCTCTCAGAAAGCGCTCTTTTAACGTCACTAGCTTGATGTTAAATGTTCCTCACTCAAGAGGAACCAGTTTGACATATGAGATATTCCTTGCAAATTCCTCTCCATGATAGACCTTTAGTCTTTGGCCATTGACCTTAAATTCTCTCCCTGTCTTTTGATCCTCAATTAGAATTGCTCCAAAGGGAGATGTTTCTTTTATCAGAAAAGGCCCAGACCATCTTGATCTACGTTTCCCTAGAAATAATTTCAATCTAGAATTAAACAACAACACTTGCTGTCCAGGTCTGAATTCTCTTTGCAGGATGAATTTGTCATGAATTCTCTTGGTTCTTTCTTTGTACAACTTTGCATTCTCATAGGCTTGTTGTCTAAACTCCTCTAATTCATGTAAATGCAAAATTCTTTTCTTTCCAGCACTGGGTAAATCAAAGTTCGGCCATTTAGTAGTCCAATAAGTTTTGTGGTCTAACTCCAAAGGTAAGTGACATGCCTTTCCAAAAACTAATTGGTAAGGTGACATACTAATTGGGGTTTTAAAGGCAATTCTATATGCCCATAGAGAGTCATCTAGTTTCTTTGACAAGTCTTTTCTTGAACTACTCACTACTTTCTCTAAAATCTGCTTGATTTCTCTGTTTGACACTTCCACTTGTCCACTTGTTTGTGAATGGTATGGAGTAGCAACCTTGTGCTTCACACCATACTTCATTAATACTGCTTCAAGATATTTGTTGCAAAAATGAGCACCTCCATCACTTATCAGAAATATGGGTACTCCAAACCTTGCAAAAATGTTCTTTCTTATAAAGGATATCACTGCCTTGGCATCATTTGATCTTGTGGGAATGGCTTCCACCTATTTGGAAACATAATCCACTGCCACTAAGATGTATTCATGAGAAAATGATGGAGGAAAAGGTCCCATGAAGTCAATCCCCCATACATCAAATAACTCCACTTCTAAAATGTTTGTCAATGGCAGCTCATGTTTTCTAGAGATGTTGCCTATTCTTTGACATTTATCACAGCTTTCAACATACTTCTTAGCATCCTTGAAAAGTGTAGGCCAAAAGAAACCTGCTTGCAAGACTTTTACAGCAGTCCTTGAACTTTCATGGTGGCCTCTATATTCTGAATTGTGACAATGCCATAATATTTCAAATTGCTCACTTTGTGGAATGCACCTCCTAATTGGACCATCCACCCCAATCTTGAACAAATACGAGTCTTCCCACACATAGAATTTGTTGTCATGTAAGAACTTCTTCTTTTGTTTCCAAGTGAACCTCTTTAGAATGAATTGAGTAGCCTTAAAGTTTGCAATGTCAGCAAACCAAGGTATCTCTTCCACTGCAAAAAGCCTTTCATTTGGAAATTCTTCATTAATTTCCAAGGAGTTAGGGGTTAGACTTTCTAGTGGAAGTCTAGACAGGTGATCAGCTACCCTATTTTCCTTTCCTTTTCTGTCTCTAATTTCCAGTTCAAATTCTTGTAGCAGCAAAATCCATCTCAACAACCTTGGCTTGGCATCCTACTTTGACAACAAGTATTTAAGCACAGCATGGTCAAAGGCAAGCACAATAGCAAGGAGTTCTTTTTCTATCGTTGTGTAATTCACTTGTGCAAGATTTAAAACTATGCTGGAATAATATATGACATGTAATTTTCTATCCTTTTTCTGTCCTAAAACAGCTCCTACTGCACTATTACTTGCATCACACATTAATTCAAAAGGTAAATTCCAATAAGGTTTTATAAGAATAGGTGCAGAAATCAATTTTTCTTTCAAAATAGAAAATGCATGTAATCAAGCATTATCAAATATAAAATTAGCATCTTTCACAAGTAGATCACTAAGAGATTTTGCAATTTTAGAAAAGTCTTTGTTAAACCTCTTATAAAAACTAGCATGTCCTAAAAAACTCCTAACCCCCTTGACATTAATTGGTGGAGACAGTTTACTAATAAATTTAACTTTTGCTTGGTCCACCTCCATTCCTTTTTCTGAAATCTTATGGCCAAGGACAATGCCCTCTTGGACCATGAAATGGTACTTTTCCCAATTCAATACAAGGTTAGTATCTTGACATCTCTACAAAACAGTGGATAGATTAGCTAAGTAATCATCAAATGAGCTACCAAAAACAGAGAAGTCATCCATAAACACCTCTATAATTTTTTCTACCAAATCAGAAAAAATTGAAAGCATACACCTTTGAAAGGTGGCAGGAGCATTGCATAGTCCAAATGACATTCTTCTATATGCAAAAACTCCAAATAGACATATAAATGCAGTCTTCTCTTGATCCATAGGGTCTACTGCTATTTGGTTGTATCCTGAATAACCATCAAGAAAGTAGTAGAAGGCAAGGCCAACAAGTCTTTCCAGCATTTGGTCAGCAAATGGTAGTGGGAAATGATCTTTTCTAGTTGCATCATTTAATTTCCTATAATCAATACACATGCGCCAGCCAGTGACAATCCTAGTAGGTATGAGCTTATTCTTCTCATTAGGCACAACTGTCATCCCTCCTTTCTTACGAACAACTTGGACTGGACTCACCCATTGGCTGTCAGAAATTGGATAAATTATCCCTGCGTTTAGCAACTTCATCACTTCTTTCTTCACTACTTCTTTCATGGTTGGGTTCAACCTTCTTTGTGGCTGCACAACTGACTTAAATTTCTCTTCAAATAGATATCTATGTTTACAAAATGAAGGATTTATACCTTTCAACTCTGAAATTCTCCAAGCTATTGCTGATTTGTGCTCCCTCAAAATTCTCAGCAACTTTTCCTCTTCTTCCTCCTTGAGCTCATTATTAATGATGACTGGATTCTCATGGTTCTCATCTAAGAAAGCATATCTCAAGTGAGATGATAGTTACTTGAGCTCTAGCTTCTGACTTTGATCTTCTTTCACTTCTTTCTTCAGCTCTTCTTTGACTGAATTTTCTGCAGGTGTTAGAATTGGTAGAGCTTCCAATTGTTGTTCAATTTCCATCATTTGTTCTGCTGTACAAATCTCAAAATTGGTATTTCCTGCAACTATGGTTTCCCTCAACACAGAATTTTCATCAAGTTCATTAATAGAATAATGTGTAACAAGAGAATCCAATATATCTACTCTCATATATGAATTATCTTCAGCTGGATATTTTAATGCTTCAAAAACATTAAATACTACCTTTTCATCTTAAACTCTAAGCATGAGCTCTCCTTTTTGCACATCAATTAGAGCTCTTCCTGTTGCAAGGAATGGTCTTCCTAAGATCAAAGGTATGTTTGCATCCACCTCCATGTCCAGAATTACAAAATCTGCAGAAAAAATGAACTTATCAACTTTAACCAATAAATCTTCAACAACTCCATATAGATAAGTGTGATCTATCAGCTAGCTGCAGTGTGATGTTGGTAGGTTTCACTTCTTCTATGCCTAGTTTCTTCATGACAGCTAAAGGCATCAAGTTAATGCTTGCCCCCAAATCACATAGTGCTCTTCCTACAGTGCACTGTCCTGTTTCACATGGAATGCTGAATGATCTTGGATCTTTGAGTTTTTTAGGAAGCTTTCTCTTTAGAGTGACATCGCATTCCTCTGTCAAGGGTACTGTCTTGTTGTGCTCTAGCTTCCTTTTTCTGGAGAGTAGTTTTTTCATAAAGATTGCATATGAAGGCATCTGCTCCAAAGCTTCTATAAAAGGAATGTTAATTTGTAATTTCTTGAAAACATTTAGAAATCTTTCAAAATGTTCCTCCTGTTTAGGATTCTAAACTCTTTGAGGATAAGGCAGCCTCTTGTCGTTTTCTGGATCTATTGGCTTGCAAGCATCTTCAAAGAGTTGTTTCTTGGTTTTCCTCTCAGAATTCATAGGAATTTCTACTTTTTCTTCTAAATGATTTCTCTTCAATAGCCTAAAGTTTCATTGTTGCAGATCTTATTCAATTCTCTTTTCTTCTGCTGCATCACTTACTTTCTTTTCTGCAGGTTTAGGACTTGCAACCACAGCTCCACTCCTTGTAGTTATGGCTTGACATTGCTCCTTAGGATTTATTATTATGTTGCTTGGAAATCTTCCTTCATCTCTGCTGGATAACTGTTCAGCTAACTGTCCAATTTGTGTTTCCAACTTCTTCATAGAAGCTTCTTGATTCTTGAAGCTGGTTTGAGTTACTTTCATGAATTGCAGGATAGTTTTCTCCATCTCAGTCAACCTTTCATTCATAGGTTTGGAAATTTTCTGATTTCCTTGAGATTGAGTGGATTGATTCCTCTGAAAATAAAGTTGTTGTGTTGCTGGACCTGTATTAGAGAAAGGAAAATTAGAGTTAGAATTCTTGGCAGCAGAATATTGATTATTCCAATTAGAGTATTGCTGATTCCTATTATTTGAAAATTGAAATCCAGGTGGAAAGGAAGGTTGTTGTCTCTGAAAATTGCTCATATAGTTCACTTGTTCCTATGATTCACTTGTAGATGCATCACATGCACCATTTGCATGATTTCCTCCACAAAAATCATAGTTTAGTTGACTTGTTGGCATGCTTCCTGCTTGAAGATTACTAATTTGCTGAGTCAAGGCAGCTATTTGTTCTGAAAACATCTAGTTCTGCTGTTGATTCTGTTCAAGAAAAGTTTCTAACATCTTGGCTTCATATCCAATACTTCTACCTGCATTCCTTAGGTTTAAGTTTTGATACATTGATGTTGCCATCATTTCAATGATTCTCTGAGCTTCTTCCAAAGATTTCATGTTTAAAGAACCACCTGCAGCTGCATCAACCATGGTTCTTGTTGCTGTGTTCATTCCATTGTAGAAAGTCTCCAATTGCATCCATCTAGAATGCAATGATGTGGACACCTCCTCAGTAGCTCTTTATATCTTTCCCAAGCTTCATACAATGACTCTCCTTCCTGCTGCACAAAAGATGTAATTTCTCCTCTCAGCTTGGCAGCTTTGGATGGAGGAAAGTACTTGGTTAGAAATTTATTCACTAGCTCTGTCCAAGTTGTGATGCTTCCTTGTGGTTAAGCTTATAACCAGCATTTGGCTTTGTCTCTTAGAGAAAATGGAAATAATCTCAGTCTTATGGCATCTTCACTTACTCCATTCATTCTTATATTATCACATAGCTGCAAAAAATTTGAAATATGCAGATTAGGATCATCATAAATTCTACCAGAAAACTGGTCCTGTTACACTAAATGTAGCAAGGCTGGTTTTATTTCAAAGTGATTAGCTTGAGTAGTTGGCCTCACTATGGAAGAGTTATATCCCTGCATGTTTGGAATTGCATAGTCTCCTAGTGTTCTCATCCTAGGTTGTTCTGCCATTTCTATTTCTGAAATTGACTGTCCTAGAGATGTAGGTGTTCCTTTTTGGATAGGAGTATTCTGAACTTCTGGAGAATGGAAAACTTCTAATTCACTATCACTTCCTATGAATTTTTCTGCTCTAGCCTCTTTTCTTAATCTTTTTAAGGTTATGTCTATGTCAGGATCAAAGACTAGAGTTGATTTTTATTTTTTTTTACCATGCATATACAAATCAAAATGAAACAAAATTAGACTACAAATCAATATTCAGAAATGCATAACAAATATTATGCAAAAAAATATTAGCAAAAGCATATAAAATTCTAGTCTAAACAATTGCAAATTATGCAGAAATTCTTTACTATTATTCTATACTTATCTAATTAAAGGCAAAACAGAGTCCATGAATGTAACACTAATCAACAGAGAAAAATTAAGAAAACAAGAACTTAATCTATCAATTTTTCTGCTACTAATGATATTGAAACTCAAATTCCCCGAGAACGGCGCCAAAACTTGTTGTACAATTTCTAAACACTAGCAAGTGCACTAGGAATTGCAGCAAGTAATGAGTAAATTTAAGATCCAAGTATCGTCTCCATAGGGAATTAGGAATTCAATTACCACTTCAAAAAGCAATAACTAGTTGAGCCATACAAATTTGGAAGGTTTGTAACATGTAAAGCAATAAACCAGAACAATACAAAGAATTAAACTTGCAGTAAAACAGAGTATGGATTTTTGTGTTGAGATGAGATATGAATGAAGGATAGTTAGGAATTTATTTCACCGGAATATCAATATCAATTCAACTACACCTCTGAACATTCAAGTAATTGATTAATTGACAACCAGTTTCTCTTATTAATTGTCAAAGTTTAATCCCTTAAATCATTGACCCTAACAAGTAACTAAACCACCATAATCCCTTAGGTGAAGTTCAATTTCAAGTTGCATTAAGACTTAGAACCGTAGGATTGTAGGACTAGGTTCCCTTATCCCTAAGAAATCCTTAATTCTGGTTGCTAATTCATATCAGAGAAGCAAATCCAACTTCCATTGGAAAATGTTCCTCTTTGATTAATCACACAAATTCCCATTCAAAGATTGCAATGACAGCAGAATTAACAACTCAATTAATCCAAGAACTTAAATTTCATAAGCAAGAAGCTAATTAATACATCAATTCAAGGTCCATAAACTCCTAACTATGAAGAATTAAGCAAACATTGCATTATCAAGGTTGTCCTGCATATATTACAAGCAAAATATTTACCAACTCTACAAATATACTTTATTTATACATTATCAAGAAGATATCTATACAAGAGAAATAGCAAAACCAAAGACATGGGCAGCTAATGATAATGTACAACAATACTATAAATCATATGTTCTTATATAGCAAATAGTATAAAACAACTAATAGTATAAAAAATTAGGTTTAAGCAACATACAACAAATTCATTAGAGTGCTTAGATACAAATGCTCCAGCCTTGTTCTTATGTGTTTTATCGTACACATCTCGATAAGAAACTTGCTGCTTTTTCTTTATCTCCTGTAATCAACATTCAATTAGATAGAATACATAAAAAAAATATAATTACTGAATCAAATTTGTTATACCATCTTCTTTTTGTGTTCACAAAAACTAATGGATCCTCCTGTGTGCAATATTACGTCTGCAATGAAGGCTCTATTTGATGAATCCATATTTTTACTGATATTTTAGCATAATTCTAACACATTTGATAAGAAAAATATATGAAGAAAGCAGAAAAGCTCAGAAAAAGAGAAGGAATTGAAGTTTTGTTTAAATTTGTAGTTATCTTAGCAATTATGGAATTTTTGCTTAGAAATTAAGTTTTTAATCTTGTTTTTGAAGGAATAAATTGAGCAAGGATCATGGAAATGGAGGCTTGAAGACAAGGAAGAAGAAAGAAGCAAGTCTGGACTCCAAAAACACAAGACCAAGAAGTGCAGACTGGGCGTGATCACTATTGTCAGTAAAAGTGATCACTCCTGAGCTCAAAGAAGAAGAAAGCTTGGGCGTTTTCACTTCTGCTAGGAAAAGTGAGAGATCCTGTGAAGTCTCAGACTCAACATGTTGGGCGTTATCACTTTTATCAGTAAAAGTGAGCGTTCTAGAGAGGCAAATATCAAGAAAAGCTCTGCGTGATCACTATTATCAGCGAAAGTGAACGTTCCAGAGAGCCTTCAACCTGGCGAGTTGCGCGTAATCACTTTTATTCATAAGAGTGATCACGCGCAACCACTTGAACTCTGCGTAGTCACTTTTATCAGCAAGAGTGATAGTTCCAGAGAGCCTTCAATATCAGGAAAGTTGTGCGTGGTCATTTTTTCTCATAAAAGTGTTAACGCGCAACCATAAACCTTTTGCGTGGCTACTATTTCTTATAAAAGTGATAACGCGCAAATTTAAGAAATTCTATAAATAACAGAAACATGCAGATTTTTAGAGGTGCAGTTTTATTTTCTGTTTTTTCTGTTAGATCTCGTTGAGAGAGCTTGAGAGAGAAGATTGGGGTCAAGTCTTGAAGCTTCCACAAAGAGGAATCATATTGGAGCTTCCGGCTATGGCTTCTTGGAGTTTTTCTTCTTCTTCTTCTTCTTTCTCTTTCTCTTTCTCTTCTCCCATGTCTAAGTAATTTTTTTGTAGTTAAGGGTTTATGGAACTCGAATTGCTGTATTAATTTGACTCTTGCTTCTGAATTTTGAGTTCTTGGATTAATTGAATTGTGAATTCTGTTTTTCTTGCAATCTATGAATGGAAATTCGTTTGATTCATCTTAGAGGAACAATTACCAATGGAAGTTGGATTTGCTTCTCCGATCTGAGTTAGCAATCAGAATTTGGGGATTTCTTAGGGATAAGGAGACCTAATTCTGCAATCTTAAGGTTCTAAGTCTTAATGCAACTTGGAATTGAACTTCACCTAAGGGATTAGGGTGGTTTAGTTGCTTGTTAGGGTCAATGAGTTAAGGAATTAACCTTTGGCTATTGCTATGCGAAACTGATTGTCAATTAACCAGGTTCTTGAATGTTCAGAGGCATAATTGAATTAATACTGATATTCTTGTGAAATAAATTCCTAACTATTCTTCATTCCTATCTCATTTCATTACATACTCTGTTTTTCTGCAAGTTCTTTGCTTTAATTGCTTTGGTTTACTGCTGTTATATGTTACAAATCTCATTCCAAAATTCGTATGGCTCAAATGGTTATAATTCTGTGAAGTGGTACTTGAAACCTAAATTCTCTATGGAGACGATTTTCTGATCTTAAATTTACTCATCACTTGCTGCAATCCTAGTGCACTTGCTAGTGTAGATTGCGAACAACACTATTCCTCTGAGCAACTTCTGACTTCCTTTGCCATTGAGGAGACAACCAGATGTCAACTAATCCATCCCAAACTTCAATTTTCATCCCTTTAGGCCTATGATCCTTTGCATTAGTCAAATTTCTAGAGTTTGCAACCACTAGTGCTTTAGCCTTTGCCTTTTTCAACATGTCTGGATAGCGATCATTGCATGTCATCTCCTATACATGTCTTGCCATATTGCGATCATATTTTGATGCAAATTGATATCTTTCCTACAATAATAAAGGAATGAGTTAATATCTCTTTCATTTTTAAAGCATATATAAAGAACTCAATTAAGATATTACCATAAACTCTTGAAATAATGCATCTGTCATATCAGTGGGATAGTCTTTCCACCTTTCTGCTGGGCTAGGCATCCTCACTAACATAAAGGACATAAATGGAAGTAGATAACTCATTAGATACTTCACCAAGAGACTTAAATGACTCATCCATGAAGTGTTTTGCTCTAACCTTACAAGTTGCCCACCATTGGCAATTAACTCTACTTCCACTTACTGGGTATTTCATGTAGTATACTTGTTGTGCTTGCTCAGCTAATATGAATGGTTCATTTGATTGAAGTAGTGATCTACAATTAACATCAACCAGTCCATATCTTTCATCAACCTTAACTCCATCAATTGGATCAAACCAATGACATTGTAAAAGAAAGAGTTTGTTCTCATATCCTAAATATGAAAACTCCAATACATCTTCAAGGATTCCATAGTAGTCTAGGTCATTCTCACCATATATACTACCTGTAACACATACTCCACTATTCATGGTAGCTTTATTTTCTCCATATTCCTTAGTATGAAATTTATACCCATTAACTATTAAGCCATTATACGATGTCACAACCTTAGAAGGACCATAAATAAACTGTCGAATCATTGGATCTTCAACACCACTAGATTGTACCTTAGAATAAAAAAGAAAGAGAAATTTTAATAGAAAGAACATTATTGATGTCTTTATAAAAATGACATATACATGAAGTACTCACAAGTTCTTTTAACCATCCACAGAATTCCTTATCCCGAACTTTTAAAATTTCATCGGTGATATTGGGATTTGTTTCCCTTAATGACTCCTCAAATTGTCTAATAATTAAAGCAATAGTTAGTAAATAAATATATATATATATATATATATATATATATAATAAAAAAACTTCTTATAAACTAATAATTGAGAGGACTTACTAAAGATAGGGTTCCACTTTAGTACAATTTACAAGCACATATGTCTCTGCAATTTCAAGTTCTTTATCAGTCAAGAATTTCTTATGACCTCTTCCAATAGGGCGACATAGATCTTGAAAATAGAGAGACATTTGTTTTTAAATACCTCCCCACCATCATCATTCCGTGGAACTTTAGTGCGCCTTGTTTGTATCTGTGGATCAAAATATATTGATGCAAAATTTGAAATTTCTTCTAATATATATGCTTCAAAAATAGATCCCTGCCCGATCTCCTGATTCAGCTAGCGACCGTTGAATCGTACTTGCTTGCTTACTCTGCTTCTTTGGTATCGGAATAATTAGATGGAAGTTAAAGAAAATTATTTTATTTTATTTTGATAAGAAATTGAATTATTTCTAAGTTCGGTATTTTAAGGTAACTGCATGCAAATAGATAGTTTCAATATCGTCCAAGAATTTCTTGAGTATGTTCAACTGTACTGTCCACACTGCCCTGATAATTTTATCCCGGAAGTTAAAATTTTATCTTATTTAAATTGTCAAATCAAAGGTGTTCGCCTTGAAAAACATGAGATTTTGTAATCATTGCTAAGATTTTGTAATCATTCCTTAGCCGTCAAAATTCTACACGGAATCTCACGAAATCTAGAAATCATTATTGTAAAGATTTCCAAATCTAGTATCGACCACTAGAAATTCATGCAAAAGATTCTTGCCTCCCGATTAGTAGACAAAATTATTCCGGAACTTTCTAATCGTGCCTTCTAAAAGGCCGGCATCATGATTACTCCAATTAAAAGCTTTTCTTGAAATCTGCACCATGTCAAATGTCCCTTCGAAAGTCAATCTCATCACATCAAATTCCTCGTCGGCCAATCACATTGCATGCAATTGCTGCCTAGAATCTAGCCTTTGGAATTTTGCGCAATTCTTGGAATGTTTTACTCCAAACCGTGTGCATGTAGCCTCCACACTCCTCCATGCATTTTGCTTGCCAAAATGTGATTGCTTAACTTACAAGTTTGCAAAAGAATTCACTATTCATGCACAAAAAATCGTGACACCCTTATTATTCAAGTTTTTCACCAAATTCCACTTCCAAATTGCTTCAAATTAATTTGGTGCAGTTTTGCATTTGAATATTGCCCCACAAAGCCCAAACCGTGAGCATTAAGCTCTAATTGGCAAAGGGAAATTAAACACTCCATATAAATAGACCAACAACCTCATTTTTCTCTCTTTTTTCACTCAAAAACCGTGAGCCCTCCACCTTTCCTCTCAAAAATCCTTTCAAGTTCCTATTCTCTCCATTTCTTCAAAGAAACCGAGACCCCCCCTCCCTAAATCTCTCCAAAAGTTCTCATCCTCTCAACCTTCCAAGACAAGCCAAGGAGCTCCAAGCTTTCACTTTTGCCTTCTCTTGCTTGATTCTTCAAAACCGTGACCATTCCTTCAAAGAGGTAAGCTTTCTCATCCTTTTTCCTTCTTTGATTTGAAGATCCATGGAAGCCTAACACCAAGAACTCCTAAAAAGCTACCTTTTTCACTTGATCCTAACCATTTGAAGCTTTTCCCCTTTTTTCTCTTCAAAGAACCGAGGAAGACAACCTAACCAAGAGGAGAAAGATTGAAGTTTGAAACTCATCCTCTCGGTCCAGCAACTCTCCTTTGAAGAACCAGCCAAGATCAACTCCTTGCTCCTAAATTTTTGTCACAATCAAGGCAAGGGG